>NW_026453185.1:0-654412 GCF_025200985.1 Drosophila gunungcola | reverse complement strand
TATTGCATAAAACTAAAAAAAAATTTGTACATTTTATTAGAAGAATTAAAAAAAATATATGTATATAGTAATCAAGATATCCAAACATTGAAAGGAAGTAAAAGAAATGTGTATTTATAGTAAGAGGAAGTAAGGGTTCCTTTTCGTTAAGGTACAAAATATTTAGGGACTCTTTTTGGAAAAATGCTTAAGGATTAGAGTTCAAAGTGCGGTCACTAAGTGACTGGGTGACTTGGGAAAAAAAGCGCAACATATGTATATGAAACAGATGTGGTTGTTATGTTGTGCTCTATCTCTTTCTGCTTGGTTTATTTATATATGTATGTAAAAAAAAATGGTGAATGTTGTGGGGTACCCTTAAAATGTCACTTTCGTCACAATTTTTTCTTCCTTTTTTGGTTTATCTTTTTTTTCCTTATTATTTCTTCCTTGCCCTTTTCCTTTCCTTTTTTGTTTGCACTTTTCCAGCAACAAGTTGCAGTTGCAAATAATAAAAATAATAATAAATGCCGCACACGCATGCATATTTCTTGTGTTTGTGTATTTGTGGCCCTTCTTTTGTGGCTTGAAAAAATGGGGAAAAAAAACCGACCAGGCAAGAAAATCCATTTAAAAAAACAAATCTCGTGGGCGAGAGCGAGAGAAAAAATAAAAAAAAATACCAATGCACATAAAATGCGATTTAATTCCTCCAACACATACACACTAAGAAAAATAAAGCGCAATGAACGAGGTCCAAAAACGCGATCGAGAGAGAAAAAGAGCGCGAGAAGAGAGCGAAAAAAAATTAAGCATAAACGGCATTTTTCCATTGTTGTGCGAAAGAGATGGCATAATAAGTAGAGTGGCAGTGCGAAAGAGAGGGAAGATGGCTTGGCGCGCATTCGAAATAGTTGACCGCGGCAGCGACGTGGACGTCGACCGCGCCAGAGGCTTGGGGCAAAAGATATGAGACCGTGGGAAAGAACAACGAAAGACATGTTGTTGCTGGCTGTGTGTATGAGTGCCACATGTATGCTGACACAATAGCGGTCACAATAATAGGACACATATTGAGCAATTCGAACAATTATATCAAAACAGAAGAACATTCCATTAAATGATTTCCTATTATCGGTTTTGAATGAAATATAAAAAAAAGAAAAAAGTGTTGCATAAATAATTCAACATGATAATCATTTACCGAGCACATTTTTAAATATTCAGTTTTACAAGTTACAAACAAATTAAGAGAATTTGGATAATTTATTTGTATATTAAAAGATTGGTTAATAAATTGCAAAAAACCCTTTTCAACACCAGTTACTTTTGTTTTGGCCTCTGCTGTGCGCGTGTGTTGTTTGTTTGTAAATGACTGTGTGTTTGCGTCTGCGCGCTTTTTGCCTTGCCTTGTCTGTTTTCTCGTTACACTTTGTTTGCCCATTCGCTTCGCATGCGCAGCAGTGTTGCCAGCTGTCTGCTTAGAAATGCTTGAAAAACGCTAAAAGTAAGCTAAGCCAAACGAATTCTGCCTCTATATTTGGCGAGGAAGTAGCCAAAGGAGCAACACACATGCGCAGATGCATAAATTTCGAAGCGCAGGCGCAAAGTAAAAATGAAAAAATTGAAAAACAAAAAAAAAAAAGGAAAGAGAAATGTTCTCTTTTTGAATATGACTCTTTCGTTTTCTCTTTCGCGCTCTTAAAAACATGTGCTGCACAGCTGCAAATCTACAATTTTAAGCGTCGTTTTCCTTTTGCATGTCTCCTTCGCTCTTCCCCCTCTTGTTATTGTTGTTTCTCAACCACTTTTTGTTGTTGCTGTAATCGTTTATTATTGAAGCATTTTTACGTTGCTTGCCATAAATCGGTTTTTATGCACTTCATTGCATTCAGTGGGTGTGAGGGAGATGGTAGAAAATAGGACAGATGCACTTTTAAGTTGTTCATAAACAATTTTTTGAAGAAAATCATTTTTAAATTTTGAAGTTTTTAAATATATGTAACACTGAAATCAAATGCAACATGAAATTACAAACGCAAAAAAACATGCTCAAATAAAAAAAAATTGTTTAATTAAAAATTTAATTTAATTTAAAATGCTATATTTTTTAATATAAATAAAACGATTTTATTCTTTATCCTTCAATTATTGGATTATGTAGTGGTGGCAATTTGGGCCTTTTGTCAAAAGAGCAGCCCAAAAGCATTTTTAATATAATGTTCATTATATTTTAGTTTTAATTATATTTTACCATTATGATATCGATATGATATGATTTTAGATGTATCAGGGAAATTTTAAATTATATTTAAATTTTTGATATTTTTTTTTTAATTATCAAATATTACTACGAACTTCTCGATTACAAATTCGAATTATAATCTAATATTATAATCGATCGTAAGACCTAATACTACTATTAATATATAAATTTAGAACAATTAATGGGTTCTAATATAGTGTTTAGTTCTTGGTTTTGCCATTTACATATGATAAGGTTTATGTTACATTTCCATGTTATTACTATGAACTCCAGGGTTGTAATTTAAAATAAAATTTTTTTCTGTCCTTTAATGGTTGCTAATCGAGCATGGTCCTATTTTCCTATACTACATTAAGGCTTAAGCTTAGAAAATATTAGTGTTTGGTTGTTAGTTATTTTACACCTCACTCATGATGTACTTGTCCGCATCCTACAGGTTTCGAGGGCAAGAACTGCGAGCAGAACTTCGACGAGTGTCTGGGGCATCTCTGCCAGAACGGAGGGACCTGCATCGATGGCATCTCGGAGTACAGCTGCCGCTGTCCGCCGAACTTCACGGGAAAGTTTTGCCAGGACGACGTGGACGAGTGTGCGCAGCGGGACCATCCGGTGTGCCAGAATGGAGCCACCTGCACGAACACCCACGGCTCGTACAGCTGCATCTGCGTGAATGGCTGGGCAGGATTGGACTGCAGCAACAACACGGACGACTGCAAGCAGGCGGCCTGTTTCTACGGAGCCACCTGCATCGATGGCGTTGGCAGCTTCTACTGCCAGTGCACCAAGGGCAAGACGGGGCTGCTGTGCCACCTGGACGACGCCTGCACCTCGAATCCCTGCCATGCGGACGCCATCTGCGACACGAGTCCCATCAACGGCTCCTACGCCTGCTCCTGTGCCACCGGCTACAAGGGCGTCGACTGCTCCGAGGACATCGACGAGTGCGATCAGGGATCGCCGTGCGAGCACAACGGCATCTGTGTGAACACCCCGGGTAGCTACCGCTGCAATTGCTCGCAGGGATTCACTGGTCCGCGCTGCGAGACGAACATCAACGAGTGCGAGTCGCATCCCTGCCAGAACGAGGGCAGCTGCCTGGACGATCCGGGCACCTTCCGGTGCGTCTGCATGCCCGGCTTCACCGGCACCCAGTGCGAGATCGACATCGACGAGTGCCAATCGAACCCGTGCCTCAACGACGGCACCTGCCACGACAAGATCAACGGGTTCAAGTGCAGCTGCGCGCTGGGCTTCACCGGCGCCCGGTGCCAGATCAACATCGACGACTGCCAGAGCCAGCCGTGCCGGAACAGGGGCATCTGTCACGACTCCATTGCCGGCTACAGCTGCGAGTGTCCGCCGGGCTACACGGGCACCAGCTGCGAGATCAACATCAACGACTGCGACTCGAATCCCTGCCATCGGGGCAAGTGCATCGACGACGTGAACAGCTTCAAGTGCCTGTGCGACCCCGGCTACACGGGCTACATCTGCCAGAAGCAGATCAACGAGTGCGAATCGAATCCCTGCCAGTTCGACGGCCACTGCCAGGACCGGGTGGGCAGCTACTACTGCCAGTGCCAGGCCGGCACCAGTGGCAAGAACTGCGAGGTGAATGTGAACGAGTGCCACAGCAATCCGTGCAACAATGGGGCCACCTGCATCGACGGCATCAACTCCTACAAGTGCCAGTGTGTGCCCGGCTTCACGGGCCAGCACTGTGAGAAGAACGTGGACGAGTGCATCAGCAGTCCGTGCGCCAACAATGGTGTGTGCATCGACCAGGTCAATGGCTACAAGTGCGAGTGTCCGCGCGGCTTCTACGACGCCCACTGTCTCAGCGATGTGGACGAGTGCGCCTCGAATCCCTGCCTCAACGAGGGTCGCTGCGAGGACGGCATCAATGAGTTCATCTGCCACTGTCCGCCCGGCTACACGGGCAAGCGGTGCGACCAGGACATCGACGAGTGCAGCAGCAATCCCTGCCAGCACGGCGGCACCTGCTATGACAAGCTGAACGCCTTCAGCTGCCAGTGCATGCCCGGCTATACGGGCCACAAGTGCGAGACCAATATAGACGACTGTGTGACCAATCCGTGCGGCAATGGCGGCACCTGCATCGACAAGGTAAACGGCTACAAGTGCGTGTGCAAGGTGCCGTTCACGGGCCGCGACTGCGAGAGCAAGATGGATCCGTGTGCCAGCAATCGCTGCAAGAACGATGCCAAGTGCACGCCCAGCTCCAATTTCCTGGACTTCTCGTGCACCTGCAAGCTGGGCTACACGGGCCGCTACTGCGACGAGGACATCGACGAGTGCTCCCTGAGCTCACCCTGCCGCAACGGGGCCAGCTGCCTGAATGTGCCCGGCTCGTATAGGTGCCTCTGCACCAAGGGCTACGAGGGCCGCGACTGCGCCATCAACACGGACGACTGCGCCTCGTTCCCGTGCCAGAACGGAGGCACCTGTCTGGACGGGATCGGGGACTACAGCTGCCTGTGCGTGGACGGCTTCGATGGCAAACACTGCGAGACGGACATCAACGAGTGCCTGAGCCAGCCCTGCCAGAACGGAGCCACCTGCAGCCAGTATGTGAACAGCTACACCTGCACCTGTCCGCTGGGCTTCAGCGGGATCAATTGCCAGACGAACGACGAGGACTGCACGGAGAGCTCGTGCCTGAACGGCGGCAGTTGCATTGACGGCATCAATGGCTACAACTGCAGCTGCCTGGCCGGCTTCTCGGGGGCCAACTGTCAGTATAAGCTGAACAAGTGCGACTCGAATCCCTGCCTGAACGGGGCCACCTGCCACGAGCAGCGGGACGAGTACACCTGCCACTGCCCCAGTGGCTTCACGGGCAAGCAGTGCTCCGAGTATGTGGACTGGTGTGCCCAGTCGCCGTGCGAGAACGGGGCCACCTGCAGCCAGATGAAGCACCAGTTCAGCTGCAAGTGCTCGGCCGGATGGACGGGCAAGCTGTGCGATGTGCAGACCATCTCCTGCCAGGACGCGGCGGACAGGAAGGGCCTCAGTCTGCGCCAGCTGTGCAACAACGGCACGTGCAAGGACTACGGCAACAGCCACGTGTGCTACTGCTCGCAGGGCTATGCGGGCAGCTACTGCCAGAAGGAGATCGACGAGTGCCAGTCGCAGCCCTGCCAGAACGGAGGCACCTGTCGCGACCTGATTGGGGCCTACGAGTGCAGCTGTCGCCAGGGATTCCAGGGCCAGAACTGCGAGCTGAACATCGACGACTGTGCGCCCAATCCCTGCCAGAATGGCGGCACCTGTCACGACCGTGTGATGAACTTCAGCTGCAGCTGTCCGCCCGGCACGGTGGGCATCATCTGTGAGATCAACAAGGACGACTGCAAGCCGGGAGCGTGCCACAACAATGGCAGCTGCATTGATCGCGTCGGCGGCTTTGAGTGCGTCTGCCAGCCCGGCTTTGTGGGCGCCCGATGCGAGGGCGACATCAATGAGTGCCTCAGCAATCCGTGCTCCAATGCGGGGACATTGGACTGCGTGCAGCTGGTCAACAACTATCACTGCAACTGCAGGCCCGGACACATGGGACGCCACTGCGAGCACAAGGTGGACTTTTGTGCCCAGAGTCCCTGCCAGAATGGCGGCAACTGCAACATCCGGCAGAGCGGCCACCACTGCATCTGCAACAACGGCTTCTACGGCAAGAACTGTGAGCTGAGTGGCCAGGACTGCGACTCCAATCCCTGCGTCGTGGGCAACTGTGTGGTGGCCGACGAGGGCTTCGGCTATCGCTGCGAGTGCCCCAGGGGCACGGTGGGCGAGCACTGCGAGATCGACACCCTGGACGAGTGCTCCCCGAATCCGTGCGCCCAGGGCGCCGCCTGCGACAATCTGCTGGGCGACTTCGATTGCCTCTGTCCCAGCAAGTGGAACGGCAAGCGGTGCGACATCTACGACGCCAGCTATCCGGGCTGGAACGGCGGCTCTGGCGGCTCCGGCGGCTCTGGCGGCCAGGAGCGCTATGCCATCGATCTGGAGCAACAGCGGGCGATGTGCGACAAGCGGGGCTGCAGCGAGAAGCAGGCCAACGGGGTGTGCGACTCCGACTGCAATACGTATGCCTGCAACTTCGACGGCAACGACTGCTCGCTGGGCATCAACCCGTGGGCCAACTGCTCGGCCAACGAGTGCTGGAACAAGTTCAAGAACGGCAAGTGCAACGAGGAGTGCAACAACGCCGCCTGCCACTTCGACGGCCACGACTGCGAGCGGAAGCTGAAGAGCTGCAACAGTTTGTACGACGCCTACTGCCAGAAGCACTACGGCGACGGCTTCTGCGACTACGGCTGCAACAATGCCGAGTGCAGCTGGGACGGCCTCGACTGCGAGAACAAGACCCAGAGCCCGGTGCTGGCCGAGGGCGCCATGTCCGTGGTGATGCTGATGAACGTGGAGGCGTTCCGCGAGGTGCAGGCCCAGTTCCTGCGCAACATGAGCCACATGCTCCGCACGACGGTGCGACTGAAGAAGGACTCCCTGGGCCGTGACTACATCATCAGCTGGAAGGACAATGTCCGAGTGCCGGAGATCGAGGACACCGATTTTGCGCGCAAGAACAAGATACTCTACACGCAGCAGGTCTTCCAGACCGGCATCCAGGTCTATCTGGAGATCGACAATCGCAAGTGCACCGAGTGCTTCACCCATGCCGCCGAGGCAGCCGAGTTCCTAGCCGCCACCGCGGCCAAGCATCAGCTGCGCAACGACTTCCAGATCCACAGTGTGCGCGGCATCAAGAATCCCGGCGACGAGGACAACGGCGAGCCGCCGGCCAATGTGAAGTACGTGATAACGGGCATCATCCTGGTCATCATAGTGCTGGCCTTCCTGGGCATGGTCCTGAGTACGCAGCGCAAGCGGGCGCATGGCGTCACCTGGTTCCCGGAGGGATTCCCAGCCCCGGGAGCGGTGATGTCGCGCCGTCGGCGAGATCCGCACGGCCAGGAGATGCGGAACCTCAACAAACAGGTGGCCCTGCAGGCCCAGGGAGTGGGCCAGCCGGGTGCGCACTGGTCCGACGATGAGAGCGACATGCAGCTGCCCAAGCGGCAGCGCTGCGATCCCGGCTCCGGCGTCGGTGGCCTGGGCAACAACGGTGGCTATGCCAGCGATCACACCATGGTCAGTGAGTACGAGGAGGCCGACCAGCGGGTGTGGTCGAAGGCCCACCTCGATGTGGCCGATGTGAGGGCCATCATGACGCCGCCCGCCCATCAGGATGGTGGCGACCACGACGTGGATGCACGCGGTCCCTGCGGCCTGACGCCCCTCATGATTGCCGCCGTTCGCGGCGGCGGCCTGGACACCGGCGAGGACATCGAGAACAACGAGGACAGCACCGCCCAGGTGATATCCGATCTGCTGGCCCAGGGGGCCGAGCTGAATGCCACCATGGACAAGACGGGCGAGACATCGCTCCACCTGGCAGCCCGCTATGCGCGGGCGGATGCGGCCAAGCGGCTGCTGGACGCCGGAGCGGATGCCAATTGCCAGGACAACACGGGCCGGACGCCGCTGCATGCGGCCGTGGCGGCCGATGCCATGGGCGTGTTCCAGATCCTGCTGCGCAACAGGGCCACCAATCTGAATGCCAGGATGCACGACGGCACCACACCGCTGATACTGGCCGCCCGTCTGGCCATCGAGGGCATGGTGGAGGATCTGATCACGGCCGATGCGGACATAAATGCGGCCGACAACTCGGGCAAGACGGCGCTGCATTGGGCGGCGGCGGTGAACAACACGGAGGCGGTGAACATACTGCTGATGCACCATGCCAATCGGGATGCCCAGGACGACAAGGACGAGACGCCGCTGTTCCTGGCCGCCCGCGAGGGCAGCTACGAGGCCTGCAAGGCGCTGCTGGACAACTTTGCCAATCGCGAGATCACCGATCACATGGATCGACTGCCGCGCGACGTGGCCAGCGAGCGACTGCATCATGACATTGTGCGGCTGCTGGACGAGCATGTGCCGCGGTCACCGCAAATGCTGAGCATGACGCCGCAGGCGATGATCGGTTCGCCGCCGCAGGGCCAACAGCAGCCGCAGCTGATCACCCAGCCAACGGTCATTTCGGCCGGCAATGGCGGCGGCGGCGGCGGCGGCAACAACAACAACAACAACAACGGCGGCTCTGCCAACGGGAAGCAGAGCAGCCAAACGGCCAAGCAGAAGGCGGCCAAGAAGGCCAAACTGATCGAGGGCAGTCCGGACAATGGCTTGGATGCCACGGGCAGTCTGCGACGCAAGGCCAGTTCAAAAAAGACAAGTGCGGCCTCAAAAAGGCCGCCACCCTGAATGGCCTCAATCCTGGCCAGCTGGTGCAGCAGGGAGTGCCGTCAGCAGCGGCGGCTGTCGCCCAACAGGCGGCGGCGGCACAAGCGGCAGCGGCGGCGGCGGCGGCGGCACAAGCGGCTGCCGTGGCGGCCATGTCACACGAACTGGAGGGATCGCCCGTGGGCGTGGGCGGCATGGGTGGCAACATGCCCAGTCCGTACGACACCAGCTCCATGTACTCGAACGCGATGGCCGCACCGCTGGCGAACGGCAATCCGAACACGGGCGCCAAACAGCCGCCGAGCTATGAGGATTGCATCAAGGTGAGTTCAACGCGAATTCTTAAGCATCGCTTGTGTAACTGAAGATGATTAAAAAGTGTGAATTATAAAAAGCACTGTTAAAAGTAAAAGACAAGCATCACTTGGCCAGAAATTGTCCTAGCAGAAAGTATTAAAATAAACGCGAATTCTTAAGCATCACTTGTTCTAACAACGTGAATTCTTAAGCATCACTGCTATTACTACATTTTTCCAGTCAATATTGTGCTTATCAGAAAAAAAACCATTTTTTGCGTTTAATATTTTTTTTTTAAATCCAATTGCGAATTCTTAAGCCCTTCTTGTACTTACATTTCTTAAAGTATAAAGCAAAGATTAAGGAAAATATTCAGTTTTTCATGCAAACAGTGAATTCTTAAGCATCTCTTCAAGTAGCATTAATTTAAATGTGATTTTGGGAATAGGGCAATAATGTGCTTTTGAGACTGGTTCATAATACATAAATCATGGAGAGAAGTTTTTTATGTACATACATTAGTTGTGCAATTAAAACACTTTTTGTTATAATTGCAATGAAACAGCTTGTAAGATGCTAATAATTTCTCCGCAATTTGTTCCCAGAATGCGCAATCACTGCAATCGCTGCAGGGCAACGGTCTGGACATGATCAAGCTGGACAACTATGGCTACTCGATGGGCTCGCCCTTTCAGCAGGAGCCGCTCAATGGCCAAGGACTCGGGATGAACGGCAATGGCCAGCGGAACGGAGTCGTCGCCGGCGTGCTGCCCGCCGGACTGTGCGGCCTGGGCGGACTGACCGGGACCGGAAACGGAAACGGAAATAGCCACGAACAGGGACTGAGTCCGCCGTACTCGAACCAGTCGCCGCCGCACTCGGTGCAAAGCAGCCTGGCGCTTTCGCCCCACGCCTATTTGGGTAAGTTTCGACTCGACTACTTTTACTCATACTAAAAAAATACAATACAATACAATACAATACGATAATCTAAATAATTTAATGAATAAACCAAATATTTATTGACTGAAAACCCATACAAACAATCATATTTACCCAACTAGAGTGTTCTTTATCACTTCGATTTTCAACAATCATGAATGTGGTTTGATTTTGAGTTTTATTAAACTTGATAAATATATAACTAGTTAGCAAAAATGTATAAACTATAGCATATCACTCAATTAGAGCTTTCATTATCACCATGTTTGTAAATAAATATTAGTGTGATTTTATATGAGTTTATAGTACTCATAAAAATGATATGTGAGATTTATAAGAAATCCTTTTGGTAATACAGACTAATTAATTAATAAACTTATTTAACAATTATTAAGTTATTTAATTGGCATTAACATTATTTAATTAGATGTCAAAGCAACGATATTTTATGGCTTTAAAATAAAAGTTATATGGGATTTTACTATTGATTTAAAATGATTATCAAATCTATTTGATAGTAGGTATTACCTTTTTGCTTTGGTGGCAAAGCAATGAAATTGAATGGTTTCAAACACATTTTGTATGAGATTCACCTATCCATAGTTTATATGTAATGATGACCATATCGAGTATTCACTAATCGATCTAAATTCTTCCGTTCCAGGCTCACCATCGCCGGCCAAGTCGCGACCCAGTCTGCCCACCTCGCCCACCCACATCCAGGCGATGAGGCATGCCACCCAGCAGAAGCAGTTCGGTGGCAGCAATCTCAACAGCCTGCTGGGCGGGGCCAACGGTGGGGGCGTGGTCGGCGGAGGCGGCGGAGGAGGAGGCGGCGGCCTGGGGCCCCAAAACTCACCGGTGAGCTTGGGCA
Source organism: Drosophila gunungcola (assembly GCF_025200985.1). Classification (NCBI taxonomy): domain Eukaryota; kingdom Metazoa; phylum Arthropoda; class Insecta; order Diptera; family Drosophilidae; genus Drosophila; species Drosophila gunungcola. The sequence continues at coordinate 643,724 of NW_026453185.1, read as the reverse complement.
TCATCTCGCCAACGGGCAGCGACATGGGCATCATGCTCGCCCCGCCGCAATCCTCGAAGAGTAGTGCAATAATGCAGACGATGTCCCCCCAGCAACAGCAGCAGCAACAGCAACAGCAGCAGCAGCAGCAGCAGCAACAGCAGCAGCAGCATCAGCAACAGCAGCAACAGCAGCAGCAGCAGCAGCAACATCAGCAGCAGCAACAGCAACTCGGAGGACTGGAGTTCGGTTCAGCGGGCTTGGACCTGAATGGATTTTGTGGATCTCCGGGTAGGTTCATATACATATATATCACATACTAACAAACGAAATGTCCAAATTTGGACTACCCATAGCCTAAACATGCTTATATCAGCACTATTTCTTGTAAAATGTTTGATCTTTAAGATTTTAATCTTCACGAATTTTCATGGCAGGTCCATTTTTAGTGTGCAATTTGCCCGAATTTTTTTATTTGTTTCTACTTTTCAAAATAATTTCATAATATTTATTTGTATAGAAATTTGGTGATTTATTTGTAAAAGATTTCAAATTAATATACCATTCATTTCGGCAGTAAAAATAGCAGGCAGAGCGTTATAAATATATATAGGTTTATAGACATTTGGAATGGCTATAAAATAATGCACCCTCATTTTAAATGTAATAATCCTATATTATTTATTTTGGCAATAAAAAATTGTTTAATGTGGCTAGCTGAAAGGGAAAATACTTTTTTTTTTTTAATTTTAATTTTTTTGTTTTAGCTTTAAGGTTGAAAACATAGGTGTTTTAAGCTGCAATGCCTTTCAATCAATGTGGAAACTAATCAATTTTGTGTGCTCCACTTTGCAGACTCATTTCACTCGGGTCAAATGAATCCGCCCTCGATACAAAGTTCGATGTCCGGCTCGTCGCCGTCGACCAACATGCTGTCGCCGTCGTCGCAGCACAACCAGCAGGCCTTCTACCAGTACCTAACGCCCCCGAGCCAGCATTCCGGCGGCCATACGCCGCAGCACCTGGTCCAGACGCTGGACAGCTACCCGACGCCCTCGCCGGAGTCGCCCGGCCACTGGTCCTCCTCCTCGCCGCGATCCAATTCCGATTGGAGCGAGGGCGTCCAGTCGCCGGCGGCCAATAATCTCTACATTTCCGGTGGCCATCAGGCCAACAAGGGATCCGAGGCCATCTACATTTGACCATAAGCTGGACAAGACGCATATGGAAATGGATCTGGGTGTGGATCTGGATGTGGATGCGGATGGGATTGAAATCGAAAGCAAAGTCGATTGCCAAGGATGACAGCAGAGGGACTCTTAAAGAGTCCGCGGCTACGTTCTATCTAAAATATGCTATATAAATGTAATTCTCTAATCTCTACGAATATGTATTTTTCACGCGACTTTTTTTTTTTTTTTATTTGAGTATGTGTGTGTCTATAAGTTTTAGATTTTAGATCGAAATGCGCAATTCTAGCGGAAGAAGCGTCATAAATTGTAGGAACTTAAATTATTTTAATGCTTGTTGTACAGTGCGCGCCGATCGCATATATATATAAATATATATATATATAAATATATATATACTATATATAGAGGTATCTACTCATAGATATACCAGTTAAGAGCTCGTTTTGTGGCGCATCTTATTTTATTGTCGTAACGTCATCGTAGCTTCCAGTAAACGAAAAAAAAAATATAAAAACATAAAATAATAACCAGAGAGAGAGAGAGAGGAGAAACTAAACTTAGCGCAAATTCTGATTGATCGATTAAACGTTGGTGGGACATTTGTAGTTGTAAGCGACCATTATATCACTAGGCCCTAAGTCTAGGCTAAGTTTTTATCGAATTCTACATTTAATTATGGCCCACAGCTATATAAATATATATATTTCGTAGTTTTGTAGGTTTCGAAACTGAAGTGCTTATATAAACAAAATTGTTAGACGTACACCGCATCAAAACCTTTTTTTTTACACCAACTTTTTTTTTATTATTATTATTACGACTATTATGTATTATTACATATTGACTAAGCTAAACTGTAAAAAGATTCTCATAACTGTTTGATTTAAGTTGACAAAACAAAAGGAATTGCAAAAGTTATACAAAAAATCACCAACGAGAACGTATAATGCTAATACAAAAAAAAAAACAAAAACAAAACAAAAACGAACAAAAAACAAGAAAAAAGAAAAAAGACAGTAACCAGCCAAGTTTTCTATATATATAAGGCCCCCCCTTATAAGCTTAGTTGATTAATAGATATTTTCAAAAAATATACGGCAGAAAAAGACACTAGATGACCACAAATACGATTTTTTTGTTCGAATTGCCCTATTTTTAATTTGAACTGTAATGCTTTCGTCTATCGTCTATATTTTGTGTAAGTTTTTAATGTGTAAATTGTAAAATTATTTGTTTTCCTAACTTAAACAGCAAGACAGCAAAACGTAAATGCAACCTTTTTGACATAAATAATAAATATTAAATAATTATTTTAAAAACAACGTGTTTTAATTATTTTGTGGGGGAGCGAAAAACCCTTGTGAGTTAAAAATACAATACATAAAGGAAATAATTATGAACAATTCTGTAAAAACATCAACCGCAACTTCAGACAGAAAGCACTTATGTTTATATGCATACCTACCGCGAATTCTTTAGCATTAATGTGCTGTTAATCATTTTTTGCAAATTCTTCAGCTTTAATTTGACACCTTGAAATAACATTTTAAAAATTTTATTTAAAGCATAGCTTTGAACAAAATAAGAAATACAATTTTTAGTTGTGACTAATGGAATTTGGTAAAATTAACCTTTAACCCCCACAACCAATGCATAGAGAAAAACAGCTTTTTCGTGTTGTCAAAGGTGTACATTTAATTTAAGTTAATTTGTCGGCAAGGGATCTTGTTGCTCCCTTAAGGCCACACCCCCAAACCGACCGCCGCCCACCGCACATCGCATGATGACGTTACATTTTAGTTGTGTTGAGTGTGCGTTTTTCTTATCTTACAGACAAGCAAACAAAAAAAAAAAAAAAAAACAGGACTACAGATTAGAATATAGTTTTTGGAAAATGTCGACTAGATTTCCTTTTTAGTTTCTTCCGTTTCCGGTGACGTTGTTGTACTCGTTGTGTGAGGATTGTCGCAATCCTTGGAATCGGCATCACCGTCAGCGGCGGATTTCTTGGCCCCCGGAACGAAGGGACAGACGCCGCCCTTGCACTCGAAGGGGAATTCGGGACCCTTCTTGATCACATTGCCCTCGGCATCCTTCTTTTGCCAGGGATTCCAGTAGCGCAGCAAAATCGGTTGAACGAATTTGTGCCAAATGTAAAGCAGCAGTGGAATGATAAAACAGGGCACGCACACCATTGTTCTTTTGGTTTGTGGGAAAACCTGGTCGTTTGTGGTATTACTGGATTAATAGACTTCCTAACTTTATATCTTACTTACTTGCTGGGGGAGTTATCTTCCAGGGGGAGTTATCTTCCAGGGGGAGCTTTGTTTTCCTTTTATTTTTTAAGTCTTAATTAATTTTTGGTGCACAGTGTGACCAGGTTATATCTAAGATTTATACACAAGCAAACTCTTATATTCCAAATATACTAAATGCTAGTGAGGACCGAATCCTAACAGTCTTATACTTCTTAGACCGTTTAACATAAATCTCTAATATATTAACCCCATAATTTTATATTCTTGTATTTTAACCCAATAAAAAATATTTTTAAATATGTTTTTGTATCAAGCATTTATTGAATTTCCACAGTTTTAACCCATTAAAGGACACCGGTAGGGGTTTCCACCGCGACAACAGTATTCCCTGCCCGCCTGCAGATTGGTATTAACCCATTGGTTGTGACAGTTTTTGATGAACAAATAGGCCCGTTCCTTGTGACAATCGTGACCCAATGTGGAGCAAACAATATTTGCGGAATTCGGCAGATGTTGAACGATCTAAAATTGATAGGTAAATAGTTTAGTGTTTACTGAGTATTGGGAAAAATTATATTAAAACATGATCATGAATTGCAATGAGAAAATATCTTATTAATTACATTTTTTGATGGAGAAATTAAAAAAATATAGATAAATTGCAGTTTAAAATAAACACTGTTAAATATAAGTGTTGGAAAAATGTAAATCGAGCTTTAAAATCTCTGTAAAGTGAAATTTAAAATAAATATTTAATGAAATTTGTTCTAATTTTCTTAAAAATATATATACATTTAAATGGGGAAATCATGGTAGGTAATTAATATGTATGTATCATGATTTGAAAATTAAAAATGTCTTCCCATTTTGATATCCAGTTAAATGTTTCAATTCTTTATATTGTGTTTACTGTACAGTACTCACCGCCTCCAGACACTTAGTTTGGCACTGTTTGCGACCGATGGCATTGCATGGGAACATTCGATCCAATTCCTGGTGGATCAATGGCTTCGTCGGCAAGCCATTGGGAATTTGCGAGGACAGGAAAACGCCGCAAGTGCAAGGAACTGGCTGATTATCCTGCTGGGGCATTACCGCTGATCCTGGCGTCGGTGGTGATGGTATTGTGTTGGCCAAACTGCTCGACATGGTGGTCGTCATCAGCGGATTTAGGGATGGTTCGGCCAATGTAGTCGGATGTTCTACTACCGTCTTTGTTGCGACATCTCCGACAATCGATTCCGTGGTGCTGGCATTATTATTAATCCATTCCGAACTGGTCTCCAAATCATTTCTGGGCGTTGTCACAATCACAAACTCCACGGCTCCAGTGAGCCAATCTGCTTCGGTGGTGCTGCTAATTGTGGTGGTCTCCGGTTTGAGGCCCTTACTCCGCAGACGTTTCTCCTTGATGGTATTACCATTTCCGTAGAGCGGCTTCTTGTACACTATTTTCGAGGCCTCCAAATGGATGGCCAGCAAAAGGACCACAAGCAGCAGGAAATTCTTAAACGCAGCTAAAAAAAGGTAAATTGAGATAAATTTAATATACCAGAAATTCTAAAAAAAACAACGAAATTAATTCTAAGACGTTTTGTTATATTTAGGTCGCATTAGACAGCTTAAGAAATATATTTATAAATAGTAAAATATTAAACTTTTTAAAGTCCCTACTTTATAAGATATTAGAAGGGTAAGTTATTTTAATGATTCCTTTTCCAAATCTCACTTTAAAGCTTTTGTTGCAATTAAGACCAAATGATGATTCTAAATTGTCCAGCTATTTTTCTTATTAATATATTTAAATCACCAGATCTTACCCATTTTGTAATTTCCGACTCACTGAATACTTCTGCTTGTGGCACCATCCATTTTATAAGCAATTTTTCACTTGGCTTGCACTTTTCAAGATCTTCATTTTTTCGGCTTAAAGCGACCCCCAATGAAGTTCAAGTTGTGAGAACCGACAAACTGTGTCAAGGTAATTAAAGCAGAATAAAAATGATTAAGCAGAATTTTAGCTCAACAATTGCAATTCATTCAATTATAGAAAAAAAGGGGATTACTTCCGAACGTTATAAGAATCTGAATCTGATCTATTAAAATAAAAAAATTATCTGATAAACGCCAAACATGCCTCTTTGGAGGATAAACCTTTATACAAATTATAAATAATAAGTAAAAACTAGTGGTACTTTAGAAATGTAAAGATTTAAGTTAAAGGTGCTCTCAAAACTATTTATAATTTTTGTATTTAGTTTGTTATCTCAAACGACATTTATCCAATCATTAACATAATAATACTTTTGTGTAACTTTCTTATCACGGATCCAATGAACTTAAATACACATACGTGGATTAAAGTTAGCATGTGGACGGATTCTTGAAATTCAAAGTAAAAACAAAGGCAGGTTGATTTGAAGCTTGAGTTTCAATACACCCTCGCAGTTTTAAAAATGAATTTTAAAAATCTGTGTTTTTCTTTGTAATATCTATATGTCCTCTGTATTTTCTTAAATAGAGCGGGTGTCCATTTTGTGACTTTTCCTTTTTGTGTGCGTTTTTTTTTATTTTTTTATATACTGAACCTATAGTTGGTTTATTATATTATTATATTATATGATATTGTTACAGTTTTAATTAACTTTAATTAAAATATACTTAATTCCTTAATTATTATCAAATCAAGGGTTTTATTTCGGTGCGAAAACCAAATCATTTTATAATTTCAACTATATTGTTTAAAATGTACCATCACATTTTATTTAAATTAAATTTGGCGCCCTTTTAGAAGAGTATATTTTTTTTTTGTAATGGTTTAAGTCCGTGCTAAAAGGGATTTTTGTATGGCATATTTGGTATTTCGCAATACCAAGCGATTGGTATATTTTATTTGACCACGAGTTTGGTGGAATCGTTAATTTTGTTTTCCAAAATAATAAGAAATAAAGAAATTGAATGGCTCGCAAACGGAAGATTCCGGTGCGCAAGCACCATGGCATTCGCGATCCCCTCAAGCAGCAGGAGCAGAAGGAAAAGAAGTGGGTGCAAATTAAGTTGAATAACTCGAATAACACATGTCCACACTTGCAGACTCTCCAAAGTCACCAACAATCCGCCCGAGAGAAAGGACGAGCAGCAGGTGTCCTTCAAGTTCCGGCAGTTCAAGCAGCTGGCCGATGCCACCAAAACGGGCAAGCGGACTAAACTGGCCCAAATTGGCCGCGAGGATAGACCCAAATCCGCGCCAGGCAGCTCCTCCTCCTCCTCCTCCTCCTCCGCCGCGAAGGAAACGCGAAACATCAAGCAGTTTGCCAACGAAACGGACGAGGACTACCTGCGTCGTGTGAACCGCATCACCAGTGCGTCCGTTAAGGAGGCCCAATACGAGGCCAAGTACGGCGTGAATGTGATAAGGAACCCCAAGACCGGGGAGATCACCGTCCAGAAGCGGCCCAAAAACGAGATTGACGAGCTGCTCAAACAGAAGCAAAAGGAACGCCGCTTGGCGGGCAAGGGCGGCGGTCGCAGGAAGCCCCAGCAGGGCGCACAGAAACCGACCATGGATGCCAGGACCAGTCGGGAGCTGGTGAAACGGGCCTACAAGGAGGCCCAGCAGGAGGTGGACATCGAGGAGCAGCAGAACGCCGGGCCCATGGAGTACAAACACGATGTGGTGGCCTTCGGCGAGATTGTCCATGCCCCGCCCTCCCTCAAAGTCCTGCCACGCAAGGCGGCCAAAAACGAGACTGTGCCACGGCCAGGACGCAAGACCAATCTCCTGCTGAAATCCATGCTGGATCCTGACAAAGCCCAGGCACCACAGCCGCAGGAGGATCGCACCAAAGTGGCCGCCAAATCCAAGAGCGCCTTTAAGGCGCCCACCAAGGCGCAGATGAAGGGCAAGCGAAAGGATCTGCCCCTGGCCACGAGATCTATGCTCGAATCGGAGCGCAGCAAAATGGTTCTACTGTACCGTCAGCTCAAGAACAAGACGTCGGCGGATGCCTGAGAAAACTGAAAAAACATAGACTATATACTTGATTTTTTTTACCCTAAACCTAATCACTTAGGTTATGCAAATGCAATTGTTACCTTCTGAAATACAAGACGTCGGCGGATGCCTGAGAAAACTGAAAAAACATAGACTATATACTTGATTTTTTTACCCTAAACCTAATCACTAAGGTTATGTAAATGCATTTGTTACCTTCTGAAATACAAGAGCAGTTGTATTTCGGTTTACAATGTTTGATAAATTGATAAGATTCATAGTAAATACATTTTTTAACAAAAAACAAATCATTTGCTTTTATTTTCTTATATATTTATGACATTAATGGATTAATGGAGATACTTTTATTGCGGTTCCAACTAAAGGATATTAAATATACAATAGCCGTCAAACAAAATGTATAACAAAACTTGCTTTAAAGCTAAAAGAATATTTTAATTATTTATTAAATAATACAAATTCCTTATAACAATATTTCAATGGAAATAATAATATTGAATCATTTAAATAAAATAAACCAAAATCCCGTTGAAAAAATTCATAAATTTTTGAGCTTTTGAAATTTTTAATATTACAATTTTCACTTAAGTTGATGAACAAAATTTAAAACAATACTAGTTTAAATGCTAAGAGAATATTTTAAATATTTAAATAAACGAATTGGCGCGCTTCTTTCCTAAGTGTGGCCATGCTGTAACACAAGCTACATATGGTTTTGGTATATTTAATGTATATTTTATAAATTTTTTCCTGGCTTATAGCAACGCAGTTATTTTGGTCACACTGGTAGCGACGGAAATTTATGAAATTAATTTAATTTAGTTAAATTTATTTCTCAACAAGAGCGCGCGTCTCGGAAGTCGGCCAAAATTTGCAGTTAAAGAACACGAGCGGGAATAAGCAGCCTTCGACAAAACTATTGTGTCAACAAATTGTTAGACAACTTCTTTTTTTTTTATTGATTAAATTCTTTGTGAGTACACACGCACACCCACACTCACATACATACAAACACACGGGCACGCGGATAGAGAGGAAAACAACAATTTGTGGCTGGCGCGCAAATACACACACATAACAATAACAATTGATAAATTGCTTAGACGCTAAATGAGTCAATCGCATAATAAACCAGTAAACGCGTGAAATAAATCGGTTACAGAAGTTTAAAGCAAAGTTTACATCGTCTAAACCGCAATGTCGTGCTGCACTGGTGTGGGTGAGTAGTTCTCGTCGGTGTGCGTTTTTGTTGTTTTTGCTTATCAGCTGGTGCAAAAGAACGGTGATTAACCCGTAGTCAGTGTACTGTCTGCGAAGCAAAGAACGCTGATTAAACCGTAGTCAGTCGGTGGTGATTAAATCGACACCTTTTCGTTTTTCCCCCTTTTAGACATGTCTGATAAGGGCATTACGCTGCGCAATGGCAGGACCAAGGCGCCCCAGGAGCAGTCGCCGGATCAGGTGGCTCCGCAGTCGCCGCAGGAGCACCAGGACCTTAACCCACAACAGGCCACCCCGCAGAAACAGCAGCAGGCCATGTCCGCCGACGAAAAGAAGGCCACCAAAAAGTCCCTGGTCATCGTCGCGGGCATCTTTGTGGCCAGTTTGGCCACCATGTGCTATGTGTACGCCATATTCCCCGAGCTCAACGCGTAAGTGGGTCTATCTGGGGTTAATCCGCCACGGATGATGTGTCCCCAGCGCATTCGTGCACCTGTAAGGTGTTAAGTGGCCACGATCTGTGTGTGTGTGTGTGCGCGGTCTCGCTTGATTTGCGAGCAGAGAGCAGAGATGACGGCCGAAGATCCGCTAAAAGAAGCTAGAACACATCTAACTGCGGTTAAGAATAACACCTTGATCTGTTATCCAAAGTCGATTCGGTACATTTCCGAAAATTGCATTTCATTTTTGTGTAGTCTTGATCATCAAAAAAAAGAAGACGTTACATTTCTAGGAAAATAAATTCCCCTTTCCGTTATTGTACTTTTTCAAACCGGAACCAGATTGTTCCTCGGAAATCATATTAGTCACAGACTGAAATAACCAAAATGGTGTATAAAATTCAAGACTATAGTATATATTCTCCCAATTCATTGAAATTTGATTTACATTAAATCAGCAAGTCATCGCATAATCTCATTTTTTTGTTTGTCAAATTTATTTAGAAAAAGCAAGGGGTTGAATACGATCACTGGGGGATCACTCTTATCTTTTTTTAAGTCCCTGGCTAGGTTGTTTGTCATTAATTAATAGAGTTGTGAAAGTTTTCTTATCTGTTTTTGTCTGTTTGTTAGCGTTTTTAGGGCACGTCATTACAGTTTGGCCATATCGTGATTATAAAACAATTGCAATAGTTACTAAATGATATCTTTTACGGTACTATAAAAGCACTTATCTTTTGTATTGTGTTGGCTTCCATTCAAGAGGCGTTTTCAGGGAGTAAAGATAAGACCTATTTACAAATAGCTATAAATAGTTAAACGCTTTTAGAAATAGTTTGTTCTAAAGTAGATAACTATTATTTAGTCAACTATTTATACAAAACAACTGGCTATTAGTTGAAACTTGTTAAGTTACTTTAAGTTATTAATCATTTAGTTTAGACAATTACTACCTACATATGTAGTAAGTCGTAGTTATATTAGCCAGATTTGGCTGGAAAATGTCGGAATCAACAGTTCTATCTGGCGAGAGGGTTATTCGCACACACGCACACACATATATCGAGTCACGCCACCAATATAATATACTTATACATATGCACCATGTTTACACCTTTTCTCTCTCTTGTTCTTCCGATTTCCGCAGGTCGGAGAAACAACATTTGAAAATTCCGCGTGATATCCAAGATGCTAAGATGCTGGCCAAGGTCCTTGATCGCTACAAGGACATGTACTACTTCGAAGTGATGTTCGGCGTGGTCGTCGCCTACGTATTGTATCCTTTTTTTGAGTATCAAAGTTCAAGTAAGCAAAATCGGTTAAGACCGATTAGATAAGCGCCCAATAGAGTTCTATTGTCCGGCGCGGTGACCTTGACCCGATTACCAAAAAAAAAGAAGGCCCCGCATAAAAAACTATTCACGGTCGGTCCAACGATCGTGTGTTTCCTTGCCTTAATTAATGCACGATCACCGAACGGCGGGCATAGTGTGCATATTAATTACGTGGGCAGCACGCGGAGGTGCGAGCGAGTTGGCTCTAGGAAGCGGCAGAACAGCTGATATTGCCCTCCCGCTCGCACTTCTCCACGCACTTACTACTTGCACTCTCTAGAGTGGACCTTAGAATGATGGGTTTTCAAAATCAAAGTTTTCTGTGGTGATAACAAAACTAGTGCAGACTAGGAAAATATTGGTCAACGTTGCGTATGAGTTATGAATCAGAAACGCTTTGAAAATGTGGACCAGTTTTGAATTTAGGCAGAAGTATATAACTTGAGAATCAAGTTTTTAATATTTGTTTTTTGTACAGGTTCACCCTAATGCACATGAGCATGAGCTACCTCAAAAATCGACTTCGGACATTCATGTGACGCATTCTTTGTGTTTGTTGCTGTTTTCGCCTCAGAAATCAGCTGAGCTGGACACAATTTTTTTTTGTCGTCAGTGTTTTGATTTGTGTTTAGTGCTCTCTTTGAATTTAATTGCGTTTTTAGACCCCAGCCAAGGCAGAAAGCAAAAAAGCAAAAGCAAAAGCAGATACGTAACTTTATGGCTGTGCAGCAGTGTGTGGGTGAATGTTTTTTATTGCCCCCGTGCAATTGTTATCGGGCATTTGTAGAATACGTGGTCCGATGCCAGATGATACGATTCTGCGGGATTGTCGGGGTCTTTCGTGTCGATGGGGGTGTCATTGTCAACTCTTGGCGTCTATAAATACCCGCCCACAGACGTTCGAGCACGCGTCCAACTAGTCGTACGATTTGCCTTTAATGCCAAATACAGGAGTTCCTAGACAAGAAGAACTTAGAAACATGTTAGTTTACTAGGAATAAATTTTATTAGAAAAATCCCCAATCAAATTGATTTATATTTTAAAATCTATTACAAAAAAATATTTTGCAGGGGTTCACGTAGGTTTGGGCTGAGTTCAAATGCTGTCATTTATTGTTTGCATTTCTAAATTTTTTTTTTTTGTTTTCATAATGGGTAAAAACCAAAATTAAACCAAAGTAGACAAAAATACAAATTAAATAAATTTTTGCCATTAAAAATGTAAGCTTAAAAGTACAAGCTTTCAATGTGGTAAGCCCCAAAATTGAACCAATATAGAAAAAAGTATTTATATTTTAAAACGTCATTAAAAATGTTAGCTTTGAAATATAAGCTTTCAATGTGGCTAACATCCGAAAGATTCCTTTCAATTCCTTTGAATTGACGCTTAGTGGGGTGCCACTGTACAAAATAATTCAGCCATTATTCAGATCGAACCGCCTGCGACTGGTTGCCTTGACCCAATTGAAATTCATTTATAGCCTGCAAACATTCGCCATTCCCGGATCGCTGTTTCTGTCGATTCTACTCGGATTCCTGTACAAGTTCCCGATCGCCCTGTTCCTCATCTGTTTCTGTTCGGCGCTGGGCGCCACCCTATGCTACACACTTTCCAATCTGGTTGGACGTCGCCTGATCCGGCACTTTTGGCCGAAGAAGACCAGCGAGTGGTCGAAGCATGTGGAGGAGTACCGGGACAGTCTGTTCAACTATATGCTATTCCTGCGGATGACGCCGATCCTGCCCAATTGGTTCATCAACCTGGCATCGCCGGTGATCGGTGTGCCGCTGCACGTCTTCGCGTTGGGCACCTTCTGCGGCGTGGCACCGCCCTCGGTGATCGCCATCCAGGCGGGCAAGACGCTCCAGAAGATGACCAGCTCGAGCGAGGCCTTCTCCTGGACCTCGATGGGCATACTGATGGTCTGTGCCTGCGCCTCCTTGCTGCCCGGCCTCCTCAAGAACAAGTTCAAGCACAAGAAGGAGGCGTAAGCTGCTGCAGGAATGTGCCGTCCTCAATTCGATATATATATATGCTATTCCCCAAACTGAAACCAAAACAACCCGAAAAATCATTAATTGTAATTCACAACACTACAAACTAAACAAAAGGTAAACACACAAACCGCGATTTTTCTTTTCTAACAAAACGCGGCCAAGCAAGAAAAAGCCCGCCCCAAAAGAATATTTTAAAAAAAATGCCACTTCGGGTCTCGATCCACTATGTTTAAGTCTACTACAAAAATATCTGTGTTTATCCTATTATTACATGATTAATTTTTTTTCTAAACGTATACTTACCAACTTTTGCATCATATATTTCCATCAATTGTTTTTAAGTTAGTGAATTTTTGTTTAGTGCTATTGCAGTATTTACTAGAAAAGTTCTCCTATAAGTAAATCAAATTAGCAGAAATCCATTGAATATTACGCAACGTATGTAATTTAAAAAAATAGCTAAAGTATGTATGTGTCTGCAAGTAAATGTTCAAGAGAAACAAACTATTAAGCTTGTGTTATTTTGGGTGGTATTTAAAAGTAAGGATTACAAATTATTTGGCTTAAGTTTATTGTTTGAGAGAATGCTATTGAATTTTTAATAGCAATGTAGTATTATTAAAGCTATTGATGTTTAAAAACAATGTTTTTCCATTTAAAACTGCTTGTCTTAAAAAATATATATGTTATCATATAATAAGAATATAACATTGAGATTATATTCAAATGCATATTTAAAAAAAGTTTTTACTACGGGAATTCAGTGTTATGAAAGCACTTAAAATATAGCTTTTTGTGCAAGCTTTTTAAACTTTTGGCGCTTATTTTGAATTCTCAGTTGGAAGAACTAACTAACTAACCTCTTGCCACTGATATTTTCCCCCCAAAACTTTTGGTTCCCTTGACGCTTATTCTTTGTTATGATATTTAATTAGCCTTTCTTATTGTTGGGCCTTTGTTTTGGTTCTTTTTGGGCGCCTTTGTTGTTATTCTTGCGGCTTGGCAGCCATTTGATTTGTGTGCTCAATTAGTTGGGTAAACTTTTTTAAAAGGATTAACTGAGGGTATCCGTTTTGCAAAAATATTTTTAGTTCACTTTCACTGTGGCAGTGACTTTCTGTTGGCCCATGAGAATTGTTGCCAACTGTCTGAAAGCTTGTGGTTATTGTTCTTTTTTTTGGTGAAAGGTCTCCAGCCAGACTGTGCTACAGGTGTCCCCGACATACAGTGCTAGAAAAAGCATGGAAATTGTGCCGGGCGATACTGGCACGCACATCATGGCCAACTCAACTCTTATCTTCTGTTGTCCTGCTCTTGGTAATTGATTTAGGTTGTGTTTAGTGAAACATAATGGGACATAGTGGAAACTACAGTGGGTATTGGTTATGGGAAAATCAGTATTGTCTTTCATACTTATTCAAAATAAATCCAGCAATAAAACCAAATGTACGACAAATTAAATTGCCAAAAAGCCACAAAATAGTATACAAAATTGTCATTACTTAATTGTAGTTTCAGCCAAATAAAATTATATATAGCATACCTATTTTTTAATTTTTTTAATTAATAATGTTAACAATTGCTCCCAAATTAGTCTAAATCTTATTTATTATATTGATAATCTTGAGCTGACAAATTGTTTCTTAACGTAATGATAATGTGAAGCTAAAGAATTCGCGTTCTTGTTCACCCATTTTTCTTTTCTATTGAACCAGCAGGTGAACCAGGTTAGGATTTATAAGTAAATTTTATTTATTATTGAATAGATTCAAATGCTCCACTTTCTGTTCTACTCAGCGATGCAGTACTGTATGACCATGCCAGCGTAGAAATTGTATTAACGACATCATAATTTCGCCCGCCATGCGTTACATCAGTACAAAGGCGTACGCCAACTTTTGGTAATTGCCTAAAAAATATGCACATCTTTATTGGGCTTAAGTAGCACAGATATGAGCTGATGTGGGTGCTCCGAGTGTTTCTGTCTGTTTCAGGCAACAAATTCTGATCACTTAATGCGCCCAGACAAATGGGAGTGGAAGAGGCAAACGCAAAGGCAGCCAAAAGGAATCGTAATCGTTTGGAAATTATGCACTTCATTAGTTGGCTGCCCATGGGGTTTGTCGAGCGGTTTACATAGCTTACAAAAGATAGTAACCCCCACACATATTGATGAAATTTTAATTTGAAATTTGGTTAATTGGCATATGGCTCAGAGGCTTAATTCAAGGGACACGTTAACTTAAACCAATTTTACATGGAAATAGCTCAAATTCCTGGCACAGTGTTTACTTTGGATTTCATGGAAATCAATTGAATTGAAAATAAATTTAAAATCGTATTTTACAGTTAATTGTTAATTTTTTAACGAAATCCCAAAAACCCTTATGCAAATAGCAGACACATGTAGATAATTTTACCCATTTTTTTTGTCGCACATTTCTAGACTGTGTGACTCCTGTTTTTTTGTAGCTTAATTATTTTCGTCTTAATTTCGCCTACCCAAATGTGATTTTTTTTGGCAATTGAAGAGGTCAAATTGTAAATCTCGAGTGTGTTTTGTGTGCCTGGGCGGGCGACTCTAATCCACTTTGTCGCCCAGTCTGCCAATTATGCAAATCAATCAAGGCAAGGGAATGGGCTTCACTAGAAAACGTGCCCTTTGCAACATTTTGCACTGACATCGCACAGTGGGAAAATCACCAAATTAAATGTTAAATAGCATTTACTTTAAGTTATATTAAAATTTAAACAAAATACCCTATACCAAAATAGTGTAAATTTCAGCTAGAAAAATATAAAAAAAACCATGGAAATATAAATTACATTTCCTTAAATAAAGCAATCATGGACACACATGGCCATAAATTCAAGGTCACGAGTAATTATTATTATTGTTATTATTATGTCCATAACTACTTTTACATTTTATGAAAGGAAATTAAGTCAAAAATTCCTTTTTTTTTCTGAGTGTATATGTAATAGTCAATCTGAATTTAAGCAACTATTACGTTTTTTGTGGATGTAGTTTTATTATAACATGGGCTTATGTTAAATAAACTTCTTCCTTTTATTTGTGTGTCTTAATAAGCTTAATTAATTTAACCACTTTTTCAACCATTTCGCCCAGTGTCGAGGAGGTCGGGAGTCTGAGGAGCCTGGAGCCTGGAAGCGGATCTGCAGTTGGCCGATAATTGAGGCCCTGGCTTGGCACAAATTTGATGTGAATTGGCTGACGTGACCGGGGCAAACAAAGGCGCCACAGTTTGCTGGCAGAATATTATTTTTTAATTGCCTAGATGCCTGGACCCAGGATCGCCTCCATCGTGTCTCGCTTCCAGGAAAATCAGAAATTAAATTACATTGTCCAACGAGTGCCCATCGAAGGCCATCCCAAAACACGCACATGCGTTCAGTTTAATCCAAATTCAATTCACTTTATTCGTTATTCTTTTCGGAACTTGGGATTTTGCACCAAGCACCAAGCACCCAGCACCCAACACCAGGCCCCATTTCCAATGCCAAATCCCAATCGCCCTTATAGTCCTGTCTGTGGCCAGCAGACCAAAGGATCCGAAATCTGAACACGCGCCCCAAAAAAACCTGTCCATCCATCTACGCATCCCTGTGGCTCCTGGCTTCTTAATTAAATAAGATTGAAAAGCTTCAATTATTCAATAGAACAATAGAAGGGATAGCTAGGCGAAAAGGTGCTTCCCATTGCAATAAGGCTGTCTGTGGTTTATAAAAACAACAATGAAAATATATAAAACTAAACTAAATAACTATTTTTATAGTGTTTAAAAAAAAAAAACTACTTATAAAACAAATTTCTTATTGATAAATCTCACAATTTTATTTCTTAACTTATTGATTTTTCAGTTCTTATAAAGTGTTATTTATTATAACATGTTTGAATATAAGGCCTAATATCGTTGGCCAAATTCTAATTAATAATATAACACATAAATATGGAGTCTGAACTTAACTATTTTCTTTGGATATGTATTAAATTATAAATCAAGGACTCGGCCTTATAGTTTTATACCGCACTGTTCTGCCTGCCAAGGCCATCTGTTATTGCATCTTTTCGACCGACTGAACAAATCGAAAGCCGTGTAGAAACAAAGGACTTGCCAAGGCGCCCAAAAAAAAACAAAAACGGGCCAACTAATTGTAAAGTCAAACAGAAACTGTTTACCAAATGGTTCTTGGATAAAATTACCCTAGGGATGTGGCAGATTTCGAGGTCCTTTTTGCAGCGACTTTAATTCTAATTCTAATACGAATCCTGACACATTTGCGCCGTCGATTCGCTCATTTGACTGCAGCCACGACGACGGCCATGGGTATTAAAAAAGTTTTCAATTTCGTTGACGTCCTTGAGAGTTTTCTTGGCAGACGGAGGTACATATTTTCCTCTTGTTGTTGTACATTTAATACCCATTACTAGAATATTTTTGGGGTATTTATATATATATATATATATATATATATATATATATATAGAAAATTATGTAATGTCTCGTTGCGTATAAGTAATATGTCTTTAGAAGCAAATAAATATATATAAAACTAAATATTATTTACAGTCAATTTCAAAGGTTCATTATGAATAGTTTTTAAAATCCAATTAATATATGTTTATAGAAGCAAAGAAATATAAATAAAAAAAAATGGGTTTATTATAAATAGTTGTTTAAATCCAATTAAAATACTACTCATTTTTTCTAACATGGTGTATAAGTAATATGTTTTTAAGAGCAACAAAAACAAAACATTATTTTTATATCATTGTAAAATGATAACCACCGACTGCAGGATATTCTTTCAGTCTGAATTCCTCGTACTGGCTGCCTTTTTTATTTGTCTTCTGGAGAAAAGGGACGCGGACAGTCGACGGCCACCATGGGCACCACATAATTTTAACTTTTGTAGGCCAACATAAATACTTGATTAAGTAAATCCACATTTGTAGACAGACTTGAGACGAGTGGGTCGCCGAATAAAAAAAAAATAATCAAAATAATATATAAAATTTGGGGAGCCTTTGACCCGCCGATCGTATGTTGTGGCCCTGACTTCATTTTATGCTGCTCTCGATTTGCATAATTTAGCAAACAGAAAAGGCGCGTGGCTCGGCTCTAAAATTACACCCAAGTTCGTTGGTAATCAGGTTTAAATGGGGGACTTTACTTGAAAGTTAACCTGTCAATGGCGACTGTGGAAATTCCACAAATCTTCCAGAAATCCCGACCAGATAAAATACTACTAAATATACAGAAATAAGTAAAAGAGCGCCAACCAAACAAAACAAACAATCAACTTGAGTATCTGCCCGAATCGCCGGGCAAATAATGAAGCAATGAAATGGCCAATTTAAATCAATGCGCCTCTTGGCCCAGACAAGCAAAAAAAAAAAACATTGCCAAAAAAAATGAAAAAGAAACAGGGCAAAAAACTGAATGGCTAAATTGCCTTTCGGCCAGCTCATTTCGTTGTTTTTATTATTTGTGCTGATGCTGACCCATCATCGTCCTCTACATGCCATTAAATGTTGCTGAATTTAGACGGATTTCAGTCTGATTCATTTTAGAGCCACAATCAATCGCAATCGAATGGAATCACCACTTTTGATGGCGGGTACTTAATGGGGGTGTCTACTGTAGTAAAATCCAAATCATAATTTATTTAATATGCGTAGAATATATAACACATATTAAAAGTATTTTTATTATTAAAGGATCAAGAAAAGACAATTTTTGTGTCATAATTTGTGGGATTTTGGAGATATGTGAAAAAAAAAATATTTTCAAAGAGTCTTTTTGTTGCAACTTGGCCAAAATAAAACGCATATCCATAAGAGTGACAGTTTTGTGTACTATCCATCCCATTTGGCGATTTTTCAAACAAAATTATTTCTGAAGAGTTTTTTTGTTGTAACTTTGCCAAAATAAGACCCAAAGTCAAAAGATTTGCCATTTTGAACAGCTGGCAACCTATACCATCCATCCCTGATGAATGAAAACAATTAATTTAGTTTCGACAAAAAAACAGAATTTAGAAAAAACGTTTTTTGAAAAATTTATTTTTGTCCAAATTTCCGACTTTTTTGTAAGGGGGTACATCATCATTTTTTGCAGAAATTTGAAAATCTGAAAAATTTTGAACTGTGAATGCCATTCGATTGGGAATTTTAATACGAATTCAACGGTGTATGACATTCCACATTTTGAGCATTATTTCCCAGGGTTTTGACACAAAAACCAAGTTTTTAATGTGTTTTTTGCGATTTTTGACGATTTTTCAAACCAAATTATTTCTGAATAGTCTTTTTGTTGTAACTTTGCCAAAATAAGACCCAAAGTCAAAAGATTTGCCATTTTGAACAGCTGGAAACTTATACCATCCGTCCATGATCGATTTCAAACAATTAATTTTGTTTTGACTCAAAAACAGAATTTAGAAAAACGTTTTTTGAAAAATTTATTTTTGTCCAAATTTCCGACTTTTTTGTAAGGGGGTACATCATCATTTTTTGCAGAAATTTGAAGATCTGAAAAAATTTTAACTGTGAATGCCATTTGATTGGAAATTTTATTACGAATTCAACGGTGTATGACATTCCACATTTTGACCATTATTTCCCAGAGTTTTGACACAAAAACCAAGTTTTTAATGTGTTTTTTGGGATTTTTAGCGATTTTTCAAACAAAACTATTTCTGAAGAGTCTTTTTGCTGTAACTTTTCCAAAATAAGACCCAAAGTCAAAAGAGTTGCTATTTTCAACAGCTGGCAACCTATACCATCCATCCCTGATTGATTGAAAACAATTAATTTCGTTTTGACAAAAAAACCGAATTTTGAAAAACGTTTATTGAAAAATTTATTTAGGTCCAAATTTCTGACTTTTTTGTAAGGGGGTACATCATCATTTTTTGCAGAAATTTGAAAATCTGAAAAATTTTGAACTGTGAATGCCATTTGATTGGGAATTTTAATACGAATTCAACGGTGTATGACATTCCACATTTTGAGCATTATTTCCCAGGGTTTTGACACAAAAACCAAGTTTTTAATGTGTTTTTTTGCGATTTTTGACGATTTTTCAAACCAAATTATTTCTGAATAGTCTTTTTGTTGTAACTTTGCCAAATAAGACCCAAAGTCAAAAGATTTGCCATTTTGAACAGCTGGAAACTTATACCATCCGTCCATGATCGATTTCAAACAATTAATTTTGTTTTGACTCAAAAACAGAATTTAGAAAAACGTTTTTTAAAAAATTTATTTTTGTCCAAATTTCTGACTTTTTTGTAAGGGGGTACATCATCATTTTTTGCAGAAATTTGAAAATCTGAAAAAATTTTAACTGTTAATGCCATTCGATTGGAAATTTTATTACGAATTCAACGGTGTATGACATTCCACATTTTGAGCATTATTTCCCAGGGTTTTGACACAAAAACAAATTTTTCAAACAAAAATATTTCTGTGAATGCCAATCGATTGGAAATTTTATGAATAACTTCCAAAAAATGTTGGGTAATTTTTGTTAACTACACCGAATTCCAAAAAATATTAATAGGTTGCTTTTCTAGCGTCGGGATCTGAATCTCGGAACTTTTTTATTAGTTATTATTACTAGTTATATTAATGTTTGTGTTTAAATAAGTATTGTTTGTGGCCCTCATTATAAATAAATAAATAAATAATTGGACAATTTTTGTATGGCATTATTGGGCTACCCTTTTGGTTTCTGAAATGATTGTTATGATGATTACAATGTTTTCTAATTATTAGTAAAAGGTCTTTTCTGCTGCTCACATATTTCCCATTAAATTATGGACGTGTGTGTGGTTAAGCTGACAACAATGATAAATATTGATTTTGTAGCATCAATGGCAACAACAATTGCAGTGAGGAAAGATTGGCAGCCGCTTTGCTTTGACATATGGCTCGTTGTTCGTCCTTCGTCCTTTCTCCTTCCTTCATGGTACCGCCCGCCATCCATCAGCTGGGTCCTCCAGCGTCTAGACATTTCCACATAAAAGCCTCGCAGTCCCGCTTTTCCACTTTCCCATTTTCCCACTTGGCCACCGTGTCTGACACATTTTTTTGTAATTATGCGACAGATTCGTTTTTCAGTGGGCTCTTTTCCTTTTTTGTTTGTTACCATCCTTGCTCCTTCCACCCACGAGGATCCTTTGTGCTCCTTTTTAATGGCAACGCTTTGCGTGCCTAATTTGAAGCGCACACGGCGCACATTAATGAGGAGGGCGAAAAGGACGAGCATGAAGGGGCAAGGGCAGGATGTAGGACACCGTGGAACAGGATCCTACAAGCAATCCAAAAAACAGCCCTGAGAACAAACATTTTAACCGTCTTTGCCCACAGCAAATATCAGTTTTCAAAGCTAAATAGCTAGTTTGTTAAATTAAGATTTCTAAACCAAATTATTTGCTATTTTTTAAGAGGATCAACAAAATAAAACATGCTTTAAAGGCTTAAAATGTATTGCTCCAACGCGTTCTAATTGAATATTTAAAAATATTTGAAAGCTATTTAATAATTCACTTTTTTAATTTTTTATTTTAAAATTTTTTTATTCTGCAAAAATATTTATATAAATCTATCTTTAAACTTTTTAAGTCTCCAGTTAATTTGTATTAGTTTTTTATTATTTCTGTAAATACTTGTGTTTTCATGCTAAAATATTTATTTAAAAGTCATGTGTAAAAACAATTGTTATTATTTGTGTTTATTAAAAAAAAATTGTTTTTTGTACTAAATGAAATTCAGAAAAAAATGGCAAAGAAATAATTTGCAATGTAGTTACATTTTTGTTGTTGTTTTTTTTTATGACAAAATGAATACATTGATACTGTTATTTCTAGAAAGCGAAGACTTTTTTGTCCATTATTATTTTTTTTAAATTCTGTACACCTACTTCTATAAAATATACTAATAAAGTTAGCCCCACTGTGTGTGTGAAATAATATATCTGGCGATATTATATGGCGACCCGTATGCGCGCATGATTAAATAAGATGGAAATGTAGCATAGGGCTGATGTTTTTGGTGGGTGTGCAGTTAAATGGAATTTCAACGCTTTCTTTTAACTGCAAAATTAATGATGATAAAGTGCGGACGAGTCAAAAGAAGTGCGATGAATGGAGGCGGGCCTAGTGGAGTCGGGAGTCGATGAAGTTCCATTGATAGGAAGCCTACCCTATCCCCCAACAAAACCATTGTATTCCTGGGCACACACGCATGAAATTAATTACGAAATGCGTGGGCGAATGTGCAAAAGCATTTAAAGTAATTTAATGCCCTCAAATAAAACAAATTGCAAAGCAAAACGCACAGCGACACCAACGGAAAACCAACAAAATCTGAATTCAAATGAGAAGTAGAAATGCGGGCTGACAAGTGGGAAACCAAATCGATTTGGTTAATACCCTAGGAATGGGATTTCATGAGTTTTTGTCATTATTTAATGTTTATTTTTCACTTGTAGTTTAGGTAGCAATCATTAGGTCACTTTTCAATGTAAGCAATATACGAATACAAATTTTAAAAAATATAATTTAAATAAACAAACTATTTACAAATTTGATGATTGTAAAATTTCTCAAGAAAATCTTAAGCAGAACAAAATAATAGAATATTAACGAAATTTGTAACTTAGTTTAATGGTATTTTGAAATATTTTTTTAGAAACTTAAAAACCTTCAGACTTATTCAAAATAAATACCTAAAATGTACACCAATTTTACATTTTGATATAAAAATTTATGGGTTTTAAAGAAATATACTTCTGTTATATGTTAAAAAGGGAGGTCTGTTAGGTTAATTCTCATATAAATAAGAGCCTTTTCCAGGGTATTAAGAGAGGGAGTAATGGGAATCAGACGCCAAATATGCAGACAAACAAATGGCAGGCAAAATCGGACGTATGCCATATGTGCGAGTGGTAGGGCACTATGCCGCAGTGCGGTGGAGTGAGCGAGAGGCGTAAAAATAAAATGAAATTTGACACTTTGTTTCTTTTGTGGGTGGCAAACAAAAGCGTTTTGGTATTAGTGCTTGTGGGTTACGAAACAAACACACGCACAAGTGGGTGTTTGTTGTTGGCAGTAGATTTTCCGATCATTTTACGCGTATTTTACTTCAAATGCCAAAACCAGCGTAAACGACCTTGGAGTGGGTGGCCACCCACTCTGCGCTCTTTACCACCAACAAAATCGACTGCGACATTTACAGGACCCTAGTGGCCTTTAGTTTTTCCCTTTTTTCCCTGTGAACCAATGTGGCATACGGAAAAAACTTTATTACCCTAAAAAGTATGCTTTATTTTTGTAAATATAGTTTTATATTATTTTAATGTAATTTTTGTAATAATTTCGTATTTAATTTTAACATAATTATCTTATAGCAACTAAAAGGAAATTTCCTGAAAAGAAACAATTATTTTCCAGTGTAAGAGTAACAAAAACCACCTCAGACTGAGCAAAGCAACAATCTGTAAGAAAAATATCCTTATATTCCGTTTAGCCCGAATACCTTTTCATTGAGATAGTCCCCGATAACTTTCCAAGACCCATGCAACAGATAAATGTAACATGGAAAGTGTCCCAGGGAATCCAATGCAACTGCATTACGCATCCGCCCTGGGGAACATCACAAAAAAAAAACAAATCGCAAAAGCACTAAATAAATACGCAAGACTATATAAATAAAGTGACCCAAACTGAGCTGGTAAAAACCAAAATAAAAAAACAAAAAACCAAAGGAATACAAGACAACGGAGCAGAGTTGAGAAAACTTCATTGAAACAAATTTGAAGATTAAATTACAGCCATTTACCTCGGCAAATATTTGCCGAGAAGATGCCCCCAGAGAAATGAAATCCGGTTGACTGGTGGCGATGATGAAAACGATGATGATGACATTGATGGCTCTAACGCTAACCGACAATGGACGTGGGATAGTGGGATAGAGGGATAGGGGAATGGGAATTCAAATCACAGATTGGGCTCTGTCCGTCAGCAGAACATGTGTAAAATAAATCAAATTTGATTGGGCTAAGCGGTTAACTTGGGGCCCTAATCCTTGTTAACACACCATTTGAGAAGACTTCGGCATTTATTAACAGCCAACGCTTAGTTTTCGGGCTTAAATTTTATTTTATTTTAAGTAAACCCATTAGAGATTGAAGAATTTTTTCGATATTAAGTCTTTATTTTAAATTTAAAGCTTTAATTTTAAATGAAAGCTAGCCTTTGTATGTGAGTTTATCACGATAAATATTAAAGATTTATGTATGTAAAAATATTATATAAACATAAAACCAAAAAAAAAATTATTTTTAATAATTGCTTGCTAAAATAAAGGCGCAATTAATATCACAGATAAAATAATATGTACAAATAATATTTTAACGTAGCAAGGTATATATTAATTATAAAACATGTACTACAAATTTAAAGAATTATAAAATTATTTTAAATTAAATTAAAATACAAAAATTGATACATTTTTAATATACAAAATTATCGAAACCATTTCTTATAGTTTAGCTTAAAAGTTGAGAGGCTTATGGACAAGAGTTATTAAAAGTTTGTCGAACCAATGGAATTTAATGATGCGTGAGAGTATTTCCCTTGACTTTAGATTGTTACTATATTTTTATGACAGTGAATTGCTGATAAAACTCCAATTAATCGCTGGCCATTACCGTTTACCGCTACTCGTTATGCATATATATCTATATCTGGCCATATCCGTTGGCCATCGGCTGCGCTTCTTCTTCGTGCCACTATAGGCAAATTGAGTGGGGAACTGGCCTCTATTTTTTCCCTTTTCGCTGGAAGTTCAAGTGCCAATGTGCTGTCAAAAAGTTGTTAGTTGTTGGTTATGTGTTTTATGCACCATCTACTCCCAAGCATTGTGTTTTTCAACTTGTCTGAACTGGCTTAAGTACAAATTGAGTTTCACTGTCGTTGTCGTTTTCGTTTCGGCCATTGTTGTTGGCTGCTCCTTATAAACATTTAAGGTTGTAATATTGTTGTGCTGGCTTTTTAATGGCTTTGTTTGTCCTGGGCCGTCTCGCAGATCGCCCCCTCCCTTTCGCACGTCCTCAGGCCGTCTCTTTCGATTGTGAGACAAAAGCGCAGCGCACATAAATTCATCATAAACGTCGACAATATTAGCTAAATTGACATACGGCCGAAGAACAGACACCAGAAGGTGGAAAGAACTTTGCCGAAGCCTTGTTACACCCGCCTAAAAAAATGGAAAAAATATTTCTAAGACTTAACATTTAACTTCAAAGTATTAGAAAGTATTATCTATTTTATTATATATTCAAAACGGCTACCCAACTCATCTTTTTATACCCTTGCAGAGAGTATTATAATTTTAAAAATATTTTAAACATTTTTAATATGCAATCTCTAAAAAAGTTTCCTTTTAAATATGTAGTCTGTTAATTATTCATTGTATATCAACAAGCCTTTTTTTTAAATGGTGGTTGTTTTAATTTGCAAATTAAATTTTAAAATAGTTACTGTGTAACTATAATATATTTTTATAATATTAACCACCTGATTATTGTCGATAACACACTTTTGACCCACATTTTTCAGCATTACTACGAAGTTTATATTTATACATACTTGAATATAAAATTAATTTGGAACCAACTAGTTTCATTAAAGTTTCATATTTTTTATTATCTTCAAAATTGTATACCTAAAGTGACGTTTTTTTCCAAAGTGTACCAAAAGTTATAATAAAACGAATGAAATGCAGACAATTCCCCAGTTGCCCAGTCCAAAAATTTCACCTCTTGAAAGAACGTAACTGCAGTGAACTAATAAAGTAAAATCGAAAAGTGCCATGAAGCAGCTGCGCTGGAACTTTGCAAATTAACTAAAGCCATAAAGCGTAAATCGAATTAATTTAGCTAGGCGGCGATAAAGGTTAATCATCAAAAAATAGAAGAGCTTAGGAAAAATAATTGAGAGGGAGAAAAGTGGGGCGAACTGTTAAGTTGACGATAATGACGCAGCTGGAATAAAGTTGGCCTGTCTTAACCCATTCTCAACCCGGGTATAATTTTTTTCCCACTTTATTTAAGTTAATGTTTTAACAATCTTTGGTTATTTATTACCCTAGCTTTTATGAAGTTATTTAAATTTTCAAAGCTTGGTATAGTTTCGATCATAAAACTTTTTAGTATACAATTGAATTATTGTACAATTAAATAAAAAATAATCAAGAATACGTATCAACTTGATTCAAGCTTATGGTTTAACAATCTTAATTTTTTTTTACTCTAGCTTGTATATAGTTATTTGAAAACCATATTATTTAAATCTAGGCATAGTGTTAAATATAAACTATTTAATATACAATTGAATAATTGCAAATTAAAAGCTTAAAGAACCAAGAATATAGTACCAACATTAGTTTAAGAAAAAACTATTTAAAAACGTAAGCTGCACAATTTTATCAAGCATTAACAATTTGAAATATTTAAATTTAATCTTTAAGTTCTTTTAGTTTCTTTTTGTTTTAAATTTCGGCTTTTTCCCAGGAAAACTGCGGTGCAGTATGAGGGTTATTTAAAAATGTTAATCCCACGAAATGGGTTAAGACATGGTCTTCCCTCTGATCCCTGGACTTTTGTCTATGTAAATGAGATGGCGCCCCAAAGGCGCTGAAACTAAAGAACATATATATATTCGAAGAGGGGGGTGAATGGAGGGGCCACAAAAAAGCAACAAAAACACAAAAAACCAACGAGAGGCGAAAGTAATCTAAAAGTTCTATTTCATTTATTGACAATTTGTTTCAAAATAATTGGCGGCGAGCACCCCTCAAGAAGCCCATACCCTTTTGACCCCCTCCTTGACCCAATAACGCTGCCCCTGCCGCGGTTTTTTGTTAACAGTTAGCAGCTAAAGGCTTCGCTCATTTGGTTTATGCGCCGCAGGACATGAGCACGTCCACATCCTTCGTCCTTCGTTCTGCGACCAGCGATTACGGGTTGAACGAACTACACCGTGGGCAGTATATTCGCTCAGTGTGTTTATTTTGTACGTTTTTTTTTTGGAGCGACAGGCGGAGGCGTGGTTCGTTGCAAAATTCATGGAAAATTGATTGCCACTATGCAAATAACTCTCAAATGCCAATATTATGGGCAATTTAATGCAAGCAAAATGCACGCAATTACGCTAAAGTGTTTTTACAAAATTGAATACTAAGTATGCTTTACCATTTTAGAGACAACATTTTGTTATATTGTAGTTTTATCCGAATGTTTAGTTTTCTGTTTGGCCTTTTTTAGAGAAAGTAAACATGTATATTTCTAGAAATTTTATTAAATGTCATTAAAAGCATTTTAAGCCGATTCCTAGACTGATTTTTTGACAAATCTCCTTGGGATTTCTAAACTTTAAGCCACTTGCTGGTCAAGTTAATAGCATGTGAAAATTTATAAAATGAATGTGCCATAATCCCCCCATAAAAGCTTAAAAAAATCCCCAAAAAGAGAGGTAGGTAGAATCACCTGTGATGCAGTTTTGTAATATCCTTATGGGATTTTTTTCTGAGACAAATCCTGAGCAGCTGGCGGTCAGCAGAGCGTCTAATCTGCTGCTCTTGTCTCTCTCTACTGTCTACTACCCATCTCTTTCTTGGCCATATTTTTTATCTCCTTCCCCCCCCCCCCCCCCATTCATTTGGCTTTACTCGGACTTGTTTCCAGTGATTTTCTCCTTTTCTTGCAGCAATTGGCTGCAAAAGCGCCTCTAATGTGGTTTCTTTTCTGATTTTTTTATGTCCCTTTTTAACACACAACGTGCCGTCTCTTTCCATTCGCTAGCGCCATCTCTTTTCATTGACAGCTTAGTGTCGCAAGAGCCAGCGAAGCGTGCAAATACAATGAGTAGATAAGTAGTTGCGATTCCGAGTTCCAGTCTACTGTCGATGTCCAGATTGAAGTTGCGGATGTGCAGGAAATACCAAGAGATGACACTCACTGCAAAAATATGCGATCGTTTTGGATGTCAAGATATTAAATTTAAATTTAGAACATTTTTCAGAACATTTTTCTCATAGAATTTAAATTAATCTTTATGTAATAAGTATTGCTACAATACGGGAACATTACAATTTTGAACCTTAAGTGTCTTTATTATTATAAAATTAGTTAAAACTTTTAAACATGTTTTGATTTATTGGCATTAAAATTTATCACGCATTCATACTGTTGCCTCTGATAAAATAATTTATTTTATATATTTCTTTCTTTTTAATAAAAGAACCTATTTTTTGTTTTTTATGTTTAAAATTATTTTAAAGCAATATCTATAAATTGATAATAAATTAAAAATAAGAGAAAGATTATTTTGTACAAAAGTCAGATTGGCTTACGTGTCGTATGAGTGATTTTTATGACACTATTTGCTTGGCTTCCAAGCAAGTTTAATGCAAACCAAAATCAACCATTTTAAACGGTGAGAATATGTGTTTTCTTTAACAAAAGAACAAATTTAACAAAACAAATTTTAATCAAAACGTCAATTCTTTATTCACCCAGTCCAATATTTAAATAAAGCTTCCTTTTTCGTCAAAAACCATTCCCACTAAAACTTAAGAGAGTACGCATTCTCTTAATTAACTTTCCCTACCATTATTTACCCCAATTAAAATCCTTCCCACTATTTTAAGGTACCCCAACTGGGTACAGTGAGCACTGCGATTGCGCGGATAAACTTCCCCTGACTTGCAAAAGTCGGGCCTCAGGGGAAATCCGCGATTTATGAATGAAATCAAATTTACTACGCCACTGGGAACAGTTTCTCTGGTTTTTCGTGAACAAGGAAAGATTTCGTGGGTGTTGGGTAGTCACGGGTTCACGTTCTTAAAAGGTTGAATGACATGGTTTTAAAAAAAAAAGAAAATAATAACACAACGGAAAATGTGAAGCAAACCAAACAAGACGCGAGGTAAACTTAATTAAATTGGCTTCCCTCGGAAAATGCAAAACCATGAAAGTCAATTTAGCACAGAGTTCCTAAATGACGAGCTCCACTCACAGCCATCCAAAATTAGATTTACCGGCTTTATAAATATGTAAACAAAAATATTTAATACTGAAGTCATTAAGCTATAAGTTATAAGTTATTTAGTTTTTAAATGTAACATTTTTGTTGGAGTATACTTTATAGCAACAACAATTTTGCATGGAGTTGCACCCAAGGACTTGCAGCTGATGTCCTTCACTCAGAAACATTGTTCATATCCTTGAGGATTTAATAGACTAAAAAAAGTGCCGAATTTTACAACCCTTGCAAAGGGTTTTTAGTAATGGCATGTCATAAAGCAGGATAGTGTTTGATATACAACGAAAAAAGGGAAGAGTATGTCTCGTTTGGATCCTGAGCAGCTTGCCTTTAAGTTCCTCTTTACTTTCACTTCTATTTTACAAACTTTTTAATGTTAAAAGCTTTGAATGATTTTTGTTCATAACATAATAGTTGGCATATTTTTCATAGTAAAAACTTACTTTAAAACTTTGTTTTCTAACAATAAAATGCACCAATTTCGGTGCTTGTTTCGGATCCCTCTCAACCTTTTTGCAAATCTGCGTCTGAATTTTAGCGAGTCCTTTGTTTAACTCACAAACTGCAACCGCTTGTATTTATGGGCATCTTGGGGCCACAGCTCGTATATCATCAAAATATGCGCATATTACTATGTTGTTATGTTCAACCGCCGGCTGTGAACATAAACGTTTTACACAACATCATAAGCTTAAGTTCGAGGTTTGGGGGAAATGCGAAATGCGAGAATAGAAAGCTTCGAAAGTGCACACAAAAATCTCCATCGTCGGGTAATCACAAACGGAAACGGAAATGGAAACGACTTGACCACAAACGTTTGCCCAAAATTCTCCATAATTCGGACGAATCTGGGTTTTCAATTGCTTGTGTGTGCAGCTACAGTAAGAATTTTAAGTTTATACAAT
The DNA here is from genome assembly GCF_025200985.1 of Drosophila gunungcola. Classification (NCBI taxonomy): domain Eukaryota; kingdom Metazoa; phylum Arthropoda; class Insecta; order Diptera; family Drosophilidae; genus Drosophila; species Drosophila gunungcola. The sequence goes on along the minus strand of NW_026453185.1, from coordinate 614,244 downwards.
AATAAAAAAAATTAATTCTTCAAAGTCCTACATGTAAAAATGTTTTCGGTTAAGGATTAGAATGCTAAGAATAATTTAATTTTTACCAGAATGTATTTAAAAAAAAAATTCTTCAAGCAAATATACACTGGTAAAAACCGAAGGAAGTCTTTGATTTTGCGCTTATAATTTATTTTAAATATGAAATTATTTATTTTTGTATAATACTTTATTTGACAATTTTCCGAATTGACTAAGGTATCATAAAATTAAATTTAAGTTGAAATCATATTAAATTAAAATAAAATAATTTTAAATCAAAAGAACGCATTTTAAATGTGTAAATGTATTTTACATTAATTAAAATATTTTAAAATTAAATCCTCCATTTTAGGATAAAAAATTTTAAACACAGCTTAAATAAAAAAAATATATTTTTGATTCAATAGTCAGATGTTTATTTATAGAAAAAGGAATAGTTTATTTCTTTTCTGTCTATGTGTAATGTTTAAAAATGTAAAAGAAATTAAATATTAAAGTTCAAAATGAAAAGAAAGCAAAATTTAAAAAACAATAATATGTATTTTTTTTTTAACTAAAGGAATAACAAATCAGAATGTCACCATGTTTCACTGTTCTTGCCGAAAAAGTGTGTGTGCTCGCAACTCACGGGCGTTAGTAAATATCATATTTTTTCGCCATCATTGTGGGCAATAAAAAAGGGACACGCAAATGGCTATTTGGCTGTTTTTTTGCGAAAGGACTGGAAAGTGTGATTGCTCGTAAACCAAAAGCGAAACCATTTTTCCGATAGCGAAAGAAACATTTTGATTTCAGTTCTAGGCCAAAATAAAATTACCCAAAAAAAGCAAAAATAAAAACCGAGAGAGAGCAGCAAATGCATTTGGCTGTTGATTAAGCCGGGCTAATTGAGGACTTAGCGTGGAAACGGAAACACGATTCAGCTGCCTCGAATGTATGCAAATGAGGCACGAAAACCCAGTTGCATTAATTGTTGTGTGCTGTTTTGTTTGGTTTCTGTTTTGTTGTGCTGCGTTTTGAGTGGCAAAAACCTCCATCAACCTTGGTGGGGCCAAGCAACGCAAGGTCATGCTAAAATCCTCCCTTAAACACCCACCCACCCAAGAACAAACACGGACAGGCGGAGCGACAACGACTGCGATTCAGTTGGGAAATATGAAGTATACGCCACGTGCGACACGGCGCAAAAGACAACTTATTTTACACATTATATGCAAGTTCAAATATTCAACTTTAACTCAGGTTTACCCCCCTCCAACCCACGAGCATGTGCAAAAAACTTTTCCCTTTCTGCCAAACAATAACAAAGTTGAGGAGCAGAACTTGCAAGGTTCTATGAAGGAGGAACTCATTTGACAAATTTATAAAATTATTTATAGTTTCTTTATGGCACAGGGTAATACAAAATTACTGTTGGAGTTGCTTTGGCTAAGTGTTATTTATTTATTTATTTATTTATTTATATACTTATTATTATTTATTTATTTATTTATTTATTTATTTATTTATTTATTTATTTATTTATTCGCCAATTGATAAATCCTTATCTGGCTACAAGAAATTAACTTTAAAACTAAGTATTAATTAAAAAATATTCCCTAAGTAATTGCCTAAGCTATTATTTATGCTAATAACTTGGTTTATTAAGGCCAGCTTTAAGTTATTATTTAGCTTGTGTAACAAAGTTAAAATTAAAAATGGATTTAATTTTGTCTGTTATTAGAAATTGTAAAAAAAGACTTTTTACATCGTTAACCACTTACGTTGTTTTATTTGCTTTTAATAGTTTGAAAATTATCACATTGGTGGTCATTCAATTGTGTCCTAAATACTTTTCAAAACAGGTGTGAAAATACCTCACACGTGGCTTGTAAACGCCCCACTAACCACATCGCTTTTAGATAAAATTTGCTGTAGCGCTGCGCTGCCAAAAAGGGCGGTTCGCAAAAGGGGGCGTGACAGATGCAAAATCAGTGAAAAGCGCATATTAAATTCCACTTTAGTGGCAGATGAATGGCAAAGCGAATAACACATAACGCATGAAGGGGCCGACAGTAGACCCTGGTTTCTAATGGAAAATTATAAAAAATAGTTTAAATTGTTGAAAAATAAATAAATCTCAATCTATTTATATATATTACAAGTAAATATTTGACTTTTAAGCAAAATACAGTAAACATGTATATTAAAAAAATCAAAATCCTGGGTTCCAACAGAGAAATTAAAAAAGTTTCGGATAGAAATATTTTTAGCTTTAAATAATATTATAATATTATTTTAATATTAATAACATTTGAGGGTAAGCCAGTAAATGTAGGAACACAATGTAATTGAAAAATACATGTAACGTAATGTAAAGTAATACAAGACTAAGACTTGAAATGTAGAATGTATGTTTAAATATATATTCTTTTTGCAACATATTAGCTAAAAAGAAATTCAAATAAATAAATTAAAGTTTACAAATTCAATAAAACCTTTAGCCAGTGCCCACTGTACTCCCTGTGTTTGCCCAGCATGCGAGAAAAGGGCGACTGAACTCCGCTCATCTTGTCACTTAATTTCCAGCGAAAATAAAGCCAACAATGGCAATAAAGTGCCGAAAGGCAAACCACACAAAGAGCCACCTTCGACCGCAAATAGGATGCGAAATGGAAGGACACGGCAGTTGCAGTTCGAGTTCTCGCTGGCCAAAGGATCTGATATGGTGCAGCATGATATACGACAGCTGCATTGGCCATTTGAATGCATTTTTTGCGGAAAAACAGTAGAGACAAGCCGAGAATTTTTGGTGCAGCTTAGTGCAACAGGTAAAAAAAAAACGTTCAGAAAAAATTGTTTGGGCAATAGAAAACTAGTATGCATTATGTTTTTTAAGCAAATTAACATTTAAGGGTTTCCCAAGGTCGAAATATTCCCCAGAGTTTTTGTTCTTACATTTCTCCTGCGCTCGTTGAATTCTTATAATTTATGTGGCTTTTTCCTCTTTTGATGGCTTCAATTAACAAATATTTACATACAATTTCACTGCGAAAATGACAAAAGATGAAAATACCTCCATTTTACAACCGCAACCCCAATAACGTTTTTAACTCGATTTTAAACATATAAACATGGATGTTTACATGCATCATACATAATAATTTCTTTTACTTCTGCTTTCCCCAGGGGCCAAAGAGTACAATCCCTTTTTCGCAAAGAAGTTGTAAAAATATTTTTAAATTGAACGTTTTTCTGGGCCACGTTTGTAGTTAAAGGATGCCTGTGCACGCAAAAAAAAATATCTGCTAAAGTTATATCTAAAAGTAGGCTGGATTTTTTTAGAACAATAATTTGTAGATAGATTTATAATTTACATAACATTGTAAATAAATAAAAATGAAGAAATGCAAAAATTTCGGCTTAACAAAAAAATAAAAACTAAACTATTTAATTATTTATTTGAAGCCATTATAGTAGTATGTTCTATTCAAAATTCAATGTTATTCAAGGGTGTAAATTGCCTTATTCGGTGTGCAAATAAGTTTCCAAAAAATTGTAATGATTGATGTTTTCTGTGTGCCATTGCAGCCAGTGCAATTTCTGCGTAATTGGAGCAACAATTTTTTGTGCCCCGAGCCGGAAACAGAACCCAACAAATTGAGTTTTGTTTTCCCATGAAATTGTGAAAGCTCCGCCGTTAATCAAAAGTTGCTAGCAGCAAAATGGGGCGGTTCTTTTTTTACACTCCACATGGGCCGCGCATATAAATAAAACTCGTTTTGGCTGCAACTGCGTCAACAAAAACAACAACAGTTGAGAGAACTGTGACCCTTGACCCCACCACCCTTTGCAATTAATTAAAGTTTTATGTGTGGACTTAATCGAAAAGAACGCAGTAAAAACAGTCATTTCCATTGAAAGTAGAAAACAAAACATTTTTTTAAAACCTGAGATCGAAAATAACCGATAGCTATTTTAAAAAATTTCGGTTTCAATGAAAATCAATTTGGAATTTATGAACGAGCTATTAAATGAAAACATTTGACCAATATTTTTATTGTTATGACCAAAATGCTGATGTTTTCGTCATTTTTTATAAGCGGTTACATCACGTTTTTTGGTCAAAACTAAAAATGTCCAGGTTTGAATGCCAATCGGTTTGGAATTTTATTACGTGCTCAACGAACTATGCCATTCAATTATTGGACCATTATTTTTATTGTTATTACCAAAATTCTGATATTTTGTATGCGAAAAAAAGGTTTTTTATTGTTGAAAATTCAGAAATAGAATTTTCTGTTGCATACTTACTTCAAAACTTTTTCCATAACAAATAATTTGAACCATAATCGGAGAAAACTCCAAGCCACGCAACTCTGATTTTGTGTATAAATGTAGTTTATTTTTGTTTCTCGCTGCTGTTTGTATTCGGTCACGTGTTAAGTATTAATAAATAAATTGCATTAGTTAGTATACGATTAGTGTTTGGTTTTAGAAGTTAGTTAGAGGCGCAGTAGCAGAGAGTTCGTTAGTGGGTTCCTTAGTGTTGTTGCCGTGTCCCAAGTAGCTTAGAAATGTATTAATTAATTGTTGTGGCTTTGTGTTCCTGTGTTTTGCAAAAATATTGCACCTGCGCTTCCGATTGGCGATCAGAAGTATTACATATATATATGTATATATATATATATATTTATATAATTATTATTAACTTGCGTCTTTTGTTGTTACCTGCACTTGAAATATTTAAAATATTTTTTTAGTTTAGTCGTTTCCATTTAGATTAATAACATATGTATACATATTGGTTTTAATTATTTGCTTTTTGTGGTTTATTTGCCCTTTTGTTTGTCGCTTTTTAAAGTATGCAAAAATAAGCTCTCTCCTTCTATCTCTCCCTCTCTTTCGCTTCCTTTTAGCGCCGTCTCTGTCTTTTATGTGGCTCCGTCTCTTTCTTATACATTAATGCCCTCGCTTAACAGAAACTAGACAATGCTGAAATTATTGTTCTTTGTATTACTTTTGCTGTTTTGCTTATTGTTTTTGCTTTAGATTTATCATATCGTATGAGTATATATCGTTATGTATATGGCAATAATCGATCGAGAAATGTGCAGATTTCTTGTACAGACATATGTATACAATTAGAATCAATATGCGCTTTGTTTTGTTTTTTTGTTGTTGTTGTTCTGACGCGTTTTAAATGCATTTATTTTGTTTGTTGTTTTGTTGTATTGCAGGCATGGCTTCGTTTTTCTAAGGCTATTTTGTAATTATAAATATCGGTAATGGTCTTGCAATAATCATCCGCAATGGCTCTATACAATAATAAGTATAACGAAATCTAACTCTTTTTTGGCATAAGGTGTGTTGCTTTTTGTTTCTTTTTATCGAAAATTATAAATGTAGTTAAAGAACTAAAGTACGGTTAATTTACATGACAAATAATGGATTAGATCATATCATAAATAATTGCTTGCAAGTAAATTCAATCGAATGCTTAGGCTAGTGGATGCGAGGGAATAGTGGGATGGTTGGGTATTGTTTTGGGACATTGGGTTTACAATTTCTTGGTTACTTTACAATGGCTGCTCACATACACTTGCACTGGCTTTAAATTCAGTCTTTTTCATATAAAAAAATTGGGAGAAATGAGCAAAAAGTAATATCTGCTGGAATAATAATAACCATAATCTCCATTGCACTTAGTATATCGATTGTGGGCAGTTGAACGATTTATCGACGAACAATTAATCTCATTAAAAGCTTGATCGATTTACAAATGGTCAAATTCTCAACCAAATAAGTTAATCATTTAAATAGGCTTAAACTTATCATTTAAAAATTTAAAAACCGATAAAAATTCACATACAATTCATTAACACAAAGGCTTATAATTGGTCTATTTCTGAATCAATTCCCAGTCGATTCAATCTGAAATTGAATTGAAACTTAAAGCTGATCGAGTTTCAGATGACGAATTTATAGTTTTTCGATTCCAGCGCAGGCGTGTGAGCAGTTGCATATATTTATATATAGATAGGCGTCTCCTGGCCGGTGAGCAAACGAAACATGGACGTGGGCATCGTCTTCATTAGGATCTGTTAGGAAAATAGTTATGAATCCATATAAAATGCTTTCAAATGAACTTAATACCTCGCCCACTGAGGATGACAGCAGCTTGACAATCGTATCGTGTGGAACAGCCACGACGCTCTGGTTGTTAATCTCAATGATGCGGTGGCCAACGCGTACTCCACCCCGCTCAGCGATTCCTCCACGCAAAAGGCTGCAGATCTGCAACCAAATGGGAAACTTTTGATTCAAATTTGTTTCGGGGCAAACTCCTTACGCTTTTATAAGCAAAACATTGTATCTTTTTAAGTGAAAACCGGGATAAAAATTTTTTTACTTTTAATAATTTTGTCTTTAATTGTTGTTTTTGGTGAAAGAATGTATTAATATAAAAAAAAAATAAGAAAACATTTTCAGGCCATGAAGAAAAATGTGAAACGTTTTTAAAAGAATCAAAAATATAAACTTTTACATCATTTATGGATCGTTGAAAACAATTAAACTGTTTTTGTAAAAATAATTAACGAATCAGGCTTATCTTATGGCCCTGCAACTGGATAACCCCTTAGAGTAAGGAATTTACAAATAATCAATTCAGGGCTATACAATGGGCATACTATGGCCGACTCACCACGCCATTTTGAACACTAAAACCCAACTGGAACAGCGCCTTGGGTCGCAGGATCTTGACCTCGACGACGGGCGGACAGGGCACAACGGTGAACTTGACGGCAGTTTGGTTCTTGGCATTGCGAATGTAGCTCTGGCAGGTGGACAGCGGCAGTCCCACCAGGCTCATGCCGTTGATGGCGATCAGCTGGTCGCCGATGTTCAGCTGACCGCAGCGGGCGGCTGCGCCGGAGCTCATCAGGTTGGCGATCACCACGGTGGGCAGCATGGAGCCCCAGCCACTCTCGACGATCACCACGCCCAGGATCTCGCCCTTGGCCTTCGGCACCACCACCTCCTTCTGCAGCTCCTTCTTGGCGAAGATCTCCAGCTCGTCGCCGAAGATCTCCTGGCTGTTGAGCACCTCCTGGTAGTCCATCTCCTTGGCCAGGCTCTCGTTCTCTATGCCGTTCGCCTTCAAAAACTCCATGTAGGCCACCTGATTAACAAAGAACATCATCATTAATGGTTGCAAGATAACAATTTAAATGATAATTTGGGTTTTCATTTAAATATATTAAAATATAATCTTACAATTTGATTACAATTGGTTTTTAATCAAATTAATTTTACATTTTTAACTTGTCCAGCATTTAGTTTTAATTTTTGTTGTCATATAACGATAATTTGGGTTTTAATCAAGTAAACTATCGGTTTCACTGAAGAAAAATGGCTAAACTAACAAATTTTCTATAATTTGTTACAATTTTTAATTTCTTATAACTTCTATTTAAGTGTGTTTTTAACCAATATAATTAACGCAAATCAAATTTTTTAAGCAATGGTATAAGCTCTCATTAACGTAATAACTTGAAAGGTTTAATGTGACTATATTTGAAGGTAGAATAGATTACCTGAAAGGCCTGTCCAATGGACTGGGCTATGAACTGCGCCTCGTCGCTCTCGAACACGTGGCAGATCATCTTGGGCGTGCGGTTGTGCTTGCTGAGTGGCTCCTTGGGCGGCGACTCCTCCTCGCCCATGCCTGGACTGGGCACATCGCCCAATGGACTGGCCGTGGCCGGATCCACCACACTGTTGGGCACGAACCGGCGACGGGCCATCAGCACAACCAGATCACCGATGTCCGCGATGTAGGATATTGTGCGCAGCGCATGGTCCATCATGATCTCCTTGAGATCGGTGTTCAGCACCATTATCTTCTCGGTTGATATGAACAGGTCCACTTCAGTGCTCGGCTGGCTTTCGCCCTCGGGAGCCTGGTAGGAACAACGAAAATATTAATCAATATCTTAAATCGAATATAAAGTATGATGGGGACCGATGTTTGTCAACTATTTAGGTGCCAACGATCGCTTACCAAAGCCTATCGAGAGGAATGCGCAGCAGGGAACGAGAAAAGCGAACGAGAAAGTTTTAGACACACACACACACACACATTGAGCGAGCATAGAGCATAGCCTGGCGGGGTTTTCTTGGATGGAGGTTGTTGTTGTACGCTTCCCTCAAGAGGGTTCACTGTACCTACCTTGATCCTGGACACCGCCTCCTCGGCCTGCATCATCCTGGTCGACTTGGTCGGCTGGCCCTCGCAGACGAGTTGGGTGGATCCGAGGTATCTGGCCCGGAATAGCACGCCCTCAATGAGAACTTTGGGTTCCAAGAGACCTAAAGCGTTACGTTTTCTTATTAATATTGAGGAAATGGTTTAATTGTTTATGTGTTTTAACTTTAACTAAACCAGGAAGGATGAAAACTTCGGAAGATAAAGATTATATACCCTTGTACCTATTGCAAGAATTAAATATTCTTTAAAAAAAACTAGAGTTCGATTGATTTTTTCATTTATTATTCCTATGGGAGCAATATGATATAGTCGACTGATATTAACAAAATTAAAACCTTTACTATATGCCGAAGAATATTTAAATTAAAGTGATAAACAATGCAGCTTTCTGATATAGTCGTTTGATCTTAATAAGATTAAACCATTAAAAAAAATAGATAAGTTCTAATTTCAATTCTAATGATAAATTTATACCCTCTGCAAGAATTTAATCATGGTGTTTTTTTTTGTTTACAAACAAACCAAAAATATAGCTAAATCTTCGCCTGAAAACAGAGACTTACATAATATCACGGAAATATCACATAAAATACAGATTGCAGCGTGAAATGTGGAATTTGGTTCGAGTTATCAGTAAACGGCAAAACCGGAGGCGTTGCCCAGTAAATATATGTATATATGCATATATATGAAGAGTGTTAGAATGCTTACCCTCCTTGTTGCGCGACTTGGCCTTCTTGTCCGAGTTGGTCGAGTCCTTCAGCGACTTGATGGAGCCCGTGGGACTCTTGCTGAACTGCAGCTTCTCCGGCGAACTGATCGAGATGTCGGCCGTGCCCACGATTTGGCAGATGTCCGGCGAATTGGGCGTCAGCGAGGTGCCGATGCCCTGCCGAATGGTGGCCGTCGAGTAGGTCTGCGGCTTGGCATTGGCCATCGGATTCGGGTTGTTGTTGTCCGCCGCGCCATTCAGATGCCCATTGCTGGCGATTTCCGTGCCCTCGTTGGCATTGCTGTCCGAAAGGGGCTTTAAAAAAAAATAGTGTTATTAACAAACTTTGCACATGGCCAAATATTACAGTAGCGGTCAAAATAATAGTCGTTTCTAAGCTTATGGAAATAGCTATAAAAATAGTTAAAGAGCTACTTTTTTACATTTATTTTTTTCCGTAGAGATATTTTTTAATTCTAAATGGGGCACATATAAAAAATCCACACTAATCAAAGTAATAATATTAATATAAAATATTGATTAAAATGGCTTTATGGTTGTTTAATTAGAGTATAGAAAAATAATTTTTAAGGAATTAACAGTTTTATTTTTCCTTGACAAACTTAAATAATAAAACCCATTATTAATAAGTATTACAAAAAAGTTGTCCCAGCCTTAAAAAACTTGTTTAAGCACATGACATAGCCCCACTACTAGTTATTTGACCGCAGTTGTAATTTCCTTACCTGATCAGCGAAAAAATCCTGCTCGTCGTGCCGCTGCTGACCCAGCAAGCGATCCGTTTCCAGATCGGTGTCCGGTTCCTCCTCCGCCGCCGCAGCAGCCTGGGCCGCCGAAACCGTCGTCGTTTTGCGCGGCACCCAGACCGGGGAATCCGGATCCGTGGTCAGCACCTCGTCGCAGAACTTCAGCTTTTCCGGCTGCGTTTTGGCCCGCTGCAAGGCGGAACGGATCTCTTTCATGGCCTCCTGGATCTCCGAGGCAGCATGCGATGGCAGCGATCCTCCTGCGGTCACTGTACTGGCCGTCACTGCCAGTCCCGATCCCCCAGACTTTTCGGCCAGTGAACCTCCCAAGGCTGCCGCATAAACGGCACCGTAGTGACTGTCCAATGGATTGTCAGCGTCTGCTGCTGCCATGGCCATCGACTCACTGGCATCGGCTATCTCGATTTGGGGCGGCGAGGCTGGCGGCGCAGCCGGCGGCATGGGCATGGGCAGCGAGGCAAAGTCGCTTATCAGCGCCGATTGTGAGGCATCTGTGGTCAATGTGGCCATGCTGGCACTCATCACATTGTAGTCGTTCTCCAGCCGCTCGCCATTTCCATTTCCATTTCCATTTCCATTGCCATTCCCATTGCCATTGCCATTGCCAATACCATTCCCATTGTGCTCGCTGTGGGCGATGGGCTGCGAGGATTGCGATTGCGATTGCGAGGACTGCTGTTGCTTGTCACAGATCACGGACACATTGTTCTCCGTGTCGGAGGCGTGGCCACTGCTCAGGCCATCCTCCAAGACGGGCATGCTCGTGTACAGCTTGCCATAGTCCGTGGGGCAGTTGATGTCGTTGGACAGACTGTCCAGGTCGCCGCAATTCGAATCGTAGTCCGTGGTCTCCGGCGACAGGGTGAAGTTCCGCGAGTGCCGCCGCAGATTGGCCTCCAGTTCCGTGTCCGCCAGATCGCCGCTGCTGCGGCTATTCGAATCGATATACAGCTCGATGTCATTGTGCTCCTGGTGGTAGGCAGTCGCAGGCATCTGTTCACTTTGCTGCAAATGAGTGTTATGTTAGCAGGCTTAACGACATTGATTTCCAGATGACTCACTGGCTTTTTAATGGGCGAGCGGTGCACCATGTAAAGCTCATCTTTGGGTATTCTCGCCAGTCGCTGGCCAATGTATGCCTGCTCCAAGGGCGTGGCCGGGTACTCCTGTTGCTGTTAGAAGAGAGAAAAAGTGTTGATGGATATAAATATAGCTCCATTGCATTACTCTTACCGAACTGGCCACATCGTCGCCACTTTCCGTGGTGTATCCGTCCGTGTAGCGCTTCTCGTCCTCCGGATTCGCCTTGAAGAACTCCTCGAGCACCTTGCGCGTCTCCGAGAATTCGTACAGGTAATCAAAAGTGGGGGTCGTCTTCTCGCGCAGCGCACCCGAACGCTCCTCCTCGTGATCGATCAGATCGATGAGGTTGCCCACGGAAGCCTTGGCCGATGCATTTGCATTTGCATTTGCAGTTGGATTAGCAGTTGGATTAGCAGTTGCATTTGCATTCGCAGCACTGGTTGTGGGCGAAACTCTTTGCGGGAATCCCGGCGGTCGTTTCCGTGGGCCACCCAAGGTGATCTGTGTGTTTGTGCCCGGCTGACTGCCAAATCGACGCGGCGATCCCTCGTACTCGGCAATGGGCAGCTGGCCAATCATCTTGGTCACCTTGAGCACATCCTCGTTGCTGCCCGGCCGCTGGCCACTCGACGCCTTGTTCATCCAGTTGGTGTCGATGTCGTCGAACACCACGATCTCGCCATCGCGCAGGCACTGCCCGTCCGCCTTGCCCACATCCGTTGGCGAGCCGGGACTGGCCAAGCCCTAAAAAAAAAGACAAAAATATGGTTATAACGGGCTAATTGGGGGTCTTTACGATTCACTCTCACCTGCGGCAGGACATCCCGGTTCTCAAACTGGCTCCCTGGACTTCGGCCCAGCCGGATCTGATGCAAGTGCGGTCGCTGGTAGTAATAGCCGCCGGAATCTCGGGCCGCATTCAGGCCATGACCGCCATGACCGCCTGCGCCGGATGGCGAGAGGCCCTGCAGCGGAACGTAGGACAGCTCAGCATTGAGATCCGGCGAATTGAGCACCGTACTGGCTGGCGTCACATTCGGACTACGGGCGCGCATCTCCCACACATATCGCTCCTGCTGCTGATGCTGCTGCTGTTGTCCTTGGAGCTGCTGCGATTGCTGATGCTGCTGTTGCGTCTGCTGGCCAAAGGTCATTTGAGTGTGCGACGGATTGACCATGGACTCGTTGCTGCTGTCGCTGCAGGAATTGGAGTTCATGGCTGGACTGCAACTGGGACAATCTCCGGGGCAGAGGGATGTGGATGTGGATGTGGATGCTCCTTCGTTAGCTACTACTGTTCTAGTGCTGCTGCTGCTGCTGCTGCATCCGCTGCTGCTGCTTCTGCTGCTGCGATTGCTGCCTCACTGTGGGCCACTGCCTGGAGGAGAATAGGTGATTAGTCGATGATCTAAGGCGGCTGTGAATCACTGCACTGCACAGCAGCACAGCCCAGTAAAAAAAAATCAGGGACAGGTGACGTATTGCCTTCCACACCCTATCATGGGGAACAATAGTTTTATGGAATATTTATAAACATATATGTGAACTTGTTTTAGTGGCAAAAGAGCTTTACATTAATTGTTTAGCTTCTAGGCTGCATAACTAAAATTATAGTGTCTCCCTCGAGTTATGGATTTATAATGTTTTAAAAGAGGAATTATAAAATCGATTTGGAGATTTAATTTAAATAATCTTCCATTTCGGAACACCATTTATTTATTATCGTAATATAATATTAGAGATTTATTTAAAGATTTTCTTCTTTCTTCTTTAGGTACTTTAAACTATCCTAATCAACTTCAGCAGGGGGTATGCCCAGATTCTACTATATAGGAATTGATTAATTGACATTTATGTCTCATTTCTGTTTTAGATCTTGAGGTTATCGTAATAATATAGTGCATGAGTTCTGCTGGGTTGTTTAAAGATTTCTCCCTTCTTGTTTAGGCACTGTAAGCTATCCAAATCAATTTATGATATTTCTTGCTATACGTTTGCATTTTATAGGTATTTTGAGATTTCTTATTATATGTTTGGATGTTATATATGTATATGTATTTATTCCTAATTGTTTTGCATACACACACACTGAGTATGTGAGTTTCGGGGGGTGTTGCAAGATTCTCAATGTTGCTGCTGGTGTGGTGACCTCTGGCTAAATGGTGACCCTCGATGGCCAGCGAAATCAATGCGGGTTAATTAACATTAACCCACTACTGGCCTCTGCCTACATGTCTACATGTCTACATGTGTCCCCTTTTCCGGGGTCCCGTGTCCATGGGCTTTGGAATTGCGCACACGTAAACTTGGCCTCCAAAAGTCCTCGCGCAGGCAAAACAAACGCAGGAAACGCAGGAAAGGCAGAAAAGACAGGAAAGAAGCTGCTGCTGCAGCCAGACACAACAACACGGAATGGTGGGTGGTGCAAGTGGGTGGGTGGGTGTGTGGTGCCCTCGGGGGGAGTGGCACTGGCGGTGGCGGTGGTGGTGGTGCCCCTTTGTTGTCGCCGATTGTTGCAATCACTGAACCGCCGAGGAGGCGTGGGAAAAAAAACAAACTCCCCCTTTCCCGTTATGTGTGTCTATACATGTGCGTATTGTTAAAAATCAATAGATTTGCCGTGTTTTTTTTCGCAGCTCCTTTTTTTTTTTTGTTGGTGGAGGAACCGCACAACACACACACACAAACAAACACACACCCGTCGCACAACAACAAACACACACTCGCGACACTCGAGCGGCGGCAACAGCAACAGCAACAGCAACAACAACTGCAACGTTTGCAGCAGCCGCTGCTGCAACAACAACAAAAAGCGAAACAACTCCGAAAACAACACCTGTCGCGATTTTATATTTACCATTTAATTCATATTTATTGCACTCCTTCAGCAAACTCGATTGGCGCAGAACGATTGGCAGCCATTTAGATAGATTCCGAGCTATCGATGCCCGAGAGCGCATATCGATAACACCCGAGCACAGTGTTGAGCAGTGTTGAAGGGTGCCTAGTCAGGAAAGTGGTACCTAGGCAGGTACAAATTAAAATTATTTTGACCTCACCTAGATTCCAAATTTAAAAACAAAAACTTGAAATAAAATCGATTTTATTCCAGTAAATTTGTAATATATATGTTCTGCATATCTGAGAATACTTTTCCTTTGTTTTAAGTGACCTTAATCGATTTGGATTTTAAAATATTGTTAAAGTGTTAGTCTCCTAATTTTATTAAACAAGAAATACTTTTGAGGCCCAAAGTATATATCCTTTATTTCTCAAATTATTATCAATTAAAACCTTTCAGAAAATGAATCTCTTACCTGTACCGAAGTACTAATAAACCTTTTGCCTTACCATTTACCAAGGTACATTTTACCTTTGTGCCAAAACCATTTCCAACACTGTTGGTGGGTAGGGTCTCCCAACGATATGGCCACGCCAATGGATAACAGTTTTTCGAATATTTTCAGTTTAGCATTTAATGATTTATGTACCATCTGGGTTTTGTTTAGCGTTTAATATTTGCAACGTGTTCGAACGGATAATACAATTACAAGTTGTGTATAAAAGTTCGATGAGCAAAATTGACAAGGATTGTGTGGCAGTAAACAGTTTTTCTTGTTCTTCATTAGCTTACACTTCTTCGATATATGTATGTATGTATATATATTGAAACAATTGTATGCGGTGTTGCTTGAACTTCAGTGGGAATAAGTGCTTTTGGCGAGAAAATTTAAATACTGTAGTTCAGAAATTGCTTGTTTTCATCATTTTGATATATATTTGCAGGTTCCTTTTTTCCATTTAAACTTAACATACTTTTAATAAATGTTTATTTAACATTTTGCGCCAGAAACGGATTATTTTTGCTAAAATTCCAGCAACACCGATGTGTATGTGTGATGTTTTCTTTTAATTGTTGTTTGCTTGCTTCGCTTTTAATACAGTAATTACAGTGTAAAGTTGCTCTATAGGCTAAACTGGAAGGAATGATTGCGTTTAATTGTTGGACACAAAGTTGGAAACTTAATAAATAGGTGTGTTTAAAATTAGGCTTAGGGGGCGGGGCGGTCGATAAAATAGTTAACAATATAAATAAGGTTTAATAATTAACTAACAGATACGAGTACGAATGGGTTTTATTAAAAGAGAGAGCCTGGATTTGGGAAGTTTTTTGGGGAAGTGGTTAAGGAGGCTTGAGTTAACAGCCAAGACCAACAAAAACATTGCACACTTAGGATCTACACGTACACTAAACATAATTTTGGTAGTTTGGGCTTAAACTAGTTGCTCGTTTTGGTTGCCTAACATTAGTAAATACATACACACGCTTAAACGCTACGCTACTTAATGATTATGATGTCTGGTTTTAAATCAGGAATTCCACAGAAGAACGAATCCAAATTCGGAATGGAAATTGAAATTCAAATGAAACTACAAACGAATAAAAATGAGTTGGGGACTGGGGGACTGGTGGACTGGGGGGGACTTCCAACCGGAAATTAAAGCTTTGTATGTTTGACCGTATCCGTCCAGTAGTTTTGTATTGTCATCGCCTCCAGCGAATTGAGAAACGAGTCGTTGTCCAGGCTGTACATCTCATCCGAGTTGTCCTGCAAAATCAAGCGAGAAAACTACTGAGTGCATAGGAATTTCTAGAGCTGCAGGCAATTGGTCAACGAATCCTTACACTCACCCGCATGGTGCTGTCATCGATGTAGACACTCGAGTCCGGTTCACTGAGAGCCTGCGGCTTGTTCAGATACCGTCGACGGTACAGGACGATGCCGATGGTGCCCACTGTGCAGCAGACGCCGAAGACAGTGAAGCAAATCGCCGAAATGGCGCCCGCATCTAGGAAATACGTTCGCTGAAAAAATACAACAAAATTTCAAATCTTTAAAATTTTGTTTTTATTTCTTAAGCCATTGAATTAAAATTATTTTACCTAAAATTAAGGAATTTGGTTTTCTAAGTGTTGCTTAAGAATTAAAAAAAATACTTTTGATTTGATTGATAAATGGTGTAACTCGTTAATTTAGTTAATTATAGGTTTCACCCACCTGAATGGCCAGGGCCTCGGATGAGATGTTGCCCTCGTCGCCGACGGCTCCGTCATACAACCCGGATCCGGATGCGGCCCCGCCCCCCGACACGCTGGGCGCCGCGGAGGCGGACCTGGTCAGCAGACTCTTGGTGTCGCTGGAGAAGTTGATGTAGCGATTGATGTGCTTGTATTCCGCGGACAGGACCTTGGACTTGCGGGATCTATGCTCGCTTTCGGCCCGCCTTAGTTCGTCCTCCTTGTTGGCATTTTCCAGGGTGAACGGTGCCTTTTCGCCCTCGCCATTCCCATTGCCATTGCCATTGCCAGTGACCCCTGACCCCGCACCAGCATCCGGCAGGAGCTCATCGGACAGCCACTCAGTGTTGATCTTGGGCGTCGATGGAGTTGCCGCCGAACCCGCTGGCGTGGACGTCGAAGTGGATGCACTGGCTCTGGGCCCTGGTGGTTTCGCAGTGGTCGGCGTTGAGGCCACCGCTCTGGTGGTGGTGGACGTTGTTCTTGTGGCCGGACTACTGCTGCTGATTGCAACGGGTTTTGTGGTAGTGCTACTGCTGTTGCTGCTGCCATTTGTACTGATCGAAATAAAAAAGGGAAACAGTTTAAGCAAAAGTTCAATTATTTAAAGCACATATTTTTAAATTAAAACAATTTATTGCGTTTTCCGTTTCAACCCAAAACATTTTATCTGCTTAAAAGGTATAAAATTCATTTATTTCTGTTTAAAAGGTTGGTATTTTGACAGTCACATTATGACAATAAATAAAGGTTATCAAATAAATAGCTTTAAATATAAACTGATAAAAATGGGGAAAAAATTAAATGGTAAATGTAAATATATTGAAATTAAATCCCACATTTTATATTTCTCTTTATATTAAATGTAAAATCAGAGTATAAAGATATGAACTCTTGTGTAAAATTTAAAATGGGTGCTATTTCTTTAAAGTCCATTATATTTATGTTTAATATGGCTTAGATTTAATTAACATTTTCAGATGTTAATATCTATTAAACAAAATATTTAAAAAAACTAAAAAAAAACAAAGGATGAAAATCAAAGCGAACAATATTTAAGTTGAGTATGAAAACTTTGATTTAATACGCTTTTTTTATATGTAACATCAATATTTTATTGGTGAACATACCTAGTGCTACTGCTGAAATTCGTAAAGTTGTTGAGCTGCTCGGAGGTGAAGTCCGCCGATCGCTTGAACTCGAACTGAGCCAGCTCCTCGTTAGCTGCAGTTTCCTCGGTATCCGCAACCGCATCCGCATCTGCATCTAGATCTGGATCTGGATCTGCATCATCTTGATCCTGTTCCCGATCCTGATCCGGATTCTCTTCCTGCTCTTGATCGCGATCGTTGAGCGGCAGCTCATCCTGCTCCTCCTGCGGCTCCACCGCCTGGTCGACATCATCATCATGGACATCCAGCTCCTTCAGTTCGGAGACACCATAACTTGGGGTCACCACCGGACGGTTGGTGGTGGGTCGGTGGGTCAGGTCCATGATGTTGCTCTGGGTGGCGGGGCCACCCCACGTCTGGGTCACCGTCGTCTGGTAGAGCTTGGTGGTGCGAACGGGCTGCGGATGCGGATGCGGATGCGGACTGGAGGCCACCGATTCCGCCTCCTGGCTGGGATATGTGTGGACATGGCTGGACAGCAAGTTAACTGCGGAAAATTCAAAGAATTAAATGAAATACACAAAAGTCTGTACGAATTGGTAGATTGAACAATAAAAATAATTGGCTGAAAATTCAAAATGTAAATAGACGTAAAATTTCCACTCTTAAAATAAATATCTTTACAAATTTATAAAACTTTGAGAAGATTTTCATAAAATTTCGTTGATAAGTACCAAACATGGGACTAAAAATAGTAGTATTATCTGAATTATTTTTAAAATTAAAAATGCTTTTCTTAAAAAGTTATTTTCGAAATGTAGATATATAAAATTTAATGTAAAATTGAATATGAGTCTCAGTTAGTTTAAAGTATTACCTTTAAGAAAATATAAAAAATATGTTAAAGTCGCTTTTAAAATATTTATTATTCACTAGCCTTGGTCTTTTAAAAAAGTTCAAAAAGTGATTTTATTTTGGCCGCAACTCAAAATATTATTACTATTTTAGGACTTACCACTCAGGATCAGGGTTATCCAGAACCAGTGTGACCACCAGTAGAAAGTCATGATGTGTCCCGTTCTGTGATCTTGTGACGACTGCTCCCAAACGCTGGAAGAGATGGGGAGAAAGAGTGGGTGAGGATGAGTCAGTGGTTGGGGGAAACAATTGGCATTAAGTGTGCGGAGCTCACTCTCGATGAAGTCATCGAAATCGCGTTTTCGAAATACGCTTAACATTCTGAGAAACGAGTTTAGTCGCCTGTCCTCGGAGGAGTTGCCATTTTGGGGCATTTCTGGGTGCCCCACTCTCATCCCGCCTACACAGAAAAAACGCGAAATCCCTTGAGACTGTTTAAATAATTATGGTTTTTGATATTATTCAAGCGTACTTTTATATTTTATATAAATATAAAATATTGAACATTATATTAAATTAACCATTTGTTTTCAATATGGATTTTGATAATTTTGTATTGATAAAATCGTTTTTTTTTTTCTCTGTAGCCACCCACCGAAGGTCGACGACTTGTGTCATATACAAATGCCTTCTTCAGTCGCATCTTCGAATGAGTATTTTCAGCCGGCCCATCCCTTTTTTTTGTTAATACCATTTCGAGTTTTCTGCCCACGCGAAAAACAAAAAGATGTAACTGTCTTAAATGGCTCTGACTGTATGGGCCACCACTTCGACCCCCTCGTGCTTGCTCTTAATTGTTTTGCCGCTTTGTTCTGGCCAACTGGCAATACAAATAAAGCCAACAAGCAGCCGTTTAATGGGGTAGACGCTGCGCTACTCAGCCAGTACATAAGTAACAGCAGAAACTTAAAGAAATCAATTGTTTTAGCTTCTTTAAGATGTTTAGTTGGCTTCAATTTGTCAGCTTTAGAAATATAGAAATGGATGTTGTACAAGTTTTAAAATTACACATTTTTATATACATTACATTTAAACCTAAACTTATTTATAACATTTTTAACCGTTGCATAAATTTTATTTTTAGAAATAATAAATGTAAATGCTTTGCATCATTTCTTTGTTGTCGAACATTCCCTATAAATACCAGGTACTTGACAAAGGAAAAAATTAGCATTCCAATTTTGGGCGGCTGTGAAAATACAAATTTAGTGGTAGCTAGCTAAGTTTCTTGTTTTTGTTTTTGTTTTTTCGTATACACAAACTTTTGGCAATTCCGAGAGCCAAGAACCACAATTTGAAGCCCGGCCTAATTCACATTTGTGCGACGCGCACATTTGCTTGTGCTCAAAACGAGCCGAGAATTTTGTGATACGTATTTTACCCATTTATTTGGGTTATTTTACCCATTTATTTGGGTTAATTGTCTTGCTTGACGTTGTGTTCTCCGACCGATAAGATAGACGTAGGAAATACATATCTATAGATGTGCCGACTGATGAAAAGTGCACCTCGAACATTACGCATACGCCACTTGGCACACAACACCGTTGACATGACGGCATCAGGCGTTAAAGGTCACCAGTGCCATGTGGCCGCCTGCTTTATGTTTTGATGCTCCATGGTAATTCGAGGGCCCATAAAACAAAAACAGCAATTGTTTAAAGCCCGCGGGCTTTATTGTAAACAAAGCCAGGCGGCAAATAGCGAAGTTCTGCGAACCATAACGATTGACATCCATACGAGACTGGGCTTCAAGTCCAAGCCTCGAGCGAAATGGTATGCTAATCTCATCAGCAGCGTTAAACAATTTGCCCACCAGCCGGAGGAAAACACAGATCTACAGATTAAAACAATAGTTTCAAACAAGCAAAAAAAAATACTTTCAATACTTTATGTTTACTTATCTACTGATTATAGAAATTCATAAAAAGCTAAATATTCTGATTCAGTTTTAAGTCGATTTTTAAAATATACTTTTTTCATCAGTTTCTTATATTATTTAAATTTTAAAAATATTCAAAACCAATATTTAACCATTGAGATGAACAAAATCAAAATAAATTATTAACAAATTGATCAGTTTTTAAATTTAGCCAACAATAAAAAATGTTTTTTATTATTCGAAAAGAACAATTATAAGTTAGTAATAAGACTTAAAAATTGTTAGATTCGTAGCTGCAATGCCATTTAATGCCATATTATTTTGAACAGTGCTGTATAGCCGTATATCTGCCATCTGTGAGCCGCATTTTCGAATTGAACTCAAGGCTCTAGGCCCTGAGCCCTATATGCAGACCATTTCATAATACCACAGAGGCAAAGCCAGCAAATAAAACGGAGGAGAAAAAACCAAACCAAATGCACTTTCTTATGCCCGCAAAACTGGAGCAAGTGCCTCCACATTGCAATTAAGCCCTGGCACAAAGAAAACACCCAAGGAAATACATAGATGCCTGGCCGATCCATCAGATACTCTTTTTTTCACAGATACAATTTTGTTTGAATTTACTCACACATTTATCCTTTTCGATTTGTTATCAAGATCTAACGAGAGCCATTATTTATCCACTTTTTTATGTTCTCATATTTAAAACGGATTAACTGGCCTGACTAGCGCCCTGAATAGTCGTGATTAATAACAACCGGTTCGCAAAGCTATAAACCAGTACGATATTATTAGCATGACAATTAAAATTATAATCGTTTTAAATATGATGGGGTGGGGCAATACACTGTTATTTAAGAAATCAATGCAAGTGGTTTCATTTGAATATGGCGAACAATAAGTTGTATCAAATATTTATAAAAATAAGTACTCATAATAAAATAAACAAGTTTAAAAACTTATTAAAATGGGTCCACTGATTCAAGCTGAAATTATGAATGATTAATACATATTTAGTTATGAATGATAAGATTAAAATACGATTTTTTATTATATATTGAATTTTGACAAATCGCACAACAAAACGCTTATACCCAGTTGGAAAAACAACCACCTTAAAGGGGGAGAACACAACGAAAATTAAAGAAAATAAAAACAAGGCAACCTTCAAGTGCAGGCGACAACGGCGAAATTGAAAAGGCAAAGTGCAATAATTATATTCAAAGGGGCGGTGGGCGTCACTGGAAAAGTGGGTGGGAAAGTTGACGCTCACTTTCTATTCACGGCACGCAATTGCTGGAGCTGGAATCCCCTTCAACGATTATTACTTCAGAGCTCAGAGATCAACAATTTAACTTCTAAGTTTCAATTGATAACAAGCAAAGAAAAATAGTCGTAAATAATTTCAGCTCTAGCCAAAAAAACACAAAAAAATAGTTTATATTTATAAACAGGCATGCGAATTAATACTGGCAAATTAAAATTTTGTTAAAATGGATTTCGTGGGACGTAAATTGCATTTAATGTGAGAACTAGACTTTATAATTTCCTAGTCAATTGCGGAAAACCCTTATAAAAATGCAAATATTAAAAAAAAACAAAGGTTTGAGAAACATTAGTATGCATATAATTGGTTTTCGAATAAATAGAAGAGACCTCAGGTGATCTCATCAATATTTGTTTGAGTGCCATTCATTTTTACGCAATAAATACATTTATTGAATTTAGCAAAGTCCCGCCACAACGGCAAGTAATTGTTACTTTTGGCACAGTCGAAACCCATTTTGCTGGTTGTGCCTGCCATTTTCCCGCATTTCACTTATTTTCACCGAGTGTAAGGGCTTTCATTGTCTCAGTCTACTCACTTATCTAACAAATAAGTTCATTTTCGGTATGCAAATCGAAAGTGAAGGCTCCCCCACTTTGCAGAACAAAGTGAAATTTCATTTCCATGCTCTCAGCATACGACACACAAAAATGCCTCTGGATCGGGGTCACCACCAAGTAACGTGCGTGTCACAACTGCAAAACAATTGCTACCGTGGGTATCAATTAATGGGTGTTCATTAAAAGCAAATGGTTATGCTCAAACTCAGATGCTTTAAATACATTATTAAGGCATTATTGTAAATTTATACAATGCAAATGCAGATTTACTATATTTAAAATTGATCACAAATATAATATTTACTAAGTCGTACTAAAAACGAGGTATTAATCAGAAAATCAATCTATTATCTTAGTCAATAATAGATAATCATAAGACATTCGATATATGTTCATTACAGTATTACACTTAATTAAATAATTTGATGACAGGCTCAAATTACTTACATAAATGCTTGCGTTCAGTGACCAGATAGCTTTCTTTAATAATTCCAATGATTCCAATCGGTAATGCACTAAATTCCATTAATCATGCGATAGCTTAGGTGGTTCTCTTGATTTATTATAAGCATTTTCACAGGCGTTATCGAATATTGTTGATTAGATAAGCCCAGCTGATGTGATGATTAAATCCAAAAAAAAATTGTGTTCTAAAATTATATTTTAACATCGCAGTTATTTACACCAACTAGTAAATGTCAAAACATAATTTTATGCTTGACAAAACATTATTTTGCACTTTAGGGCAACTCATCTAATTTGATTTCCGCTCAGAGACTTGGTCGCAAAAAAAAAAAACCCTTTTGTTGGCATTGGTTTGGTAATATTAGAAAACGAAACTGTCTGCCAAACAATTGACGCTGACAAGTTGATTTTTTCCTTCATTCCGTTTGTGGGTAAGCTGCTCATTTTTTCCTTCTTTTTTTTCGCACATTTTTCACTTTCTTCTGCGCTTTGAGTTCGGATGAAAAGTGAAATTTTATGGCTTTTCTATATATTATTAACACAACATTTTGTATTTTCATTCTAACTGAGAGCTTTGACTGGTTCAAGTTTGTTTACTATTTAGAATTGATATACTAGACAAACCTATTTTAAAATATTTTTGCTTTATATTTTTACTCATATAACTAAGGCAATAAATAACTGTTCAAGTAGGCTATGCTGCTAAATGAATTCCTAAGCTATAGTAAAACGAATACTATTTATATCGTTTTTAATCAATCAACCGAAAAACGCCTCTCAGCGAGTTAAAAATTGGTGACGATTTTTGCAGTTTACTAGATTGTAAAGTTATACAACAGAAATTTTCTATGTCGTCGTTTTAAAATCGTTAAGCGTGTTTTTTTTGCCTTTTCACATTCTTCCTCTCAGCATCGTCACTACGAGTTTAAATATTAAAAAAAAAACACTTATTTAACATAATGATACATTTACTTAAACATTGGTAAAAATATAGAGATACAGTAACTATTTTTTTTATTTGTTACATCATCAAACTTCTCAAAATTCGTTTCGTTTCGTTTCGTGATATGGACGGGTGATAAAATATAAATGGTTTGCGTATGCAACACAGCATTCCCGATACTCCGTCCGGTTTTCACTGCATGCTACCGCGGCTCGAACGGCTGGATTAGCTGTAGTCTGGCATAAGGTACGGATTGTAGTCCGGCCAATACTGGGGGTACGACTGCTGTGGCATCTGTTGCTGCTGATACTGCTGCTGCTGTTGCTGCTGTTGCTGCTGTTGCTGCTGTTGCTGCTGTTGCTGCTGTTGCTGCTGTTGCTGCTGATACTGCTGCTGCTGCTGCTGCTGCTGCATCATTATTGGATAGCCCGGCAGTGGAGTACCCAAATCCGTTGACATGCCCACCACCTGCATCATCGGTTGTGGTTGAGGCTGCACTTGGGCGTAGACTTGTGGATAGGCCTGTGGATAGGCTTGGGGATAGACTTGGGCATAGGGATAGAGATTGAGATTGAGATTGAGGTTGGGATCATAGCCGTGTGCCGGCTGCGTTGGGTAGCCATTGAAGTGCTGGCTGGGCACAGGATAGGCGGCTGCGGCCGGCTGATAGACCGTCGGGGGATTGGCCATGGTCGCCGCCGGTGGATTCCAGAGCTCCCTGCGCAACTCCTGAACAATGTCCATCAAAGCAGTCTCCAGCGGAACGTCCCGCCGCGCGATGGCCGCCTGGAGGCTCTGCTGCTGCTCCGGAGTCAACATGAGGGTGGGCGACTCAGTGGCGCTAAATTGAGGGGCCCCACCATCGAGCGGCTCCTGCATCGAGTAGTTCGTGAAGGTCAAGCTCTGGAAGTTCATGTTCAGGGTGGCGGGGTCCAAAGGCGGCACTTCGTAGCTGCCCAGGGGCACCACCTCCATGGTGGTCGGCATTTCCGGCCCATTGGTGCCCATGGTCTCCGGTGTTATGGTCTCCGTGGTCGATGGATCAAAATAGCCATTATTATCTGGCTGCTGCTGATCCTGCTGCTGCTGAGGATAATGATCTGCATCATCGGAACAGGAGTCGGTGTCGTCCTCAAGTCGCCAGTCCTGGTCCACTGGAAGATGGCCAGATGCATCCTGACTGGTTGCTGGACCATCATAAGGTGGAGCTTGCTGCTGCTCCGGGTAATATTCGGCTGGACCTGAATGCTCCAGCTGATGCTCCTGCTGAAGCGGCTGCTCAGTGAAGACCTCCTGCTGCTGCTCCTCTGCCTTCTGCACAGGCAACTCTAGGCTGTTCTGCTGCTCCTGTTGTCCGGTTGTTTCAGGAATCGAAGGAGGAGGAGGACTCACAGTTGGGGACTGCTTCTTGGGCGTCGAAACTTTATTCTCCTTCCTCGGCGGCACTATCTGCACTATCCTCGGTGGCTGTAGTATTGGCATCGGCTTTTCCAATTTCTGATTCTGCGATTTAATCAGGAGCTTGCGCTGCGCTTGCGACATTCTGGGGAATTTTCGATTTGGCATCTTGGTTGGAATTTACTTTTTGTAACGTTATTATGTGTGTGTGATCCTGATCAGACGGTTTGCCAAAATGATTTAACGAAAAAAAGGAAACCTAATGACAGTTGACATTTTGAAAAATGATACTGCCTACTAGGTTGGAAAAAATGAGGCAAAACTTTTGTCAACACTGCTACATACTCCAATTTCACCTTTTGCAGAATATTTTTCTTTTCACTTAAAGCCGCTGAACACACACATTTATATAAAAAATATTAAAATGTCATTAATTGATTTCACTGGTTTAACGAAATTTTTTTATTTACGCATAACTAATTGACAACACTTAGTTTATAACGATATATAACACAGAAGTTAATGGTTCAATTATTTTAATAATTAAAAGGTTCTATATTGAGGCCAAATAATTTTGTCAACATTATTCGGAATACAAATTGAGTTGAAATTCTTAATTTCAGTACAAAAAACCATTAAAAAAGATAACCGAAACATTTTTGATCACTTTGATTTCCCCATCATCAGCCAACCGATCTAATGGACTCGATCTGCTGTGAATATATCATCGTTTTACGCAATTTCCCCTAAGATATTATCCACCCTCACCAAAAAAAAAAACAATATATACCCATAGCAACAATGGCGAATGCCAAGATGCGATTTCCATGAGCCCTAAAAGACCAAGTTGCGTTTTCAGTTCGCTCCGCTTTTCGTCTTTCGGTTTGATTTTCCTATTGTTATGATGGAAGCTGCAATTGCAACTGCCGACTGGCAACCGGATATGGTCACAAAAATCTGAAATCTCATTCCCATTCCCATCTGTGACTCTCTGCATATGATTTTCAGATTGTTTGTTTTCATTTCCCCCTCGGAACTTACAGTTGTGGTCGGTTCCTACTTTGATTTCCTCACTGCGGCTTCAATTTTCCTCAGTTTCCTTCCCTCGTCAATATTCGGTTTGGCTTACTTCTTGTTTCAGGTGCAACTGCAAGGTAAATAAATTAAATTATAAATAATTATATATAATGTTGTGGGTAAACAAGGAACCCTATAGACGACTATTAGATAATTGGTATCAACATTTTTTAAACTAATTTGCAAATATTCCTCCAAAAAAGCGTCATCTGTTGTCCAAAACATAAATGACTGTTTGCAGTCAATACAAATTAATTAGCACACAAATATGTATGTATAAATACCCAATTAAAATATATATTTAATTTTATAACGATTTTCTATAATACTTAGTCGGTTTTAGAAAATTGCTAAAACTCTGTTAAAATCTAGTTCCACAATGTTGACCTCAAGGACAGCATCTAGATTCCGCCCAAGTGTTCCTCGGATCTCGGATCTCGGATCTCGCAGATCTTTGGTCTGATTTGGATTTGGATGCCCCGCTGACTTGGACACACTCAGTTGCGCTCCACTGCGGATCCGGCTGGCTGGAACCACCGATCTCCGCCAGATATCGCCACTATAGCTGTAATGCGACTCTGTTTCAGCCTCTGACTGCCTTTTTTGGCTAATCAAAGCAAAGAGACTTGCCTTGGCTTCGGCTAATTACAATTATAACCCAGTGGGCTGACTCAGAGATTATGTTTTGCTATTATTTTAAGATTTTACGATGCTTATGCAATGCGAGGCAATTAATTGCGATAAGAACGTGCTCGAGTGTAACGTAAACTGCTACTTGGGTTGGGTTCACGTTCGGGTTCGGGTTCGGGTTCAGAACACCGCCAAATGACGTGTTTGGAAACAGTTGGGGGAACAATATTAGTCGATTTTTTAAATAATATATTGCATTTCGTTTTGTTTTGACATTTTACAGATCTCGAAAGATTATATTTATTGCCACAGTGGAAATACTAAAACAATCTTTAATTATTTCAAACCTAAGTATTGTTAAGTTAGTTTATTTTCTTGAGCTTACATGCATAACTTTTTTTGTTTATGAATTCTTTCGAACTTTTACAATACTTTTTAAAGTTTTGTAAGCTAATGAGCTATTATGTTGCCCAAAACTGTGTGCTTTTTTCTGAAGGGCGCACCCATATGACGCGTTCATATTTCTTTGGCTCTGGCTGAGAAAGTGACAAACCAATTCCGTTGACCATGTTTGGACTGGCGCTTCTTTTTCTGTTTTGGTTTCGGCTTCTAGGTTTGTTTGCTGTCTGTATTTCTGTTTCTGTTTCTGTTTGTGTCTCTGATTCTGATTCGTTTTCCATTTCTAAGGGACGTGGTCGGCATGGCCAAGTGGTTTTTGGTGGGGTGGTGCTATTCTATTGGGGTCAGCGGTTCGTTGTGGGTGCGATTAGGTGACACCGATTCCCGGTGGTTGATAAGGTGGCCAAAGAGACTGGGACAAGTCAAATTCAATCGAATTGATTGAGCTTAACTACGCACCCAGCTATTTCTATTGACCTCAAAAGGAAAAACCACCAGGAATTAGCCCGGTTTCATTGCTATCTTTGTCTTTAATAATTCACTCATTGAACTGGGTTGATAAACGCTAATTGTACCCCCAACTGAATAAACAATAACTGACCTTATTCACTGACCGATATGATTTCATTCATGCCAACTTATCATAGTTCTTTCATGTGTTGGTAATTTTATTTATTTATTTAGTGTTGGGAAATATTTACGAGCTCTTTAGCTATTTATTTACAAGTTCCTAAAGGCGTTGGTAGTTATTTTTTTTTTTTTTGTATTGTATTCAGTTGGGAAATGTTTACGGAATTTCGTTAAGCTCATTCATTCATTCATTTTTTTGTGATTAACAGTTTTAGACCGACCCGTCGACGATTTGCAAAATAAATTTACAAAATCCGACAAATAAAGACATTTAAAGAGCTCTTCATCTTTTACATTTTGAGTTTTTCTTGCACTTTTCCTATTTTTCAGTTTGTCATCTTGCGAATGATGATGGTCAAAACATCGCTGCCAGCGTTCGTTCAACTCGTTTTGGATTTGCAAATCTGGCTAAGCTGGCACGCCACATCCGAGCCACCGCATAGATATATACATAGGTATGTGTATATGTATTTATATATATTTTGTTAACCATAATGATATGCCAATTCCGATGTTTCACATGCGTCTGGCCCAAGCTAACTATGTGCAAATGATCGGGCGCGCAAAAGCGAAGAAACTATTTGCCAAATTTATAATAACCATAATTAAGTGCTTAGAGCCAGGCAGGAAATTGCATAATTGTGGTTTGGCCACCACCACCATCACTCCCCCTTCTTCTCCATCAACTCGTCCTCATTATGCAAATGCCTGTGTCTCGCCGTGTTCTATTCGCGTATAAATCACGTATACTATATAACACGTAAAAAGTGGCAACAAAAGACTTTGACTTTGACGTCAGCAGACCCAGCCCCCAAAACACCTCGCCCTTCTCTTCTCCACAGAACACCCCATCTCTTACTGTGTTCTACGTTGAAGCCTCTTCGGACGTGTACTGATATCAAGAATATCGCTTAAATCTAGAAAAAATCACGTAACCCCACTTAAATACTGAAAATTGCATGCTTATATATTTTTCTTTAATTGTAAAAAACACCATAATTAAACTGAATAAAACGCAAGCAGATATGGTTGCAAAATATTTAATTTTAATTTATTAAAGACAAAAGAATATCGCTTTAATCTAGAAAAAAAAACACGTAACTAAAAAATAATAATATTGTTTAAACTATATCAAATACTTAAACAGAAGTGTTTTCTGTTACAAAATATTAAATTTTTAAATCGTATTAGCCAAAACAAATAAAAAATATTCTCGAAATAATTCTCATTAAACATTTATCTTACACAACTCCCAACCGAAATTCATGCCCATTCTAGGCTTAAATATATTTTGCAGTGTAAAGTTCTCAAGGTGACTATTTGTGCGTTGGGAAAACTTTCATTTTGACTAATGCTAATGACTTTCGGGGGGCTGCAAGAGGTCTTGGCATTGAAATCTGGTTATTGATGATTGCACGCGAGCCTCACATGTGGAAAGATACATATATCCATCTACATAAATATTAATAACGAAACCGAACCAAAGCGATCCGAAAACATTGCATCTCCATTTACCATTCAAATGGGCTTGGGGAAAACCTTTCCACTCGCTACCGTTTCAGACAATAGGTATATACATATATATACCCGATTCCCCGCGGTGAAGCCCACTTTTACTTTCGGCTAATTGCACTACTTGGCCAGCAGGCGGCGCCACTTTCCCAAAACGGCAGCCAAAACAAAAAAAAATAAAAAAAAAAAAACTAAACAACAATATAATATGGATCGGATCTCTTAAAAAGCCATTTCCTTTTGTGTGAAAAATGTAACCAAGTTAAGGGCGAAAGAAAGGTTAACAAAAAGACTTTGGCAAATTGATTGGACGAGGTGACATAATGGCGATGGCTCGATGGCTCCTTGTAATTAATTACAATTAATTGTGCTTAATCAATTTGCCATCTCATGTCTATCATGAAGTCATAATGCGTTACATGATTTTAAATATAGATAATTGGAGGAAGAGGAGAGACGGTACAACACAGAGTCCGCTCATTAGAGGAAAGATACCTCAGTTCCTGTTTTTTCTACGTCTTTTACTCTCATAAACAGCTCCAGGTGTTTCCGATGCGGATATGAAGAGGGGAATGACTGCTACTAAAGGGTACAGGAAATATAATATAGCTCGTTAGTATCTGCAGAAAATGTATGTATGTATGAGTTTCCCATTAAAAATTAATCCACCTATTCTTTATATTTAACATAGCAAAAAACGATTCTGTTTTATCTATATACTTATGGTTTTGGTACACAAAAAAAAAAACAACAAAAAATACCAATAGTTATACTCGATATAAAGAAATTGCTAAACGAATTTAATTAAATTTTATCAATGTAGTAGTCAGCCCGAAGATGACACATTTTCAAGTATTTCCGTTTTTAAAGAACTTACGTATAAGCTTGTTTTGTATTCCAAGCCGTTTCAATAGTGACTCACTAAATAAATAAACAAAAACCCATTAAAAAGAAAACATTAAAAAGGACAGTTGAAGGTGAAAATAATTCTGCAATCCACTCGTATTAAAATTACATCAGCAAGGCGACAAAGAAAACGACCTTTTTAATTATTGCTGAACTACAGGGTATCACACACACGCCTTTGTGACTTGGCATATTTATCAAGGATTTAATTCTGTCTCTTAATAAATAGAAGACACAAATCTACGAAGAGAAATTGAGAAATCCAGTGACATTTAGGAAAGAAAAGTCGCTGGAGCGACAATTTATTCGTTCCGCTCATGGCTACATTTTAATAGGAGAAAATGTTGAGGTGTTGGATGACTCGAAACACTTTGCATAACATAAACCTAAAAGTAAACAAATTTAATTTTCCATATTGATTACATTTATTTTTAATGCAATTCAAGTAAAATGATATGTTTCCATTGGTATTTAAGCTCTGCAATGTTTTCTAAATTAAATATACGTTTTTCCAGATTGATTGCGGACAACACACGTGCCACACATTTTTTCGAATTTTCTTTCATTTTTTTTTTTTTGGCTGAGCTTCAGGCCTTTTTGAGGGGAAATTTATGGCACAACATCAAAGAGCTGCAAGAAAAACGAAATTAAAACATCCCAGGGGGGTCTTAACGACTTGATTAAAGCCGGTGAAAATCCGAAATTGAAAATCTCTTATGCAACATTCATCGAAGGCAAAAGTTAAGGCTCCGACGAGACCTTTTCCGCATTTATTTGCAGAGCGGAAAAATCGCCTTTGTTGGACTAGAAATTAGTGGGCGGGTGTGTGGAAGGGTCAAATTGTCATAGAAATGCTAAATAAAAAGAGAGGGGACCTCTCGCTGCGCTAAACATCCGCTGCACAACGGGTCGTATGAGTAACGTCAATTGAATTGACAGTTTAACAACGAATTACACAACATCCAAGGGGGCTTTCCGGGGGCTATGGGATGTACGGGGGACAGACAATAGCTTAGAGGCCTCATTAAATGCTTAGAGTGGAAAACGTATGTGAGCTAATTATTTCTTGCTACACAGAGACACAAAATATGTTTTTTTAATAATTACTAAAATATTTGAGTGGGTTTTTTAAAGCAGTCACACCATATGGTGATTTTCTCTCTAGATTCTTTTCTTTTTATTTACTTTTTATCAAATGGAAATTAAATGAGAATTTCAATCATCGTGCAAAATAATATAAGCTAAGATGAAAGTATTTCTCAAAACCAACACTTAAGTTTAGGATTCCTAAAACGGTTTTAAAATTGCATTTATTAATTGAATTGAACCCTATTTTGTGCTGTGTACTTTTTCTCGCACTTTTATTGTTGCATTTTTGCATGAGAACGGTACATTCGATTAGGCTTTGTAACCCAAAACGGTGCTTCACTGTACCGCCCCGGATTGCAAGGGTGGTGACATCACAGTTGAATAGCATGCACCATATACATAGTATAGGTATTATACCCACCCACTTGTTTCGCACTTAAATTGCCATCATCGACGGCTCGCGACTGTTTAATAAATTAAAGCGCGATTTGCATAAATTTGTAATCGAATCGAGGTGACAAAGCGTGTAATTTATGCCGCACAATCGATAACAGAAGACCGCTGGTGAAGACACCAAAACCCATTGTTGTCTCCGGCCACAAAAGGCAGGGAAAAAAATAATAATGATAATAATAAAGCCCAATAAAAAAATGCAAAATATATGAATATAGCAACGACAATTAAATTGTTTAACTGCAACTGCAACGGCATTTGCATTTGCATCTGCATCTCAAGGCACTCGCGTTCCCATAATGATGTTTATAATTTTTTTGGCATCCGAAAGACAAGTCATCTGCGATCGCCATCGTCATCGTTGCACGAAAGCCAGACAAAAAATCGTCATTGACATTGTCTCCCCACAAAAAGGGTCGAAAGCAATTTGGTCAAAAGAGACAGGTAGTAGGCCCTCCAAACAGTCTATATATATCTGCCATTCGCTATTTTGCAACTGCCGTTTTAACGTTCTAATAATTAGTAAAACAAAGATTCTGCGGATGACCTTTGTATCTATACATAGGCTCATAAAAGTGCTGCCCTTTAATAATATTTAAATTAATTTACTACTCAGTGAATTAGTTATAATCAACCATTACATACAGAAAAAAGCTACCTAAAGTACGTTACTTTAACTGTATTATAAAAAATAAGTTCAACTCAATATTTATTTATAAGCACATTCTTCTCATTGCTGAAATAATATATTTTTAGTCAAAAAAAAAATATATTTTTACTTACTATACTTATTATCCACCATAAAAAAAGAGTAATTTGATACTCGAAATTTGCAGATAGGCAGATTACAAAATTTTCAATAACATATTAATTGTCTTAAAGATTTGAAAACGCCAAATTCCGATAATGGGAATTTATACAAATTGATTTTGGCCATTTGGCACGTGCATTTGTGTGCTGTT
Source organism: Drosophila gunungcola (assembly GCF_025200985.1). Lineage (NCBI taxonomy): Eukaryota > Metazoa > Arthropoda > Insecta > Diptera > Drosophilidae > Drosophila > Drosophila gunungcola. Next base: position 582,043 of record NW_026453185.1, on the reverse strand, counting down.
ATTGCTGACACAATTTTCGAATTGGCTAAACATTTTCTCATGCTCCATCTCTATTCAGCCTATTGTGCGTTCAATAAACTAAACTATTGCTATTGTGTGGCTGCATTTGCAATCCGTTGAATATATAATACAAATAAGTTGTTTGTATTATCACTCTGTTTTTGAGGCGAGATTGGTTTTGTTGCGTGGCAGTCATCCATTTTGCGATGGCATTTGGGTCAGCGGGTGAACAGGCAACCTTGAATCGATCCTAGAGAACCGGGAAGGTCAAAAGGCCCACGATCTTCAAGAAGATGCCAAGTTCAAAGTCGAGCCAACAAGGAAGTGTGAAGTAAACCGTACAAATATACCACTAAACAAATAGTATACAAAAAAAACTCAAACTCCAAGAGAGGTAAATATCGGGCGCAGCTGTTGAAGTCTTGAAATTCGAAACTCAAAGTGAAGCTTCCATTCTCGCCGCCGGCAAAAATCACTTGCCTCATTGATCACTCAATGTTCAATCATCTTTCTGATCATTGTTTCTGGCCATTAATTTCAGTTAGCCCTCGTTCCCCCCTCGTCTGGCATTGGCCTAAATTTGAATACGATTTTGGTGTTTAACTATTAAGTTACAAATCGCCTGTGTCAGGGCCTAGAATCAAAGGGTGATACATCTGGTTAAAATGGGGAAACCCAAAGTCAGATTCGATGATTTCCATTGCAGAAACGGAGGCGGGACAATGTAATACACTGTCCGGGCTTGAATATTAAATTTTTTAATAGTTTATAAAAACCAATTACGGGCGCCGCTCATTAAACGCACATATGAGGAAGTTGCAGCCACTGGCACGCTTCCACCAACCATATAAGTGAATGGGGGGATTATCCCCCCCCCCCCCCCCACATCTTTCACCCCTTTCTCTTCCGCTTTTCTCAAGCCCCCAAAGTTACAAAGAAAACGCTATTAAGAACGCTTTGTTTAAGCTTTTCGGCTAAGAGATACCCCCTAGTTTTAAATAAATAATGGCTTTATAACTTTTAAGCAGTAGAAATGCTTTCTTAACGGGCATTTGGAAATGATGGGCTATGCCAACAAATAAAATTATTTTTATAAAACTTTGTGTTTACAGTAACTTCCATCCCAAATTTGATGTCGATAGCTGGAACAGATCCTGAGATCTAGGGGCTTGAACTTTTCGTCTAGTGGTCGTATAGTGTTCTCTGCTGGCCAACACACCTCTGATCTCGCCGTTTACAGGTCATCAACACAGCCACAGTGGATGTGGCCGCAAGATCCGCAGCTGATTCAGAGTCTGTTGATTCTACTTACTTAACGTATGGCCTCTATGCCCGGCCAGTCATAAACTGGTTTAACGACTTAAAGTTCTACACACAAGCGGGCTGAAAGAGCGGTAGAGGGGGTGCGAGCGGTGGGGAAAGAGGGGGGAAAGAGAGGGGCATAGATATAGTCAGGTAGGCACTATAAAGTCCAGCGAGACAACAAAAATGTTAATCAGCCAATTGAGGCTGCACTTGGACTTGACAGGCCAACTGCACTTGATACCTAATAAATATGGCAACAGTATTGTATGGAAGTTGGGTGAGTCATTCAACTACGGGAATCTTCGCACCCTCTTCCGATTAGATAAAGCCACAACTGATAAAAAGAAATGTATATATATATAACAAAAACGTATATATATATAGACAAATAAAAAGAGGCACACAAAAGACAAAGATGGCAGAGATGGGAGGGGGGAAGTGGCAGTGGCAGTGGCAGTGGCAGTGGCAGTATCAGAATCAGTGCATGGCAGCTGGCAAAGTGTAAATGATTTAATATACAGCCAGCAATTGCAATCCAGTTAAGAAAGGCATTAAAAAAACAGTAAGCTGCTCGCTAACTGTAAAGAAAATAAAAACAAAACGCCGAGCGGAGAGATAAAATCGCCATTACTATTTATATGGGGTCTTGCGATTATTGTTTCGAGGCTTTACCTATGGGGCTAACTCATTTTATTATAGACAACTTAACACAAAATGGGTGGCCGTAAATAGAGAGCACGATTACAGGGTATATTAAATTGTCAATAAAATAAGAAATAATTGGGAAAACAGTTGATTTGGTTCCTTCGAACACTTCTTATCACTTAACAATTTAACTTTAGTAACATTCAATAATGTTTTACACTTGGTTTTGAACCATTTCAGTACTAGCAATCAAAAAATGTCGCTATTAGTCATACTGGTGGGAATTTCGTTAAAAGGGAAAAAAACAATGAGATAATTTGGACGATGAATGAACAACATTTGGAGATGTCTTCTGTATTTCCTCCATAATTTGTTATCAACATATTTATATATAAAAATTTGATTAACGATTGAAATGCATACTTTAAAATTAATAAAGTCCGAAAAAATAGGAACTACAATTAACGAAATATGCAGTAATGGCAAAGAACACATTTCATCAAAGAAGGACTTAAAAAAATAGGTATAGGTATTTTATAAATAAATAAATATAGAACTAGTTTAGCTTGGTTCATTTGAATTAAGAAATGTTTGCAAGTTAAATGGCTAAGAAGTTAAAAAAAAAACTAATTAATCAAAATAAGTTTAAGACTCGAAAACGAAAAAAAAAAACCAAAATCAATTAGGTACTTATATTTAAAAACGGCAATTAACTTGGCCATTTGAAACGGTAAATGTTTGCAAAGCGAATGGTTAATGCAGGAGCAATTTACAGAGGGGGTAATCGACTTATTACCGCTAGCCGTGCTTCACTGTATTTTTCGTTTGTTTTGGGCTTCTAATTGGCAATTGGCAATTGGCAACTCGGGCTTTTTGGCCATGCTCGACTAACTAAGTGAGTCTCGTTTAACGGTCTTTTATTTATTTATTGCAGCTGCTCACTGAGAGATGCAAACAATTGCAAAAGTGCACACACACACACACACACACACACACACGCATACATACACTTGCATGGATAAAAAGGACCTGCACATTTTGTTGTTTTGACTTTTGTTTTGTTCTATTGATTTTTAGCCAAGAAAAAGGGACAGGTTCAAAGCACACACACACACCAACAACCGCACACCCGCACGCAGGAAAACACACCCTTGCTGTGCATGTGTATCCCTTAACTACCAAGAAAACAAAAACCAAAATAAAATTGCAAAAATCAGCTAATTAACTAAACAAGTTATTATTTTTGTATCCAACTCACTTCTGGGATTAGATTAGTATTCTTCTTTTTTCCTTTTGGTAACTAAAGCGCGCGCGCCGCACGTTGTTACCAACAATAACAACAAAAACAACACTGGAACAACAACAACAACAAAGTTAGCCGCACGCCAAACACACACAACACATACACGCAAAAAAAAAGAAGATCGCGCGTGCAAAGAAATCCGCTTTTCTGCTTGAAATCTTAAAATTGACGAACGTTATGTTTGCAACCGTCGGCGGGCCGTTCAAGTGTGACCAAAAAATGCCACAACAATTTGGACGATTTTTAAATATACCAAAAAACTACCATACAGAAAATCCAGCAGAAAAGCTTGCAGACCAGAGTTGCCAGGTGTCGAGTTTCGCATGAAAAATTAGTTCTGACATTAAAACTCTACCTAATTCATAGAATACTGTTCGTCGTGCTTAAGTGCAACGAATTTCTGATTTTGGACTTCAAGTTTTTTAGCCACACATCGCGGCATTTTTACTTATACTCCTTCGGCATTTCGAAATAAAACGGGATCAATTATTAATTATTACATTTTTCGGCTTCGAACTCAACAGTGTTTTAATTTTAAATATGCTTTTAAATTTTTATTAGGGGCTGCGCCGAGCAATTGACCGATTTTTATCATTGCCCGGAATAATTTCTTTGAATGCATTTTATTATTTTTTTCTTTCTACTATGAATAATATTCAATTCCATTCTAAGAATTTAAAAACAATTTTTACATTTACAGATCTTGCAGATGTTAAGAATTTTAACAGAGGAAGTGCAAGAAATGGATTAAGAAGTTAACAGTGGCAAGAAAATGTCGTTTGTTGTTGGCATCGATGTTTCTCCATTTCAAGCGCTGAATTGCGTGCTTGTGGTGGGTTTGTGTTTTGCAGTAAAATGTTAGCGAAACGTCGAACTAACAGCGAAATGTTAGCGAAACGTCGAACTAACAGAAAGAGAGGGAGATGGACGGATAAACATCGATAGTCCCTGTTAAACATCGATAGGACCGATATTTTGAAAACATCGATGACGTCGATGTTGCCATCGGTGTTTCTCCCCCCTTACTCCTCCCACACTCTAGAAATATATTTGACACAGACACATTATTTTACATTCCGTTGCGATTTTTCTTAAGAATAAAGTAAGGTAAGCCGAAAAAGCAATGTTCCTGCGCCGAATCGTGAAGTCTTAAGGCGTCGCAAGCTAAAGCCTCATTAGTTGATGTGCGTGGTTTTTTATGCGTCTCTATGTTCGCGTGTGGAGTGCAGCATTTTCCTTGAAAACCGTAAATAATAATAACGGAGACCAGCTGCCATTTATGTATTTCGTTGTCTCCTTCATCAATTTCTATGGTATTTAAGAAAACAGTAATTTCAAGAAAAAGCCGCCATTTCTGCCATTATTTACTTCGTAAGTCTCCACCCGCACGCAAACATAGGGACGCGGCATATACATATGTAGACTCCAATACGGAGTTTCTATAACTGTTATTAACCCTTAATAACATTTCAGGCGCCAGTTGCAACGATGTTTTTCGGCGTTTATATCCCAAACTTGAAGGAGGGAACCGGAACGCAATTCCCCGGCTCCGTAGCGACAGAGCGCCCAAAGGCTCCAAATGGAGAGGATCATCACAGACGTAAGTTAAAGCGAGAGGGAGCGACGCGAGATTGTGTAGCGTTCCAGTTATTTGCCGCTTGTTGCTTTTGTGCTACCCTGAAATCGAGGGGCATGTGCGGTTCGTAGGTCGGTTCGTAGCGAGGGTATAAAGTGTACAAGTAACCTTCCAGTCTGTAGGATAGGAAGTTAGAAATGTTCAACTTTTTTCGATAATTCTCCAATGATTATAACATGAAATATTTTAAAATCTTTTATGGAAATACCATTTTTAAAATAGTGTTTTTTTGCGTGCACAAAGGAGTTCTTATAAGGGCAATGATTTCTTCGTAGGGGTTGAATTTTCGCAACCCTAGCAGCAAGCGTATTCATGATTTGAATGGTTTGTTACAATGTGGTCTGTTTTTTTTATATTTAACAAGAATATTCGTGAACGAAATTGGTTCAAAGGTCCGAATAAATTAATATTTGCTTAATTTGTTCTTAAAACACTAAATATGCAATAAATTAAAAATTTGTTCCTTAGGGTATTTTAAAAAATTTATCGTTTATTTTCTATGCCATGACTAACTGACCATGAAGAAGTTTCCATGTGTGTTCTGAGAATTAAAAAAAAATAAGAAAGAGGTTTGCGCATTTGTCCCGCTCGCACAGTCGATTTCCTTGTCTGGGAGCGGTCTTTTGATTTAATTATAAACAACTGGTGAACAATTGCCATTACCTGCTTAATTAGATGCAACTTTCCGCTCTCGCTCGCTCACTGCCATCTCTTTCTTTTCTCTCTTTAATCCAATTAAATGCGATTCGAAAACAATAACCGATTGGGTCGAGTTCATTCCACTGCCACATCCAATACGAGACCATACCCACTTCAGGCAATCGCCAAAATGAGTGCATTACTAGGACCTTGACCTGTCCGCACTTTCCGTCTTACTTGCTTCCTCCAGCGATCACGTCACTTAGCTGGGTTCATAGAAAATGTTCGATTTGTCTAAAAATATTGCTATTGAAAGAATTTGTTTTTAATTATTTTATCAGTTTTTAAAACACATTTACAGTCGAAGGTTTTAAAAAAAATTATAGAAAAAAGGGTAAATCAATTAATAAATTTTAGAAATCTGAAATTGCCCTAAAAACGGATCTGGTTTGATTTTTTTTAAATCTGTATAAAAACATTACTTTTAATTAGTAACATATTTTATTATAATTTTGACAATTATGGTTTCCAAATTGAAAACAAGTTTATTTTAAAATATATATAAATTAAGTTATTAAAGCACTCTTAATATTTAAAATAAATAATAATTTGTTTTTAAATTATCATTGGAATTTGTAAAATTTATTTATAAAGTCGAAAGTATATATTTTTAAACTGTTATTGCGGTTGCGATTGTTTATCAGTCAGTATTCCCCCAATTTTTTGTAATTTTTTTAAAGTGTTATTTATACTACGAGCTGCAGAGCAAGTACCCCAAAAATGTGTGTGCGTGTGCTTTTAGTGTCCTCAGATTCAAAATGTATGTATATACCCCAGACCCCCAGCTTTGCCGGCTTGTGTTATTGTGGGTTGTGCCTGTCCCTGTTTTTGTCCCACTCCCTTTTACCTTTCCCCTGTCCCCGTCACTTGGCTCAAGTCAACAGTCGTTGCCCAGAAAAAAAAAATAAAATAAATCAAGTCGACTCATAGAATACCCTAAAGTTAGAAGATTGAACACATTTTTAAAGTAGTTGATAAATTAAAAATTGTCTTTGAATAATGGTTTGGGATAGTTTAGAGCTCGAAAATTATATAAATATTTATTTTATAGGTAGGGTACAAATATGGAACATTAGGTTGTACCTAGTTAATTTAAAATGTACTTTAAATCAATATACATAACAAGACAACAAATAGTACATTTAAAAAGCGCCTTTAACTGTGGGAGTACCTAATTAAATTACCTCATAAATATAGGAAGGCTAAACACCACTAATTGGTGTCAAATTAATCTATTCGAAAATGTTTTATGCCTTTCTATTTGAACTTTCATACAAACAATCTTTTGGCCCCCCACACTTATAGTAAAGTTCTAAATGCTAAATGTTTTTGCTTTTATCAGATCTTTGATTAGAACTATAGCCCAAGGCTGCGGTGTCCCTCCCTCCAGTTTTATTTCTGATTTTGTTTTGCTCACACATTGCGAATAGTTAGCTGAAAGTAAATTAAATTATGGCATACCCGCTAGGCTCAAGAGGTAATGTTGGAAAAAATATATGAAATGATTGTACACCACAGGTGCGATCTAAAGCTATTTGTCTTTGTTATTTAAACACTCCACTAGTGAACTTTAAATGGGTTATTAAGCCACAAGTGATCAGAGGTTTCAAGAGAGTGTCTATCCAAAATTCGATTTAAAAAGCTGTTAAATAGTGAATAAAAACAAAGTAAAAAATATGAATGAATAATTAAAAGAACTAAAATTTTAAAATAATAGGCTCTCTCTAAGATCAAAAACAATTTCCTTCAACATAAATCAATCAGAGCTTTCAGTAGAAAAGTGCTTCACAAACATTTTATATGAAACTTCAGTGCAAAGTGTACTTCAAATTATTTTGACCATTGTATATATATCAAATTTGTTTTTTTATGTTTAGGAGCTGTGCGACAAACTATTATTGAAAATTAAAGAGTTATTAAAGAAGTAAACGTTTTTTAACGGAAGTTTCCATTCGTTGCCAAAAGTCGTATGTAAGTAGTAGTGCCAAGTAAATATAAATATTTGAAATCTGTGACAATCTGAGACCAAAACTGATGATACTCCCCCGATAAGGGAGGGCCTCGGAAAATTTTGCCGGCGTTGTGCCAACAGCTGCGTCACACGCATGTTCGCCACCCAACGCCCCCTCGTATTTGTTTTGGTTTTGTTTTGCTCAACACAATCCTCGTCTCGTGCTGCTTTCGCCACTCGTTCGCTATTCGCCAGGCCGATGGCGTGACCAAAAAGCCAACCAGCCAGCACATTAATTAATGTTTTGTCTTCCTCTCGATGCCCACACATCAACAACATCAACAACATCAACAACATGAACATCAACAACAACGCGGAGCAGCAGACTCGCCGCTGTGGCTGATATTCACAGAAAAAACCAAGGCGCTGGACGTCCTGAAACACTACAAGGAGGCGCGCTTCCGTGAGTTCCCCACTCTGGAGCAGGCGGAGAGCTACGTCCAGTTTGGGTTCGAGAGCATCGAGGCGCTCAACAGATTCGGCAAGGCGAAAACAGAAAGCAGTACGTATAATAGAAACAATTATAATAATTAACTAACTATATATTTATATATGTATATATGTGTTCATTTTTCAGAGCCCATTCCGATAGGCAGTGGTGGTGGTGGTTACAAAAGCTCATCGGGCTCCACGGACAGTTTGTACTCTTCCTCGCCGACGAGCAGTGGGGGTTTACTGCTAGGCAGCTCACCCACTTCATCGCCAACCAGCAGTATCAGCAGCAGCATTATCATTGCCAATGGACGCCAGCAGCAGCAGCAGCAGCAGCAGCAGCAGCAGGACTTGTCCGGAGAACGTCCACCATTCCGGGCGCCCACCAAACAGGAACTGCAGGAGTTCCGCAAACAGATCGAAGGTGGACACATCGAACGCGTCAAGCGGATTGTGTGGGAAAATCCACGATTTTTGATCAGCAGCGGCGATACGCCGACCAGTCTGAAGGAGGGCTGTCGCTACAACGCCATGCACATCTGTGCCCAGGTGAACAAGCCCAGGATCGCCCAGCTGCTGCTGAAGACCATTACGGATCCGGAGTTCGCGCAGCTGTATGCTGGCAAGAAGGGCAGCCGCCACATGTGCGCCGCCCTCAACCGGAGTTTGTTGGACTATTATCTAAATATGCCGGACAAGGCGCGTGGCGAGACGCCGCTCCACTTTGCCTCAAAGAACGGTCATGCGGACATGGTCGAGGTGCTCATTTCCTATCCGGAGTGCAAGTCGCTCCCGAACATGGAGGGCAAGGAGCCCAAGGATGTGAGTAACAGGGAAATGGCGAAATCCCTCCAAATAACCAAATGGCTTCGGCTCTTCCCCTTCAGATTATCTGTCTGCGTAATGCGCAGGCCACCAATGTGTGCATCCTGAAGATAACCATGCTCCTGGACGATCCGTACTTTGTGCCTGTGTTGAGATGCATGTCCAATACAATTCCGCCGCAAGTGGGTAAACCATTCTCGCCCAGCGATCCGCCGGTGAGTGTCCCATTTTAATAATTCCGTATGTTTTTGGCAAATTTTGGCTAATTTAATTTAAAAATAATAGTTTAGTCAAAATTAGTAGTTTATAAACATTTTTTGTTAACTTCTAAAATTAACGGGTTGCAAGCTTCTCAAATATTTGTCATAAACTGTCACAATTGTATAACATTTGAGTTGAAATTGAAAACCAGTAGGCAGTGTTTTAGTGGTAAATACTCCTGTATAAACTCTTCTATACTATTTCCTATATAAGTATCGGTTTTTTTCCACTGGAGTTTCTCAGGGTAAATTAGTTATTTGTTGGTTGTCTATAAAGGTGGTGCTAAAGGTGGTAGATAATAACAACGATCTAATGTTCGCCTCCGTTTTTCCAGAGCCTGCAGTCTAAGACAAGTCAAGGCGTGAGCCTCAGCGAGGAACTGACAATCAGCGCACTGGCTGGACCCATGCCACGCGAGAGTGCCAATAACTTCCATCGGCGCTGGAAGACACCGCCGCGGGTCAACAGCAGCAGCGGCAGCTGCTCACCATTCAGCACACCAAGTAAAATGAATCCCAACCTTAACCACAGCACTGAGCACGGACGCAAGCTGATGTTTAGCCCGCTGGCGGCGGCCACAAGCTCGCCGTGTGAGAAAAACAACAATAACACTGTCAAACCGCCGGCGAATCTCTTCGAACTGCCGGCCACACCCATACGGAATTCGAAAGGGGATGTGTTTACGGCATATCGCGACCCCATCAACGGCCACGACTCGTCAATGGCCGATATCTCCGCCCTCCTGGACACGAGTTTCGGAATGGGTAGCGCAAACTTGAATGACAGCTTCCGGGAGCGGAGCATTAAGAACTCGGATATCGAGAAGGGATTGGAAATGGTGGGCCGTGAGCTGGCGCGTAAGGAGCGATGGGAGTGGCGCGAGTACTGGGACTTCCTCGACACGTTCGTAGATCTAAGCTCGTCCGATGGCCTGGCCCGCCTGGACGCCTATCTGCGAGACAGGGCCGAACGGCAGGCGGAAACAACATGCAGCTCTGCTGCCACGTTTGATTTCGACTTGCTGGCGATTGACGACCAGCAGCAGCCGCTGCTACGGAAGGAACGGGACGAGGCCCCATTCATGACGCCCTACACCTGCGTTGAGAAGTCTCTGCAGGTGTTTGCCAAACGCATCGCCAAGGTCCTAATCAATAAAATCGGCGACACAAAAGAAACTCTACTTGGCGAGCTGAAACGTCTCAAATCTCTAATCGCCAGCTTCAAGGTGGGTACTGCAAATACATAGACCTTGTTTTCTTTTTGGAAATAGACATGACATAAAACATTTTGTAAATCCCTGCAGGCTGATGCCCGTTTCCTTAGCGTGGATTTTAGCAAGGTGCATTCGCGCATCGCCAACCTGGTGGCCCTGAACGTGGTGAACGTGGCCATGAAGCTGCAGATCCTCCAGATGCTCCGCACCATGCGCGAACTGCTGGCCAACGAGCGCGGCAGGGAGCTGCATTTGGGCTGCTTGTGCGGCAGCCTACTGCAAAGTCTGGAGCAGGCCACGCCCACGGCAGCACCTCCGCCCGACTCGCTGAAACGGAGGAGCTATGCTCGGCCGCATGGCAGACGGAGCAGTGCTGCCACTGTCTCTGGGACGCAAGTCTCAGCCGCCAGACGAGCCGACGCAAGCGCACCAAGTCGCTGCGGTCAGCGCCGCCGCAGCCTCAGTTGTCGGTATCATCAGCATCGTCGTCTTCAATATCCACGTCCACGGGAGGCGGATCAACCGCCGCAATGCACGTCTCGCTGAGCCTTGGTGCGCCGAGGGGCTGGCGCCGGCAGCAGAGCGACGACGAGGACAACGACAGCGACGATGACGGTTGCTTCGTGAGTTGTTTTGATGTGCCGTACACAGTATGCAATTACATTGTTTTCGTTTCTAGTTTGAGTGCAATGCACAAACGCCGCCACCGTTTGATAGCAGTGAGGACGAGAATTTCTATACGCCGCCGGGAAGCGTGTGCTCGGATCTGGAGCCGCGCTACAAGCTCTACATATTTGGGTGCGATTGTGCAATGATTCTCCCCCGATCGATAAATATATTTAACACATTATTTATATCTTTTTAGCGACGAGCCCACTAAGAGGGACCTCAATGTCCTTAATGCCATAGGCAGCGTGGACGTCGATAAGGAGACGTATCCGTTTGTCCATGCCTGGAAATCAGCCATGGAAAGCTTCTCCACTTTTGAAATGAATCTGTGAGTATTCATGTAGAGCAGTAGCACAAGCACAAATAATGTGCGCTGCTGACTATGTTTGCATTTGCAATTTTATTAATGCGGTTGGTTAAGGGTTTTTCTTTTACTTTCGTTGATTTTTTTTTTTTTGGCACCTTTTAAAGGAAAACTATCTAATAAGTCCTTAATTGCATTTTCATCCGAAAAAAGGTATGGGCACTGCAAAAACTAACTTAAAACTTTGAACGCGTTTTTCTCGAAATGCCAATTTAGAGTGCAATGAACTATATAATTTAAGAACTGCTAAGATGATATTTCTGATATTTGGCAGATTTCTTAAAATCTGAAGTAGTTAATTTTTTTTTTTTTTGTGATTTTAAATAAAATTGTTTTTAAGTGAAAAATTGAAACATAAATTTTATTTTGCCACTTTGTCAAAAATGCATGTCGAATTCTTTTGAAATATTTACTGAGCAAAAATTACAATAATTTAGTTAATAAGTGTGCTTTTAGATATTTTTAGTAATTTTTGTTTAATTTTGAACTGGGTGGGGTAACCCTAACCCTTAAAGAGAATATATAGAAAGGGTCCATGTTACAAATGCTATGTGGTCTGTTACTCCCAATTTGACTTTGTGTTATTAAATTGGAATCAATACAGCAAGGTTAATATGTTTTCGCCCCATTTCGTTGACAGCTTCCCATCGCCGAAGATGGGGCACAACTTGGAGACTTCGTTGATCAGTAGCGGGCAGCCATGCCTATTTGCCAAGAAGCTCATTGCCACGCCCAAGCTGAGTGCCGTGTGCGCCGTGGAAAGACGCAGCTCCGGGCCATCGACGTCGCCACTGGCGCCGCGCCTGCCGCGCACTCCGAATGCCGCCCCAAGTGCTTCGTCACCGCTTTTGGCGTTTGCGGCAATGGCGGCGATGCCGTTCAAAACGCCGCGGAACAAGGTGCGCGGATTGTTCAGCCAATATCGCGAAAGTCGCTGCTATAACGAACTTGACTCGCCAATCGGCAACGGAAACTGTAGCGGCCCCGAATTCGAAAACAGCCAGTGAAAAGGGGGGCCACTAGTATGAAGTACTTACTCATACTACTTACCTTACATTATGTTAACAAAATTATTAATAAGTTAAAGTTGCATGAGTGTCATTTTTTTTTATACAATGGAATGGAGTCGGAATGAAAACATGAAATAAAGCACAGAAGATTATTACAAGTATTTTTTGTTGCTACACAAAAATAATAATTTAACAAATCATTAAACCAGATGCCAGCATTTAAAATTGATTTAGAAAACAATACAAAGCAACGATATTTCAATTAAATATTAATATTTGTAATATATAGGGGCTGTGTAGGACTTTATTTTTTTTTTTTTTGGTATTTAAGAAATGTAAAATGCCTTTCACAATTCACAATGATATGAAAAATTAAAGTTTAATCTGCGAATTTGGATTTAATACTGGGATGTTTTTTCAACCATTTCAAGGTTGACGGTACTATTTGGCTATTAAGCTCTTTACAAACTATTACAAGTAATTTGTTTTGCTGCTTTTATTACTTGATAAATCTTAAGTGCATATTGATATTTTCAGATGGCTTTTATTTTGATTACTAATGTGAACTCCTCAATAAGTCTTAAATAAGTTGCTCCGCAGCAAATCGAATCGAATCAAGTGCTTTTCCGAATACTTTCCGAATTTTTTTGTGAAGGGGCTGCTATCTGTAACTGCTGCGACTGCGACTAAAGGGAAATAAGCGCAACAAATTGTGGCCGACCAGGATCGTAGAAAGCCATAAAGACAATTACCATTAATCACACAAAAGGATGGACAGTGGAGTGCCAGTCGAGACCCGGACGCGGGGTAAGATCGCGGCTGAAAGGAACATTCTTCGCCACCGATCGATCTTGGTGCTGCTGGCTGCTGGCCGCTCTGCTCTGCTCTGCTCTGCTCTGCTCCGATGCAATGCAAAACGAGAAACTGAAAACCGCTCGGTACAAAAAGCAACAAAATCAAGTAAAAGAAGGGAAAGCAAAAAAATGTTTATCGAGTCCAGTATACCCATAGATTGTGCCCCGGCTCAGGGGATCCCCATTCCCATTCCCATCCACATCCAGATCCACATCCACATCCCCTCGACGATCCCGACCAGGTCTCGTTTACTCTCAATTTCTTATTTATGAGAGTGCTCCCGACGATGGCAGCGCGGATTCTTGTCGTCCAAAGATCTTGGATTACAATGGGTATACTTGGGGAGCGGTGGCAGCAGGTGCAAGATGGTTGTCCTCTATAAGCGCTTAGGACTGACCATTTTATCCCCTTTAAATATTTATGTACACAACAATTAAATCAAATTAATTTTTTTTTTTTTACATGTATCCGGTTTCCAGATTCAGTTACTCTTATTATGTAATTGTCTTTCACTTGAAAAGCCCTATTGGTATTTTATTTGTCAATTAAAATTGAAATGTTAATGCTCTGCCAAAACTATTTACTTATTAAATTATGTATTATCTTTTAATAAAATGCAGGACAAACGTTTGCTAATGTTACAATAAAAACAAAATATATGTATGAAATAAGTTCGGATACACAAATCACGAACGAAGCATTCATTTCATTTTAAGTCCCTAAATAAGTAAAGTAAAAAGTGTTAACATGTCAAGGATAAAGTATTAATCTACTAAAAATAATTATGCTGTGGCTTAAGATATGAACTAACATTTTGTAATATTCAAAACTTTTGAAACATGTATTCTAAATAATTTAAAATCACTGCGAATTAAATTCTTTTTAATTAAGTTAAATATGTATATAGGTTTCTAAAAATGTTGAGAGGAAATGAGTACTGAAAATAATTAATAAGAAAGCAACAACAACAAAATAAAAGTAAAAATGAGTACTGTAAACCATTAATAAGTAAATAAAAAAACTATAATCTAATAAAAAAAAATAACATTTTCTACAGAACTCGCCAACTAAGGATTTATTTATTTTTAGTTTTTTTAACGAGTACAATTTTTTTCTTTTAATCAACTATAATTGTAACAGGGTACCTTTCGGGTCGCATCTCTCCGTCGAAGTTTTACTTCTTTGGTGTCTTTTATTTTCTGCTCCTCTTCTTTTGTCAACTGGAGCAGAAGGAGGCGAGGCAGAGGGGTGGGGGGTGGGTGCCGGGGGCACGCAGGAGTAGCGAACAAATTTGTTGCAATTGCCGTTTCGCTCAGTGGTCGGGCCACTTTTCAATGGCAGCGCTTTGACAAATGATCACTGATAAGAAACCGCACCGGGGAAGAATACAAAAAGCGAAACAAATTGAGAGGCTACACAAAGAAAAAAACAAATGTATTTTGCAATTAGTTTCACTTACTTACATTAAATAATTAAAAAAAAAAAGCCTGACTATTGAGATTTGACAATTGTCTATTAAAATAGGTAATATACATACATATATGAAAAACTAAATAGTTTTTCTTGTATTATACTTTTCAACGGCCCAAAAATAACAAAAAATAAAAGAAAAGAAAAAAATAGTGTTTCTAATATATGAATTGTTATATATTTGATAGGCCCAAAAAAAAAAATGCATAACATTTTCAAAAACAACTAATTTAACATTTTTTTTTATGGATGTGATGTGATGTGTTTTTCCTGTGTGTAAGGGGGCTATGGATTTGGAAGAGCGGGATTTACGGGAAATTTAAAGGGGGGTTTCTGGTAGGGGGGTCGATTTGGCCCATAAGTGGGTCGCGATGCCAGCCTGTTATCCTATAGATATCTCCCCCTTTCGCATTTTATTATTCCCAATGCAGGTGCATCCAGCGATCCTTGGGGCTTATATAATTTATGCTAGGATCCGTTAGGATTTCTTTGGTATATATTGATATAAAAAAAAAAAATTCAATAATAATCTAAAACAAAATAAATATATCCCAAAACAACATTAAAATAAAGTATGCAAATATAGCATTAAGGTGAAGGAAAAGGCGGGTAAAGGAGACTGGCGCCAGTGGCCCCGATTATCTGACCACCGTCATCAGGGTCAACTCATTCCAGCAGTTCTTTTGTTCGCCCCAGCCACAAAAAAAAAAACCCAAAAACCCAAAGTCCCGAAAACCAAAAACCAAAAACTGAAAACTGAAAGCCCAAAAAAAAAACCGAAAAAAACCCATTTGTGGACTCTTTTTGTGAAACTTGAGAACACTTAGCGATAAAGGGAAAAGAGAGGGCAAAAGAGCCAACAAAGAGAGTCTGGGTCGTGTCAGAAGTTCACACAAAACTTGTGAAGTTCCTCCGATCCTTGAGTGGAGTGGCTATCCCTATATGGGGATATGCGATTTTTGTAGGAATGCAAGGCGGCGCCGGAAGCTGTTCAGACAGCCTCGACCAATTAACCAGCCATTTATCCAGCCAGCCAGCCAGCCAGCCAGCCAGCCGGCCAGTCATCAATCCAACAATCCATCCAAGGCAGCTGCATTCGGTAGCTGGACTAACCCACAAGTGCGCAGGACTTTCCCATATAACCCATCCCCCCAATCTAGCCGTTGGCATTTCGTAAAGTTGGAAGTTTAATTTTATAGATATTTTTTTATATGCTAATAACCTTCACATTAAAAGGAGTATCTGTAAAATATAAAATGTAAGGTAATTAAATTATTTATTTGTATATATATATACATGAGATTTTGTGCTTAAACTAAACAGATAAAGTTTTAAAATCACTTTAAAAAGTGTCTAAAAGTATGCAACACATAGGAAATGTTAAATTTTGTAATAAGTGTAAGTCTCGAGTCAAATATATAGTTGCATAGTTTTAGGCATAATTTTAAGTGGTTTGGAAACTCTATTGGTTTCTTAGGCTAACTAAATTCCCAAAACCTAGGGTACATAGATCTAGATAGGCCACGCTCACGTTAACTGCCCCAATTCTAGGCACAATCAGAGTCATGCACACGGCATTATATAAACAATGAAAGGCTTTTAGGCCACGCACGCAGTCACTAATGACCCACGCATCGATTTGCTTATGGACTATTCACATATGGTATATGGTATATGGCACAATTGACCAAATTTCAGTCTAAATATTGGCTTCGAATCGGATGCAAACGTTCTGATTCGAAATAATATTCCGAGCCGTGGCGGCAAGCGATGTTCCTGAAACGGAAATGCCGCAATCGAAACGCCATCCGGAGACGAGGAGGCAGATGCAGTGGCAGAGCCAGAGCCAGAGCCAGAGGCAGCGTGGCCTCCAGACCCTGGTCATATTCCGGCGCAGCCTCATCTACCAGACGAAGGAGTTCTTCCAGAACTCGACGCTCCACGGAGTGCGCTACATCGCGGAAACGGGCCGTCCCATCGGCGAGAAGTTCATGTGGTTCTGTTTTACATCGATCGGAGCGGTCACCGCGCTGGTCATTATCATGAGCCTCTGGGAGAAGTTCCAGACCAATCCGACCATCACGGGCCTGGACACGGATTTCCACAACCAGAACGTGGTCTTCCCCACCACCGTCGTCTGTCCGGAGGCGGCCTTCGACGACGACAAGTCCTATCAGGCGGTTTTCAAGACCCTGGCGTGAGTACTCAAAACATTTTTAAGTTTCACAAAACCAAAGAAAAATTTTTGGAACAAAGTTTGGTCATTAAAACAGACTAATAAGTAAAGTTGTGTGAAAAGTACTTGCTTATTTTCTAGTTCTGTAAGTTCCAACCAAGCTCTACTTACAAGTATGGTCTATAAGATTTTTATTCAGTTATTTTGTCTTAAAATAATATTACAAGTTTTACTACCCAAAACTAAAAGTATTTAATTAATTTTTTATCAAGTCAAGCGGGTATCAGCTCCACAGAAAAATTAATGATTAAGACAATGCATTTGCATTGCAATATAGTAATAAATAACTAATTAAAGCTAGTAAAATATATGATAAAGAAAAATACATTAGAAGTAATTACTTTTACGATCCAGCACATTAAATCTTTTTATATCTTTATCTTACCATTTTATATATTTAAACCAATAAGCAACTACGACGAGGCGCAGGCTCAAATGTACAGTCCGTTCCTGCGGCTGCTGACCTCCTTGAACTTCGAGAACATCCGCGACGCCAAGGTCCTGTCGCAGTCGATTCCGCCGAACCTGCTGGAGGCGAACACCATCCGGCAGTGGGCCTTCGAGGGTCCCATTAGCTGCGAGAGCACCTTCGTGTCCTGCAAGTATCGCGACGAGGAGATACCCTGCTGCGACCACTTCGAGCCCATCTACACGGAGCACGGATTCTGCTATGCCTTCAACAGCCGGTTCAAGTCCACGTCCACCGAAGAGTGAGTTTTTCCATACGGAATCTATCTAATCTGGGCTTTATTGGTCATTGTGTGCATATTTGTACAGCGTCAAGACCGGAGCACCTCATGATCTGTACGAAACCGACAAGAAGTGGGCGCTTTTCTTTGTCCCCAACAGCACTTCGAGGGTATGTCTAACGTAAAATAACCTAATATATTGAAAACATTATTAATTGGTTTAATAACTTTTGGTTTAATTTATACTTTCGGTTAAGAGAGGGATATCAATAAGCCCCGAATCGAAACGAAATGTTCTTAGAAAGTCGATATTCCTAAACATTGATTTAAACGTTAACTCAAATTCTTAAGCTCCTTGTAAAGCTTAATACATTAAAAGTACATTTAATGACAGATCTTCATCTTCTCCAACGAGGAATACTTTGGATCGGACTTCAATGCGCAGATCGATTGGTCGGAGACTCAGCTGGTGGAGGTGAGGATCTCCAAGAAGAATACCTACACCACGGACGATGCCCGCCAGCTATCGATTGGCCAGAGGAAGTGCATCTTTAGCGACGAGGTGAAGCTCAACTATTTCCCCGATGCGTACACTTTCTCGTCCTGCATGAAGCAGTGTCGCATGAACAAGGCCATCAAGCTCTGCAAATGTAATCCGCCCTTTTACAAGCCCATAGGTGCGGTTATATCAAGTGGAAATCAATAAAAATGTTTAAAAGTATGCAGAGAGAGATGTAATGGACTTTCGAAATTAAAATATTCTGTTGCATACTTTTGAACGGCTTTGAAAGAGATTTCAAAACCTTATGTGAAAGTTAAATACTCTGATTTTTGCAGCTAATGTGCCCATGTGCATGGTCAAGGATTTCGATTGTCTCGATGAGTTCAAGGCGAATATCACCAACATCAAGGACTGCCTGCAGTGCGAGCTGAGCTGCTCGAAGACTGTCTTCAACATTGACAAGCTCATCAAAATGTTTGTTACTTTTTTATGTAATCCATCTAAAAAGTAATTGATTTCCTACCCATTTTTCAGAGTGGACCGACCAGAGAGCACAGGTGTGCTGGTGGAGTTCCTAACCTGGCCGATCATCCGCTACAAACGTGAGGTCCTTTTCGGCTGGGTGGATCTGCTGGTGTCGTTCGGCGGAATTGCCAGTCTTTTTCTAGGGTTTTCACTGCTGTCAGGGGTGGAGATAATATACTATTTCACTCTGCGAGCCTGCTGCATGGTCTATAAAAATCGGGTGAGTTATCAACAACTAGATATGAATGGAGTCGCATGTTATATACCACATTTCAAAATCACAGCAAGATCTGTACGAGATCGAGGAGCGAATCCGTCAGGAGCCACCACCCCTTATAGATTTGGGATTGAGTTTGAGATCCCACTCGAGGCCATGTGTTGGGGATGCTCCTACTTCGGCGGTGCTGAAGGTCAGACCAGCGGTGGAAACTGCAACGACTCATCAGAGGAAAAACGAAAAGGTTGGTCTAACGGAATACTTTGTTTTAAATGCTTGTGGTATTTTAAACACAACTTTTTTAGGACTATTCGAACAACACAAAAAACTATTATAATACACCTAAAGTTTGGCCCGACCATGGATATGCAGGTAATAGAAAAAATCCCTGGACAACGTACGACCATTCGCAATATATGCCCTAAAGCTAAATCGTCGGAACAATAAACTAAAATTTGTATAAATACAAATAATAAACTGCGGCAAACGCAATAACTCTGCTGAAAATATGTAGATGCCGTATAACAAATTATTCAAATTAAAGTGAAAAACTTAAACAAAAGAAAAATAAATATATAGAATAAATAAAACTGGAGTGGAGGCTGCTCTTCGATAATGCAATCGATATCTTTAATATCCAAACATTTCAAAACATATTTTAAACATATGTATAGTTGGGCAATAATAAAAATATTTAAAGCCCAGCTGTACGGAAAGTAAATAGCAAATAAACTTTTAACCGTCGAAGAATATATTTAGCTTTCCATGCACCAGCCGCTGCGGAAAGTGAATACTCGTATCTTGTAGTTTATTTATTTTTTTTTTTCCAATTTATTAAAAACAATGTATTACCCACATATATGTGCACCAGCAATAAATAAAATCCGTTAGCGAAATACTTTCGACTGCCGCGGGAATGTTTCGATGGATTTCGCTCCCAATTAAACTTCAACTCTGTGCTGCATACTTAGCGGCGGGTTCACTGCACCATGGTGGTGGCTATGGCGATGGCAATGGCGATGATGGATGTGGGGTTTGAGGAACTAACCACCGACCCACCCGCAAAACTCCCATCTTCAGTTCCAACTGCATCTGTGGCTCCCATTCCGAAAACCCAAACCCACTGCCAAACCCCGGCATTCAGCCACAGCTCAGCAAAGGCGAAAAGCATTTTTCAGTTAACATCGTTGCTGGCTCATTGTGAATTCCTTGTAGTGCTGCACACTATTTACGAACGAAAATGGTAGGAGGAAGCCCCTAAAATGGCCAAAAGCCTATTCAAATTGCCTACGTGCATAATGAAGCAATGGCCAACTCTTAACTTTAAATGAACCGATTATAAAGGTTGGGTTACTCTTGATGGGTTTAAATAAAGGTGTTTTAAGTTTATAGTTGAAATTAATAATAGCCAACTAATAGTGTAAAATGTGTTTGGCAATGGATATTGATGATAGCCTCTTAATAAATTGATTTTATTTTTTGGTCAGTGTTTTGTATAGCTTTTCGAATTTTAACTATAAATATTACCAAAACAGAATGAATTAAGGCAAATTGAGCATAAATGTAAGCTAACACTTATAACAAAACATGAAATAAAATCAAAACAATTGAACAGTGAAGATGGATAGGTTTAAATTTCTCCTGAATGACAAGGTGTTTTAAGTTAATATTTAAAATTAATATTAGCCAATTAATGGTATAGTGTAGGCAATGGAAACCGATGATAGAGGTTGGCTAGCCTTTTAATTTTTTGAGCATTGTTCTGAACAGCTCTTCAAATTGTAACTATATTTACTACTAAAACAAAATGAAGTCGAGCAAATTGAACACAAAGGTTGGCTGGCACTGTAATATATTTTAGTTTGTGAAAGCTTAAAATATCGTGAAGATACAATTATGCTTAAAGGCCACAGATAAATTATGAAAAAACATGCCTTGAAGTATTAAGTAGCTAAAATTGCAGCACTGATGGGATGTAGAAAGAGAGAGCGAGTGAGTGCGGAAGGGAGAAAGCGCGATAGACTCCGAATACGGCCAACAGGTGGAGCGTGGGTGGTGGTCGTAGTTGTAATTGCAGTTGTAAGCCGCGTAGTACGCAGTATGTCTGCTTTTCCGCTTTTCCAGGGGTTTGGGGTGCTAGGTGTGTGTTTTCCCGGCATCGCATTCAATTTGCCCGATTTCCCCCAACCATTTGCATATTTCTGTGAATGAAACCGCCGCATAGTTTGTATTTTTTTTCCTCACTGGCGAAAAAGGAGGCGGTTCCATGGCTAGGATTAAGATGCAACGATCGCTTTATGACCCCCGCCGTCAAGGATTAAAAACCAGTGCGGAATTTAAAGGGAAAAATAAACAAAAACAATAAACAATAAAAAATACATAAAAAGAAGTCAGCGCAAGTAAGCCAAAGAAAATAAAAAACAATTAGTGCCTGTTAACTGTTAACGGGCTTGTTGACAATGCACACACGCCCACAAATAAATAAGAGCACATTCATTCATGGATTCACGGAAAAAAAATAAAGTCAAGTCGAATTCTATTTGTAAGACAATATTTATGTATAAGGAAAAATATCATTTTAATTCTGTTTCTATAGAGCTTTACTAAACTAAGTCTTAACATAAACGAAATATATGTAACATGGTCTTAAATTATTACAACAAATAAACACTTTAATACTTATTCAGTTTTTTTAGTAAGGATTTAACATTGACAAGTATTAAAGAATTTATGTTCCTTGGTATTTATGTCAGTGTAATCGCGTGCATAAATAAATTTAGCAAAGTTAATTGAAATAAGCGAGTTGAGAGCGATGTTTGCGTACTTAAAAAAAAGGAAAACAAATTTTCAAATCTTTTGCCCTTCTTCTTTCTCCCCTCTTTCTGAAAATTGCGCAAAAGGGGAAAGAACAAACAACCAAGCAAACAAAAACACAAAAACACAAACACACACAGGCTCTCTCTGTCGCATTCCGTTTGAGAGCTCTTGTGTGCTTGATTTTCGATTTGCATTTCTAAAATGGCCCATAAAAGTGCTAAAACTAATAAAATCGCTTTGATTCAGTTGATGGCCATTGCCAAGTTGTTAAAAAACTAATTAAACAATTAGGAAGTGGCTGAGAGAAAGGTGTGGGCAGTTTTATTGTCAGCCTTTTTTTGAAATTCAACGGTTATTGGCTTCAGGTTTTCGTGCAAAAAGTTTTTAAGTTGAATCAGACAACTTTAAAACTATCTCATTTTTTGTATTTGAAAACAATATTTGCAAATTGTTGAAATAGTAAGTCCATCAATAACAAGCAAGTATTGCTACCAAATACACTTAGTCTAAATTCAAGTTTGCTTTTCGTTGCGTATACATTATTGCGTGCTTAAAATAGAGCTGTGCTTAATGGTAGGATTAGTGTTTACTAATGACGTATACGTAATATTTATTTATTAAAAATGGGAAACTCTTCACTTTAAAAAAAAACTATTTTTTAAAATAACGTATTTATTAAACCGCAACGGAAAAAATA
Organism: Drosophila gunungcola; assembly: GCF_025200985.1. Taxonomy (NCBI): domain Eukaryota; kingdom Metazoa; phylum Arthropoda; class Insecta; order Diptera; family Drosophilidae; genus Drosophila; species Drosophila gunungcola. The sequence continues at coordinate 559,662 of NW_026453185.1, read as the reverse complement.
AAATTTTTAAAATTTTTTATAACATTTAAAATAAAATTCTTGTAATTTAATTACGTATACGTAATGTATTTTTTCATTACAATTTTATAAAGTGGCTCGAACAAATTTTTATTTCACTTATGCACAAATTTGTACTGTGTGTGCCTAAATACTAAAAAAAAAGTTGAAAAAACAGGCGATGTAAAATAAATCTAAATAAATTTAGCCAGGACAATGGCAATAGCTGAAATGTGGCTTGCGGATACGCAATGTGCCAGAGGCACCGGAACCGGAAGTTCTGTGCTGTGTGTACTAGCTTTAACAGAATATTGCAAGCACCCCACGAAACATGGCGGCAAACAAATGAGCAGACGGCGGTGGGCGTGGCGCCTTGTGACAGGCAGCTTAATTAAGATTGCGAGGATAATGCAGAAATTAAGACACAAAATGCCACGAAAAGAACGGGCGAAGTTTTGCAACCGCCAAAGTTTTCGCCAGCCAGACGCAGGACGAAATACATATATTGCCATGATTTTTACGAGTAACTTCGATTTGGAAATGCTAGCAACAAGCCAAAGACCACAAAGCATTCTATAAATTTATTGAACTAAATCCTTCGAACGCAGTGCACACAAATGTCACCAATAAAGTTTATGGTTTCCAGGAAGAAGAGTCTAAAGTATTTATTAGAAACAAGAAAATTGGCTACTATATTTTTTTTTATTTAAGTCTACATTTTCAAAATTGTTAAATTTTTTGTTGTTTATTTTTTTTGGGTGACAACCTTTTAATTTTATTTTTCGACGCTTTTTCAAATAAGCCTTCTTTTGGTAATTATATGTTTTTTATTTTGTATACTTTGCCAAAAAATTTTTGGCAGTAGTTTTACATTTTAGTTGTTTTAATTACGTATTACTTTAAACCACTTTAGCATCTCTGGTGACGATGAAAGCCTGGCAAGTGCTTCTGTTTCCGCTGGGACTTTGATTGCATTCGACTTTTGGCTGCAGTTCAGCCCCATTTTCACACCACATTCCACCCCCTTTCCACCCACTCGACAACAACAATATTGTCTTTTTGGCTGAAGCCAAAAAGCTGGAAAGTTTTAGCCCGACAACGTAAACATAAAGTAAATGCAGTGCCAAAAACAAAAGTCAAGTCCACTCGAGTGTCCAACTGTTTTTCCTGTGTGAGTGAGTATCTGTGTGTCTCGAAAAGTATCTGTGCGTCCAGCGTGTCTATGTGTGTGTGTGTGTGTGTGTGTGTGTGTGTGTGTGTTTTCAGGACCATTTGTGTGTGTATGTGTTGGCTTGTTGATGCGTGTGCATGTGATCTGCTGGCTGCGATTAGAAAATGATTTACACCTCTGGCTCTGAAAAAAAAGTTGGGGGAAAAAGGATGGGGCTTACGACGTCTGAAAAACTGGTTACAGAATGAAGAAGAATCGAGATATTCTTCTTCCTCTTCTTCATCAGCGCTAGCTCTTCTTCTTCCTTGTATGCAATTACACATTTTATTATTATTAACGTTAATGTCGCCCCTGGGACGGCACTAACGCCCGGCTCTACATAAAAGGCGCTTATTAATATGAAATCGCAACAAACTACAAGACACAGCACACACTGCAATCCGTTGTTGCACTTAAAGAATTTTCAATACCAATTAATGGGCTTTTTTTAGTTAAACTAAGCTACAAGAAATAGTTTAGCTCGAAGTGGCCAAGTGGACTACAAACTCAATATTACAAAAATTACTTGAAAAGCTTTAAGAAAATGGAAATCTATTTAAATTTCGAGTTCAAATATATGTATGCATTGTATCAGTGAGGAACAACAATTAAAAGCTCTTAAGCCTATTTCGGGTGTAAAACTATACTCCATAAATTCTAAGCAACTTTAATATGCTATATGTTGTGTTGTTTGATTGATTTCCTTAGCTTACAACATTGCAAAGTAATAACCTTCTTTTCGTTATTTTTATTCGTTGTTGCTGTAGTTGCTTTGGTCCTGTAATTATTTTTTAGTGTATTTGGCCAGGCTGGAGCTTAAAGGAGCAACAGCTGGTGCGAGGGTAAGAGAGCATATGGTCGGAAGGGGACAGAGAAAGAGAAGGATCCCAGCCGGCGAATGCCCGGCTAAAAGCTAAGGGAGAAGCTCTGCAAAACAGCTGGCGAAGAAAGTCGTTCTCTTTCGCCCCCTTCACCATATTCCCCCACTCTCCTCTTTAATTCCTCTCTTGGCTAAGCAGAGGGTATCCTTTTCGAGAGTAAATCAAGCGGGCTACTTCGTCGCGCCACATATTTTATTAGGTTGGAAACCAGTAATAAAGTAGGAAGCTCTCTGCCAGCTGCAGCACACGCACACCCACACACACGTACACACCGATGCACTCTCCTCTCTCCTGCGGCGATGGGGTTGCTGTTGTTGCAGTGGCTACTGCACGCGCAAAAATGCCAAAAATCCAGGAGCGGATTCAGCGGGTTGCAAAAAAACATTCTAGAAACCCAAACAAAACTAAGAGGTTTATATAAAAATTAGAACTGAAAACTATCAAGATTTGCTTTTATAATTTTTTTTGTAAATGATAAAAAAGTACATTTAATAAAAGTATATACAAAATTATCATTGCATTAATTAAGAATATATTGTCTACTTAGTTGGGTTTTAAGCTTAAGTACGCACTTTTGAAAAAAAAAAGCATAACTAAAATATTTTTGAATGGCTTTATATATTGACATTCATAATGATTTGCTTTAAACGTCCATTCAATATCTTTTGAACAAATTTAATACAATATATTAAAAGTCAGAAAACAATTAGGGAATGCACCGTTGTTAGGCTGATCCCCACCTGGTCCAATGCCTTTCTGTACTCTTCCCCCCTCTCCCTTCCTGCCCATCTCTTTACAGGCCCAAAACGTGCGCCTAACAAAATGCCGGTTTAAGTTTTAAGTTGCTTGGCGTATACGTAAACCGAAGGAAAAGAGAAAAAAGAGAGAGCTGGAGAGCGAAAAAGAGCGCGCGCGTCGCTAGTTGCTTTTCGTCTGATTGGAACTCCAAACTCCAATTCAAGCTCCATCTCCTACTACAACTACAACTCCACTGCATCAGCTTGTTGTTGTTGCCACTGCCTTTGCTGCTATTTTTTTCTGTTTCAGCTGGCAGTTCTTGTTTCTTTCCTTTTGCACTCCATTCGCACAGTAGCGGTCAAAACAACAGTTCTGTTTTCCTACTATTTTAATGTTAAACCTACTATTTATGCTTTTAATGCATAACTAATATTTTGTAACTTGCCATACACATCACACTAAATTGTGTATAGTAATACAAATGCAATAATAGGATTAGCACAAAATGGACTAAAAGTTTATTTTTTGTAAAATATAAACACATTAAACTCATTTTAAAATACATTTTAAATGAGTTTTCAATAATGAACTTAGTTTAATATAAAGTTTATTTAAAAATAAGGAAAAAGAGTTAATTCTTAGAGTTTAGCTCTGGGCTTCTAAGAACTTACCCGTTTTTAAGCTGGGACCACGGGTACTACAATTTCGGTCGGGCCTGTGGCAAGTGAACTGCATTTGCGGCGCTGCCGGCGTGGATTCGTGGATTCGGCCGCAGTTGGATTTTGGTGCTGCTCGCGCGAGGACGTCTCCTCTCCTTATCCATATCCTAATGCTCTCGCGCGCTCTTCGTAAAGAGCATCGATTTGTGTCGCGATCAGAAACAACAACAAAAAGACGGCCAACGGTTCTTACCAGTTTTTAAGGAGCCACCAAAAAAAATTATAAAGTGAAATATAATATTTTAATTTTGTGTATGCAAGTGTACGGTAATCCTTAATTTTTTTACGATTTTTGTTCATGTGCCAAACTAGTTTCGAGTTAATTGAATTTACTTTGCCGTTGTCAACCGATCGTCGTTGAAAACGTAAGTGCATGTGTTTAAATTATAAAGGATATATATGCCTCAGGACATTTGTGGTCACGTGGCAGCTGCAGCCTGAAAAACCGCAAACGAAAAAACCGCCAAAAAATTGGCACTATCCTAAACATTTCGAAAAAAATTTAAACATAGGGATTTAAGGCTTTGATCGAAAAATTTTCAATTATCACAAAAATCGTACTTTAATTGCGTATATAAAAAAATAGCACAAGCACCAACAAATAAAAACGTTATAATATTTATAATAGCAATCAACAACATTTACTTTCAAAAAAGAAAATTATTTTCAAGACAATAAAGAAATTTTAAAATTTTTTCCTTACTTTATGGTATGAAAAATATTGTTAATAGTAGTAGTAGTTATGTTAAATATAAGATTTAACATTTCTGTTTAACGTTCAAGTTGTTAGTGCCTATAATAGAGAACAAACCTCGTTGGGGATGCAATTGTTAAATTGATATAGGGCTACATAGGCTTAAATTGAAATTTAAAAAAGAACAATTGGTGCTGCTCGTTTTATCTTATTCTACTCTTTTTCTCCTTTTTTAAGGTACTTTCATTATATTTAAATAAATGTTAGAGTTATGAATGTTTGAGTGCGAGTTCCCCGTTCGAGGATTCATCCTTCTCGCTGTTTTGTGCGCACTCAGTATTTTTATATTAACAACAATAACTTGACTCTTTTGTCTCCCAAGCAATTGGCTTGAAATGTTGTCGCGTCGCCGTCAGCTAAATCCTTTGTTTTATCCTTGGCCATTGGGTTCTCTTTTAATTAAGATGGAGAACTAACAGTTTTGGTTCGCCGTCGCCATTTAGTGGTTGTTTAGTAAAGGTTAAGTAAAGATCTTTGAAAATCTAAAAGAATACTTTTTAGCTTAGAAATTAAATATGTTTAGTTTATTCATTGTTTTTATTTTTTCATATGTTTTTACGAAGAGAAAAGAAATTATGTTTTATATATGTGTGTGTTCTTTCTGTAATTGTTTTTTTATTGTAAAAAAAAGATTCAATTTTTTACATTTGTGTCTGTTGATTTTGATGTTTTTAAAATATTCTTGTTTGTTATTTTGTTACTAAAAAACTTTCGAATTTGTCGCTATTTTTGATTCTTAATTTATGTTGAATAATTAGTGCTTAAAAAGGTGTTGCCTGAAAATTTTCTTCTCAAGTTGTCAAGTTTTTCCTGAAATTTGCCACAGCTTAAAACTTGCTCAGTGACAGGAGTTCCAGCGCACTCCTCACCTTTCAATTAGCTATAAATTCCCAAGGAATCTAATTAGTTGGGCAACGGGGTGGCAGGTCAGAAGTGATGGGTCCTCTGATTTCCTGGCATCCTGATTGCTTCTAACAACCGATCGATCATCAAAGGACACGACCGCCACGCACAAAGGCTGCAAAAAAGTAAACAAACGGAAAAATCTGGCGAAAAAAGTTGTGAATGCTAAACTGTTGAAATGTTTTGGCAGTTCCAGCAGGGGGTAGTGATTTTTTTGGGGGTCCTGAGACCTCAGAAGTTTGTGGACAAAATGAAATCAGTGGCCAAACTTCAAACGGAAAAGAGAAAGAAGCCTGTTGAGTTGACACTTCTTTTTTGTTATCAATAAAACAATTATTATTTTTTTTTTTTTAATTATAACAAAAAAGTAATTTTAAAAGCTATTCGCTGATTTCCACTTTATAACTGCATATCTAATAAAACAAATATAAATTATTGAATCAACTGTATACATCTTAACACCATATTAAAACCTGGCACATTTTACTTCGAATCTTTATTTTTCGTATTTTTTAAAGAGACTTGTACCTCTTTTAAGCCACCGAAATATGCAAGCAATTTGAGAAACCCTCCGCTGATTTCGCTTATTAACTAAAATAAATCCGTCCAACGGAAAGGTGCAGAAGGACAGGGCCGCTGGCCAAGTGCTACTGGCCAACTAGCTGACAATTTCCCTGTTTTGCCTTTTTTTTTGCCCTGCTGCTGCTGCTTTATGTTTGCCTTTTATTTTGGCCACAAGTTCTAGTTAGTACGAGGCGGAGGAAGGCGAGTTCATAGAGCCAAAAGAACCGGTCTTGGAAAGTCGTCTAAATGTTTCTCTTGGCTTTTGGGCACTGCGAAAAAGCTAATGCAAAAAAATGAGAGAAATAATGTTGATATTGTATTTACCTTCTTAATATATGCAAGGTTTTTATTAAAACAAAAAATTCTTTAAAATAATATAACATTTTTAAATATGTTTTGATAAAATTGATTTAAATGTGTATTATTGTGCAGTTGTTGTATAACGTGATAGAAGTTCATGTCTTTGGAATATATAAAATGCATTAATTTAAATATTATTGTTTTGGATAATATGTAACCTGAAAATACTTACTTTATAGTACGATTACAATACTTTTTTACTTTGTTTTTCAAATTGAATTTCAGTTGAATTGTAATAAATTAACTTTCTTATTGGTATAACCTGTAAATACTTATTTGTTAGTAAAATGCCATTCTTATTTCCTTTTTTTTCCAAAGTAAATTCTACATGGATTATAATAAATTAATTTTTTTACGGTGCACCTTTTTATCCGCGTCCAAGTCGAAGTCCGAGACTTTTCGATGTCGATGCTGAAGGCCCACTAAAATGTCTGGCTGTGTGTGCGCTAGTGGCTTCTTCCAGAGTATTCATTCCCAGAGGAATGTGTTAAAGTGTCTAAAGCTGTTTGCCTTCCCCCCAAAATCCCCCTCCATCCAAATCGCCAAATAGAAAATTTCTGAGCTCGAGGAGCAGCATAAAATACGAAGCCGAACGCATCAGAATGGCAACGGCGATTTATAAGATAGTCCACAAGGCAGAGGAAAAATAATATCAAATATCAGTTTAATGTTCGCAGGCTTAATTGAATTTTTCTAGCATTTATTTATTCTTAATTATGGCTTTAAATTAATGTTTTACGATATATATATGCATACCCAACATATTTATTTTTGAACCCTTACAACTTTTTAACTTTTATCAAATATATGTAGTCTCAAACAGTTACAAACAGTCTTACTTGCAAATTAGAACAATTATACTTTGTTAAGTATTTAAAATATATCTAATAATTATAACTTGTGCATTTAATATGAAATCACAATAGTGATCATAAATAAAAGTTCAAAACGGTCTAAAATTATTGTACTTTAAATGCAAAATTCAACTATTAACTAAATTTCGCTAGTTTCTCTGTTCGAGACGAAAATTAATCTCAGCTACTCGAAAAAAGTGGTAAAGCAGAAAATCTTTATTGCCAAAATTCACGTAAATTGAGTTTGGAGCTGCTTGCTTTCCCAGTCGGTTCTCTTCGTTCTTGGCTTGTTTGATGATGACATAGTATTTGCCCAAGTTAATGGGAAAATGGGAAATGAGTATGCTATATGAAAGACAGTGAGTGGCAAAAATGTAAAAGCATTTAGGGAAACTTACAAAATAACATAAAGACAGTATTAAAATTTACAATTAATTTGTTATTTGGTTTTAAGTCGAACAAAATAACAGTTTTAAGTTTTTTAAAATAAACAGAAAAAAATAAGCAAAAAGAAATTGGAAATACCTGTCAAACTTGTGAGACATAACATTTATGGCTGGCACCTTGCAGGCTGTAACCCTAAGCCCTAACCCCCCAATGCCCCCTTCGGAAATTGAACGTGTTCTAATGGAGTTTTTAAATAAGTAATCACTTGCTGTGTTGTTGGCAGGCAAGAAGTTTCGTCAAAGGCAAAAGGCGACTGGTTAACGGTTAAAGGCGAATGCAAACATAAGCCCAGACGTTGCCACGCCTCCTCCTCTTTGACCGCCCCTTAACCCTTTGACTCCGCAGCTCCACGCAAGTTTACTGGCTAACATGGGAACAAAAAAGCACAGGAAACTCGTACCCTAATTGATTGTTAACTCGTGTGTGGTTCGTAATTTTTGTAGCTTGTTTTTTTTTTTTTCTTTTTTTTGATATTTTCACTGGCAAATTGAGTTGCAGGAAATGCGGGGGAGTCCCCACAACCCCGCGCAACTTCGTCTCCCCAACCCCCGCAATTATGGCTTAAAAAGTGTGGCTGGCATTTCGGGTCCAACAACTGCAACTGCAAAAAATAAAGGCCATAAGTAAACCAATTAGTCGCCCGGCAGTAGTAAGCTCGGTCTGCAGTGCAACTGTCGCCATCGCTGTCACTGCCAGGCGTTCTCTAACCCCCGTGACCCCTCTCCAGCTCCCAAACAAACCAGGCCCCCCTCCCCCAACACCATGGTGGCCAAACAGAGATGGTCAGTTAGATGGATTTATAGGGGAATATAGTTTGAAAGACCAACACAAGAGGAGCAGTTCCCATATTTATTTGAATGGGTTGATTTTTAAAGCTAAATCAATATTGTAATCAATAATTCAATATTGAAATCTATAACTTAGTTAACTCACAAATTTAACCATTTTTTTTTCATTGTGTTTCTATTCTTTGTTGAATATATAATTTATAAATGTAAATCATAAAAATTAATACTAAACTAACCAAATACATAAGTTAGTTACAATTAAAAAGAAATTATTGAGCTCGCTTACTTTGCAAATCGAAGGTCGGCAGCACTGAAACTCGATTTCGAACTCAAACTGCGGCTTTCGTATTGTGTAGTGTTATAAGCGCATTTGACTTTTTGCTCAACGCAAAGTTGGTTGACAACTAGTGGTAAAGGGGTTTAGCAAGGGGTTAGAGTGCCCCCTAAAAGGGGGGGACGGGGGAGGCAGTGGATGCCTCATCGTTACACTGTAGAGCATCTTGACAAATGCATACTTTTTAATGATAAAGAAAAATTATATAATATTTTTCAAGGCAGATCGTACACAAAATTACCTTTTCGGTGTTTTTTTTCAATTGAATAAGACTTACAACAGACGAAAACAATGATTTAAAGGTAGAATGCCGTATCTTATTATTCGTCGTAAATTTGCAACCGATTGGATTTTCCAGCTATTTAATTTTCAATTCTCGCGAAAAATCATGATGTAATCCTATAAAAAATGCAAAATTTGGTCAAAAAATGTTTTTTTTTCCAAATCATCCGACTTAAAGGTTAGGTTATTAGCTTTATAAAACAGTCAGTCTTTTGTCTATGAGTTTTTTACCATTGAACATCTAAAACGCAATTAAATTAAAATTTTTAGTGAATGTCCTTAAACTTGCTGTTTAAAAAACTACAACATAAAAGTATTTTTTTTAATATTTTGTATACTATTAAATTGCTATTTTCCTTAATTTAATATTGAGTAAATTAGTAGGCAATATATTATCTTTATTTCTTTAAACTCTAAGTAAGTTTGAGCACTGTTGCATATGGTTGAAGGTTTTTCTTTCAAAGACACATTGCCTGTCGGCTTTTAGTTGCAAGAATTGCCTATTACAACTGCAATGGCACCACCCACTCCACCCCCATTTCGCACCCTCTTCCGCCCCCTTTCCCGCCCACTTTTCCTCCCACGCTTTTCCAGAGCGCTCAATGAAGCTTGAAACGCGCTTCTAAGTAATGGCAATCCGCTTTGGCTTTCAATTTGCTCTTCTCCACGCTCTCTCCCTCTCCCTCGCTCTTTCTCCGACCCCTCCACCCATTTGCCATCTCCCTTTCTCCTATTTTGCATATCTTGTACATATGCCCTTTGGCTTTTTTCATACCAACAGCCAGATAAAGCAGAAGAACTAGCTGCAGCAGGCGGGAGAATGGGGATTGCTTAGAGATGGGCGATTGGTAAAACATATTTTAAGCCATGTATCCTGCACTCATTGAAAATATGTTTTTTAATTTAATTTAAAAATATATTCAAATATATTTATACAAACTATAATTTAAGTCGGCGCACTGATAGATATTTTTGATAGACATATTATATATAAATTCTAAAACCGTCCTTTAAGCCAACAGAATAATATAAATTATTGATAGATATCAGTTATAAATTCTAAACTCAATTATTAAAATTCATATTTATACAAAATGTTGGTTTCATTATCGATGTTTAGTTTCCCATCACGCGCACATTTCTAGTTTGAAATTTTAAGTTTGAGGTGGAGGCGCAACAAAAGCCTGTAAACGTTACTAATGTTGCACTGATGGAGAGTGGAGTGGAAATGGTAAGAAGCTGCACGCAAAAAAAAAAAAACTAGTACCCCAAATACCCCAAATTAACATGAACAAAAAATATTGTTGCTAATCATATTGATACCCAAAACAAGTTATCAAAATAACAACAAACATAACAATGCTGTTATTAAAAAAACAAAATTTAATTATGTTTATAATAAACTAAATTTAAATAGCCATTTGGAATTTTGAAATCAGTAACTCATAAATGTGATAGAAAGTTTTTTAATAGATATGTACGATTTAATAAAGTTAACTTTTAAGTTTAAGTTAAGTTTTGGTATTTCAATAAATCAATTTAATTGATTATACTAAAGATGTAAGATTGCAAATAAATAAAAATCGGTTCCAATATTCAATGTTTAATCATAAATTTAATTGTTTTCAAAAATTAAATAAAAAAAATTAAAATTTGAAGCATTAAACAACTGTAAAACTTTTAAACTATTTTCTCCGTGTTTACAGTAGATTAAAGTTGTACATATTATTGCATTTTGTTAGTAAAGTGATTTCAACATCGTTATTTTCTGCCGCTTTTTATTTCATCTTAAGCTGCTCTTCCTTCTCTTGGCCCGTTTGAAAAACTTTGCTTTCTGGTTTTTTGTGTTTTATGTCCTTGTTCCTTTGGCAACTAAAATTTCGACCTAGAACTTTTCCAACACGCGGTATATGGTCGTCTGGGGGGATGGCAAAAGAATTGCCATGTTGATAAGTTAAGAGCAAAAGGTAATGGAGATGGTTGGACGTGGCGCGGGAGGGTTCGGGGGGCTATGGCTTAAGTGACCTTTAAGTGTTTCGCGGTCCACTCTAATGGTCCCTCCGAGTTGAGTTGATCGACGTTATGAGGCAAAGGATAAGTGGTGGAAGGCGACAAGAAAAAACTTACAAATGGCTCTCAATAATCAATTTTTCTGTTCTTTTTTTGTAGGTTTCTGCAACAACAAATAACACAATTAAAAGCTGTACAAATTAAGTTTTTTTGACATTTTAAGATAAAATGTATGTATAAAAAAATTGAAAGCTGTGATGATAACTGAAAATGACAGCAAAATATCCAAAATTAAAGCAATTGGGAAGTGTAAATCAATAAACAACCAAAATGTTTTGATAATGGAATTATGTCTACAATAATATAGCATCAATAATTAATATTAAAATTAATTCTTAACAGTAAATACATTCGAGTTTGTGATGATAGCCCCAATATGTAAAATAAAAATAATCGAAATAAACACAAGTTCTAAACAATCTAAAAACAAATCAAAAATTAATAAATAAGACTCATTTTTTAAGCAATAACAAAATTACTTAGAATACTTGCACATACATAAAATTAATTAAAACAAGTGTAGATATTAAAATTCCACAACAAAATTAAACACACAACTGAAAAACCCAAATGCCACAAATGTGTACAACAAAAGCCACAATTAAATAGTAAAAAGCTGTACAACCGGAATGCCGCAAAAATTAAAGTGCCACAGAAAAATGTCTTTAACCATTTTTATGTAATTCCAATTAAGCCAAATCCGTATTTAAGGCTCATTTAAAAAGCTGCAAAAATTCTGTGTCAAACAAAAATTATAAAAATGCAAAGAAATCTAAAGAAACCGAGAGACACCAGTGGGTATTCAATGAGATCGACAGCAACATGAGTAAAACGACATCAAAACTGCCAACGGACGGAAAACTGGTAGCCTGCAAATGCACCCGCAGCGAAGACAAAAAATAAATAAATAAATATATAGATAAAAAGTTAAAAAGAAAACAAAAACAACAGCACTCCCTAGAGTTTAGATTGCAGTTCGATTTGCAGTCGGAGCCGGCGGCTTAATTACGCAATTAAATTATATATTTGGAGTGCCATTTGGAGTCAGGAAAGTTCAAAGACCCCATAGGAATCTAATGCAAAGCACCGGGAGACAACTTAATAAATTCTGGTGAGTGTTCATCGGGTTCATAGACCTTCGGGTGTGTGACCTGCCTCATTGCGAGATTTTTCTATCAAATTAATAATTTATTTTTGAATTTAATTTAGAAGTTAAAATAACTTAAGCTAGGCGAGAAATTTATTCGGCTTTCTTAGTGCCATAAAAATTCTGATGGAAGTGTTTTTAAATTATAGTTGTTTATAAAATTAAAGGGTTTTGTAAACCTTTTAAGGATTTTTTCAAAGGATAGTAAATACGTAGGATAATACAAAGGTTATGTATTTCAGGCAAAAATATTATTTTAATGGCCGTTTTCTAAGCAAATTAATTTTTGTTATTCCTTAAGAGTTTTTTTATTTGCTTTCTTAAAGATATTTTAGAAGTTTGTCTTGGTAGATAAAAGCCAATGGCTAAGAGTCATTTATTCCAATTCCATGTTTTCTTCTTTAGTATTTTATATCCCTTACAGCTTCCTGAATACCCATTTTCCGGTCCTTTTTTAAATTCCAATCAATGGGGCCCTCGGAAAATGGGGGGAAATAAGCTTAGTGGTTATGTAGGCCACTTCTCATGGGTTAATTGCAAAAAGTTCAGAGTTGACATTCCAGGAAAAGGGTGGATTCAAAATTCCAAAAGCGAAGGAGTAAGTGTGATTCACTGAGCCATTTTTTTTGTATATTTTTTCTTTACGCAACTTTTCCTGAAACAAAACTCGTTTGTTGCACTTCTTTTGTGGCGCCTTCAGCCCAGGGTTAGCTAACCGCCCCATAATCCTGCTGCTAAGTGGGGTATGCGTGGGGCATGTTGGTAATAAAAGTTTCATTGACTTTTGCACTAGAGTTGACTTCAATGGCTTTTTATTGCCGCTCTCTTTTGAGGGGACTTTACCGGCATCCAGCCCTGTTCTAAGCAACTTTGCCTCCATTCCCCTCCGCCATTTACAGTGGAGACTCTGCAACGTAATATAAATATAAATTAAAAGTGTTACGGGATCTACAACTTATATTTATGGTGCTGAGTTAAATATCATTTTAAATCTTCAAAGATTTCTTAAAATTTACCGCAAAACAATCAATTTTTATTATGACAGCTGGTGTTTTTATTTCCTTAGGCCATACGACCAATATTCAAATTTAGAAACTCTTGTCATTATCCCTTTTTTTATGACTTTCTTGGCAATAAACAACATTTTTTTTAATGCACATGACAACATTGTAAGCGTTTTAATGATCCACACATCTAATTCTCATTTTTCCCTCTCCAGTTGGAAACAAAAAATTAATCAACAATTTCCGCCATTAAAATGCAACGACGAATTAGCCGGGGTTTTTCATTTCCACTACATCAGCAATATGATAAATGAGAGAATCAAGTGCGTGCGTCTGTGCCGCATTTATATTGGCGTTGAGGAATTGAGCGATTGCGGATTTAATGAAATTATCAGCGTTATGTAATGAGTGTCGGAGGACTCCTCGTCGTAATGACTTCATTTCGAATGCAAAGTACGGACGATAATGACGATAATAAAGCCCGATGACAGAAAGTGGCTGTGTGTTAATTAAATGCAATTTGCCAGTCAAACTGACTTAATGTTGGCTATAGAAATTAAACTAGAACGATTTGGGTTGCAAGTTTCATGTTAATAAATTATTTACGTTTTTTTTTTATAAATTTTAATTTTTTTTACCAAAAAATATATTTTTAGGGATGGTTTCTAATGTCGTTTCATAAACACCGAAAAAGAAAACGAGTTTTTAACTCTAACTAGCTTAAATATCTTTTGGGCATCTTAAAAAAACAGTCCCTTGAGAACCCTTTGCAGACGAGAACCTAAAAACAAAAACGACAACTTTCAACTAACGGACAGAGAAAATTAAACTTTGTAATGACGTCGACTGGTATAAATTTCCATTAAGCCACTCCCCAATACCAAATACCCAATATATTCAATATCCAGGCGGAGGTGCGATTTCCTGCACCACTCTCCTTGCGACCTGGCAACCCTAATGAAATGAAAATAAACAGCAGAGTTGCCTCATCAGCCCGTTACGGGCATGAACGAATCGCCACAAATCATGAATTTCTAATTGAAGCAGCGAAAAAAAAAAACGGAGGCAACGGAAAGAAAAATGCGAAACGCCTAACGCATGAGGATATGCACACTGTCAGAATTTTTTAAAAATCACGAATAGATTATAGCCCATTTACATTTATGACCCTATAAAATATTTTTGGAAGTCATTTATCTATTTAAATGCCAAGAATCGTGCAAGTCTTAACAGTTATACGATTTCCATTCATTTATAATATTTATTTCTTTACCAAAAACTTATTTTTTAATATATACTTCATTAACAAAATTTAATTAATTTATATTAATTTCTTAACAAAAAATTCTTAAACACTTTTAAAATATTATTTGAAAGCTGTCCAAATTAAAAAAATTGGACTCAAGAACATTGAATTGAAGAATTTTGTTGAGTGCAAGGACTTGAATGAGGAGGATGGGGTTGGGTGCAGGAATGCGTGCAACGGGCGCAACGAATGACATTTTGTTGCCGGGGCAACATCGAAAACGAGACGTCACTTCGGCTCACGGGCCAAAGTCTCAGACACGGATGCGACTTTGGACAGGAACAGAGACAAGGACAGGGACAGGAACAAAGACAGCGAAAGAGATGGGGATTCGCGGCAGAAAGAGATGCAGCCATGTCGGCCAAGAGAGACAGAAACGCTTGGCACTTGACGTATGCCAAAAGCATTTAAGCTCCACGCATGCGCAGCCTTCGAAGGCATTTTTTTTCCGTTACTCTTCGCAGGCCTTGATTTTTTAGGGTATTTTTTTAGATGTACCGTTAGCTTAAGCTCCCGGTATACCCTGCCTAAAAGGTATTACTACACAACCAAGGGTTTTCTCCGTTAAAAAAATTACAAATGCTTGACGTGTTTTTGGAGATACCAATGAAATAATAAAATAATTTATATTAAATATTTTCTTAATTTTAATATTTCAAAACTATTTGGTTTTTATAAATACATTTAATCTTAAGGGATAAAAGTTTAAGCCCACTTAAAATGATTAAGTTTTGGTTTCATGTTTCTTAACTACCTGACAACCGTAGAGCATTTAGGATTCCAAGTAAATGTTCGCTGTGTTTCATTTTATTCTGGCTCTTCTTGTGGGCTACCAACCGTTTTATTTATGCGCATTTTATACACATCATTTGTGCAAATGAAGAACGAGCTTAAAAAAAGGAGAAGGAGTTTGAAAAGAAGTTTGCTGTTGCAGTTGTTGCTGTAAATGGCATTGCAATTTGGCCCACGTACAAACAAACAATTACATAACATACATATGTACAATTGAACTGTGGTTGCCCAAAACTAAACTGTTCCAATAACTTTAAATAATCTGGTGTTTATGTTAATAATAACATGGTGTCATTAATTTTGAGTAGCATTTCGAAATAATTAATAAAAAATCAATAAAATTTTTGAATAATATAACATTTTTTGCATTAACGATTGTTTAAGCTAAAGATTTTATAACTGAGTATATTAAAGAAATTTAATAAATAATGGATAATAAGATTTCATGTCGTAAAGTAGCTATCGATTTTTGGTTAAAATGTTATCTAATGCTTTTAAAAATGATTTATATATATATCTAAAATTAAATAAAAAAACCCTTACTGTTTTGTGAGGCCCCACTGTACCTTAATCTGGAAATGAAACCCCATCGTGCCCCGCTGGACATTCGGACTGTTGTCTAAGCCGCGTCTGCATTTGAACTTGTGAACTTCTCTGTCTGTCATTCACAGTGTTTTATTGTTGCCGAAATGGGAGGGAACAGGGTGATTCACTGGGTGCAGAGGGGGAGGGGGATCTAGGCCTAGTATTGTCTGGCAGCAGAATCAGCCAACAGGGATTCTCCATCCTGGCTTGAATGACAGGCTGAAAGTCGGTGTATGCTTACCCTTTGCGAAAAAGTAACAGAAAGGGAAATATGTTTTAAGCTCCTATCACAATATGCAGGTTTATAATTCTTAGCAAGTATTTATTTATTTTGTATATATATATATTATTTTTTGTTGTGTTCTTTTGGTTTTTAAGATTGTGTTTGCGTTTTCTGTAACTGTTTTCTTAATAAACCGTCAAAGAATTTTTTAAATTTGATCTTTCTCTCTGAAATGCGTTCTAATGCTAAAATAGAAGTACTTTAATGATATTTATTTTATGTGAGTTATTCTTTACTTTGGTACTTTCTAATGAAATAATAGCACCAACACTTAATATACTTATTACATTTTTTAGACTTTGAAGAAATTGTAATATCAATAAATCAGAGTGGCAGGTTTATTCCAATCATTCCTGTTTTTTTTTTTTTGGTTTTTATTTTTGGTAAGGTGCCTTGTTTGTGTGCTGCTTAATTGTAAAGAGTTGAGGCGCTACTCCTTTTTTGCATACGTTCCATTTCGTCTCGATTTGTTGGGTCCTCGTCAACTGACATCTGCCATATGCAACGTGAACGTCGTTTCGGCCTCCATCTATATATAGATATATAGCTCCAGCTCCATCGCCATTTCCATTTCCAACTCCAGTCCTGTCCTGTCCTGTCCTGTTTGGACTGTCCTGCATCCTCGATGCCCAGTCCTTTTATGTCTATCTGGCCGCCTTCTGTTTGCTTGTTTGTGGCTGCTGTTTGCATGACTTCCATTTGGCAAACATTTTAATTTTAATGAATTTATGTAATCGCATCGTTTTGCTCTTGTTTTTGTTTCTCTGCTCTCTTCTCTCTTCTCCATTCATTTGTTTAAATTTTTTTTTTGCCTGCCAGCCGCTCTTTTGTTTGTTTGGCATCAAACACCCCTTTCCCACACTCACACTCACATCGGCGTGTTTGTCAACACTTTTCATACACTCTGGCAATTTGGTTTGTTGACTTTGCTGGTGGCGCTCGGAAATGAGAATTGAAAAACTGTCAGACAGGAGCTTTGGCTGTCATCGTTTGTCCATTGTAGTGTTGGTCAAAAAAGTGAAACAAATGTTGTCCTTAAATGTTGTGTTGTAGTTTAAAATGTAAAAGAAAATCACTGTATATAATGTTCTTTGTATATAACAATGAATATAGACTTTTTGATAGTTAGAGCCATAATACAAAGCTTTCATAAACCACGTAATTAAATTTGTGAAATTCATTTATAACAAAATTAATATTTAAACACTTTGACGTTTGGTAAATGTAATTTGTTTAAGTATTAATTAAGGCAAAGTTTACAGAATTTAATCATTAGGTATATTCTTTATTATGGGGTGCTATTAAAACTATAAGGACTTTAAAAAAAAATTAAGGTATCTTGCCAAAAACAATGAAAATATTGGTGAAATAGTTTAATTTCATACCTCGTTACACTCGTACAAATTGATTAAACAACCGTAATTATTTCTGTAGCGCCTTCACTTGTAAATTGTATATAAACCTTTCGAAAGCTTACTTACAGAAAATAAGTTTTAAGGGTGTTCCTTATTCGTGCTATCATATGCTTGCTAAAAATTCACTTAAATATAATTTTCGCACTCATGGAGGCAGCGACTCCCGCGGCACTTGCATCCTTTGACAGCGCTGCCGAGATGAGGAACTTTTATGAAAATTGCTTTTCCCGCCGGCCGGAGAATAAGAACAGAGAATCTGCTGAATGGCGACTTCCAGCTGCCTGCTGCTGGTCCCATCAGACGAAATTGATTTCAATTTGTTGCCAGTACATAATTGTATTAATTACGGGCCCAAAACTAACCGCACAATCAAATGAGATGGGGGTAGCCAAGGTATTGGGCTTGCGTTTGGCTTTGGGTTTGGGTTTGCATTTGGGTTTATGTTTCGGTTTGGGAATGGGAATGGGTACGGGTATGGGTATGGGTATGGGTCAGGTGCCTGGCGCTTGCTGGGGATCCACTTAAACCGCAAATTGAAATGAATTCTGCGGTTATACGCAGTCAAAGGGGAAATAATACGGAAGGGGGAGATACAAAAACGAAGAGAACTAAGAGAAAGATGGCTGGGCAAACAATGCCCTATAAATCAATTAATTATGCGCAATTAAACAAATATTTAAACGAAAAATCGCGTAAAAACGGCAGCTGCAACCAAACAAATATGTGAAAAGTTGGGCTCTAATGAAGCACACTTACTGCCAACAAATAACGCCCAATCCAAAAACCACAATCCATTGCACCCACTAAAGCTATGCCGGGATTTATCTGAATACTGGGTACAAGTGCACTGCAAAATATATTTCATTTCGAAAGCATGAGCTACCTTTAACCAGAATTTGATCTGCAATATTTGACCACAATATATTCAATTGCCAATTTTAGCATATGCCAAGAAAAGTAAAAAATTCTTTGTGTTTTCTTTTTATAATTTATTTTTAACATAAACCTTTTTTTTGTTTTATTTAATTTAATTTAATTTTTATAATATATATATATATATATATATATGAAAAAAAAATTGCTTGCAATGCCATTTATTGCATTTTTATTTGGACAAAATTTGTATAAATGGCATTGCAAGCAATTTTTTTTTCAGTGCCTTTGTGCTCGTTTACTTCTGCTGGTCAACTCCCAATGGACCAATGTGTCTAGACGTCGATCGAGTGCAAAACTATAGTTGGTCAAAGTTTAACTTTAGTTGTTTAACTGCGAAGGGGCTTTCGAGGATTGATCACGCTCCGGTTGAAAGGGCTTTCGACCCAATTGTCTGGGTGTTTCTACAAGTCTAGAAAACTATTTGTATATTATTATTCGAAGTAAAATCGATTTTTTTTTTCTTTCCGTCTCTTCGCTGTGAATTCACTGTAAAACCCCCGAGTGGCCACCAGTAATCGGCATTTAAATTTACTGTGGATCCATTGCGAGATGTGTCTGCTACATGCAGATGAGCCACGCCTCCTGTTGCAGTGCAGGCAATGGCAACAAAGTGCCTACAAAAAGTCTTCTCCCACTTTGCAAAGCGAACTCCGCTGTTGGGTGGTCGTAAATTATTATGATTATTGGCAGAGGAGTTAATGTGCAAGAACAACGGCGGCAGGGGGTTAAGGGCGGGTTAAGCGGGAGCAGTCCAATCGGCAACTTGTTAGGCTAGCAGGAGTTCAGGTAATTGCACAGAAAAAAAATTAAATATATAAGTATCACAACGGGAGATTTTTCATTAGGATAACTAATTTTTAATAAGCACCTCAAATAGAATACATAAAAATTTTCCCTCGACTGTTCACTAAACACAAAGACAAAAACTACTAAGGATTTAAAATGAGTTCAAGATAACATTGGCATTTGCACGGTGTTTAGATAATAAAAATAAACAATTTTAATAAATCTACAATCTATAAAGTTATTTATTTAATTTTGTTTGTTAAACTTAATGTTATATAATATAATAAACAAAATGTATTTATGATATTTATTTTTATATCTTAAGGTTAAACACAAAATTTGCCATCACTATTTTGCATTATAGCCAAGAGCTTTACCCAGAAGACCATCGAATTATTCGGTTGAAAAGATAAATTTTAAAGTTTGTGGCAACATTTTTTGTTGGTGATTCATTTCCCAAATCTCCCATTGCACGATCTTATTTTCTTTCAGTGTGGATCTGCACTCGCGGTGTATCCGTAAATAAGCCACAAAACGTGCAGCACGATCGTGAACTTGCAACAGTCAGAGTTGTGGACTTCGGGGGGGGATCGGGATCGGGATCCCAAAAGGGGAGAATATCTCTGGCAATTCGCGTAAAATTATAAATGAGCCTCTGGGTAGGCGTTTCCCGATATCGGGAAATGAAGCGGCAGCCGCAACAGGCGTTGGAGGAGCATTCATTAGACGTCTGCCACTTCGGGGAAAAGGGGGCGAGTCCCCCTTCCCCTTCCAGCAACCATAGGTGTAGGTACCAAGGGAATGGCAAATATTAATTCGTGACGAGAAACGTTCTTTTATTTTTTACGATTTAAATTGCCAGCCGCCCGGCTTCATTAGCGCCTGCAAAAAAACCAAAAAATAAAAAAAAAATGAAAAAAATTAAAAAAAAAATAAACGAAAAATAAAACATTCTTAACACCTCAACATAAAGCTCTGGACGTGATGGGGCTATTGGATTACACCAAAAAATGGCTTAAGAAGGGGGAAAAACGGGATGCGGATTCAGTCGGTTCGCTGATAATGATCATCAATGCCATATTTAACGCCATTTAGGCAACAGGATGGGGATGCCCCCGAGGCTCGAAGGGGGGTTTCGACCAAAAAAAAAAATATGGCAGGGGGTTACAGACTCTCTGGTCGATTTTGCTCGCGGCCCGCTGGCAGCTGTTGGCTGAACAATGAAATGTAATGGCAATACGTGCATTTATTTATAACGGTGTTGCGGGAGAAAAGCGAGGTTAAAAAGATAGCTACACAAAAAACAAATCAATTTCCTTAATGCTGGTAATTGCAAAAACATTTGAGTGCAGTTTTGCAATTGATGTTTATCTCTATTTAAATATTAAAAATTCAAAGTTTGGTTTTGATTAAACTTTAAAGTACATATTTTGTAAATAATACAAGTTTTTATGGAAGATGTGGTGAATTGTAAATCGAACATTTTCTAGTTATTAAGAGACTTTTTTTTAACGATTTTGAAAATAAATCCGTGTAACATGGTAAATGTTTTTTTTTTATTGTATTTTTGGACTGTACTTAAATATTTTTTTAAGTGCAAAGGAAGCTGAAGTTTTGAAGCGTGAATCCAGAAGATTTGCTGCATCTTCCTCGCTCTGTCTATTGCTCTCCCTCTTTCTCTCTCGCTCTTGCCATCTCGCTTACTTGTTAGCATTTGTGGGCGTCTCAGCTTGCTGTCTTCCCCTGCCCCCTTTTTACCACCACCCCCTTGCAGATTCTTCCTAAAGAGGACGAAACTCTTTCCTTAAATTTATTTCGTACTAAACGGAAAAAAAGGAAAACGGCAAAGAGGAAACGTGATGAACGCATTTTGTGTGGAGGCATCTTTTTACTTTAGCTTTTTTGTGCAGTAACTTTTCCTTCCCCTCGGCCAAGGAGGAAATACTTTATGGGCATTGATAATTTGAGCCATAATGTGCAGCGAAATTGACTCTCTTTAGTGCCGGCTAATTTATGTATGCCACAGGCAAACAAAAAAAGGGACCGCGCAGGGGCGTTCGTTACTAGGCAAATAAATGGGGATATTGTGTAAATTGTAATGTCGGAAAATTTAGTTGCTGCGCTCAGCGGAACTGAGTTTGTAGGCCAAAATTGATTTTCTTGTGTGTCTTTGCTCCGCAAATTATATATATCATACCTAGTTTTTAAACTTTCTGCAATTAATAACAATGTAATTTTTTAAATAACGTAGTTACCTATATTTAAGGAGTAATAGAATATGTGTAACCACTTAGCTTTTAAGGATTATAAGAGTTAATCAAATCTATTGGGCTTCCAAAATTTGTGTTCTTATCTCACACAGAGTTTAATTTATATTCAGTATCTTCTGGGCAACTCAAGAATCCCCAGCAGTGTTGGCCAAGAAGGGTTCCTCCTCGCTCGGGTGTCATTTTGTCATATGCCAAGCAATTTGCCATTGTCATGCTCATCTAACGCGGCGTATGCGCAATTACTATAATTTACCCGCCGCCTTAAACGTTTTAAATGAACGTCTGGCAGAAGGAGGGTTAATGCACTGTAAAAAATCATCTAAAATATTTATTTTATTTAAAACTAGAACGTTAATCCTCGAAGCTCTTACATAATTTTATTTACGACTTTACTTTACCTAAAAAAAATGTAAGTAATGTTTTTATTTAAGAGGAGGTAAATATATAATTGTTTAAAAATTATTTAGGCATAAACTTTAAATTATTTCAAGTAAATGTTATTGCTAATATTCTAGTTGTTTTTTTTTTGTGTGGTGAGTTGGTCGAGAGCTGTCCGAGATTGAAGTGCAGCGGAGTGAAGCCAAGTGGAGCAGCAGTAGCTGTGGCACATTAATTGTTAATGCCGCTGCGATGACTTCAGCTGCAACTGCGACTTGCACTGCGATTTTCCACAACTTCTAACGGCAGCCACAGCCAGCGCAAATGGCTGCAAATTCAAACGATGACGCGGCGCGAATTGAATGTCCAATGTTGACTGTGGTAATTGTCGAGTCACTGCCTGATCTTCTGATTTTTTCCTTCAAATTCCCTCACCAGGGACTCGTTTGTACTCCTTTTTCTTTTCCTCTGTTCCCCGCTAAATAAAATCATTACATAAATGACCGAAATACTTCAATATTTGAGCAGCCAGATGGTTTAGAGATAATGAAATATTTTGCTGTATTTAATAAGGACATAAAATTACTTTAGATTCAGATTTTCTGCTTCAAAATTTGAACCAGCTAGTTATTTTATAATAAAATAATATACAGTATTTTCTTATCACTTTACTATTGCCAGTTTGATAATTTTATTCAATAAATAAAAAAGTGGGAACTCTATATTAGAAGTAATTGATTAAATATAAATAAATAGGTGAAAAGAAAATGAATTATAGAAATTATACCAAAAATGATGACAGAATTATTTAGTGGTTTTAAAGAAAATCCATTTAAATTGCATTATAGCCAAAACTTGAGGCACACACGCAACGGGAAAGACAAAAATTACGACGCCCCATCAACTAGCCATCCACACACTTAAGTGTATCACTTTCACGACAGCAGCAGGTCCAGATCCGGATTCAGATACTATATATATATATATATATTTATATATAAGCATTCACATCACGGTGTTGGGCCTGAAAGGTATAAACATGTTCTCATTGCTAAAACAATGGCTGCTCCGCGAATATTTGCTGTTTGGCCATAAACACTTCATCGACACTTCGCCCAGCGTCCACATCCACATCCATTCTCATTCTCATCCATATCCATATCCTTGGCTTGGGTTCTCCATCCTCATCGTCATCGTCATCCAATTCCACGTCCAAGTGTGTGATACATCAAACATGAGTTGCACACAGAGCTCATTGTTGCTGCTTTGAGTTGCCACTGGCAAGCCAGTAGTACACTTGAAAAAAAACAGTAGATAGTCCGACAAACTAAGGGAAACATATATCACTGGCTTAAAAACAATTACAAAATTAGCTAAGCAACGAGTTAAGATTGTTTGTTAAAAAAGAATATCATTTACTTTAAAGACTTGACAAAAAGTAGTATTTTATTATTTTACCTAAAAAAGAAAGCTTATAATTTTTCAATTATTTACCAAAAAGTTAAGCTTTGCTAGTTGAAAGCTATATGATTTAAAATATAAAATTGATTGCAGACAATATTAAACGTTTAAGCAAATGCAAAAGTGAAATAAAGGATTACAAAAAGCTTATGACAGCACTGGTTAACTAATTTTTTCGCTCAGTGCATCGGTTTCAACTGAAGTCCTCCCGGCTGCTACACTTTCCTTTCGGCCAAGTCGCCAAGTTGCGGAAGCGAACATTTAATTGACTTGGCGTGTTAAGCGCTGCATACCAGCACATAACAGCAATCAACCGACAAACAACTGGTGGGACACCACTTGGCCACTTAGTGAGGGATTCCGGCCGCCCGTTCCGCCCGGTCCGCTCCAGGTCCAACCCCCGACCGCCCCTCGGCCGCCCCCCCGACTGCTCCTGGACCGCCAAACTGCCGTTGCGGCATTCGAACAATGCCAAGTAGCCGCAAAGTTTATTGGGCGCATCTGATTGAGCGCATCATCCTCGGTCTCATCAAGCTCTAGGATGCGGCATATGGACCACGGCGAGCATACACTGAAAGAAAAGATTTGAAATTATACAATTTCGTAGGTCCTTATGAAAACTGTGTTTTTTAAGCATTGAAATTTCAATAAAAAAATATATTGATTTGAAGATACAACAATACTTTGTATATTTCCATATTAATTGAAGATTAGCTTGTCTGAGTTTTATAGGTTATCTCGATATAACAAAACGAACTTATATTTTTCATAGCCAAAAACTTAAAACAATTTTAATATTTTACGTGCTTCTATTGATTATCTTAGAAAATATTCCCTAGTTGTGAAAGAATTTCTTGTTTTTTTTTACTCATAGAGCAGTGATTGAAAGCTATTTGTATTAACAGTTGAAATCTGTAATTTGAAAAGTATTTTACATCAAAAATTAACTTTATTTTAATGAATTGTTTGTTTTTTTTCAACGGGTAGAATTTAATGTCGTATAAATAATAGACTGGCTTAAGGAGTAAGCCGCTGCTGTTTTTCCCAGTGTAGTTTGCTGAGATGGATCCAAACTGTAGGACAGCCTTTGCTGCCCATTAGCGCTGTCACTTTTGCACGCATATCATTTACAAAAAAAAAAAAAAAACTGCCGGGGAAAAACAAAACTAAAAGTTCAGCTGAAAAAGGGGAAACTCTGGGCGGAGAAACCACAATAACCAGGCGGTCATAAGCCGATTACCATCAACTGTGCATTGGACATGGGACATGGGACATGGGACAGTGGGTACTGGACAGTGGACACTGGACACTGGACGATGGACGATGGACACTCGAGGTCAGCCGCATCACATCGCATCCAGTCGACTGCGTTGGATGCGGTTTCGGTTGCATTTCAGCGGGAAATTTACGCGTTGTAAACTTAAGCGGCAAAATCAATTAGCGGACAATGTCCGAGATGAGTTTTGGGGCTGGATCGTGTGCGATCCGATACTGGGCTGTATGTACAATACGAAGTATGGATTTTCCCTGGGGCAGGACATCATTTAGGAGGTGTCAAGTGAGCCAATTCCTTGTTGGCATGCCTGCCACGAAACTATACCTAATTATGGGGTAGAGTGATGAAACGCGCAATTTGCTGGTATATTCACCTTCTTTAAAATTCCCTGGACTTCAAGAAGATAACAGGAGTTTTTTTCTTACTTATTTTATTGATTCATTTTTAAAGAGAAATTTTTGTTCGTATTTTCTTGGCTATGTATTTATCTACAAACCATTTTTGTCAGATGTCAGCCTAGCATAAATAAACCTCTAAAAGTTTCCCAACTTATTAGGAAAAATTCGAGAGACTGTGAAACTCCCAAGCGATGCCTGATTATCTTGGAACTCTAAAAGTCTTTTTAATGACCATTCCCTCGATCGCATGTTAGATTGACAACCAATTGACAGGTGCTAGATAAACCCATCTAACCCTGCAATCCAACTCTACAGCCAACAATTAGCAGACAAGTCTTTGGGATCTCAAGTAAAGAGAAGAAAGAAAGTCCGAAGATTGTGTGGGATTCGCTTTACACTTGAACAAGTGTAATAAAATCGGAAAAGTTCCAACCATTTTTTAGGAAGAAGGCCACTTTAACTTAGAGTTCGTAACCTATAATGGACCATCAAAGCTAATATAAAATTTTTTTAAAAATAAACCAACGTTATTTTAATGTAGATATTCATAGATTAAAGTCACAATAATTTAGAGGTATGCCATGTTGAATATAAAGTCCGATAATTCAAGTTATGGGTCACCTTTGTGCACACCACAAAATAATGTGTTAAAAAATAATAGGTTCGAGGTATGCCACTCTAAAATCGGAGTCTTTTCTCACCCTTCTGCAAGCCACAAATTGGGAAATGTGGGAACATGAATAAGGAGTCAAATAATGATTAATCAGTAAAATGATAAATTTTAAAATAGATATTAAAAGAATTAGTACTTTATACTTTAAAGTCGGTGAGGGTTGTTTCGTAAACTCAGCCAGAAGTATAATACTCTCTTAAAAGGTATGCAAATGCCAGTTAGAAACTATTTTTAAGACTTGAATTGACTTGTGAACATGGGAGTTTGATGTTGGGAGTTGGAAGTTCTGTAGTTCTGTAAAAGGTGTTTGCTGCAATTAGAGAATGCCGGATCCGAGTGGTGCATATCAATTGGCGAGGCGTCAAGTGCTGTCAGCTTTCCCTCGACCATCATTCCTCATTCCTAGGGTCTGGAAAAGTGCGTGTTGTGTCGGCTGTTAATTAAATTTTAACGCAACGCACTCGCATTCGCACTCGCCGGGTTGGTTCACCCCCGGGCAAAAAAAGAGCCGATCCCCAGGACAGCCCAACCCGGACAACAGTCATTGACTTTTGTCGCGTGAGCCTTGTCAGCGCCACTAACTTTTCGAGTGTTACCATGGATTCGGAAAGGGAGCAGCTACCCAGCACTTGGCATCAAAGTATCTCAGCTAGCGAGTCGCGACCTGCCGCGGGCTTGAAAAAAAAAAAAAAAAAAAAAAAAAAAAACAAGAAATACATGGAGAAAAAGGCACAGGGACAGGCAGCCAAGAATTTAGTTGCTCCTGGTTGGCGAAGAAATGAAAACTTCGATGCTTGAAGGTTTAACGAACTCGCGGGGCATCTCCCCTGTCATTCGGATGCGAGGACCACAAACGTCAAAGTTTCTCTCTTTGACGTTTTGTGTTAAAAAAAGAAATTATAAAAAAAAATCCCAACGAACGAAAAAAAATGGGGGGGATTCAACCGGCTGCAAGTGTAATTTTTACTTTCACCCCAGCGTTGTTGGCTTTTCCGCAAAAGGGTTTTGGTTCGGAGTTTGGAGTCCCGTGTGAGCCCCGGTTCGTATAGCACTTGTCCATATCAAGGGGAATGGAAGTGGGATACTGACGATGAAGATGACGAGGATGATGACATTCATTCATGCCCAAGAGCCACTCTTAATGGAGCACACAAACACGAGTGTTGGGAAATATATATAGAGATAGATGAGCACAATAAAACCAGAACGCCAATGGAACGATGGAAGTGGAACATTTGAATTGGATGTAAAGGGAACGTGTGGAATAGAACATGTGCTATAGACAAATTTAATTAATTTATGATGCACTTTTCTTTGACTTCATTGTAAAATTTGAACAAAACAAATGGAAAGAAAACATTAGTTAACAAAATAAAATATAATTGGGAATTGTACATTAATACAGCAGAACACTAAATTATTATGAATGGTTAAAAATATTACAATGAAATGGAGCAATCAAATAATGCAAGATGCTAGAATAAAACGTAACTTAATATTATATGAGATATAAGGGAACCTTAATAAATTAACAATATTACAAAATGATTCATTCTATTAAACACACAAATACTTCAAGCAGAGACTTAAACCACATGTTTTTTTCCGTGTATTGCCAAGTTTAATTACTCCTTGAAGAAGCTCCCCAAAGACGAAGAAAGTTTATCCAGGAAAGGGTTATGCATAATTCACATCCGTTGACCAGCGGCAAATGCCAAGATCTAATGCCGAGAATTCTTGGGCCAATGACCTTCGCCAGCCCCTCGAAAACCTGCGCCACCCACGACCACCCACATGGGCTCAAGTAATTATGCTCAAAGAAAAAGTCGCTTGAGTGCACAAAATAAAGAAGACGAAGTTGTAGATGCAAACTCGGATTCGTATTCGTATTCGTATTCGGATTCAGTTTCATATTCGTATTCACATTCACATGGTGATGATGAGGAGCGAAGGTGACCCATGCCCAATGCGTGGCATGTGGCATTGTTTTGTGGTGGAAACAATGGACGAATACCCCACTCCGAAACCCCAGTCCCACAATCCCCCAATCCCCAGCATCCCATGTAATTATGTGGAGCATGTTTAGTTTGCTTTTTACAAAATGACGAAACATGGCGCAAAATCCTGCTTAGAAAAAAAGTGGAAAAGTCCCTCTGAGGGGAACTCCTATTTTGCATAATTTGCTGTCAAGTGTAAAAAAGATTTGAGAACCAAGGGGAAAGCCAGATCTTTGACCCTGAATCCCTAAAGAGATGGGTTAACAATAAAGTATGTGTGAGTGTTAATTTCAAAATCATAGACCTCTTCTTAAACATTCCAGAAGTTATTAATAGTGCAATTTCTTTTTAAATTGTCCATGGAAAATATTAACTTATTTAATTTTAAAAACCCCATTAAAACTTTACACCATTATTTTCCAATTTGATTGCAGTACCTTTTTAAATAAATTGAAAACAAAAGTGCAACTTTAAGCAAGCTCCAAACTCTCCGCAAAATCGAAGTCAACTTCAATGGAAAAAGTGAGGCCTGGGGCTTGTAGGCAAAAGTGAAAGCGAAGCAATTGACAAAATGTTCAAATGAAAACGACACTTTAGCATGCCCAGAATCCACAAAAAAAAAATCCAATGCTGGGGGCCTAAGCAGGCTAATGCCACAGATGAAGCCAAAAGCCAAACCAGGCCTAAAAAAAGAGAAAAAAAGCAAAAACAAAATCCAGAGTCAAAGAGGAGCAGGAAAAGTTGCACATGCAGCCAATGTAGCTTATCGGCCAATGAGGAATGAATGAAGTGGGGACATCCAAAGGGGGATCCACATACACAGGGGCGCACAAGGGGGCTGGAGTTGGTGACTATGAGATAGCGCACATCGGGGCGGCCATTATCTATTCCTATCCTCACAACATCTAAGCGAGGACATGTCAGTGATGGACCAAAAACATCAAAAGGAAAAATGTGTAAAAATAAAAGAAATAAATAGGTTCATAGTAAAACATACAGACTAATCAAAAACATGGCTCCCCATTCCATCGGGAAATATATAAACAAAAAAAGGCTTTAGGAAGTTAATAGTTATATATTCATATACACCCTGCTGTCTAAAATAAAAGTGATGCTATTGAATCTTCAGATTGAGTTTAAAATATTTTATATATTTTTTTAAACAGTTATATATTAAGTAAGTAAAGCAAGTAAGTAAGTAGCATGTAAAGACTTTAGAAAGTTCAAAGTTTTATATTCATAAACAATTTGCTGCTTCAGATTGAGCTTAAAATAATTTATATACTAAATTATTTTTTAGTAATTTCCTTGAGGACATCTAGACATTGAGCAATTTAAGAAACATTAAACCTTAGAGATTTCATTTATATGCAAATATAAAAAGGCAAACTTACATTCAGTTATCTCAGTTAGAATATGCTGAATAAGTACATAGCTAGACTCACATCACCAATCATCATCATTATCATTAATTCAACTTAACTCCCTTCGGACGCTTTCATTTTACTTTCTTGCACATACGGTGAAAAATGCGGAAAATGGAGGGAAATCATGTTGAAGGATGTAAAGATGCAACTTAGGGAAAACTAGCTCTCCCCCCATTTTCCTTTTCCGCTTAAAAAAAAAAAATCAAAAAATCTCCCGTATTTTCTGAGAACACAGAACTCCCTTTAACAATTTTTTTCCTTTCACTTTGCCTGTCCGCCTTTTTTGTCCCCGGTTTTTATTTCACTCGCACTTGTTGACAATGCAGCACGCAATGCGGGGAAAAAGTTGGTGCTCAGGGGTGGGGATATTTAGGGGGGAGGGGGGCCATTGTACTGTTGTACTGGCAAAAAGAGGGGCTGCCTGGCAAGTCAATGCACCCAGTCAAACAATCAACGAAAGCGAGTGACAACAGTGCAGGAAAACCACCCAAAGCCAGCTTTTTGATGCCTGGCAACGCAGCATATGACAAAAAAGGGGTGTTGGTGCACCCCTGGCGAATGGGGGGGGGGGCTTATCCCCCCTAATTGGTCAACTTAAAAGCGGTATATCAATTTAATATCGGGAAATCCTTCGAATGGAACGTTCAGTTTCAAACGAAAAAATTGCAAAAGGATTTAAAAGGGTTAGTTATTATGAAAGGAAATGCGGAACCCCGATAACTGAAAAAAAAAAATGGTACACTTACAATCAGAAAAATATATAACATACCATATCAGTAAAATTATTTAGTCAATCAGGACAGGGTTACTATTTACATTGTGTTAATTGCTGTTTCGTAAACATTTACCTTCTTTATATAACGTTAGAGTTTATATGACTCCAAACTGTTGACTAGATTGAAATTAACTAAAATTAAAATTAAAAACATTTTTTAACTTGGACAAAATGTTTCAATGCTTTAATTAATTAACAGTCAAATTTTGTGAACACTAAAACTTAGAAAAGGCATATATATTTAAGTTTTTTATTTTGATTAATTTTTTTTAATTGCTTCATTAGTTCACTAGTTAGTTTATAGAATTTCCAAATTCCCAGCGACTAGAGTTAAATTGAACTTCAGAAACTGAAATGCAAAGCTCTATGAGTAATCCCAGGGATCTTTAAGACGATAAGTCTGTGGCATCTCTTTTTCCCCATGAGTTCTGCACAGCTGCAAGCCGCTGAGTTGCACAAACGGATGGCAAAACAATTTCGAAATATGTTTTCTAATTACTTGTTCGCACTCGGGCATCAACATGCCTTAAATGGAAGAGGAATGGGAATCGGAATGGGATGGGAATCCGCTGGCAGGAGGACTCTGGGGGCAGCACGAGCAGCAGGAGCAGCAGGAGGAGTCTGAGTGAATTGGCGACACATAAATTGCAAATATGATAGAAGAACATGCAACACTTTTTGCAGGGGCCAGTCTGCTGGGGTTGATGTTGCAGTTGTTGCAGTTGTTGCTGCTGTTGCTGCTGCTGCTGCTGCTGCCTCAGCATATAATTATTGCAATGCGTTTCTGTTCGGTTATGTTCTGTTTGCTGTTGCTGCCCGGCCCCTTTTTGCAGAAAACACGAGCCACGCAGCCACTCGAAGGTCGGCAAAAGGGGAGGTGTACACTGCCAGCAAAATGGCAAAAAAGTTTTCAGCAATTTTTAAAAATATTTTTCTACAAATTTCCACGTTAATTTTTTTTTTTAAACAAGCTAATTAATGTTTATGTGCTAGAATTTAAATGTGTTGAGTGTTTTAGATAATACAAAGACTTATTGAACCTACAGTTACAATTATTTTACAGTGTTTTAAAATAAATTAGCTAGCAAGAAGAAAAACTTCTTTAGTTGTAATAAATATTTAATAAATTAGTAACTTTAAATAACAAAAACCAAGGGAAAAGAGCGAATTTTGTCTCAGTGCTGCTGGCTGAAGCTGTTCGCTGGCCTTCGTTTCCCCCATTAAAGTGCTGCTGCAGCTGCAGCAACTCCTTTTTTTTCGGTTAACGCGTATGCGTGTGCTTCTAATTAAGTGCTCCATCGGGGTCACCACCCAATCAATCAGCGAAAGTCACTTGAGCAGCGGCAATATTGGCAAAGAGGAAGTCGAGACTTCCTTACTGCATCTGCGGAAGATGGTTCTTGATGGCTTTTGTTCGCTTTTCCTCGCTCGCATCACTGCCACTCGCTTCACTTTCCTCGGGAAAGCGTGGAAAATGTGCTCGAGGGTCGAAGAAACATTATGAAAAAACAAGGCTAAAATAAACAGGGGAAGCCAAGCCGAAATCAAGACATAAAGATACCCCTTTCGTTTAAGAAAATCAAAGCATTGCAATTAACTAAGCAAAACATTAAGAAACAAATTACAAGCCAAAAACCTTCTTACATCTAAGTAAATGTTTTTTATAAGAATTTTAAGACTTTCAATAAGGTGAAAGTTAAAATAGTTAGGTATGAGCTTTTAAAGACTTTAAGTTAATTTTTTTGTTTGAAAGTACCAAAGTTATTTGCCAGCTAAATTGTATCAAGCTATTTGCATAGATTTTCGACTTGTTCTCGTATACCCTTGCAACCGCCAGTCAATGGGTGCATGTTAAAATTGTGAAACAGTTGAGAAAACAGGAGGAGACAAAACAAAAGCAAGCAAACTAACGAGTGAGCATACAGCGTATAAAAAAATAACAGCCACGCATATATGAATCCTTGTAAGTGGGTTGAAGCGTTGGCAAACATAAAAAGTTTACCCTGGTAGCCAGAAGCTTTAAGGTTCCCCTGTAGAATATATACATATATGCTGGCATGTAGGAGAATCTCAGGGGGGGGGGGGGGGCGGGGTGTATGGTTTTCAATGGGGGGTGAGAGATTTGAGGGGAGCTCAAGAGGTTCCAGGGGAATCCAGGCCCTGCGTTTCGAGTGGTTTACTCCCTGACAAACTCCCACTTCTATACTTTCTACCCTGCTTACTACCTTCCTTGCCCCTTCCTTGCCCCTTCCCTACCGCCTTCCCAACCCCCTTCTTAGCCCCCTTCTTAGCCCCCTATTGTTGTTGTATCTGACTGTTGACAATGGCATGCGTTAGGGTTTTTTGATGTTTTCCCCCGTGAAGTTGGAAGCCCTTAATCCCCCTGATACCCCGCACTACCCTTGCGAGAGTTCAAGTGCACGCAGAGCTTTAAAACTCAAGAAACCGCTCGGAACATAAAAAATATGCAAAGAAAGAGAGAGGGATATGCGATAAGAAAGAGATAGCATCAGTGTGCCCCTCGCTGGGCTCAATTCAATTTGTTGAGTAGCTAAATTTAGACGCTAATTTGGGGACCTGCTGTGCCAACGAGATCGTGTCCAGTTCTCAGACTTGTCTCAGGTTACAGAGAAAAGGAGAGAAAAGAGAGATAGAGAGAGAGAGAGAGAGAGAGAGAGAGAGAGAGAAGGATAGAGGGAGAGAGAAAGGGAAGAGGGAAGATAAACAAGAACTAAAACCGGGATGGACCTCTACTCAAATTACCAATTGAATTTCTGTCTGCTACCACGAAGAATCCTTGGCTTGGAATATGTCCACTCATAACTTGGTGGCATTATCATCCTCAACTTTATTATGTTACCCTGCACATTATCAAACCATCTTCTCCTTGGCTTTAATTCCCTCGAGTTCTGTCCTTTATCTTGATCATATAATCTTGCCGAACAACTGGCATTATCATTTGATCGTCCCATAGTAAAATAGCTGAAATTATTGGCAATGGCAGTGTGAACATTCCTTGAACTTGATACCTCAAAAAAGAAGGAAGTTCTCAATACCCATTAAGTTATAGTTTGAACTTAAAATACCTTTTATACAATTTTAATTACTTTAGGTTTCTAAATCTTCTCTCCTTTGATTGATTTGGTTTCATAAGCAAAGTCCCCCTCAACTTTGGCTTTAGTTTACCCTCCGCATTGGGGTCTCTTAGCCCATTTATTTGCGGCATACTCACCTGTGACAGCTGCGGATCCATCATCGAGGTCTCGACTCCACCTGACTCCCCGGTTGAACTCATTGGTGGCCAGGCTCATTTCTCGTTTAGCCTGGTTTTCAATTACCACGCTCGGCCGGGCCTTTGAAGCGAGGCCACAAAAAAAGAGTCTGAAACCCTTTGGCCATCAAAAGCAAAAGGCTTTGCTGAATTAGCGGCAATTAATCACTGCGACATGTGGATTGTGGCATGGAATCTTGAAGCGCGAATGCCAAATAGCACATTTACTGCGGTCAAAGTTCCAGGAACTAACAACTGCCAGGGACATCTGCTGCAACTTGTATATATACTTAACTGCATTTTATGCTCATTAATTTCTCACCTCTTGTATTAAAATAGTTTTTAAATTAGTCTTCTTATTTCTAAGGGTAAGCAAACACTTGTAGAAAACAAATTTGTTCAAGTGAGGCTTAAGAATTCGCGTTTTAAATCAAATGTCATAAAAATAAAAAGTTAATTTTAAGTAATGGCATTTTATCTTGTCTTTCAAATATCAAGCTAAATTGAAATACTCTAGGAAAATAAAGAGTATATAAAAGATAATAACCTTTTCACTATGTAAAACTTAACTTAACATTTTTAAAAATATTGAAGAAATAATTTCAAATGACATTTGGCTTTTTTGTTTTGTACGATTATTCAGTAAAAGCTTTTTGAAAGGTCAGATGAACAAAAAGCAGAATTGGAAAAATGCAACAAAACATAACTATGCAATTTTAAATGGCCTTATAGGGAATGTCATACCTCTGTGAACTCGCTATAACATTTGCAATCAACTGTCATTCAAACCTAAACACTTTTATTGTTTTCCCATTTCGCCCATTTTGGGAAAATGCGATAATTGGATTACACCCATAGACCTTTCTTATTTTCCCCATTATTTGCTTTACTCATTTTCCTAATGGTTTTTCCGCTTGCACTTTCTTTTGTTTTTGGCAGATCGAAGCGTTTGGGGCAGCAGCCACACCATGTGCCATGGAGAGCCTGGGCCTGGGCAGCAGACGCAGCAACGGCGGCAACTCGACGGCCGGCCCCACGACGGGCCAGGGGGGCGTTGTCGGAGGCGGGGGCGTGGCCGGCAAGGTTTTGGTCCACACAAAGTTAAAGCAACAGCAGCAGCAGGTGCAGCAGCACCACTCGAATCAGAATTACTATACGCAACAGCAGACGCAATTGCAGCGACTCAAGCAGCAGCAACAGAAGTTGCAGCAGCAGCAGCAGCAGCAGCAGCAGATGGAGGCGGTGCATGGGGGCGTGGCTAAGCACTGTCTGCAGTTTCCACCACCGCCAGACTATCCACCACCCAGCGGCCAATCTCCGGGCCAAACGCCCGCCAGGCGCCAACATTTGCCCCGGTATCCCGACCCAGATCCGGATGCCATAGAGATCTGCAATGAGGTGGCAACTCTGGAGACATCACCACATCATCTCAAGCAGCTGGCGGCGCGGCACAGCAAAACTCTGGGCCGGAACCTAGGTGGCCATCACCAGCAGCAACACCACACTGGTAAAAAAAAACTTGGAAAATCCAATTAATTAAATACTCATCTTATTGAGAAATGATTGACGGTTTAATCTCTGCGTTTGCCAATATACATAGTAATTCGTCAAGAATTTTGTTTGAACTTAAACAAAACAAATAAATTGCATGACCCAGAGATTGTAGCCATTGATTTATGTCTCATTATCGGCTTGACAAATGTAGAAGCTTTTGTCGGCACAGTCCCAATCTATCATGTCAGCGAAACCCAGCAAAACACAGGGATTACCATCTTTAGGATAGCCTTTCCGCCATTTGAAAACTGTGCTCGGTTTCCCGGAGGCCTCAGATACGAAATTTCCATTGGTTTCCCTATCGTTGATGCCCAGCCAGAACCACTGCTTGTTCAGTTTCGCTTGGAGGGCTTCTAGTTCCTTTTGGGACTTGATGGACGCCAAATACCCGCCCATTTCACGACACTGAGCTGCCGCAGCGGTCCAACTTAGCTCATTTTCTTTTTCTATATAGAAGTACCTGGTGCCAATTTTCTCGAACAACGGAGGGACACATTTTGAGCTAGTTTTAGAAAGGGTTTTCAGGAGGGTTGCCTGAAAGGCCGCCATTTTCGTCTCAAGCGTCTTTAGAAGCGCCTCTATTTTGGTCTGATCCTGCAGCTTTTTCTCTACCTCCCCAAATTTACTATCCATCTTGATGTCCATGAACTGCATTATCTTCTTCATTTCGGATTTTGCCTCCATAATATGTCGTTCTGTTTGCTTCAGTCGCTCCTCCAACCCTTCTTTTGTAATGGATTTCTTCAGGCCTTCCAGTTCAGCCTGCATCTTGCTATTGTGGTCATAGACTGGACGCAGTGCGGCCAGACAGAACGCGCCACACTGATTTGGAGCATCTTGAAGCAGACACACCCGATGACCTTGGGAATGCGCCAAGGATCCAAGCAAATCCAGGATAATGAAGAAGCAAATAATATGCGAAGTCAGCTTAAGCATTGCGTTTATAGACAGCCACTCCGAGTTATCTTTTAAAATGTACTAAATACAATATGTCCGTTTAAGAACAACGAAACTGATAAGGGCTTTTCAAAATGTATATATATATATATATGATTAGATTAGAGCTATTGTATTTCAACGAGATTGTCAAACATAATATGAAACAATTAAACTAATGCTTTCTGATAGTCGTCCTATCCGTTACGTTTTCACTTATACTATTTTATAAAAATTAATAAAAAAGGTAAATTTTTGGGAAAATTTCATCCAGAAAGCTTTAAAAGTTTAATTAAACCCTGTGCATGGGTATAAAAACAAAGTTCATATTTTTAAGAGAGTAAAAGAGAGCGGAAGAAAATGAAAGATCGCTCGCTCTTAGCTTGAAGTAGTGACCCTGCAGTTTGGCAGATGGCGCCACCTAAAACCCGATTGTTGGCGACATGTATAATAATATAATATAATGCGATGAAACAAATTTGGATCCATTCTAAAATGCATTGATTTTAATATTGGGATGTTTATGTATTTCTGTAGTTAAATTTAAATCAATATTTATATTTCATTTAAATAGGACATTTACAAGTTTTTTCTTTAATTTTACTATTCCCTTTTTTTATCAGTGCACCATCTGCATCATGACTACTCGTATGCCTACTACGAACCCGGTGCCGCAATGAGGCACTCCAATGTGCCGGGTTCTGCCAGCGCGGGGGGAGGAGTGGGAGGGGTTTCATCGGTGGTGGGCAGTTCGAACACCACCAGCTCCTCATCCACATCCCCCTGCTCCGTGGAGCCACCGCCCAACTCGATCCGAGCGCTGCTCTCCAAGGGCAAGAAGAACAAACAACTGGTGAGCCCGGCCACCTTGCAATCCTACCAGACGCGCTACCACAAACTGACCACCAAAGTGGGTCCCGGCCAGAGCGAGAATTTCTACGAGGAGATCAACGCGGCTGCCCTGCAGACGAGCAGTGGTAGCCACAGTGGCGGTCATCATCTGCGCAGCACAGTGGGCTCCCATTCGGCGGGCTCGCTGAATCAAACGCTGGTGGAGGAGGAGCTGCGTCGAGTGCAGAACCGGCATCACAAGATACTGGGCGAGCTGAACCTGAGTGTGGAGGCCATGCTGATGCCGGAAAGTCCGCCCAAGTCCATGGAGCAGCCACAGGGAGCACCCGGCTCTGGGGGAGTTGAGCCACCGCAGTCAAGTGTGAGTGTGAGTGTGAGTGTGACGGCGGCCAGTGGACAACCGCCCACGATTCTGGCCCGACTGACATCCGCTTCGGCGGACAACATCTGTGATAGCGGAGAGGGGGGAAAGAGGGCCAAAGGGAGTGCTGCCGGAGTGGAGCAGCAGCTGATGGCCACCACCACGTGCGGCGACCTGGACAGCGGCTTCAGCGGCAGCAGTGGGGCCAGCTACATTGGCAGCCTGCGTCTGAGCAAAACGCAGCACATCAAGTGCGCCCGCCAAACGCCCACGCTGGGCACCACCCAGAGCTGTCGTTCGTTCCAGCGGGCGGCCACTGTATACGATGAGGCGGGCATGGCAGCTGCCGGCCAGAGTGCCAGTGCCAGTGCCAGTGCCAGTGCCAGTGGCAGTGGCAGTGGCAGTGGCAACAGCAGCGCCAGCAGCTTTCTCACGCGAGCCTCCTGCGGCCGCAGGATACTCAGCTGCGCCAGGATACGGGCCGCCGAGGACCCGGGACCCAATCACCGGAATGGCCATCCAGCCACTCAGGCTCAGGCTCCGGTTCAGGTTCAGGTTCAAGTTCAAAGCACGGCCACGGAATCGAAGGCCAGGAGCTTCTGGAGCCGCAAGGGATGGCGCAAACTGCCCGGCTTCTCCACCTCAACGTCCAGCATCAATGATACGGGGTTAACAGGTGAGTCTCACTACATTTCACAAACCAAAACAAAAAACTTACGTTTCACATTTCATTACGATATAAATGTTGTCGTCAAATGAGCGCACCTAGTGGAAATTCCCTGTACTATTGACGCCAGGTGTCTCAATTTCGCCAGAAAGTCTATAGGTGGCTGAGTTTTTACTCAAACGCGCGCTCCAAGTGGAATTCGATTGTACTATTGACGCTAGGTGTTTCACTTCGGCAAAAACTCTGTAGCTGGCGCTTGAGGGCACTTTATAGGTACAGCTTGCGCTAACAGCCCACAGATGGAGCCAGACATTTATCCACATTAGCACTTATTGTTTTTCCTAATCGAGGGCGCTGTTTAAATTGACAAGTACAGCTTGCGCTGACGGCCCACAGAAGGAGCCAGACATTTGTCCACTTTTGGTTTTTTCACCAATAGAGGGCGCTGTTTGCGCAGGCGGCCCGTAGATGGAGCCAGACATTATTCCATTTTACCATTTGTTTGTTATTTCCTTTTTTTCCCCCATTTAGCTTATCGCTCCCCTGGACTGCAAGCAACGCCCCCCTTTTTGTATAGTTTTCTATACATTTTTATCAGTGGCTTTGCATGCAGAGCGAACATCATCAGTTCATCGAGCGGCGAGCATCGCATCGAATCGAATCGAGCGAGCCCCATTCAATTCGGCCCCAAACGATACGATCCATGAGTCCGCTTTTGCGGTGCGGCACATGCTCCGCTGGCTTCACTCCAGCACATACAGTATACAAAGTCTACAGTCTACAGTTTACAGTCTCGTTTTGTTTGAATTCGATTTTATTTTTTTGTTTCGCCTTTTTTTCCACCGCTTTTTTCGGCTTTTTGCCCACTTCGGTTGCGCTGCGCTTCGGGCTCCACGTTCCATTCACGTTCAGTTTGCCATGGCGATGGATTCATGGATGCGGTTTCAGTAGAATCGATCTTGTCGTGGATGCCGCATGCCTTTTTTTTTTTTCGTGTGTGCCAAAAACGCGGGCTTTGTGCTCTCTTTCGCCTGCAAATACTATATATTCTCCTCTTTTTGGGGCGGAATGTTTTCTAGAAACAAAAAAGAGAGTTAGATTCAAAATAAACGTGCTGTTTATACATATCGACGAGTAAAAAGTGATGTTATTGTGAAATAGGCCAGCAATTAAGTGCAACTTTATGATAATGGCCTTTCAACTGATTAAGTCCGCTTTGGATAACCCGCCGCAGCAGCAGCAGCATTTGCTGAGACGCCACAGTAATTTGGGTTTGCCCCATCAACATGCCGCTGGAGTTGTTCTTCTGAAATGTGGGTAAACACTAATTAATTTTAAACAAATAAACATGATTATTGAAATGGTTGTGCAAAAGTGGCAATCGAAAACAAATTAATTCCTTAACAAAGCTATCGGGGTTTGTTTTCCTATTTAACAAGCGGTTCTCTAAAATCTCAAACATTATATTTAAGTTAATATTTTAGATAAAAGCTGTCTAGGTTATATTTTTTTTTATCCACTAACTTTTTAAGCCAAACTTAAAAGTTACACATATATTTTATTTGATTTGTAATTCCCTGCGAATTAAGCAATTTAACTAAGTAATTAAATAATAAATCGGTGAAAAATTGACAGATCAATTTAAAAGATTTAAGGTGTATACAAAATTCTGCAGAATCACGTATTAATTATTAAAAACAAAATTTGTGACAGGTGCTGTAGAGGTAAGAAATGAATTTCCCCCCGTAAAATCGAATCTGAAACATTTTTACGATTTAATACCAGCTGTTGGCCAGATGAATCATGTGTACCCCCTATATTCCTCCAAATGTTTCAGCTATTTCAGTGCGTAATTTTTTGTTGGGCAGCGTGAATCACTAATAGTAAGATTTGTAGTTGTTCTTGACAAGAACAAAACAAAAAAGCGACTGCCAAAAATAAACGCATAAAGATCTATTTATATGCGATTAAAATGAAGTGAAAAAGGGCAAAGCTGATAGAACAATCGGACCCCAAAATAAATAACCGATTCATTCGATTTAATTAAATAATGTCACAAGATCAAAATTCGGAAAGAAGTTGTTTTAGAATGTAAATAAATAGATTAACCGCTAAAGAAAAGATGTCATTGCTCAATAATAGAAAATGTTATTATGAGTTTATTAAAGAGGAAACATTTTGTGAGATTAGTTTACAGCATAATTACACTGGTAATGAAATCAAATAGGAACTATATTAACTTTAATATTTGCACTGTAAGTAATTAGCTTATAAACGAATACAATTTACAACTACAATTGTCGGCCCTAATATTTTGTACCTTTTAAGTATTTCGGAAGTGAAGAGCACTTGAAACAATTCACCGCTTAATTAATTTCCAAAAAAAACTATCAACAGATTCTGGAAAAAATAACAAAATTGAAGCAACATGTGCAGCAGCCCTTAAATAAGCAATAATATTTTAAGGCAATTTCAGCAGAAGCTCAAAAACAATTACAGCGAAGCTAAATTTTTATGGCCACAAATGCAAACAGCTATAAGTCGTAATAACCATAAATAACCATATTTTTCTCATAATTAATCCTAAATTAAACAGATATTATTTTATTAAACGTTAAGATTTAACTTGAAGGTTGTTAATTATTTTGAAAAATACATTTACTAAGAATTAACTTGATCTAAAATAAGTTGAAACAAAAGGCTGAAAACTGTGAGTGACCACAATATTTCTTACACTTTACGTTTTAATTTAATATTAAAATCATTAAAAACAATTATTTTTATTTAGGGCCCTATCATTATTTGAACACAGCTGTTTATTCACACATTGGGGCAGTGCAGGTCAATGCCCAGTCGCATATACCCCTCAAATATATGTAAACACGAGTGGTATATGTATATACGTACCTCCAGAGCAACAGACTAACTTGAAATTAACGGCGGGTTGAAGGGTGTTCACTTGGCAATTAATAAACATATTTCAAAGTATTTGCACAGATGCATGGCTAAGGCAATAAATAGTGCTCCCTTCTTCAAACTTATTCCTAGATTCCATTCAATTATTCATCATAAAAATATGAAGACGAATAAAACCGGAGAGAATTATTATTGCACTTTTGTTGTCGCTTATTTCCCCGTTATTGTCCGCGATTGCTGTTGACTTTTGTTTGCTTTTTGTTTGTTGATGTTGCTGCTGCTGCTGCTGCTGCTGCTGCTGCTGTTGCTGTGATGGTGTTGCTGCTGCCGTGCTGATGTTGCTGGTGTAACTGCAACTATTATTGCTGGCATCTGCGGCATTAGCAGCGCGTGTTTGAGTGCCGCTTTAACTAAGCACTCGTTAATCAATGTCTCCAATGCCAGAGAGTCTCTTTTCTTCCACAGCCATTTCTTCGGTTATTGTTGCCGATATTTTACAGTGGATATCGCTGGTGTGCGGCGGAATTATGTGGTATTGTGGGTGTCAAGTTTGCCGTCATTTGTGGGGTTAAGTACTTTGAGGCGGAAGATATTGGGCAATAAGTGATATATGTCAACGGGGCTTACTTCTTATCACACTGCTTAATAGAACCATTAATTAAGCAGATGATCATAATGTTTTTGTTAATTAATGGGTTTACTTTTTGTAATTAAAAAATAAACTAATTTAATTTATAGAGCTTATGTTTAAAAAAAATTACTATTTCTAAATTGCTTTTTGTTAAGATTATTTTGAATAATTAGCTTGATTTTAATATTTTCTACATTTTTGTACATATTCTAGGCTGAAACAATTTAAATGACTTTCTTAAAATTAGCACACAGAGAGAAGTAGCAAAGTTATAGTTGCAAAAAAAATATTAACAAAATTGTACGCCTAAAACAAATTTATTTTAATTAAATTAAAAGTTTCGTTTTATTTTTTGAAATTGGCACCCAAAGCGTCCAATCTTAGAGCTATTTTTCTCTATGTAAGTTATCCTATTAAAATATATATTTGCACACCAACTGAATAAGCCCAAACTATTCGCAATCTTCACTGTACTTGTTCCAAAATCGGAGGATGTGCCATTGGCCGTTTGAGCCACTTAGTTGTCCTCCCACCACCCACTCCACCTCCCCCTCCGCCCCTGTGCACCCCCACCAAATCGAGTTGAGAGTTTGTCATGTACGACATGAAATTCGTGTAGCCTTTGGTGGATTTTTAGTGAAAGTGTTTAGACTTTGCCTGCATCTAAGCACACAAAAAAAGCAGCACCAAAAAAAAAAGACCAAGTAACAAACAGAAAAACCCCAAAAAAAAGTGTGCTCATTATTTCATTTGAAAACAGTATTTACTTGGCATACTTTTTGCCCAACGGCATCGAACACACCTCGGATGGCAGTTGCAGGGTGTACCACACGGCGTATGCGCAACGTTAATTAAAATTCAAACCCCCCCAAACTACGGTCGCCTTTTTTTTTATATTTTGTTTGTTTTTTTGTAAGCGGTTGTTAGCCAAAATTTGCATAATAACAACCGCAACAAGAAAACAATGTAACCGACAATCGGCAATCTCAACTTATCTGAAATTATAACAAACAACGCAGACAATGCTCATACGTACTGTTGTCCTCACTGGGGGAAAAAAAAACGCCATCGAAAACGGAAAACAAACTACAAAAAATGGCAGGAAAAAAGAGCCGAAAAAGTGCCATCGGTTAATTTACATGATGAGATATGAAAAGGTGATTGAAAAATACACTTAAGATTGATTGCATATTTCGCGGGTTACGTGCTAGGTTTCCAAAC
This sequence comes from Drosophila gunungcola, assembly GCF_025200985.1. NCBI lineage: Eukaryota > Metazoa > Arthropoda > Insecta > Diptera > Drosophilidae > Drosophila > Drosophila gunungcola. Next base: position 517,443 of record NW_026453185.1, on the reverse strand, counting down.
AGCTTTTAAATAAGATATTGAATTTGTTTTTTTTTTCTTATTTTTCCAAGTGCACTCAAAACTTTGCCTCTCTCTGTGGGTTCTGCTTGAAAAGTTGGTTTTTATGTGCGGTTTTCTGTGAACATTTGGCTAAATTTTCAAAAACTGTGGGCGAAATGCGTTGTGTAATTACTTGACCTAGCAAAACTAACTTTTAATTAAACACAATTCAAGTAAAGATTTTATTTAACCTCCTTTTTTAAATCCACATTGTTATTAAAGTGCTTACACCCTATTTTTGACAAATTCCAAGCTTATAAATTCAATAAATAAAATTAATAAAAAAACTTTTATTGCTTTATTGTATTTATATTCTTTTGTAAATGTGTTTTCGTTTTCTTTCATATGTTTTACACATCTGTGATTATAATTTTCTTAGCCATTCCCATTTAGATTAAAAATCCAGATTTAATTATCTGCAGCCATAAATTTCGCCAGTGATTCTTTGGCGCTGCAAGGAAAGTGGCCGGCGCTTTTTGTGTGGCTGTTTTAAATACATTACTTTTGTAGGCCATGGCCAAGATGATTAATGGCCGAATATATATTGGACATTATTTAGCTGCCGCTGTTGCTTCAGCCCGCGTGCTGTCAATATGTCGGCACTCTGGACCCCGTTTTCGCATTTTTTTTTTTTCTTATTTATTTTTGCATCTGCTAACCCTCTTTTCTGGCTCCGTATTGACTTGGCTTAGTTCGGCACACGCGGCCAATTATCGCTGTCAATGCCAATTGAAAGCCATAAATTTTTAGCCGGGCTCTTGGCTCTTTATTTTTTCCACTCTTCTTGGACAATTGTCGCTGGGGCGAGGGGCGGATGGCGGCCGAGGGGGGCGTGGCTGGGCGCCACGAGATCTACATTTGCCAATTGGTTTTCGGTGTTGACACCATTAAGCCAGGCGCAACTTGTGGCTGCCACAAGATTTACGAATGTCTGTTCAACACAGTGAAGCCTTGTAAGGGTGTTTTAAAATATTTATTTCAAATGTTGATTAACCATTATTTAAATTGACAATTCTAAGTTTATTTAAAATAATAATAATAATAATAAATAAAATATTTATATTCTGTTTAAATATGCTTAAAATTTGGTATGTCCTTCTTTGTTAAATTTGTTATATAATTTACATGCAACAACTTAAAATAAATGCATCATATTTTAACGGATGACAAGGCCAAAGCGTCAGTATTTTACTGTGCGTCGAGTTTATGCCAAGTTTCAACGAAAATACCCTTAAGACTGACAGATTCAAATCTAGTTTATGTAACAATTTGGAGTTATTTTGTATTTTTCAGTTTCTTATTACAATCTACATTTTGAAGCATCATTTTTGGTGTCATGTGAGTTTTTCCGTGGCATTGTGCAAGCCAATTAAAGCCGCCAAATAGTTGGCCGATTGTCTTGGCCCCTTCTCCCTTCCGTCACCTCATTTAGTTGTTCCACTTTACGTGATGAAAAACCAACAAAAAAAAAAGGAGAAGAAAAATAGCTGAAAAGCCGAAAAAATTAAATTAAGTCGAAGCAAACAAAGTCTTCTGTCGTCGCCGGTTGCATGCCGCTCGCTGATCACTTGCCTGAGATTAATGCGGCAAGTATGCGTCAGCTACTCCCTCCAAGCACTCCTCCCCACCCCCTCCCCTTCACCTTCTAAAGCAACACAAGTAGCCCACTTAACCACCCAGCGGCGGTAGCAGCAGCAGCTCCACCGCCATCACCACCAATTGGCTGACGGCCAGTCAGTTTAGCCGCATTGCGCATACGCACCGTTGACCCAGCCGCATTACTTTCGCCTCAGAATCGAAATTGGAATTAGAATCCGAGTGGCAAACTGGGCCAAGCAAGTGCAGATCTCAGATCCCCGCTCCTCCTCCTCTGTGTTCTGTTCCTCTTATGTTTTTTATTTTATTTATTTATTTTTTTTTTTTTTCGAATTTTGTGTTTATTTTTTGTGTGCCCCACTCTCTGGCGCTTAATTAAGTTTTTGTGTTTGACTGTCAGCAACTGGATTGACTTGAAATAGTTGAAAATAAACTAGCAAGCAAACGAACAAAAAAAAAATGCACAAAAAATAATGTGGCCAGTGCGCGGCGAGTGTGTGTCTAACCAAAAAGCGTATGGCCAGCATTTTGTGGCACAAAACGTTTTTGGCACGCATCTGTTGTTGTTGTTGCTGTTGTTGCTTTTTCTCTCGCTTTTCTTAACGTGGCCAAAATGCTGAATGCTGAATGCTGATGACAGTGGGCCGCGGCTGCCGTTGCCGTTGGTCAACAACATGATTTATGTCCAAACCGTGAGCCTGGGCGTGGCCTAAAGCATACAGCATACAGCATACTCCAGTGTGGAGTATGGAGCATGGACCATTTGAGCCGGAAGCAGACGAGCGCCGGACAGTTGGACAGCTGGACAGGTGGACAAATGGACGAATGGATAAATGGACAGACGCGGCCAACGATGACAGACATGCTCCAGACAAGATCCCGCAGCAAGATCACACAGCCACAAAATTATAATCAATTTTACATCGAACTCTCTTCAATTTGATAATCCAAAACAAACTGAAAAATATGAATATGTATAGAGAAGAAGGTAACAAAAATGTGGTACATTAAAAATAGCCAATCAGAAATATTGCATTTCAAATCAATTGTTTTAAATTGAGTATCAAAACAATGATTTATTCCAAAAACGACGTTCCTTTCGAAACCATAAATACTTCTTTGGCGCTTCCCAAAAATATAATTCTCATTAAATATAAATATAAATAGTGAAGAAGGTTACAAAAATTTTGTGCATAAAAAAACAATCAGAAATAATACAATCCAAATAAATGGTTTTAAATTGAAATAATAATTTATTCCTAGAACGACGTTCTCTTTTTACTGCATTTTTTTAACGATTTTCTAAATGATTTCAAATCCATAATTAGCTCTTTATAACTATATAAACTATAATATTTCTCATTTAATATTTGTATTTTACATATTTAATCTAAAATATTTTAAGCAAAGATTACATGTCCCATGGGTAAACAATCTAGTAATCGATGCTATGTTATTAAGCAATATCAAAAAAGGTAATACAAAAAAAATTCCAAGAACATTTTAAATCAAACTTATACAAAGTTCTTGATCAATTTTGCAAGTGCATTTAAATCATCAACAGATGTAGGAAAATAAGAAGAAGGCCGCAGACAGCCGACTATTTCCTGCTTATTAGAACTGAGTTGCTAAGTTCAGGTTCTTACTGTGGCTGTGGCTTACTTTGTTGCAGCACAGCGAACGCAGTCCCTCAACAGCTGAAGGTAAAGATAATAACTTTAGTCAGGGACTCATGATGTATTACGGGCAGAAAGAAAGAAAAATCAACGGAGAACAAAGCAGCTTAGCCAAGATCATTTATTGTTTAGTTAAATAAACCCCAATTGCCAAACTTTACCAGCAAGCTAAGGAAATATACATAATTTACACCTGTGGAGCCAAGGTGATTACAAAAAACAATTCAAGTCAACTGGGAAAATGTTTAATATTTTACGAGATCAAAATCTAGGCAAGCAATTATAATAAATACATCCAGGCTGATTAATCGATAAACGCCCCGATCTAATCTCGACTCCACTTTGCTCTCCTTGTCGAGAACATTTTCCAGTGGCTCCGGTGAATTTTCAACCGGATGGAAACGGCCCACAAATATATGGGGGAAACCACAAACAGTCCATATAGTACATATATATTGCATAATTGATTGCGGCTCGTTGTGGGGGGACGAGAATGGAATGTCCATGTAATTGCACGCCAGGTGTCATAAAGCTCTTTGCAATTTGTGCTGCTGGCCAGCCCAGGCCACAACACTAAGCCCAAAGACTACATACAGTGGGCCATCCATAAATCGAACAAAACTGTCCCATAACAAATTCGATTTATGAGTATTTTGTTTGGCTTTACAAATATTTTACTTGCAATTGTCTTGGAATTTTCAAAGGCCATTTATTTGAAGATTTTTTGTTTTTGCTTTAAATATGTACTTATGAAAGTTAATTTACTTGCCGAAATATTTGCAAGGAAACTAGTTGTTGCTTAAACATTTGTGGAAATTGTGACTTTTATTATTTAGCTTTAAAATTGTAAGTGAATGCTTTTTGAAAAGATTATAAGCAGCCTATATTTAGATTTATTACAAATCATTTTTAAAGCCAAAAAAAGGGTTTGAACATTTATATAAATTAATTAAATATTTACTCTAAATATTTTATATCAAAAGTTCTAAAAATGTAGCATCTTTAAGAAAAATATTATATATATAAAATTACTAAGCTGGCCCAAAAATTTTGAGATTTTGGGTTATAGGAACAATTTTAATTACTTCATCATGCATAGTTTTGTATTTTTTACTGTTTTCTTGGAAAATGCGTTTTATTGAAGTTTGGCTTTACTCGAGTAGCAATATGTATCCAGATACAATTTTTTTGTGGTGGCAAGTTGCAAGTTGCACTTTCGATTTCGTTTTCGGTGTCGGTGTCGGTGTCGCAGCCCACGCACTACCTCCTCACTTCCACAAGACCCTCACTCTTCCGCCCGCATTCTCAGACGACAACGAGCGAGTCGAACAACTTAAAAAAGCCGCCACAAGCCACACCATGCAACCTGGGTGCTTATTAACACAGTTTAGTTGTTCAGTTGGTCAGTGCGACATTGTTGTAGCTATTATTGTCGCCCAGGCAAATTCGCTTTTAATGAGAAACCAAAAAGCGGAGCCGCCGCGCTTGCAGTTCGCTTGTGGTTGTTGTTTTTGCCATTAAAACATAAATTTCCATGAATTAAGAACAGAAACAGCAGTAGCAACAGCAGCTCCCACCCAACAGCAATTTGCAGTCGTTTCCACTTTGGTGCCTTTATTTAAACCAAACGCATACTCTTCAAAGAGTTGAGCGCCATTTTTGGGCAGCAGGAAGTAAAATGGTACTTAAAACTACACTGTACATCTTCAAAGTTAAGTTGGCAGGTAGTTTATTTACTTCGCTGCCAAATAAAGATGTTTTAGTCATAAATTATGTTTAGCTAATTGCATAATTACCATAAAGAGTTATTACCATCAGTTGTGAAACAAAATCAGTTAACTTTTAAAATTGTTAAAAATTAATGACAGACTAAATTTAAACCGTTTTAGAATATTTGTTATATATTAATAGGAATTAAAGTGTACTTAATGCATCGTTCGGTTACGTCTATAACTTTTCTTGCTCATTTTTCTTATTTGTTTTGCTGTGCGTCATGGCGAAAAAACCGAAACAGAAGGCATGGCCAAGCAAAATGCAGAAAGCTTAAACAACAAAGGAGTACAAGCAAACAAACGAACAAACCTAAAGTGGAAAGGATCAGCAAAAAAAACCAATATATGAATAAAAAAAAAATTTGAAGAATAGCTGAACTACAATGGAACTGGCAATTTTTAGGAGCAGGAAAATATCAGAAAAGCCAGAATGAGAAAAATATACTGAGAACATAGAAAACCAATTCAACTTACAATTTCAAAGTAGTGTAACTAGTTAATTATAGATAATGGTTAAAATAAGAATACGGTCAATTCTGTTTTATAAAGTTAAATAAAGCAAATATGAGCTAGTATTTGTTATAATTTTAGTAAAAATATTAAAAATATTAAATATTGTTAATAGACAATATTTAAATTCGCAAAAATAATAAACGAATTAATTAGATAAAAATGTTAAGAAGACAAGAAAATTAAATTTCAAAGAGAAGCAATAAATTCTGTGGTAGATACATAATGAGCTAGAAATTGACTTAATTTAAGTCAAAATATCAAGAAAACAGTAAAACCAGAATGAGAAAAATATACTAGGAATAAAAAAAACCAACAAGGTTCCATTAAATAGTTTAAGGATCAAATTTCATACTAATGTAAGAGTTTATTAGAATATACTGGTAAAAACAAAATGTTGAGAATTTATATTTAAGTTTCTGTTTCTGTTAGTTTCTGGTAGTTCCGTTTTTCTCTTCAGTACATAAGTGTTTTTTTCTAATCACACGTGTCTTGCAATTCGTGCTCCATCACTAATTTGTCTATTCACTTGGGAAATCTTAATGCCAAACAGGCATATGGATTCCACAAGTTTAATATCCTTTGAACTGAACAATTAATGAAGCGTTTACCTTGCAGTTATTGTTTACACGATATGGCACCGGCACTCAAAACTCATAAATTTATTTTGTTTAATTCGGTTGGCTGTATTTGTTTTTCATTGTTCCGCTTAATCGATATTCAAGCCAATTGATGATGGATTTTTCAGCTGGCCGAGAAATATTTGCAGATTTATGCCGTTGAACTTGAATGTGGCTGTGGCTGCCAATCCGAACCCCTTTTAATCACTCAAGTCTTGCTTCCCTCTTCAAATGTTTTTTTTTCCTTTCATTCCTTTTTTTTGAAACGCGTCAAAAGCACGCCTGTAACACGATCTTTTCTGAAATGAGAGGAGGTGGATCGGTGTCAGAGATTTTTATTTTTTTTTTCATTTCTTTTCGGGACTCGCTGCTCTTGAAAGCTGTGCCCACTTGTGCCAGAGATTCAGATCCAGATCCAGATTTAAATCCAGACCCAGACAGCTGCTACTGTGCAGAATTTGTGGGATTTGAAAGAGTGGTTTTGACATGTCTGGGAAGTATTTGATTTTTAAGTTGTTTATTTAAATTGTTATTCATGGGAATTAATTTTTGTATACCTTGGTAAAGTTAAGTTCACTTCTTTATTAGCCGTTTTACTTATAATTTAATATTTAATTTGCTTTTGTTTCTACAATTATTCATTGAAAAACATTTTACTTAAATATAGTTTTTGTAGTTTATAGTTTTTCCAAAATAACTACCAACCAAAATACGGAGAATGTAACCCTGATGCCTTTTGAATTATGAATCCTTTTATCTGTCAAGTCGCTCAGAAATTTCACTGCAACAAGCGATTCCTTAGCTGATTTTCGGTCTTATTTTTAGAGCATGTTGGAGTGTCAAAAATGTTGTCAAATACTCTGGGCATACGAAATCGCGGCAAAATCAGAGAGGACCAAAACGGGAAAATTAATTTCCGAATTGCGACTTAAAATCCACATCTCACATATTGGGAAGGCTTAAAAGCCAAGCTGGCCACAGAATTCCAGGAAATGTATATGTACATATATATATATATATATACATGTGAATATATGAATCGAAAGGCGTAATCAGATGGCATGAAATTCGATTTGCAAAGGGAGATTTCGCCTTTGTCCTGACTGAATTGTTTTGTTTGCTCCGCTCGTTTCGGTGTCCAGAAATAGAACGTAATTAAGAGCAGGAAATTTCACTTTTGCGTTTCCATTGAAAGTGTTCATTGAATTTTTCCGACTGCTCAAGCCGCTCAAAGTGCAAGCAAAACACGAACGATATATGCACCAGCTCACATATATGCGCAAATATGCATTTTCCAGTGCTCGTCATTACGTGTTTGGCAGTGTTGAAATATGTGTCTGAGTGGCAGAGGGGAAAACAATAAACCAAGCACAAAGTTCAAGGGATTTAGGCGCCGAGAACTGAATGCTCTGCCATGAAAAAGTTCTTGAGTTCTTGGCCAAAAGATAAACCACAATAGTCTGGCTAATTTTGAAAAATTAGTTTTTTGGTAAGAAAATTACAATATTTATATTTGCATGCAAATCAATTGGAAATTATATAACAAGTTCAATGAGGTTGGCATAAGATTACTATTACTTTCATTGTTATGCTTAAAATCAGATATTCATTTTCCAAAAATAATAACTATAGGTGGAAAATCTGGATCAGAAATAAAAAAAAAATGTTTTTTAATTACATGCGGAAACAATTTAAGCGCTTATAAAATATATAACAAGTTTTAGTGATTTTAATATATATAAAAAAACTGTCATCTTATACATTTTTTAGTTTACAAATTTTTTCAATTTTAGTTTTGAAAATTCTTAGATGCTCAAGTTTAACAGTACTTAATACCAAAACAAAAAAAAAAAAACAAAATTTTAAATTTCTGTGAAATGTTTGTATTTGTAAAAAAGGACGAATTTAAGATTAGGTGTCGGTGCTTAATGATGCCTTATGTTTTTTTGTCTGTGTCTATAATTGTTTTGTTTCTATATTTAAAATTATGACATATTGCGAGCTGCTCTATTGTCTTTAAAGTTTTATAAACTTTAGTTATCGATGACTTTTGCTAGTTCTCTGCAAGAAAACCAAGGAACTTTTAAGTAGGGAAGTGTATGGAACTGAAACCTTTGGGCCTTTTCGTTATAAGAATGCACATGCTCTCAGGATTGACACTATTTTGGGAACCCCCTTCCCCCGGGGAACTAAACCCTCCGCACTTACAAAATCGCTTCACAATTATTGAGAGCACGCGCACCGGATTACACGAAACTATTTTATTGCAGGACCCGCACGGGGGTTGCATTTGCATCGGGTATTTTTAAGGGGAAAATCAGGGAGCGAGGGGTTGGAAAAGTCAAAAAGGGTAAATCTGTATAAACGATATACCTATACATATATCTTGTGGTTTGCCTTTCCAAAATTTTCCAACTGAACAGATTTCCGCACAACACAACCCCCGAAATTTATTCCTTTTGCCAAATATTGATATCACTTCGGTAAACATCGATATACCACCGATGGCCATAAATAATAATTCATTTAACAATGTCGGAACCGGGACTTGTGTTTACCAGGAAATTGTTATTGTTATTGCCTGGGAACCCATAAAGTGTGAATCCGCAAAAATCCAGCAGATACTGGGGCCTTCATTAGGTAGGCATAAGCTTCTCGATTTTAAGCATCATGAATCACCGTCTGTGGTTATAAGAACTCTTGTTGGAAAAATATTCAAGCATATGTCTACAGCTATTAAAAATATTTCAAATTTTTTTTTATCAAAAAAAATTCTATATTATTGGAAAGATATTCAAGCATATAAAATATTTCAAATTTTTAGCTATAAAAAAATATTATATATATTTGAATAACTGGCTTTATAATATATTTCTATACTTTACAAATGCATGCTTAAATGTATGTATTGTGGCCTTTGAAATTTGTTGGCAGTTATTTTCATACTTTATGAATCCACACTATCTACACTATCTAAAGCTCGTCTTAATTTTCTCACAGTATTTTCCAGGCACTATTGGAACCCAATGAGCTGATCACACTCAAGTTTCAAGCGTTTTCCTGCTTAAGGTTTTTTTTTATTGATGCTGGGAGTTGATTTTCAATCGAAAGATGAAATTAATTGTCTCCCTTTACCTGTGTGTGTGTGTGTGTGTGTGTGTGGCAGCCACACACGTTGATTTCATGTTGGCCACCCAGGTGTTAAGCCCCCGCCCCTCTGTCACTTTTATCGCCCGCACCTTGGCACTCGATGGTGGGATGGGTGTAACCTTAGCCAAGGAAACAATCGTAACCTAGGCCAAGTTTCGTTAAAACAACAACGGACGCTCAAAATAAATAATGGACATGGAAAAACCGAAACAGAGTTGTCATTGTCGAATGTGAAACAGATTTTCCAAATCGTTGAATGTATTACCGAGCAGCTGTCAACATTTCATCCATCCATATATGAAAATCGGCTTACTTTGGCGAAAATAGTAAACTGTATCTGGCATATGAGTAAATATCTAAGATTTAGTCGAAACTCTCCCCTGAATAATTTTTTCTTGCTTGTCTCAAATTTATTTATTTTTTGACTGGTTTAATCTTGGTGTAAGAAATACTTTTCGAAATAATAGTGTTGAATTTGATTTTAAAGAAATGTAGGATAAATAGGTCTTCAATATTTCATTAAGTAAATTGATATTACATTGTATTTAAAATTTATTCCCGTTTTAATCTTACTTGTTTCATTTTTTTATAGTTTAAATATACTCCATGTTTTAAAACAGCTTGAAATTTTCTAAAATTTCGAATGAAAAATCAAAAGACTGTATGCAAATTCCTCAAATGGCCCGCATACTTTGTGTGATCACTGTGGCCGATCAATGGTCTTCACACTGTCCGTTGACCGTCAGGACCAATTAGTTAACATGAACAATTTCACGCCTCGTTAGGAGATGATAAAACCCGAGATGGGGAGGGGAAAGTATTGAAGAAAATATCAGGGAAAGAGGGATGATGAGGGTGCGGAGGGATTTGGAGAGACGGGTCTAAGTTGGTCAATGGATCGGTCGATGAGCTCGGCTTGCGTGCTTTAAAGACATTTCAAATTCAGCTTGGCCCCCTCGCTTTGATCTCCAATTAATCGAACATTTTTAGCGAAACTTTTCGCCATTAGAATACTTTGTTTATCGATACGAAATAGACTTTCAAGATTTTCCAGACCCCAGGAATTTGTTTGGACTATAATGGGTACCTACATCTACAATATATATTTTGTTTTTTTTTTTTGTGTTCACATGATCTGCTCGCATCTCTGTCTGGCTTTATAAATTTTGTGCATTGCTGTTTTTGGATTTTCCTCGACCTTCTCTTTTACCTTTTGTTTTTGCCTTGGGCAAAGAAAATGTTTTTGTTTTGGCCAGTACTTTTTGTTGTTATTGTTGTTGTTGTTGTTGTTGCTGTGTTGCCAATTTGGCGATTTGAATGCCAGATACTCTCGGACATGAACGATGCATACTCATAATTTTTGTTTTTGTTTTTGTTTTTACTAGTTTTTCCCATTTAGCCGAGAGTGAGATTTATCTATGTTTTCGATACCGCGGGCAATGAAATGCAACCGAAGTCGGCTTGATAAGTTGTCGTCGCTGTGGCAATTGGCTTTGTTGCTGTTGCTTGGCTTGTTGATAGGTAATTTACATAATTACCGCAAGGCGTGTCGGCCGACAATTGTATGTGGCACCTACCGCCCCGTTTGCCACCGCCTTCCGGAGAACAAAAATCAGAAATCATCCAGACCGCAGCCACATCGGCGAGCTGATAAGCCGGAGCCACCAGCCAACCTGCTGTGACACCGCCGCACAAACAAATCGGGAAAAAGGGGTCGGAAAAGGGGACCGGCTTTCCTGACACCCTATAGAAATTTCCAAAAAATTGTATTTTACTTTGCTTATGTAATTCAAGTCAATATTTCCCAAAAAATGAACTTGAATCTGATCAATTTGTTTTGGATCAAAAGGAATCTGCTTTGTTTTATCAGCTGGTCACACTTTGATCATGTTTCGTGTGAGTGTGACCTTGCAGCGTGCAGATATCCATTCTACATTTGTATGTTTTTAGTTTAAGTTAAAGTTCTTCAGGAACCTCTTTCATTCTTTGATCTGTTAAAAGCTCATAAGTTCAAATTACAAATAATTCATTATAGGGATATTAAAATACATGATAATACAAATTCAAACAAATTGGATAATCTCAAGGTCCGCCAGCTGGCTTAGGCCGTAACTGATATACCCCAATCCCTATCCACACAATGGGCACCCGACCGAGGCCGAGGCATAACTATGCGGAACCGAACAGGCATCGCAAAAAGGGCGCGCAGGGGCCTGTCAGGGGGCGCATTGAACTTTAGCTGAAAACGAGCAGCAGCAGGCAAAATCAAAGCGCGCCAAAGACGAGAAAAGAAGAAATCTGCGGACCGTCTGCGGGTCGGTCACTGCCATCCCCATATACACCAGCAACCTCCATCCTCAGATCGGCAATGGCAACCTCCATCCACCGTCTTCACTGCCAAATGCCAAATGCTGTTTCCAACTCGGTCCCACTTGGTGCGTGCATTATGCATGTGGATATAGATATAGAGGCATTCATACACGCAGAGAAGAGTGGATGTCAATTTCAGTTCGCTATTATCAATCTGTATATCTCTTTGCCAGTTTGCCTTGCATTGTTTGATAAGATGGTCACACCGATTTTATATGAAACGCGCAGTGTACCCTTGCAATCTGCAGAAATTAGATTGATTTTTATAATAATTAATTCGGTATGGGGGTAAAGTACCCCTTAAACACTACTTTAAATTTAATTTATTTCCTAATATTTTCTCTCGGTATGGGAAAATATGTGTATGGGAACGAGCTGTTGCTTATGTCGCCTGTTTTGCCATAATTATTATTTTTATTCTCGATGTGACTTTGGATTGTTAATCCCTGGCCAAGGAGTTGTCAACACATTTGAATATGCTGCATTTTTGTGCTCCCCTTATATTTTCTTGGTATGTACATTAAATTTGCTAGCTTAGTGTTTTGATTTATGGAATTAAATCATTAAGGCATGTTTTAGAGCTTATGAAAGTGTAAAATTTTAAAATTTGATGACAATTTAATGATTAAAGAATGCTATAAATTTTGTTTGAAATTTGTATCTTGTCGCCATAAAGTAATTTATAGTCCCACGCAATACAAAATTCGTTAAACAATATGCTGATTATGTTCTTATTGTTCGGTAGTGTTAATTGAAATAATTAAACCCATTCAAACCGGGGATAACTAACTTAAGTGCGCCATAATATTTCCCATTACATCCCATGTGTCATCCTACGATATACCCTATCAATCCCGTGATTCATCCTACGCTTGCAGCGAGCATGCGTCCCAATTGGCATGAATTGAATGCTGTTATCAGTGTCAGGAACTGAATCCTGCGTCATTTGCCCGATTTTCGTTTCCCATAGCAGGGGAAATACGAATGAAATCAGCATGAAACGTGTCCCGACAACGTGTGTGTGCTCTCCGTGTCCATGTGGCTCAGTTAAGGCACTGCAGTGAGAAAAATATTTGAGTATATATTTTTTCAAAATATATTTTTTGTATTTAAAAAAATGCAATATGGTGAATAATATACAATTAAATTCAATTGATGCCAATTCATTGAAATACAAAAATAATAAATAATAAACTTTTTACAAGATTAAATTGTTTTTTAAGTTTAAGAATTCAAATAAAACACTTCAAAAATAATTTACAGCGAAAATAAATTGGAAAATGTTGTAGAAGTTTTTTTTTACCCAATTAGTTTCCAATTAATTGAACTTCAGTATTCTAGTCCTAACTTTTTCTTACCGTGCAATGCTGTTGTTCATTTATTGCGTAAAAGAGCAATTTGTCGTTGTTTATTCTACGCTTATTATTCCATTGACATTGCCACAGCACCCACAATATTTGTTTGGATTTTTGCATTGTCCCGGACGGACTGACCCGCCCCCTCACCGCCCACCGCCCACTGACCCGCCCACTTTGTGGGCTACCGCCCGCTGGGAGCGTGCTCGAAATGAAACACGAGCTTTTAATTGAATTGACTTCTTGTTGTCCAGCGCGAGGTTCAAGTTCAGATTCGTTGTGGAAAATGATGAGTAGATACATGGGTTCATGGGTTTTTCCTTCAGGAAACTCCATGCAGACATTCAGAGATTTTCCGGTTCGGCAGAAGACTTACACGTGAATGCCGAGTCCGACTGTCTTGTCTTCGACTCACCAGCTTCTATGTTTTTCTACGTCGTCCACGTGCCTAGAAAATTTTCCATTTCCCCCTGGCTTTTCCACCGCTCGTTAGTCTAAGCCACTTGCCATTTAAATTGTCAGGCCTCAACAGGTTATCACAGACAGGAAAAAAGCGTTTTCAAAGTCCAAGTCGCTTGCATAAGGTAGCTTAAGCTCCCAAGTTGGAAAATGGGGGGCACACTATTCTTTGGAAAAATATGCTTTGTTCCATTTTAAGTACATAAATAGCTATGGCCTTCATCCTTTTCTTCAATTGTGTATCTTATGTAGTTACATCGGTTTTTCTAAGAATGCATAACAAATACAAAGATGATTGTGACATTGTTTCAGTTTTTAAAGAACTCATAAATGTAATTACATTTTGCATAAATAACAGAGAAAATCTGCAAAGTACTCATTTAAAATTCAGGGTTTTAATTCACTTAAATTGTTAATTTTATAAAAGGTTTCAGAGAAATACATATTGTACTTATTTAATATTTAATGGTTTTGGTGCACACCTTTTTAATTGACAATATTTATAGTTAAGAAATGTGTTTTTTAATTAATTCCTTGCCAATTAGAAATCTTGTTGGAATCATTCCCAGATTTTTTTTCTTTATTTCCACTTACCCATTCATTTGGTATTTCATGTGCCAGTAATTACCAAAAATATTGCAACATTTTCCAGCGTCCAGACGGCGCCTGTATTTTTGGATCGCCGATCCCCATGCCCTATATCTATAACTTATACCTACTCCAAAAAACTCCACTTCATTCCCGATATTTTCTGGAGCTAAATGATGATTTCGCAAGCACTTTTAATGGGATTTCTGATATTGATCAGATGCTCTGTGGCAGAGATCTTCTGGCAGGCTGACCCATTTCAAAATTGGAGCACTAGCACACCTTGCCCGCTGGAATCGGGAAATAGGAAAATCGGGAATGGGGAATGGGGATTCCCCGGCCAGACATTACATAATCCAGGGAGTAGCAATTAAACGCCAATACTTATCCCTCCCTTCGATTTCTGTGTTATCTTAATGAGCAAAGCTACTTAAGCTTAATGTGGAAAATATTTGGGTTACTCCATCTCCATCTCTATCTCCATTGTCTGGATAGGTTTTCATTGGGGGCCCATATATATGTACATATATATAAAAATTTATTTATTTTTTTCGCTTGTGCATCTTAAGTGGCCCATTAGAATATGAATGGAAAAGTTGGGGGTGAGAGTGGAACTTCTGGCCGCATTGTGCTCATTATTATGTATTCTGTATTATGATTATGTATGGATTTCATTTGTTGTCATTGTCTGCTCTAGTCTCTAGTCTCTGGGTTCTCCGATTCTCCAATTCTCCAATTCTGTGATTCTGTGATTCTGTGATGTGGCTTACCGGTAAAGGTGTGAAAACAGATTCGTGCTGAGGACAATGCCGCCAAATCGAGTATCAAGAGGAGGATGAGGAGTAGTAGTGGGACTACTGGGAGTGGGAGGTCTGGTCGCTAATGAAGGTACTGTGTGCCCTCGTCAGGTATCTTGGGGGAATTAACACCTACAACCAACAAGTTGGGGGGAAAGAGTCAGGCAAGCCGGGAATCAAGCAGCGAGATGAATGGCTTCTGCCAGAGGTTGTGGAGCATCTAATAAATAGCTATTGATGCAGGTGGGAGACACTAGATTACCATTTATTTTTTCACCCAACTCGCATTTCTAGATAGTTATAGTTATGGTAGTGTTTATTATTCTCAAAGGCCTTTAATATAAAGCTGTTCAACATTCTGTTTTGAAATATTTATTATCTCCTTAAGCAATTTTAAAATTTTTTTAAAAACTCAACAAGTTTTTCATATCATAGGCATTTAAAAACAAATGTAAGCCATTTTAGCAAATTAAATAATTATATTATTTATAATTACTCTTTCGATAAAATTGATGGGCAACTTTTATGTCAATGCTGTCTTAACATTAACTTCCTTAAGGAACACACTACAAATACTTTTGACCCTGACTTCCAACAAACAGTAAAGTGAAGATACTTAAACTTGCAGCAATCTTTTAGGCCAAACCATATCTGATCTGGCCCATAGCCACAAGGCAAGGCAGCCCCAATTCTGCGCTTCAGACTTTCATCAACGCTTTATTAACGATAATTAAACGAAATTAAAATGCGGCCACATTTGAAGTCCGGAAAGGGAAAAGGAATGGGCCACAGCCACCCCATCGAGGGCGCCAGTTAACGCTGGGGATTGTCTATGGATCTTAATTGAATTAGATCTAGATCCACCGCTGCATCTCCATGTCCAATGGAATTCTCTGTAATATTTTTATTTTCATTTTCATTTTCCTTTTTTTTTGCCTTTCGATTCCGTTCTGATCTTCGCGCTTCTGGCAATTTGTGGTGTGTATTTGTGTGTTGGGAAAACAAACAATTCCGCCCCAAAAACAAATTTTCATTAAGCGAAGGCAAAGCAAGAAAAGCAATTCCGTTTTAAAAACTTATCAATGGGTAACGCGTTCCATTCCGCTTCGTTCCCAAGCATTTTACACTGAAAGAAATTTCCTTTTATTTCTAGACAATATGTTTGTTAGTGCCCCCTAATATATATTGTTAATAAATTTATATCGACAACGGGAAAATGTATTAAGTATTTAAGAATATTTAAAAACTTTAAAGTCAAAGAAAAAACCAACCTATTTTCTCACTCTGCATCGATCTCAGCTCGTGCAATGCAAACTCATTTTGGTCGAGTGGATGCGAGACTTTTCCTTCGATTCATATTTAATTGCATTCGATTTCCTGTTGATGCGATCAGCAGCAGATCATCTTTATTCTCAATCGATCTAGCTGAGAACAGTGGGCTTCGAAAGAATAAAGCCTTGAAAATATCTGGAAAATTACAAAACAGTGACTAAGAATTTAATTCATCCCAAATGAACTTAAAATCTTATTTTAAAACTTTTTCATATTGAAACCAAGGTTTTTTTTTATACAAAAGACCACATCTCAGCGTCATTATCAATTAACCAATATTTTCACTTTCGGTCACGACTTGGAAAGCTTTAGCCAATCGATCGGCCCCTTCCACTTTTCCAATATCCATACATATTTATAACACTTTCATTGGGGCCGCATATGGATTGTAAAAACAGAGACGATTTCTTGGAAAACCCCGTTAAAAATGCATAAAACCAAATCAAACATTCTGGGACAACATAGCATTCGAAGAGTAATAGTAATAACAATGATCGTAATAAGGCCAGATCTTGGTGTTGTTTTTTTTTTGAGGTTTGGGCGAAGAAGAACAAACTGTTGTGGATAAGAACATCGCTTTGTGTGGCGTCGTGAAGTGACCCAAAGTGATCCAAAGTGATCCAAAGTGATTTGAAGTGGAGTGGTGACCCCAACGACTTCATTATGCAAATGCAGGCCCGGCACTTCAATCATATCATTCGGCCAAAGTGGTGGCCATAATTATGACAGGGCGCCTCCCGTTCTCTTCTGCTCTAATAGAAATCAAACGGGAAAAATAATAGATTGAGTCTATAGACGTTGAGGTACCTGGTAAAGGTTTTTATAAAAATTATAAAAAAATGGTTGTAAAATAAAAGACTTCTTGCTTAGGACCAGTATTCAAGAAAATGACGATACTAAAAATTACTATATTAATAATAATAATAATAATGCATTATTAATGTGATACATTATTTAAGGGACAAGATAATAAAAAAGAACATCAACGTTCTTAAAACAAAAAGATATATTTATTTAAACTTCCAAAGCAAACTTTATATTTTTGTTAGCTTGAATACTTCCCATTAATAAGAATACATTTAAAATAGGTTAACCTAATATAATTTGGAAGTAATGTTATGTGTGCAAGTCCAACTTACTCAAAAATTACCCTGTTTTAAATGAGAGAAAAGCTGACCGCGTTAATAAGCAGGCAGCTTGGTTCCCACCCCACCATCTTAGATCAGAGTTTTCATGGGTTTTTAATTAGCGTTCGATTCGAAAAGTAAGGTGACATCTCTGCTGGCTTTGCTCCCCAGCTTTCCCAATTAATTGAACATTTTATGGGCGAGTCTGGAAGCATTTTTTATGGCCCACTTGATGGCCGTGTTGAAAGTTGAGGGGCGGAGTCTGGGTCTGCCCATAGAATGGATCACTCCGATTACGAGCCCGCATAAACCTTTGACCGAGGGCGAAAAGTACCGCTTACAGGGCCTTACCATGTCCAACCCGACTGTGTGTGGTCAATTCCTGAAATGTCTCAGGGATCCTCGTCCGTCTCTGGACCTTTGTCAAGTTTTGAGGCGGAAAAAATGGAAAATAAAATAAACGATAGAGTGAGGGAATATTGCATTAATGCAGACCTCGGGCCAACTGAACAGCAGAATATTTCTTGGCCGTTTTTTTCTCCATCTCTCACTCTCTCTCTGTTTTTTGCAAAGATTTTAATGCATATTTATGTTGGATGCATCAGCGGGCTTTAGAGGGAATCTCTGAAATGGGTTGACAAGGGGGCCGTCTTTTTTTTCTGGCTCTCGGTGGGCCATTTGATGGCCAATTGACAGCTGATGCGGTGCGGATCATTAATCACAACCGAAAGGAATCCGCTTTGATGTTGCTCGTTTTTTGACGACGCTCAAGACTAAATTATAGGAAATAAATAAAAGGGTCAGCGGAAAGGACTGATGGAAATAGGAACACAAATCGAAGTTGTGAGTCCAGAAAATTAATAAAACTAAAGAACTACGTGATTGGAAATGATAAGTGTTTAGTACAAAAGTATATACTATGCCCAAAAAAGTAACAAAATATATATAAAATGAAAGAGTTTAAATACTAAATATTTTTATCTTTGAACATCCTTATTGAATCTTAGACTTAACAGCCCTAAAAAAAAATAATTTCAGTTTAAATTAATGCTTTTAAATGCCAACTGGGGGTAAACAAGTTAATCTCTCATCTGTTTGCGTATGAAAAGCAGTTTGTCTCAGATTAGTAATTATTATCCCGAAGACGTCAGCTGGTCAGTGTCAAGGACCCTTAGGTCCGATGACATCTGCATTTCCTTTCAGCTCTATATTCAGTGCAATTTCCATTGCAATTTTCCTTTTCCGCGTCTCTTTTATTTTTGCTTGTGTTGTTTCTAGTTGAGCTGCTGATAGATTTATTTTGCCCCACCTGTTTTGTCGCCCAGCAGTTGTTTTGCTGTTTACCCTGTCGATTTTAATCGTAGTAAATCAGGAGGTCCTAACACGTGCTGTTCCCCTTTCCATCGCACCAACTAAAAGCCCTCGTTTTCTGCGACTGAATGCAGTATTATGACGCATTTCGAGTGGAGTTTTTTCTACGGGTTCGGCGTCCTGTCACCGAACCTTTGTTTTTTCCCTTGATTTATCTGCGGTTAGCCGGAAAAAGGGGCTTAACCCGCTCTAAAATAACAGACCATCCAATCCGAAGTCCTGTCGCCAGGGGTCGTTTTCCTTTGCGCGCATTTTCACACGGGTTTTTTCCGCCCCTTCGCAATTGAGAAATGACTTGTTAATTTTCTAATTACGAAATCATTTTCCTTCGTTGTCGTTGGTAAGGTAACATCGTCTCCTACCTGATATATACTGCCTTCAACCTTTTGGCGGTGCGCGTTTGAAGAGCCGGATCGGAAAGGAGGGGGCAGGGTTATAGGGGAAACAGGACCGGCGAGAAACCTGTTTGATTTGTCTTAATTTCTTCCACCAGCCGAAAATTTCATTGCGCCTGTGGCGTTATCGTATATGTATTTGAGTACACTGCGGTATATTCTTTAAATTTTATTAAATGTTTTTCAAAATATTCAATATTTTTAAGCATTTAAAAAACGGCTGAGTACCTAGATATTTTATCACATTTAAAACTTAAAATGTAATCTAAACTAAAAGAAATAAACAAGTGCTTCAGATATTGTTGTAGTTGCTTAATATATAATATGAAACATTGGATACAATTTGTAAATATTATATTACAGAACAATGGTCTATGTTATTTAAGTTGGACAAATATTTGTTGTACTTTTTGATTTTGAGAGTATTATTAAATAACGTTTGCATGGATATGCAAATATAACATGTGTATTATTTCTAAATTATCACATTTTTTCTGTGTATATTTTTGTGAGAGCGTTCCTCCAGAGCCACGCCCCTTTTTCGCCGTTCATCAGCATGTGAGCCTGTCTAAGCCTCTTTACCCTCGATACCCTTCATCCCACCCCTCCTCCGCCATCCCTTTCATCTGTCGGCTACCCTGTAATAGGAATAAATAGGGCATTATATATTTTAAGTTGTTTTATATTTAAATTGTTTTAAATAAAATATTTTAATAATTTAAAAACTATACAGTTTGATCTGTGTATCATTCTTACTTAAAACCTTAGAGTATTTATTATACTTTGCAGGGTATACCATTGCTCTTATCTATATATTTCATTTTGTTCTCAATTTATTTATATGCGTATAGTAAAGAAAAGGAAAACCAAGCAACAACAAAGGGCACAACAAAACATATAAAACACAACGATGGATGTTCTTTACCTGTTTCAAAGTTGTCGTTCTTGTGGCTGTGTTTTTTATCATAATCATTTGTGAACTGAAGCTGTCTCTCAGTCGTTCGTTTATTTTGTACCTAGCAATTGTATAATGTTGGGGGTATATTACATAACAAAAAGTGCAAAGAAAACATTTAACTCTTAAAATTCATATGCCTAGTTCTTAAGATTTATGACAACCTTTAAAACTGAACACCGATATTATACTAGTTAAATCAACCAATATATCTCACATATCTTCTGTAGTCTTAACTAATATATATCCTAAGCGAATTAACAACATTATAAGGATTTTCATGAACAAAACCGCATTTAACACCGAACATTGAAGTAGTATTATCAGCGGGTATCTCTTAGTCGAAAATACTAGCCTAAGAACCCTCACTACGTTTTGTTTCTTTTTTCTTTTATTTTGGCCCTCTGCTGTCCGATGCGTATCTGTATCTCAAAGATACTCGCACTCGCACTCACACATGCACACCACAATTCGTATCTGTGTGGCGCTGCTGCCTGCATGAATGATTTCTGCTTGGCAACTTCAAGTGCGACTGCTGCTTCTGCTGCTGCTTCTGTCTGTTGGTAATCATAATTATCTTTAATTTTTAACAGCCAACGGAGGAGGGGTGGGTTGACGGTGTGGAGATCAAACTATAGGAAAAGGAATGAAAAACTAAAAGCGAAATTACATGAATGAACGAACGAGGCAGAGATGTGTTGTGTGTGCGAGTTATCTCCATGATTTCTGTCTCTGGCCGTCAGGTGAATCCGGAGGAGCAGCAGCACTTGCTAAATACATATTTACCTGGATATCTCTGGGGCCCCGACAATGCAGGTGCATTCATTGCTGGGCTGAAAGCTCTAATCATGTTATCACTGTGCACACAACAAGCATACGCCCCGTGGTCCCAACTGTTTGCACTCGAAGACAAAGAACTCGATGCCCAGTTTAAGGGGAATAGTTATACGAACTAAATAATTACTAAACTAGCAAGCACATGTGCTAAAAAAGAGGATACTGTTGGTTAACTGTTTAATAAAAATCTGTAATACAGATGCTTGATTATGATATCAGACAATAGATTATAATCTTTTTCATTGAAAATTATGTAGTTGTGTAATTTGTAAGTATTTAGTGCTTAGTATGGTCAACCATTATGATTCCCATTAAATGTTAAATAAATCTTTTACCTAAACAGTGAGTTTGAGTTCTTAATAATTCTTACAGTTCAAAGAAAGCAACAATAATTCGATAGAAAATGCTAAATTTCACTACAAGGATATCGAGTGCCATAAAACCAACACATCAAAGGGAACATATTCTAAGATTTAAATAACGGGCGCTCAGCATCTGCAAACAGCTACCTCAAAATAAAGGTTTCCAATATTTGGCAAACATGCGCAGAGCATTAACGGAAGTCGAAATGAGGGCCTTCCTCATTTGAGTGCACCACAAAAAATAATTGTAGACAAATTAAGTCAATATGGGATAACATTGATATTAAATAAATTTCATTTAAACACAATGAAAAAATATTAAAACAATTACAAGAAGACTGTGTATTATAATGATTTATTTATTTATTGTGGATATGTTTGCATATGTATAAAGTGTCATTTATGTACATACATATATATATGCAAAAATATACTGATAGATGTTCTATTGAAATTTTTTTACATGTGGGTGCGTGGGTGGCTAAAACTAAAGAGTGTGAGGCAATAATTCGCGACGCGACTGTACGCAACTGTTGCACTTTGCACTTGATTTTCCATTTGCCACGTCTGTCAACGCCTTTTTGCTATTATTTTTTTGTTCCTACTCCTTATATACATTTTATTTGTAGTTGCTTTGTTTGTTTATTTTTTATTTTTTACTGGCCGCAATTGAGAATTTCTGTGGAAAATAAGAATAGGAACAATGGGCCAGAAAGGGATGGCGCGAACTTCAAGTGCAGCGACAGTTTAGCAAAGAAAACAAAGCCAAAAATAAAAAAGGCGGGGGGTGTGGCAAACCAAAGAAGAGGAAGAGCAAAACGAGTAGTAGTAGAAAAAGAAGAAGAGCGTCGGCGACAAAGCAACAACAGATGCAGCAATTTCCGGTGCTATTGTTCTCAATCGGCTAACGCCATCTCCCCTCCCGCTTCCTCTACCGCACTTCCCGCCTCTATCCATCCCCTCGATGGGTCTCTACTATCTCTGTCTGTTGGTGGAGTTTTTTTTGCGCAGACGCGACTGTTTTGTAGGTTCTTCTTCTTCCAAATGCGGGTGCGTCATGCAAAATAGCGGTGGTGAAAAAGAAAGGGAAGGAGTGTGCATCGCTTATCTTTCCTCTCTCTTTTCCTCACACAAGGTGCAGCAGTTGAGTCTGCGCTGTTAAAATAAAATAATAAAATACAAGGGGATTTTGGCAGATACTCTGGTAAATATTTTGTTGAGCAAATCAAAACATTAATTTTATATTTAAAGGATGTAACACCATTTGATTTTAACGAGGTATGAAAATTCATGATTTGAGCCTTCCAGGATTTTCATGCAAAAACGATTTTTTTTTTTTTCATAGATTTGAAAATCAAAATATGATGAGAGCTTTTTCGTTGTAACGTGGCCAAAATTAAAAGAAATGCAAGAATTATACTTTTATTGAAATTTTATGTCTTCATGATATTAAGATAAGTAAATATTTGGCGTAAAAGCATAAAAGTTTTGTGAATTCTTAAAAGTTTATGTAATTAGTATCAAAGAGTTATGGTTAATAATATGGTTATTACCATCGCCTTTAATGAGTTCTTTGTACCGAGGAAAATAAACTAATAATAAACTAGTTTGCTAATAAAAAGTCTGCGAAACCTATAAGAAATGCCCAAAATTCGATTGAAAATACTGAAAGTGGATATAAAAGTCACACAATGCGAATTAAATTAGTGTTTTTTTGGCGATTCCCCGAAACTTACCATTATGTTATTACCACCCACCCCTTTACCAATCAACAATAACAATTTCATTCATAAAATCCAACATCTACAGTGGTGGTAAGTCGAGCGGAACCGGGTAAAAAAAAATTCAGGGAAAATCGGAAAACTATTATGTCCATCAATAAATCTGTTTTTTTGTTTAACCAAATGCAACCGTTTTAAATGACGTATCAGTTTTAAATGCGCAAAATATTCTATAGCTCAATATTTGTGCCTATTGCAGACACTACCAATTTACTGGCGTGTACTGTATGCGGCGAGCGCGAGAGCAATTCAACAGTGCTGTTGACTTAGCTACTTTATAGCCAGATATGAATCTGCGAGCCTGTGACAATAATTATAGTTGCCAATAAAATAAAAATTCATTGAATATTAAATTTTTGAATAGTGTCATGGTAAGCTAAAATTATTTTTTAAATATTGTTTCAAACCTAAAAAGCTTAGCTTTCCACGAAGAAGATTTATTAGCCATAACCAAATAAGCTTGGCAGTTTGCTTAGCCTGAGTTTATATAATTGATTTTAAGAAATTTTAAAATTTACCTTTTTGTCAGCTGTATAGATTGTTTATTAAGTATACACAACTACATATCTTAATTACAAGACAATGAAGCTTTTGTGGAAATTTAAAAGTCGAAATGTTTTTAGCACTAACATTAATGTCTGACAAAACATAAACAAAATTATTTAATTAATAAAAAGTATTGGTGGACTTGCAAAAAATAAATAGCAAGTGCGAACAAAATGAGATACCATTTTTAGAGAGATATTATGTCTGAAAAGATGGAAATCGAGATATTTTTATAGAAGCCATTTTACATCTATTCCAGTAGAATTACCAGCATTCTAATGGAATAGAATCAATGACAATGAAAGTTAAACGTTACCACCACCCTTAGACTAGCTCATTTCTAGCTGTTTTCTAACTTGTTGCCGCTGCGAGCGGGCATCTCTGGCGCGAGAGAGCTCTCTCTCTATCTCTCCGGTGTGCGGCGTGAGACCGTTGGTTGCTGTTTTGCGTTTTCTGTTGCTTTCGAACTTTCGTCGTGAGCGGTTCGTTCGCTGTTTCGCGCGCGCCTGGCGTTTAAATTGAATACTTTTGAAAAAACGGTTGCAATAAAATGCAGCTGCAGTCGTGCTAAATCTTTGAGAAACTACTTGATTCGAAGTCAAAAATCTGCTGATTTAAATCACAGAATCGAAACCATTTTTTGTTTTGCGTAGTCGTGTGTGCTCAAGAATTCATATTATTTTTTGTGGCAAGCAACAAGTGCGAACCGAAGAAACAGCCCGAAACGTGCTGCAAATTATTATTGTTTTTATGCGGTTTTTTGTCGCAACAACACAGCTGTCAAAGAATATAAAACAGCAGCAAAACAAAAGTGCAGTGACTTGAAAAAAAGAAGCGATCGCCTCTAGAATAGAAAAGAGGATAGAATAAAACTACAACAAAGAAAGGAGCATAAAGAAACAGAAAAAGAAAAAAAAAGAGAATAGAACAGAACAGAAACAGAAACAAGAACAACTCCAACTCATCATCGTCGGCTCAAAAAAGGTAAAAACAAAAGTGCATGAGAAGATTACAACAACGATAACGATCTGAGATTAAAAAATCGAACTGTGACTAATTTGTGTGTAAGCCAGTGTTACACTCGTTGTGTTTGTGTGTGTGTTTTGTGTGCAATTATACTTGGTTTATTTCATTGCTTTGCTTCTTCTTTTCTTATTGATAATTGCTCTCCAGTCCTTTTGCTCCCCTTCTCCTCCCTCTGTTCCCGTAATTTACGATCCGACGATCGAAAGAGAGGCTTCCTGCACTTAACCCTTTTTGCCCCATCTTCCTCCTCTTTTCTCAAGACCCTTATTTATTGTTGTAATTTTTCTTGGCCTCGAAAAAAAACGCCCGAAATCCAAGTTGCATATTTAAAAATTCAACACGCAGTTGCATTTTAATTTTTTCCTGGAACTATTCTTGCCAGAAAGAAAAGAACGTAAAGAAAAGGTTGAAACAATACAAAAAATAACCAACGAAAGCGATAAAGAAATCAAAATCATTGTGTGTGTGGGGATGCAATTGCCCCCCATCCAATAAGAAACCCCTTTTCCCATTAAAAGGGCAAGCAAAAAATCAGTTAGCCCCAAGGCTAAACCCAAAAAAGAGGCAGTAAAGTAAGGCTTGGTAATCGGAAATCGAATTATTGAATACCCTATTAGCTTATTAGATCTAATAATCATTTGTTGTACCAAGTTTTTATCTCTATCTCTTGAAATAAGAAGTTTAAGATATGGTACCATATAAATAAGATATGGTAGTTAACAGAAATCTATTTGTATTTATATCTAATGATGTTTTAGTGACACAAGTTTTATTTTCTTTTACGATTTCGATTACGATTATGCTGTAGAATATCTGGCTTACATAATTATCAATACAAATCAAACAAGTTTTTATCATTATCTTCAAGAACAACCAAATCGTGATCGACTGTGATGACCATACATACATATTTAAACTGCGCTTTTACCCACTTCAAGGGTATATTAAATATGCAGCAAAAACTAACCAAATAAAAGCAATGGGCAGAAAGTTCAGCCGTAATTCGATGACCATAACGTATCAAGTGCACTTCGTGCCGCTTTCAATTTTGGCCTCCGGCTATTACAACAATACTGTATGCAACACATCCAAAAAACTGCAATTGAACCGGACACCCCCCGAAATTCCCTATATAGGTAGAAGTACAGTGGTTCCATTTGCTCAAATATACATAAATATAATAAACCTTTTATGCCTTTGAAAGGTAGTACTAGGAACTAGGATTATAATGCAATGAACCAGACATCATGGGAAATGGTTTACTATATATATAAATTTCAATAAAATGGGTTAAAAACATTTTGCTACTCACTGTACTTTATAGAGCTACCTTTCGTCTCGGCCTTTTTGACTTGAGGCTACAAAAAGAAACCCGAGCCCAAATCAGAGTCTAAGAATTGCAATTGGATTCGTTTGTTGTCGCGCGTCTTTGAAGGTTAAGGTTTGCAATTTTTTTCGCAAGTCAAAGAGCTCTCAAGATTGAGGCCTTCGATCGGAGGTTTGTTTTCTACCCTCCGCGGATTCTTGGACGTCATATTTTTCATTTGCCTCGTGGCTGAATTTTGTTCGCCAGGCTTTAATCAAATTAAATGGCAGGAAACGTGCAGTTAAACGCCCGCTGTTTCGGCGATTCCTTAACCCACTGAGTGCGCCCCCATCCTCTGATTTTGTTGTTGTTATTCTGTTTTTTTTTTTCTTTTACCGCCCATCCATCCATCCCCGCACAGCGGGGAAACCGATTTGGATTCCGATTCAGATTCAGATTCAGATTCAGCTACAGATTCAGATTTCGGGGAATGCTCAATATGTCGCACGTTTGCCACACATGTTTGGCATTTGTTGCCGAACCGAATGCGCAGCTACAAACATACGTAAACAGGAAGAAATCGGGGAGTGTGTATATATCTTGTGTGTTTACGTAGCGCAGTGAGGTAAAAGGAACTCAAAGAGTAGAGGAAAAGACGTCGCTGACGTTTGACAGGGCCCGGCAACAAATTGAGTTATTTAAAAAAAGATTCAGACACCTCGAACGACTTGAAGATACTCAGTGCTCAAATGGAATATTGAAAAATTGTGTTTTTGAAAAATAGCTCTTAGGGTTTCACCATAACGATGCTGAAGATAATGTTTTGTCCACTTTTGAAACAATATAGATTGATTTATAAATTGAAATCTAGTTATTAAAATAAATATTAAAAGTTAAAGCTTTCATAATAATTATTTGAATAAGATATTTAAATAAATTATAATAAAATAAATTAAAACGAGCTACCCGGAAGTTAGCTAAATAAGTGTGAGATCTACCACTGCCAACTCCATATACCCAATTGGTTCCACGAATACCAGGTATTGAAATCACAAAAAAGCGAATCATCTCGGCACCTGAAAAATAGGAAATTGAGCGACAAACAGAAATAGAAAACCGAAACCAAAACCAAAACAAAACCAAGTCGTGCAATGCGGTGCACTGAGCGAAAAGCAGAGAGATTCGGGGTAGATAGGGCGATAGAAAGTTGCGTCATCTTGTGTGTCACCGGAATCTTAGAAGTAATTGAAGCCCAGGTAAAACAAAACATGGGGACAATCCAAACCCAATGATCTACAACCGAGAAACCGGAGAAAGTGATTTGGTTTTCTAGCACGAACCGAAACTTGGTCACAGTGGGCTGGAAAAGTCAGTGCACAAGTGTGTGGAAAACGCAGAAAATACATTAAACGAAAACCCAGCAGAAAGATGATTATTTTTTAATGATTTCAACTAAGCGCAGGAAAACGAAAGTTGTTTTTATTTTTTGTTGTTTTCGTTCGTGTTTTCTTTTCTCGTTTTTGAAATTGAAGCGCAACAAAATGGAATTGAAACGCATACCCCATTCCCAGTTTCATCCTTCACCCCGCCCACTTTTCCGCCCCCGCCCCCCAATTTGGATCCCTTTAACATTGATTAATTTGTTGTTCACGCCGTCGAGTCGTCTTTCTTTTCTTTTTGTCGCCGTTGCTGCTGCTGCATCTATTTTTTGTTGTCTTCGCATTTTGACAATTTTCAATTTTCCCCGGCATTCGACAGAATGTGGAAACATGTGTAGGGTCGCGTTCCCCCAGATTGCATCTTTTTTTTTTTTGTTTTTCGGTTTTTTGGTTTGGTTTGTTTGCTTTAACCCGATTTTTAGGTTTCGATTTCATTTGCGTGTGGAAATGCATTAACAACCAACAAAAAAAAAAAAACAAAACTGGAAAAAAATTTGAGTTGTCGTTGTTGTTTTTGGAAATTTCTTTGACTTAATTTCTGTGGGGCATTAAGTTAATTGAAATCTACATTTTCACCGAAAGTTTAAGCTTTGGCCATGTCGAATTTTGTATAATCTATTTTAGAAAAGGTGAGTAATAATAACTTAATCAAGTTTTGTATTTAAACTTCAGTGGGCCTTTCTTAACTTAGTACCATAAATTCTAAAAATATTCAAAAACGAATTCGCCAACAACATGTATCACGAAACAAACTGAATTTAATTCAAAAGTCAATCTTTCGCAAATACTCTGGGGAAATACGCCATTAGATAAAGTTTTTTAACTCGAGTTGCGATAAGTTATGTTCCCTAAAATTATGCTTCCATTTCCACTCCTTTCCGGTTTCTTGCTTTTCATTGTCCCAACCGCTGGCAAACTTTTCTTTTAGCGTTATTAATCCGCTTTGGGAACTTTGTACTATGACACAAAGACACTCACACATTCCCACTCAAGTCTACACAAAAATGGGATGATAAAGGGGGTTTAGTTTCTGTAGGCTTATCTGGCACGCGCGACTGCCCCAACAAGTGCAGTTCAAGTGGCAAAACGGTCAAAGTTTTCGTTTTCAGATTCGTTTTTCAATTGCAACTTTCCGGGGAAAAAATGGCAAAAACGCTTGCCAATCATCGTTTCAGAATTTGATTATTTTCAGTTAAGTGAATGCTGTTGAGTTTAAGGGCAAAAAAGGCATCTAAGAGGTAGAAATGGGGAAACGAAGATTAATTAGTTAGATTGCTCTTGAGCTATTTGTAATGATGCAGTGCCATGCAGTGCAAGTTATACGTTATATACCTTATATAAAACGTTTTCTTGTTTTGTTGATCAAATTATAAGTCCTTATAGAAAGTAAGATGGCACTAACTATTCAATGAACCTTGTGTCACTTCCTTTATATAATGTGTGATTTTATTTTATTTGTAGTTCAACTAAATATTTTTTTTCCCTCGGTAATTAACATTTTATCCTTTTTGACCTTCAATTTAAGTTCACTTTTCTTAGCTTTATTCCGCTCTTGGTTAATTATTTAAGCGCTGTACTTTTATTTTGCTGTCCGATGTGAACTTGTTCATTTAATTTTGAGTGCGTGCAGCTGGACATCGGCGTGTTTGCTTAGCTGAAAGGTCAACGCTGCTTAACTTGCAGTGGAAAATGCAATGCCCCGAGCCACCCCCTGCCCACTTTTCCAACACTACCACCCCAACCCAACCCAACCACACCACACCACCCCCAACCATTCAGAAAGTGTGTGTGTGTTAAGTGTTTTGATGAGCGTGTAATGGCCTCATGCTGCTGTCAGTTTAATTGATGGGAAATGCTACCAGGTCTAGGTCTATGGACTCCTCTTTTCCTCTACACAGAAATAAATCAAAGAATGCACTACATATTTTATCAGTTAATTTTGAAAAAAAATTTATTTGAGGCTATGGCAACGAATATGAACTTCAAAACATGAAACTAAAATTGTATTTACTTTAAAGCTTCTTGTTTTAAAAAATAATTATATGTGATTTTAATTTAAAAAATTTAATTTATGTCTGTCATTAAACATAAAGAACTGTCTACATATTTTTTTGTGTGTATGTCCAGTTAAATTTTATATGTTTTTGGTTTTTTTTTTTTTATGCGGGCGGACAAAAGAGGAGGATGGTAAGGAGATGGAAAGATCAACGGAGTCGTCCCCAATATTATTTTCACAACTAATTTAGTTTCATTTGATTTTATTATTGTCTTTGCTCCCTTCGCTTTGTTTTCCCCCTGCCACGCCCACATTTCCACCACTTGAGCTCATTAACTTGCCATTTATATATATCCATAACATAAAACACACCCCCGAAAGATTAACAAAAGCTGCGGGTATTAAGTTAATAAACTGAGCATACAAAAAATATATATATATTTTCTAAGCTTTCTTCGGTACATTCTTTCATTGCTTCTGATCGATATTTAATGTTCTAAAATTGCTCGACAATTATTTAACTGTGTTTATTGAAAGCTTTCGTCTTGAACAGATACAGAAATAAATAATTAAACCCAAGATAAACGATAAAACCCATATTAAATCCAAGACGGCAGGCAAACTGAAAGAGAATAAAAAAGTTCTCAGGAAAACTTGAATTTAATGTCATTTGTCCGATAAATCTTCGGCTCAGATCGACAAAAATTGGCCAACAAATTGTAATTTACGATGGAAGAAGTGCCGCACAAAAGATGACGCTGATGATGATGGAGATGGAAGATGTGGGGAAGCTCAATATTCCCACGTTCAATTGTTCAATTGTGGGGGGTCGCAGGGGCCAGGGGTCAGGATTGTGTTTGTATTTAAGCCGAGGCTGCATTAGAATCCAGCTTATATATATGTATACGTACACATAACGTGTGTGTGGCGCCGAAGGAAGCCTGTTGAGTCAGTGGGTCCAGATCGTAAATCAACCCAACACATGGGTGTATTTTTTCCGAAAGGGGGAGGACAATGGTGACAAAGCCTATTCTCCAACTACAGTGTGTGTTCATAGTTGTGGGACCGTTGCCGAAAAATTCCCATGTGGACAGTCCACAGAATTTTCGAGGACAGGCTGCAGTATAAGCTTTTTGCGTCTTCTAATACAATTAACAGATGTATGTACAAAAATCCTCAATAAATATGGCATAATTTTATTTAGTACTCAATGCAATTTCAATTATAATTGCATTTAATGAAATCTACTTTTCCAAGAAAAAACGACTGCAGATTTCATGCTTGTTTAGCTGCAAAAAATTGCATAATTGATTGACTGATTTAATATTTGATTGATTCAAGTTAAGTGCTAATTAAATCATAATACCTTGTCGTTATACCGGATGGATTTTCCACATTATTTGCATTATGTGAGGCGAAAACAGCAGTAATAATTCAAGCGCAATTTTCGCCCACATTTGATTATACAGATACGCGAAATGTTGGGGCTGTGGTAAAGTATATTAAGTAGGCAGGCGCGAGGGTGCTTGAACTCTTGACCAGCTGTTGCTGCCTCTAATGTAAATACA
Source organism: Drosophila gunungcola (assembly GCF_025200985.1). NCBI lineage: Eukaryota > Metazoa > Arthropoda > Insecta > Diptera > Drosophilidae > Drosophila > Drosophila gunungcola. The sequence continues at coordinate 486,470 of NW_026453185.1, read as the reverse complement.
CTGAATATTTACCCGACCATACCGTTGAATTTTTGCATGTTTTGCGCATAAAAAATTTAAGGAAAATCATAAAAAATTAAGAGTACGGTCGTTGGCGGCACTTTTTGTGGCTGCTGTTTATAAATTGTTTTCAACTATTTTTTATTGTCTGGCCCCAAAGACACACACAAACGTAAATCTTCTTAACCGCCACTGTCAACGGTGATGCGTGCACTGGGAAAAATGATTACTAAAAAAATTATAGTTGACAGGTCAAAGGGAAAATATAAAAATATTTTCAGTTTTTATGGTCGAATTAATTAGTTTTTTTTAAAAAAGGAATTCCGGAAGAGAAAAAAGCTGTATTGTGCAGAGATAGCAGTGTGACCATGCAGGGAATAGGTCAAAATTTGGTTTTTGGCCAATGGGACCATGAAGATCGTAAATAGGTCAAATTACAAATAAAAAAGAGCCCTATCATAATTGTAAAGGTACTGATTGTTTTTTCAATGGCGTTTCAGTAATAGATATTTTTTTTAATATATTTCTCAGCTTTTCCCTGCTCCTTTTCTCGGCTCAATCTCAATCTCTGTCTCAGGCTCCAACTCTCAGATCAGCTCAAGTCACTGTCGCATTTCCATGAGATTTTTATCTCATTTTATGACAGTTTCTTTCGCACACACACTCACTCACTACGTGATTTTGCATTTCGTGAGGCGAAATAAGGGGGATTTGGGATGGAAGGGCGGTTTTAGGGGGCGGAGAGCCACCAACTGGGCAATCACGTACGACAAATTTTGAGCTGTGTGGATTTGCTTGTTTCTATACACTATATACGTATGAAGGTATTTTTTCGGTTAAAAGTCAGTTGGTCGATGGGTTAATGGTGGCCAGCAATAAAAACAATACGAAAATATCTGTCAACAAAAAGTAAAGTGCATTACAAGCGAAGACATACATTTTGGGAAACAGCTGCGGTGGCAATAATAGTGTTGAAAAACTTGTTGATTCATAAAATTCTTTAGTCTTGTTTGTTAACAGGAAGCAGATTTGCAAAACATAAGTTTGAGGTGTCAGAAAATTGGTAATGCGTTGGAAAATTTTAAAATATGAATAAATACAAAAACAAAGTACTTAAAGAGCTAAGTACAGAAAATAATAAACAAATACATTTTGGGGAGATTGAATTAAAAACAAAATATAAAGAAAATAAAACACAACAAAACGTATTTTCGTACACAAAACAGTTTGTATGCCAAATACATATGTTACTATCTGTGTACCATAAATCTTTCCAATTAAAAATCTGTTGACAGAGTTACTAATTTTCCGACCTAAGCTGTTTTTTATTTATTATTTTTCTTCGTTGACACTTTGCTACAGTTCACACACTCAGGCACACACACTCCCCCTCCCGTTCCCTTGTCACCATAAGTCGTTTTTCATTTAATTTTGTGTTTATTTTTTTTGTTTGGGGCATTTTCCTCATCAGCTGGGGGGCCTGTGAACTTTTGTTTTTAACGGGTATTTTGTTTTTGTCGCCGGGGCTTGCTCCTTATGGCATCATCAATCATGCGATAGCGCAGGCGCAAATGCCAAACGAAAACCTGGCTCAAAAGTGGGGGAATAAAGCCCGAAAAATAATGTTTGACAAATGCCCGACGGAAAAGGGGCTGCGAAATGTTAAACAAATGTTAACATTAACCTTTTCCATCGGTCGCACGTAATTAACAGCCTCGTCGATTGTTTTTTGACAGTCATTCACCCACAAGCAAAGTCCACGATTTGCATCGCCAATTAATCAGCTGTCGTTAGCCTGGAGATGGAAAATATTCATATTTTGAATGCCAATTTGCAGTAAGGTAATAGAAAAAACAATTAAATAAAGGCGGATTTTTATTTAGATTTTTCACTTTTTAATTAGGTATCATAATATTGCTTTTTTCTAACCATGAATTGGTATAAATATATATAAATTAATTTTCTATATTATTTGAAAGAATACATGCAACAATGTAAATGGCAACTTTTTCAAATTTTAATAAAACTAACGAACATACTTCAAACCAAATGATGCCTGCTGTATGCCATGCTGGAAAAATATTTGAGCGTATTTCCGCTGTTCGCTTGTAAAATATTTGCAAAAACTTTGCATATTTTCGTTGTCTTTGCAAGGCTTTCATTTATATTTTTTCCAAAATTCAATTATCGTCAGAGGCCAGAAAAATAATTGTAATTTGGGTCAGGGCATTCGATTGACGGCTGATCTAAATATATATCGGGGAAATTCGACTATATAATATATATGTATGGATTTGTACATGTGATATCGACTGCTTCAGTATTTCATTTGAGCCGTGATGAATGCAATTTTTCCCATGTAACCAATTAGCCGCCAATGTGTGTGTGTGCTACCGTTACCATGTTCTGGAAACCTGTTACCACCTGAGCAGTGGGTGGTGGGTGGAAGTGTGGATGGGTAGATGGGTGGATGGGTGGATGGGTGCGTGTGTTGGGGGGCAAAGCCATTAATTACGCCACACAACAACAGGCAGCTCCCCCAATGCTAATGACGACCGATTTTGATGAGCCTGATGGAGTGGGCTAATAGGTTGGCTTGCCAACACCCGAAACCCCACTCCGTTTTGTATCGGGCTTCTGGGAAATGTGTGTCAAAGCGGGAATTTTCCCGAGAAGGATGGCTGGATGGTTGGTTGTGTAGCTGGATGGCCAACAAGTGCTGAGTACGTCTTTTGTGACATGGAACTGGCATTCCTGACATTCTGAGGCTCAAATTGTGACCAGTCAATCGAAAACGGAAGCCTAGCTATTCTCTTCAAAATATTTCATAATTTCGAATGTGTAATTGAAAATGCCAGAGATAATTTACTGCATAGTTTAAACTCATTTCGGTTTTCAAATTATGTTTAATTACTAGATTTTAAAGTCTTCTAGCAGATTGTAATTAAATATGTTTCGAAGGCTTTTAAACAAAATTGTGGTGGATGAGAAACAATGTTTTTTTAAAGGTTTCCTTTTTGTGTAGTTGTCATAATATTTGAGACCCTAAATTTTAAGATTTTTCTTAGAGGGTTTATATAATACAATCGAGGACTTATTTACCTCCATTCGAGGGCATCCGTTCATTCATCCTCCCGTTCTCACACATCTTATTCTCCTTCATTGCCCTTGTTTTTCAGAGGAAAAGTGTAGTGAGTTGGTGGCTTAAGAGTTGGGAGCTTAGATTTACTCTTAATTGGCTGCCAAATGAGCTGGACAGTAATCGACTCAAGTGCCACGCCCACTTGTTTCCCCGCCAATTTCCCAGCCAATTCCCTTCGATTTCCTCTTGATTTTTTTCCTGACTAGTTGAAAACAGAAAAAAGTTTGGATGGAATGGCTGGGGTATGGGGGTTGGGAGAATTTCTTGTAAATCAATTTACGTTGCTCCGTTTACCCCATCGGAATCCACGTTTCTGTTGCTGCCCATATTTTCCCATGTGAGCCCATGTCACTCTGGTGCGATTTCTGAAAGCAAACTTTTCAATCAATATTTAATACCAAATCCCTTTATTTTTATTGATTTATATGATTTTCGGTGGCCTTGCAGATAATAACAAGCGCCAACAAATTGTTTCCTATCGTTTCTTAGCTGTAAATGCCCTTGAACTTTGTTTCGGTGTTGTTCCTTTGTTGATTGAATTGAATTGAACTCGTTTGGGTTTTTATTTTTTTATTGTTGGTTGAATTTCTTTTTTTACTGGCTTTGAGTGCTTCTGGACTTTGGAGATTTGTTTGACGACCTTTGGCCGCGCCCCTCCCATCTGCATAAATCTTCGTTGTAATAGGAAAATAATTAAGTCCGCTAATTGAAATTTTTGAATCGTTCATCAAACACAAAAAACGGTTAGTTGTTTATTTTTCGGGGCGTTGTTCGAAAGAGATTTGCATAATGTTTTCAGTTTTGTTGGCTAAACATAAAACATTTGCCTAATGCGACCTTCTTAAATACCTTTTAATCGGTGGCCTTTGAACTAAACCCTCAAACTAAGCGAATCCAAACTCACACCTAAATCATAACCCCATAGCCTTAACCCTTCTTTGCATTTTTTTAATGTTTAAGAATTATTAATTTTGTGTATTTGTCGAATTTATTATCAAAAGTCTGCTTTACAAAAATGCGGAAATATGAAAATTGCCTGCCGGGAATCGAAATTTATTATTATTTCAATAGCAAAGAGCTTGTAAGAGGCTATAAAGATATGCTATGTAGATAGTTTCATGGATCATAAAGTTGGAATATCAATTTACCCCTTTGAACACTGGGAAAAATATAGAAGCCATTTGGTAAATGATTTTGTTTAAGTGCTCTAGTAGGCCAAAATTAGCACTTTAAATTTTAATTAATTTTATTTAATGTATTTAGTTGTGAATATTATAAACTTCTAACTTAGTACAATGTATAATTTTTTCCGGTGTTATTTCCGACATAATATAGATGCCACCCCCGATTTTGGCTATCAGCAGAAAAAGAGGGGATAGCTAAAGTGATAAAGTGGAAACATGGAAGGGGAGTAGTACACAATAGGCCCGAAAAGAGAAAAACAGAGAACCCAGAGGGAGAATTGTAGAGAACCTCCTACCGATATCCCTCCGATATCATTTATCATACTAATGCCTGGAAATTAAAGAGAGTTGAGAAGTGGAACGGAGATAGGGATACGTACACATATGTACACACATATGAAGAGGGTGGAGGGTGGGTAGGGGGAGGATCTGGGGGGAGGGGCAGATACAGTGCCAACTGCTTGACACGCATCAACAGCAATAAAACCAACAATGAGAACAATTCCTATGCGAATGTGCATGCCAACAGGGTGTGCGAAGAGGGTAAGGGGTCGCACACACACGTACACCCAAGGGAAAAATAATAGTGGTAGGAAATTGGGAAAACAAAACATTAAAACCAATTATTTGACGTTTTCCGAGTACTGCACTTCTGTTTTTCATCAAAGTCATAATTTCTTTAAAAACATACCAAGAAATATACGAAAACATGTAAAATTATTTATTGCCTAGCAATTAAAAGATTTTTTTATATATAACATAATAAATAATATTTAGATCAATACCGATTTTAATATTATTTTATATTTTGACTTCCCATGAAATATATATATCTTATCATAGATAGATGTTAATCATCGCCTATCCATATCACTTTGAGCTTATCGTTATAGGTGCATTTATATGATTGCAAACAAAACCTGTCAAACGGTTTGCTGATATTTAATCTAAATCTATAATGACAATAATATTTTCGCTGGCTGGACAAAAGCAGTGTGGTGGTGCTTGCAGCTGAGATTGAAATGCAGCTGCAGATAGTTTATAGATACCCCACCACCCGATTCTAATTGGAACTAGTTGCGCAGAGTTTTTTCTAAAGCCTCAAAACCAAAGCCTCAGTGCGAAAACCCCACAATTTGCATCCTGCTTTTTTCCACTTTGCGCTTGACTTTGTAAGTCGTCTTGTAATGATGGGCGATAAGAGGCAATACTTGTAAATACAAAGACATCCACAGTTGTTCATTATCAATGCCAGCGACAGCATATATAAACAACTCAGGAAAATACGAGATGGAAGGCAAAGAAATGGGGAAGAAAGTGCAGCGGAGAAAGCAATTGAAAAGTCACGGACAAAGTGTTAACTTCCCTTCAGCGTCTGCCTTCTTGCACTGAATCCGATGTTCAATTTATTATTTATTCCACGAGACTGTGTACAGCTGTCACAGCTGTTGATTGGGAATTATTCTAAAAATATCGTTAGCCTTTGATTATATAAGTTTGTCTCTCAGATAAATTTCCCCATTTCCCCAAAATTTGAAAACTGAAATGTAATTTTAAGGACCACTTAAGCACTGATATTAAAAGTGGTCTGATGCATATAAATACTTGATATCAAGTACATTATATTTTTTAATGCCAGTTCTGGTTTTATATAAGCAAAACTTATCAACGAAGCTGTTAATAATTACTTGTGTCATGTACTTGCGAGTATTTGATAAGTGTAATCGCTGAAACATGAGCAATTTTCTTCGATACAAATAATTTAGAAGAACCGTTCACATTTGGAAATCCTTCTAAAACTTAAGCAATAAGTGTATAATATTTAAAGGTATAAATACAGTACATACGAAAAAAATATATTTGTATCTAATTGTTTAATTTAATAATGTTTTAAAAGGGAAAAGCATGTTTTTAATGACTTTGATTTAAACATATTTATTAAGATGTTCGTGTTACTTTTTTTCGGTGTATTTTTCAAGTTCCCAGAGTATGTATGAAATTGCTTAGTTCGATAGTGTGGCTGCTGTTTGGACTCTGTTCGCTTGCCATTAATTACTTGCAGCTCGCACTTTAATTGACAATTGCACGCGCTGATAGAATTGCCGCTCTCTATCATTTTAACGATGAGGCCAATTGACGCACTCGTTCGCAGTCATTGAGTCAGTCAATCCGATAGTCAGTTCGTCACTTCATCAGTCAGTCAGTCACTCAGTCAGTCAGTCAATCAGTCAATCAGTCGGTCGGTTGGTCGGTTTGTCGGTTTGTCAATAACTGATTCCGGCAGTCGGTTATTGAGGCGGTCCCATTAATTGGCTCTCAACGCCTTTGTGCTGCTCGTCTTTTGTTTCCCACTTGGGTGGCAATTTTTTTTACAGCCATTGTAATGAAAACAAAAACAAGACTTTTTGCCCACTAAACAAAAAAGGAAAAAAAGGAAAACTGTAAAATGCAAAGCGACAATTAAGTGATTTTTTTTGCACTTGACAAGCAATTCAGACTGCTCCTTTTTTGTCGTTTCGTTGTTCTTAGCCGGGAATTAATTAACAAATTGATAAGTTATTCACTCGACTGCATCCATCGCCTCAAGTTAAAGCCCAAAGATCTGAGAGTTCTTCTGCAGCTCATCTGTTATTAAGTTTCCCTGGCGTAAATAGCCAAGGAATTGACTTTCAAGTTGAACTTCTGCCGGATTAATTAACCCAAAGTATTTATAGGGATGGTGAAAAATAAGTGAAGTAAAATGAACCAGTTGAAAAGGGCCAATTTGTGAAAATGAAAACCGGATAGGAATTAGTATATATATATATTAATGGAGCCCTTTAAGGCCAATTATAAAGGAGAAAAGAACTTTAAAGTGCCTGCAAATCATGAATAATATTGTCATAATATTTATAAATATCTAAAATTGGAAATATATCAGATGTTGTTGAGTTAAAGCGATTTGTTTCAACTCTGGTCTGTTGACTTCTGCCAGTTGATTTCTTCTCCTCTTTGGTGAAAACTGGTTCCTGCGATGCCATTTTAGTTGCATCATCTCAATGGATGATGACAAATTCTATTCACGTATTCCGCACATCCATTTTCCCACTGATTCTCCCCCATCTATCCATCCATCCATCTTTCCATCTGTATCTGCACTGTGGCTTTTCTCCTGTATCTCTGTATCTTTGTATCTTTTGGTGGGGACAACTTTTTGGTGTTTGCATTATGATTATTTTTATCATGCGCGCATTGTCGGCGTCAAAACTCTTTGGATTTGCCATTTTGTCTCGACTTTTTCCGCTTTTCGTTTCTGGGCTTGTCATCCTAATCATCGGCCCCAGGAAGTTTGGTAGTTGACACTTGGCTGATGTAGAAATGCCAGTGCCACATTATTTTCCTTGGTCCATCTTCTGCTTTCTTTGATGGCAGATTTTCCTTTCTAGGCTTGCATTCCAATGCTATCATCGCTGCGGCCCTTAACTTTAGAGGAGTCCATCAGTGGGCGAGAAGTTGACAACTATTTTTACTATTTGTCTGCGTCACATAAACTAAAATCGAAGCCGCAATGTCGGGGGAGGTGCGTAAGTTTACGGCTCGTAAAGGTCGTACTTACACTGTGCCACAAAACCATAAGAGGAGTGGGTGTCGATAGGTTAAGACTGTTTGGCTGACAGGGCATTAAATTCACATCTTTTCCGGCTTTCACATTGATTTTATGTGAGTTTTACTTGAAGCTAAGCTTGAGACCTTGACTACATTGTACGTTTACGATATAATTGATTCTTTTAAACACATGCAATTTGCTATTTTTTTCTATAAAAGAACTTTAAATAAATTTTGAATTTAATGTTCAAATTATCAAATAAAAGTCGGCGTTATCGATTTAAATTATTTTCGCTTATAACTCATCGGAATGATCGATTGGTGGCTATTTATTTTATTATATCATTAAAAATTGCCCCATCTAAGTTAAACCAATTTATCAAAATTATAGTATAAGTTAGACGTATCGAATTTTATGACCACCTCAACAACCTTCGATATTTTGTTTTGTAAAATGATCAAACTTTACGACTGCGCTGTTTGCGTGCCGTTGCCTTATGACAGTGAAACGCACTGTCTGACCGTGCATATTGTATTTACTTATTGATTTGTAATTTAGTCAGTCGGCCCCATTTTGATGCGTATTTTCCCATTTCGGCGCTTTTTCCATTTAACCACTCGCCTAGCTTTACTATTTTCCCCATTTGCATTTCTATTTTTACTTTTATTTGCCCTTTTCACTTTCATTTGGGTCTAAGTTATTAACTTTTGGTTCCACCTAAGTGTGCCCCGTCTCTTTCGTTGGCTTGAAGCAGCTTTTCACTTTTTAGTTTTGTTTTTCCTTAGCTTAGCTTTGTTTGGTTGTTTCATTCATTTTATTTTCCCCTTCTTGCCACGCCCACACGCAACTTGTTGCGCTTTTACTTTTACCAGATAAACTCTATTTGTTGCCTGCATTTTGTGCTTCATTTGTCTTGCAAATATTTTGTGCTAATTGCCGTCTTCTCTTTCTTTTCAGGTGAGTAATTCCATCATTTCGCTAATCTTGTTTCCCCGATCTTTTGGTAAGTGGGCTAACGGTTTTCAAGGGAAAGAAACCCATACGTTAATCTCGACAGAAGTTCCTTCATATGATTCCCCAAAAAGTGACTCATGGTAGAACATTCAATTCGATTCTCCATCTCGTTTCCACAGTTCCTTTCATCTTTGTCTAACTGCAGTCCCTGCATGACTCACACACATTTATAAGTGCATACAGCTGGAGGAGAAAAAATAGGACCGCGAAAAAAAATAGTACCAAAGAAATGTGGCATGTTACTTTTTGGATAAAAATGTACCCAATATAAAAATGATTTTATTTTTTAAACAGGATAATAATTAATTAGCTTAAATGGGAATTAACTATTAATCCTTTCTAAAAAAAAAATGGTTTGTTTTGGCTGTAGTATTTGTGATTTTTCAATCTCAGTAAATATAAGCAGTCTCAGAAGATTATGCAAAAATAATTTCCAATTGCTGATAAAATACTTGTATTCGATGTAACCACTATTTATTAACCCTCAGCTGTACTGTGCGATTCTCGGTTTGCTGGCTTTCTGCTGCTTTTGGCCATTTATTGCCGGTCTGAAAAGAACTTGGCAAAGACCAAAACAAATTTATATCTCTCGGATACAGATACACTGGCCAACTGACTCATCCGCTAGAGATGGGGATATGCAGCTGACATCAGCGGTGCGATGCGATGAGTGTACAGACTAATAGACCTACCAGCAGACCTCAACTCACCTCTTCTTTTCTGCATTTTTTAATTAAAAACCGTTTTCGGTTTTTTAAGGGTAACCTTGCGACCCAGCCCTCGGCGGCGCCGGGTCACCCACAACAAAATATATCAGCTACAAAAATCGGGGGTACCACATAAAATAGACAAAAGCATTGAAAAGTTCACAAATTGCCTTTCACTTTTATCAGTCATGGCTACAATTGGAGGAAATGCAGATACAGATTGGTCGGTTGGTTCGTTCGTTTGCATTAATGGTTATAGCCAGCCGATCCGCTTGCGTTTGGTAATCCCGGCCCGGCCGTCCAGTTCACTCACCTTTGACCATCCGCAGCAATTTGTATTGAAGGTCTCCCTAATAACGCTATCTACTACTGCCCTCCCACTCTGTTTCACTTTGCCCATCGATCTTATCAACTTGACCAATGGTTCGATGCCCCACAATCCGAAATCTGAAATGCCAAATCTTCCATCCCCACTGTCAGCACAAGAAACACACACGAAACGTGTTCATAATTTGTCAAAAGCACAGAAATAAAAACAATGCGAAGATGCCTATGACATGACACAAAGCTACAGTGGAACAAAGTCTAATTTTAAGGATAAGCATTAAAGTAAAGTTTACAAAGTAATAGAACTAAGAATAGGTAATGTTTTTTCTCACAGTTTACATAATAATTTTTGCCTTCATAAATTGTTTCTTTCTTCAATGTGGTATATTTTTGTTTCCATTACATTTTTAAATGCTAGTATAATTGTTTATTTATGTTTGTAGCGGTGACGAAAGAGATGTTTATATGAGAATATTTTAAAATTTCTTTTGAAATTCTGCGATGGGCACACTGGGATAAAGATAATAATGAAGTCTAACAATACACTGTATTTTAATTAAAAATTAAATAATACTAATTTGAAACTAAAAAACTTTAACTCTTTTTTGGGAAATTATAAACTTATTTAACGAAGTAAGGAAAATATAATTTTTTTTTTATAAAACTGCACTAATATTTGGAACCACTGTGGTGCGATGGTGCGTCAGTGGGGTTTTCGTTGCCGTCAGCTGTCGACGGTTTTTTGAACTCGGGAGGATGTCATCTTGCGCCTCATTCTCTGCCCGTCAAACTTAATTGGGCATTCGGCAGCCACCGCACCACCCATTCACCCATCCACCCACTCATCCACCTTCGCTGACGCCCTGAACCCCTCCTCCCCCACCCGCTCGAGATTTCCCGCGGTAAATGCAAATTAAATATCATTTAATGCCAAAACGAAGAAAAATGTACAAGAAATGTACGAAAAAGGTTGCCTTGAACCTTCAAAACGTTTGTTTGGCAGCTATTGCCGTATTTGCCATCTCTTTCGGATCCGGAAGTTTAGCCAAATGTTTTTGTTGTGCCGGTTATTTCATTGCTTTTTAAATGGTGCAGAAATTGTGATGATTATACAAATATATGCAAACGAATCTATAAGTGTTATTGTTTTTTCTCGCATTGTTTATGAGTTTTCTTTCGAAATAAAAACGAAATGTTTTTGTAATTAATTGGCGCTGGCGCTTTTCATTTCGCTGCAATCGACAAGTGACTCGTATTGGTTTAATTTTTAAATTTTTTGTATGCAGATTTAGCAAAAGAGACAGTGCGTTTCGGGAATGTTAATTCAAATTAGGGCAGACTATAATAATAATTCATTATAAAACTATAGTTAATGTGTTTCGCATAACTTTTATGGGGTTTTCATCATAAAGCTTTATAATGTTCATATTATTTGTAATGATCGAATTTATATGGATATATATTAAATTAAGCAAAACAAATTCGTTTGTTATATACAAGTGATTCAGTTAAACAAATGTAACGCGCTGTTCTCATAATAATATCTTACCCTATTTAATGGTGATACGTGCTGTTCTGGGTGTTTAAAATAAATGTTCGTAGTGGACATAAATGTTGTTAAATGCTTGCCATGCTAAACAGTGAAGCAATCTAAAGAAATATAGTTTTGCGTTTTGCATCTATGATTTAAGTGTTTGTATCTGGACTTTTGCGGCTGTATCTGTATCTGTATCGGTATCGCGACCCTACATATATGGCCAACCAGCCAGCTGTATGTTAATTTGTTTGCTTTGTTTTGTCGCATTTGCCATTTCATAAAGTTTCATAAATTATTGCACAATTAACCTTGAACGTTGGAGCGCTTTTAGCATCAAGGGGGGGATATACGATGTGCTTCCCTTCTTAAGTTTTCCTCTGCCGATCCGCGATCTTGAGAACTCTGCGTTGGCCGTCGGTTCTTTATGCCCCCAGACATCGGCAGATAACCCATTTGACACTCGACTTTATGACAGTTTGCGACTCATTTAAAGCGTATTAAGTTCTTGCTTTTTTCGCTTTTGCTTTTGCTTTTGCTTTTCTCGGTTCTCTGTTTTTTGTAGCTCGCGTTGTTTCTTTTTGTGCCCCACACTCATTATTATTATTTGTGTTTTTTTCTTGGGAACTGAGCGAAGGACTAATGTCGATTTCCCCAGCTTCCTCACATCATCTAATGGGTGCACTCGCGACCCCCACTAATTTGAACTAAAGGTTCTTTACGTTTTACCAATGTATTTAGCTTTATTTAAGTAGACTTTAACAGTGCTTTGATTTTGTGAATAAGACAGAGTTGGCTACGCGGAAGTTTCAGCAGATGAGATGATTCTTCATCGAGAATGTTCTTATCAGCTCATTTTGTAGGTATATATGAATGTATAATACATATAGTATGCCAATCTGATGGGAATTCTTGAAATGGCCCAGCAACCAAACTTAATCATAGATTTATGATGTAATTCTGTTTAAAACCTCTTCTTATTTTTCAAGAAACATTAGATAAGAGTTTTAATATTTCTATATTAATTAGCAAATAAAGATTTTTAATAAATTATTAGAAATTTTTTAGAAATTGTTGTTTAGAATTATTTATTTTTGGTGGACCACAAGTTTTTGTTTGTTTTAAGAGCATAAGATAAATAATTGATAAATACATTACTATTCCGTTTTCTTGACACGTTATGACCTCGGCGCGGAATACGCTTATACGCATTCTGCTTACGTATCCCAATTATTATTTTCGATTTTATATGGGTAGCCAATTACTCCATTTTCGATATATTTTCCTGCTTTGGCTGGCAATTGTCGCTTTTTATTTCATCTCATATATTTCAGGCCTGATCTTAATTAGACCCACTAACTTATTGCTCTCTACGCATTGGGAAACATTTCTGCTTTCACGAGCTTTGTTTTATTTTTCGTTTCCCACTTGGAGATGATTGATCGACTTTCTTGGGCTGACCTGAAAACGAAAAGTTTCAAAAAATTTCGAATTTGCAATAGTCATATAATTAGATGTAGTAAAAAAAAGCAAAAGGTGTTAAGCCAAATTGTTATAAAAAGTGCAAAAGTTTTTCTTCGAAACCGCGGAAAAGTTCGTCTGAAATCCAAACAAATTTCCCTTTCCCTTTTCATTAGAATTTTGTTTTTTTGTATACTTAACATGCTGCTTTGGCTTGCTTTTGACTTGGATTATATGTGTAATGGAGAATGTTTTACCCCGAAGCGAACAAATCTGCATATAATTGGTCTTTAAGGTTGAAAAAAGAGGGCCATTCCATGAGTGAAAGAGACGGGCATTCTGTGTGTGAAAGAGACGGGCTGATGTGGTGACCACGCTTGGTTAGTTTTTCATTTCAGAACATCCTTTGAAGCGGAGTTCCGCTATTGATGATGATGGATGTGGAAAGTGGAAAAACCGAGCGAAAGAGAGGCAAATAATGGTGAAAAAGAGAGGGCAGACCCTAACCTCCGCACCCCTTCAAAAACACTCCCTTTCCATAACAAAAAAACGCTGCACCCATCACTTGAACCTGCTCCAGAAAACCAGGTGAATGAAGTGGTGCATACAAAGGTAATACAATGCAAAATAGTAGAAATACAGAAATATATATAACACTAAGCTTAAAATGCTTCAAAATATGAGGCAAGGCTATGTGATACAGAAAACATCGAAAAATAAAGGGCAGAAATATTCAGCAAATTAAGATAAAATGTAGGACAAAGGAACACCAAGGAAATAATAATATTGTACACAAAAAACAGGTCGTCAAAAGAAAAATGTAATACGAATGAAATACAAAGCCCAGCAATTTAACACAAATGTATACAAGTATTGCCAAAAAAAAAAAAAACAGCAATTAAAGACCAAACCCCCTGAAATGAAATTTGAATATTTTGATATATTAGCAATCAACTTCAACTCCAGCAGGTGCAAAAAAAAATGTTAAATTGTGACTGGTTTCAATTTCGACTTGAACTTGAATGGATGGCTGGAGAGACCCCCCTTCAATTATCGGTGTATAAACAAACCTCAACTGTTAACCCATTGAGTAGGTGGACGAAGAAGAAGAAGAAGCAGGAGAAGCTGGAGAAGTAGCTACATCATCATCATAATAATCACAAGTTGAACTGAACTGCCGAAGGGCAAACTTGCTATAAAAGTCACGTCCTTGACTCAAATCTGTTCGCAGCTCTTTCGCAGCAAAAAAAGATATGAAAAAATACGAAAAATATACTATATAAAAGTTAAGCAACGGCAAATAATGTGCAAAAAATTAACATTTAGGCAAAGTTCAAGTGGCAGTAAGCCCCTTAACATACAAAATTCTCGAAAGCTAAGTGCATTCTGGGGTTAACTGAAAGGTCTAAAAGGTAAAAATTGGCTATATTTTCGCCACACGTTTTTTCGATGCATAGTCTGGCATAACACATATGTACACTCAAGAAATCAACACTAATTTTTTTAGGGGTCAATAATAAGTTAGCTTTTGACTTAATATTTTATTTAGTAAACTCACATTAATTACATGTAACTTATTAAATTAAAAAGTTTAAAAACATAAATATTGTGAAAAAATAGGTGTATATGTTATAGTGAGCTGTTTAGATACATGGAAAATGTTCTTAAATTTACGAAAAAGTTTTTATAACAATTAAATTGAGGTACCCACATTAAATAGTTCTTCCAAATATTTTTGTAAAAATAACAGATTTAATATATTTTTAAAATATTGCAAATATCCTGTACAACTTTGTGATACCTTGGAAAAAGGGCTTACAAAGATGTAAGCCGAAAACACTCTTATAACGAAAACATCAAAGGGCAAGAGAATACAAATTTGAAAGTGCTCGAAGGGGGGATTTGCCTTTCTCCCGCTCTCCATCTCTTTCCCCATCTGGCCTTATCTTTTTCGCCATTCAATTCTCTTATCATCTCCATCAGCTGGCTTGTCTCCACTTTTTGTCACTCATTTGTCTCTTTTTTCTGGGGTTTTTTTTTTTTCTGTATTTTCGGATCTTTTTCGCCTGCCTTTGCGATTTTACATATTTCATTTTTCCTTTCTCACACTTTCCTTTTGTTTCGCCTGTCCTCTTTACAGTTAGCCCAAGGGGTACTGACCATATGACTCACTATATGTATATATATGTTCATTGACGAAATCGCAAAATCCGCCGATTCGCGCGCCATCCGATTGAGCGACGGATTTCTGAAGAATCCGAATGAGTTCCCTCGAATTTTTTTTTCAGAAGACTATCTACAACTCCCCCTTTTCTGGGGACCTCTTCAATGCTCCCCCTTCCCCTCGCCCTCCATTTCCCCCCACTATTTTCGCAGAATTTTGTTTTTATTTATTTAGCTGAATCAGATATGTAATTGTGGAAAGGGGTTAAAAGAGTAGCGGGGGTCAGACATTGACCCTTGGCTTTAGGTATTTTGATACTGATATTGATATCTTTGCACAAATCTGCCAATAACTCAGCTAAAAACAAACAACATTAACAACACGGTCATATTTAAGCTGGAGTAAATAAATAACATATTTAAGACAATAGCGGATTTTGAACCAGATTATAATCTGAGTTTTACAGCATTTCATTTATATGAACATATGTATATAGTATAAAAGATTTGAAAGCAGCAGCTTGATAGTTCATTTTTTCTGTGGCGACATTTTATTTATGCACATCAGGCGCCTACCGTTTTTAATGAAAACTTGTTCCCAACTAAACCCGGCTGTTTTTTTTTCTCATTTTCTTTGAGTTTTTCCCCTTTTTTTTTCTGGCCATTGGATTTGAGTGATTGACAAACTGTCTTCAATCCGCTTGACTCGCTTTGACTTCCACCGCCTCCTTAGGCTTGAGCTTGGCCTAATCAAATTGCTTTTGACGCGGCCACGCCCCCACTGGCCGCCCCCCGCCCTTTTTTTGGTCGGCCGCGAGTGTAACATCAACTAAATTAATGTAAATTGAATGACACGCAACGGGACCGCAAAAGCACTTGAGAGAAAGAGAAAGACCACCCTCTTCCTTTCCCTTTCATCCTGCAGAAAATAAAATATATATGCCATATGGTAGGGAGATATATATATTTATAAATATATATATCCCTTTAGGTAAGCGGTTGAAGCAAATTAATTTATTTTGCCGCCTCGGAACGTTTGCCCCGTCCCGCTCTTTTACTTGTTGTTGTCAACGGTCCTCCCTTTTGCTCCTTAAAGAGTAGCCCACTTCCTGTGACAGCTATCTCTTTCTGCGTTTTTCAAAAGCGTGCGTCTTCATCTTCTCCGCACTGTAAAAAATATTATTAATTTATTAATATAATTATCAAAAGGTAATAATGATATGCAGCTAGTATGCTTAGTCCTAGTCTGTGTTGGAAACAAATTTTTTATAATTTCTATTACTCAGTGTTTTTAAATTTTGTTGATAAGTAAACCAGCCAAAAAATATATATTAATAATAATACAACTTTCAAACTTTCTGCTCTTCAAAAAGTTTTTTAAATTTTGGTAGACGATGCATCAGCCTCGAATTGTAGACGTTCAGCCGATTCACCGTTTACAACCAGCTGTACATACCAATATTTAATTCATATTATTAATGATAATGATTTGTTGGTGGGGTTTTGGAGGTTCACTGCAGGGAGTGTTTCCTGTATTTGCCTTTAAAAGGCAATTTCGTGCGTGCTCGCATGCTTGGGCTCCCTTTGGATCCCGTTCCCGTTTCCATACCCATTCCCGCCCCATTTTCTGCCGCCCATCGCGTTCTGACTTTGGAATATGCTAATGAGCGTTTAATTTGCTACCGCTGCCGGCATCGCTGGCGGCGTCGACGTCTGGGCGAAATAAACCGAAAACGCTTAAAATTCACTTTCAACTTGAGGCGTTCTCTGGCGCTGCCTGCGACCTTTAGTAGCTACTAAATTAGAATTTAATTTGAATATTGTCTATGGCTTCGTTAAGTCCGTCAGCGCCAATGAAATTGCCGCATAATTGTTATTAATGCTGTATCCCAAGTATCTATTTGTAAAAGTAGCTGGAGCAGGAGAAGCGTACAAAGCTTTACATATAACAAATACAAATTGTACTGCTTAAATTTTCGACTTACAAACTTTTTTGAATTTACCAATTATTCATTTGAAGCTCTGAATTTTTATTTTACATTCAATTATATTCTTTTATTCTACACAAATGTTTATCAAATCAAATATCGAAAAAAAAAAACACGTGACCATTTTTGCCAGCCATTGCTCAGTTCCGCTGAAACTATAAAACATTTCCTGTAACGTTTTTCCACAATTAAGCCGAGATCAATCAACATCAAATGCTGAATTCAATTGCAACTCGTTTATTGTTTTTATTTGTCTGTCTTTCTGCCCATTCAAAGTCAAGTAAGTTGCGCTTTTTATGTTTTTGCAATTTGTTTTATGTGCCGTGCTTATGACAAACTTCCAATGTCAATGTCGGGGGCGTCATATTAAATACTACATTTTTCCGTTCTTGAGCCGCGGTTTTTGACGCGTGGGAGTCGACTTTGCATTTTTATTTCTACAGCTTTTTATCCGTTTCAATATTATTACTTGGATTTTAATTAGTTCTTTACAATGTTGGATTTGTTGAGAAAAAAATGTAAGCCGAAAATATACTGACAAAACGCACTAAAATCCCAAACGAAATGCAATTTGTCAACGCTGCATAGTTAAATAATAAAAAAGACTGAAGAGCGACCACGGCAAAGCCATTAATTTTTTGGTTAGTGGCTTTTAAATTTATTTATGTGAAGCTGGTGGCGGTGCACGAACAGTGCCTGCCGAAAGTACAAGACCGTTAGGATTTCGATGTTGAGAAGTGTAGAAATATCGTTTAAAGAAAGATTTTCATTAAAAATCATTATTATTGCCACTTTTAAAACGCAAAATCTGGGGACTTTCACTGGAAATATATTTGACTGACAGGAATTTCACATTTTACCAATCGTTCTTCAAACAGCTTTTGATTATTGGTTGTCTGTAACATACTTTTTACAAATATTTGCTTATCTTTGGGGACAACTGAAACTGGAACTGCAGTTGCGAAACGCACTGTGTATGCAAAGTATCTACCAAATTGTTTAAACATCTGGACATGACATATGTTGCGCCTTACAACAATACCATTCAATTCAATTTGCATGTCGCCCACGTTTTTCTTCTTTTTTTTATTTTTTTTTTTTGTGGGGTCTGAGATGTGGGAAAAGCGAAGATATTTTTGTAAGCGCCTTAGGCAAACTGACATCGATGACGACTGCAAATTAATCTTATTAACCGAAAAAAGCGAATCGCCCGAACAAAAGAAGAAAAATTTCGCTTTCGTTTGGTGAGTTTTTATTTTATTTATATTTTTAATGTGACTCCGTATGCGTGTTTTTCGCCATTGATTTCTACGCACCTTCCGTAGGCGTTGAGTTAAAACTGAAGTGGAAAATGCGGGGGCCATTCCCATAATTGGCAGGTTGTCGGGGGAAGGATAATTGAGTTTCTCACCTTTGACTAGACCTTGTATTTTAAATACCAATTTATCTGTTTTGCGAGAAACTAATTAAAAATTTGTCTTCTGTTTTTTTGTTTGTTTCATTGCAGGTGAGTCAAGGCTATAATGGGAAACACTTCTATCTACAAAAATGGCTATTAAAGGGAAAGAGCCGGTAAACATAAATGGTGTTTGGAAAGTGTGATTGGAAAAATTTAACATAAAGGCAAAAGTTTATTTTAACTAAAAATCTTATATTTAATTAAAGTCGAAACGCTTGATTTATTTATGTCCTTTAAGAACATAATGTCAGTCAAATCATAAATATAATTTGGTAGAATTCTTTTATTTCACTGCAAATTTAAAAAAAAAATTAATTTTTTTAAAAGTTAATTAAACTGTATGGGAATTAAGATTTGGGAAATTAGAAACCGTTACTTGAAATTTCTTTTAATGTTTTAATGTTTAATGTTAGCTTATACAATCTAGCATTAACATTAACCCTGAGTTGTCAAATTGTTAAGCATGTCATTTACTTTATTGTTCAACTTTAGCATTTTCCGACTTTCCCTTGTCGTCATGCGACGCCGCCAGATGGCGCCACACAGCTAATCTGACCGGGTTGAGTAAACACCCGGGTTATCTTAATTAAGCCGAACTGCAACCAACGTGTGTCAACAGTTGTCTCTAGCCTCTTATTCCCATCTCTACCGCTCCCTTTTCCCTTTCTCTTTCTTCTTCTCTCACTATCCACTTGTTGCAGTTAGCATATGAAAAGTGGGCAACTATAGTAAAACCTGGCCAACAGAAACGCCTTTAGGAAAAGTTATATTTAAATAATATTTATTTATTGTTTACAAGAACTATTTAATATGAAAAATATATTTAACTTAAATATATTTATAAATATAGTTATCATTCTCAACACCTTAAAATTTATTTTAGATATTTAAATGATTTTAATTTAAAGCTTAGCAGTTTTAGTCATGGAAATTTTTTTTGGTTTCAAAAATGCTTGTTTGGACTTAGTGTAGTGGACCTGTAGCTTTGGGTATTACAGCGACCGCATTACGCACCTGCGTCAATTCCCGCTCTCCCGTTATTTAACCCATTCCCCGTAACTCAGCGCATTTTTGACCCAACGCATTGGCCACGTTTCGTTGTCATTTGGCACGTTTTAAATGTTTGCGCATTTGTAAACTGATATTTCCCCCAAAAATTTTCTGCCCTCCGACTTCGTAACCCCCCTTTGCAATCCCCCTTGTAATTCCCCATCTATGACACACATTAAAGACCTTCTTCTTCTTTGTACGCATTTGCATGGACTTGGATAAGTTTTAGTTAACTACCCAAAGTCATGTGTGTTGGATTTCGAGGGGGAAAGGGGTTTCGGGTTCGGTTTTGTAGAATAGAACACACCCAAAAAAAAAAAAAAAACGAACAACATACGCGTTTTTTTTCGTTTTTCCTTTACAACATTGAGACAACATTGTCATGGTCTATTTGGCTTTTGGGTTTTGTTTTTCTTTTTTTTTTCATCCAAGCTGGTATTCAGAAACACTGAAAATAAAATGTATTATTCAGGAAATGCAATTATTAAAAAAAAGGCGAGGAAAATAATGAAATTAACATAATAATATGGAAACTTTGCTATAAGAGCCTATTAAGATTTTGAATTTATTTTCCTTCTGCAATAGCTTTCCATGTCATTTTGAAATTATTTTACATTTGAATAAGTCTTTGGTGTATTTAATAGTATTTTGTATAAATTACCAAATTTTCTCTCAGTATTTAATTGAGCTCGTGACCTAAGTTTCAGCTTGCCTCTTGGTCGCCATAGAATCTGCTCACCTTCTCCCGAAAAACTTTGGGTATTTCTCCGACTCCAAGCAAACATTGTTCCATGTGTGCCATTCTCATTAACTTCAGATGTTTCATTCGCTTAACGTTTGTCATTTCGTTTGTGTTCCAAGAACATTCCTCCCCGCATTTTTTTCTGTTCTTTCGCTTTTGTGGGTGCGTTTGGCGCAATGTTTTAATTGTTTGTCGCGAGCCACGCACTCGGGAAAACCGAAGGGACTGAAGGGAAATTCAATTACGAGACACGCCTGAAAAGCGGGGTAAACGGCGAAAGAGGAGGCGACCCAACAACTAAGCCGGGTCTTACGGGTTCCCCAGAAAACCAGGCTCGACTCTCCTTGCCTAATTTGCAGAACACAATAGGCAGAGAGAGAGAGAGAGAGAGAGACAGCAAGTTGCCAGAGCAGGAATTTTGCAGGCTAAATTTACCTTTTTACCACCAACCCCCTGCGAAAAGCTTAAAGGATTTCCATTCTTTTTCCCCAGACTTTTTCTCTGTTTGTAATAATTTTGTGTTATTTAATGACGGGTTAGGAAGAGAGAGAGATGCTGTAACAATTTTCTAAAATTACAAGCCCAGTTCTCCGCGGAGCACAGGCTGGCAACACACACAATTCTATATAAGGCATAATTTAAAATTATTTTACATTTTACAGCCGCAGGGAAACTCGGTTGGCCGCCTTTTACCTTAACCCAGTGTTTGCTGTTCTGTTGCCGCTACTCTGAGGTCTCGTAAGAGTCAGCCCAGTGGAAATTAGTTTGAGTTAAATCGCTGAGAAATTGACTTATAATGAGACTAATTAGCCCAAAGGGTTCTCCACTCGGAATCGCTGGCGATGGCAGATGATTAAGGTGGCTTCACATGGAGATAATGGTTCTCGGACGTGAATATCGGATGGGAAATTTGTGGCTCGGAACTATTTATTGAATGTTTTTTGAGTGCTAGTCTAAAGGGAAATGAAGTGAATTCTATTAGCTTTCAACTTTGTAAAAGCACATTTATTTATTTATAATTTATATAAAAAGATTAATTAACACAATTTATAGCCGAAACGATTCATAGAGCAGTCTGTTTATATTTATGTTCAAATATTTTATAGCTTATCAATATGGAAAAGTATCTTTCATAATGGCTAACAAATTTAAAGAACAATGAATGTTTTTTGATTGTTTTAAATTTCCTAAAGATTTTTTTAAGCCCCTTTAAATCTGTGTACTTCTTGGAAGGACATGTACACTTTTCAATAGCTCAAGACTGGCTTATCCTGTCGCAATTTCTCACAATGACTGACCCCATTGTACTTTTAACCCTAAGCCGTGACCTTGGCCCTTCGTCTGTCCGTCGGTCCATTCGTCCTATTTGTCGGGTCCTGATCCCAAACTCAAACAGTTATCCCATTTACATGCCTAAGCAGTTGGGTCAAGGCACCTCAAACCTCTGGCTTCTGACACTGACAGACACTGGCTATATCGTCCTCATCCTTATCCTCATCGTCGACTTGGCCAGAAAACCAGAAAACCCCAAACCAAAGTGCTGAGGCGGCTCAATCTAATTAGTTGTTTTTCCGTTGCTATTTTTGGACCACACAAATTAAGTTTGCTTTGTCTTACAGCAGTTGGTAGTTTACCAAATGAAGGAAGGCTCAGTTAAGCAGAGGAAATTTAAATCTTCATTTTGTTTTGGGCTTTATTTTTATGAAATTAAATTCTAAGAAAGAATATTGTATTTCAATACTTGAAGGTTAAGAAAATTCATGGAAATTATTGTACTACAAGATACGATTATTTTGAGCTTAATTAAAGCGAAAATGAACTTTAGATTCCTAGTTTCAGTTGTTTGATACAAATTCTCCATTTTCAATGAAGCCATACATTTGTTTTTCTATTTATTATGCCTAACGCTATAGTTACACTAACTGCCCTTGTTAATGGAAATGAGTTCACCTTTTTCCCCCGTGTAAATATTATGGTAATTTGCATATTATTATTATTTATTTGCCTCCTGGAGTGAAATAGTTTTTGTGTGGACCTAGAAATTGACATGATTTCTCGGCTCACACACCTATTTTCCGAGCCTACGCGCTCATTAATTGGAAATTATGTCATGATCTTGCCGAGTTTTTGGGCCGTAGCTTTGGCTTATGCTTTAGCTCAAAGTCTAGCTTTATGTAAGCGAATCCCGAGAAGGAGGAGGCGCAGTTAGTTGTCGGATCATCTGATGTGGAAAATGTCGCATTTGCATATTTCATGATGCCGGCTAATGAAGCCATTCCCCCACCATTGCCAATGACCTGGCCTAAAGTCAGCCAGGCAGGCCAAAAGCCAAGTTAATACAGTTTGTCTGCTCATTTAGCGCATCGATTCAACAAGTTTGGCTGCAAGAAGTTGGAAAATTATGCTAATTATCTAGGGGCTGTGTTAAACCCGTTGGAGTTGTGAACTATGCGGTAAAACGTTTACCAATTCAATTAGCCCCACTGATTGTGGAGAATGTGGCCTACACTGAGAGAATATATTGTTGGTCAAGATATGAATTATAAACTGTTTATAAAAAACTCCATCAAATTTAATTTAAAATAAATATGAAACAGTTTAAATTCTTACAAATATTATTTATGATTATGGCCATAAAATAACTTTTTTAATAAAGTTTCAACTGTTCAACATGGATGCATTAAAAACATTTCAGTGCTTTTTCACACATCCTATTTTATGTACAAAATCGTGCAGTCGAATTTGCTATTTATTTGCTATTCCCCATTTGTATATTTAAGTTGAACGGCGACTCTCCCAATCAATTTGCGATCAATGCCAATTGCATTTTTATTGTTCAATCAGCTCACGCACCTGCAGCATCGATGATTGTTAATCGATGAACGATTTGTTGCATTGTTTACACGACATGTTTTGGTGAAATGGCCAGGTAAAATCAGGTAGTAGTCATCCCCATCTCTCCTCCCCCCAAAAATAAAGCGTCTCCCAAGTAGCGGCAACTTTCAAAGTCAACAACCAGATTGAAATGAGAAAAGTAAACGGTTGCTGCAACTTGTTGTCGAGTCTGCTGACGAATGTTAAGTAATTGCATTGAATTGTTGAATTTCTGAATGGTTTGTTTGCTCAGCCAGCGCCGGATAATCGTCCGACTTCAGCCAGAAACATCTGCTCCGATCGGGGCTATATATTTATATATATGTGTGTACAATGCGTGACAACTGCATAATGGGATTGTCAAAAATAGTAAAAGAAAACATTAAATGGCATACAAAATGTGATATACTCTGCATTAAGAATGCTTTTAACAATTGATGTTTTTCTGCTAAAACAAACAGACTTAAAAGCTGAACATGTTTTTTTATTGTGTTGCATTAATAAACAAGTTTGATTTGCAAGCAAAAAATGAGTTAATTAAAAGTGTTGATTTATGGATTAACTAACTTAGCCATTGGTTTGCACTCATTTATTTTTTATTATAGATTAAATCAACGGATTCATTCACTATTATATTTAATTTTCTTGGCACCTCGTCTAATTTATGCCCTCATAACACATTGTATCTCTAAGATACTTAGATACTGACATTTTGAATTATCACTTTAATTTTAGCTCTCCTTCTATTAGTTTTATTTGGCTTCGCTTCGTTTTATTTTTGTTTATTAGTGGCGCCACTCGGGTATTTGTTTATGTTTTTATCGCCAAACGAAATTCTTTTTACAAAATCGGCCACCACCCACTGTTAAATTTTCCTCGCCTTTTTTTTTTTTTGTTGGGGGGATTGCACAACATAGTATCTTTTTTTCGTTCAAGGTTGTGTGTTACAATTTTCATTTGTTTACATAGCTTTCTGGGCTTCAACATATAGACATATACATGCTATATGTATATATATGTGTATTTCTTTTATTGCATTTGACCACATGCTGGTAGCTGAACTGCCTGAATTTTCCCCTTAAAATCTCTCAAGAGACTTTGACGTTGACAGGAGCTGCAGATGGAGGTGGTTTTGAGGTGGTTTCAGGTGGTTTTCAGGTGGTTTTCAGGTGGTTTTCAGGTGGTTTTTAGGTACTTCGGGGTGGCACACAGGTGTCTTCTGCACGAGCCGTAAAGGTTAAGTGGCCTACTAATGTGGCAATTTCTTCATTGTTGCCTCTATTTTCCTCGCTTATTATTTTATTTTTTTTTGTCAGCCCCCACACGCAGTATTATTATTATTTGTTTAGTGTTTGTCGAGTCGATAGGCAAGCGATAGGCAGCGAATTAAGGTCAAGTTTGTCGCCTGTGCGTGCCATCATCATCATCATCACCATCATCATCGTCATCTTCGTCGTAATCGTAATCGTCATCGGCGGTGCGTGTTGCAATCTTTTGATTGCCACCGCCACATGTCGCCAGACAGTGCGAGCGAGAGGGTCCCAGAGACGCGGCGAAAGAGACAGAGAATCAATCATAAAATTTCTGGTTTATTGTTGCCGTTCTTACCGTCAGCAGCTTCCACGCAAAGTCATCAAACTGTAAGATGGGATTAGCAGGGGGCAATAAATGTACAGAAACGACCAGTAAAATACCTTGTTAAATAGGTAAGAACTAAATTATATATTTTATTGATGACATCAAAAGTTTTTTTTTGAAAACGATAGAGAAATGTGTTTATATAATGAGTGTGCAACGGAAATTTTTAAGCATAATACTATAAAATGTCTTATTTTTAAAAGATATTTAATATATTTGTTAATATATCTCTTAGACATAAGATATTTTATAAAATACTTTGAAAATTATTAAATATTACTTCACTTATTATGTTTTAACACTGGAAACCTTTGAAGTCTTTAAAATGCCTTCCAAATATAGTCAATTAATAGTTAAACAATTTTTAGGGTTTTTAGGTTTGTTTTAGTCTTTTAAAGCGAAACAATTTTTAGGTAACTTACTTGTGGTTAAAAAACATTCTCACAAAACTATGTTGGCTTCAAAAATCCTTACATACCCTGCTCAGTATTAGAATCCCATCACTGGGTATCATCTGTGGACATTAACGACAAAAGTTCGGCAAATGTGTCGCAGTCGCTCAAAAGCCATTAATGAATATTAGCAATACTTTGTATTCGATTACTTTTTTTTCACTCAATTTTTGTTGGTCTTACTCGGCATCTTTTAATAGATCTCAAACGAGTTTGCTCCATTCGCCGCCGCTCGCTTAACCTGTTGCCAGAATGGAAAAATAAATAATAAACAAATGGTAAGAAATGAAACAATATTTATGGCATTAGTTCTTACCGAGTTTTTGGCCCCCTTTAAACGCTTTAAGCGATTTCAAATTGGGGATTGTCATTCAGTCTCCCCTCCCCCCGAAATCCCGCATTCTTCCGGAAATGTGAGAACGATTTAGCTAATTAAGAGAAACGAGGTAGCCCCGAGCTATTTAGTAGATGCTGATCACATCGATCGATCGGGCGGTGATCGAAATGAAATTGAAGGAAGTTGCCAGAGAGGATTTTGATTTATATTTATTTACATTAAAAAGTTATACCATATACAAAAGCAAGGCTTTTGCTAAGTAGCCTAGATATATTGTTGTATATAAAGTTTTTTTTTTTTAAATACAATATGTTATTTTTTGCCACCGCATTTCATAGATACTAAATTCTCTATTATAATTCACTGTAAATCATCTTCAAGTGCTTTTAAGTTTGACATTTATATTGACTTTAAATTTAGCGGGAAACTTGTTAAGCTCAATAATCTAGTATTGTAAATATGCATAAAAATACAGCAACATATTTAATACTCAACTTTTGGTTTAACATTTCTAAAAGGCTAACGCACTTAAATCAAGGAAATTGAAATCAAAATCAAAACAGCGAAACAGATATGGAAATGAATCGGGCTAAAGTCGTTGTTAAACTTAAACTTGGAGATGCAAAACGTGAAACCCAATACGATGCTGTGTTGTGGGTGCCACTTTCCAACGATGGAATTATGCACAACTGTGTGTGATGTGGAGGAAACCGGCGAGTAAGCAAATCAAATAGCAAATAGTGTAAACAAAGAGGAGTAAAGGGCATTGGCTGGCTAAGTTAAAAAGTACAGACAAAATTCAAAGAAATTAGTTGGCTTGCAAGGCGACAGCAGACTGCGTGTCTCAAATCGGATTGGATCGGATCGGATGGGATTGGATCGTTTGAGATTGGTTCGGAACCACCCAAGTAACCACCGCATTGGAAAAGCACTGAAAAGCGCTAAAAAGCGAAGAAAAGCGGAGAAAAGCGGGGGAAAATGCTGGGAATGGAAATGCATTTCGATGATGCCTTTTACGATCTGTTTGTTGTCTGCGCCTCTGCTCACCGCTCTCTGTCATTGTTATATAATAACAGGGAAGTCACCGCCGCCCTCACGCACTGCAAAAATACAGAAAAATATAGATAAGTATGGGGAAAAGGAAAACCAAACCAAAGCAGATCAAAGACCATACTTCCGATGGGTTTCGATTTACACACATGGAAGTTCAAGTTGTAAATGAAGCATATGGACGTTATCTGGGCGATTTAATGTACTTTACAAGTCTAACAAAGCACATTAAATTAAGATTCAGCTAAGATTTTTAAGAGCACCAAAACAAGTCAAAGAAACTAACTTAATTTTTTATTTATTTGTAAAGATTTTCCATCAGTTTTCATATTTTTTGTAGGGAATAACCTTCTTTGTTTTCAAAATAAATGCATACAAAGTATGTAGATAATTGAGAATAATAGTTTGCCATAAGTCAACCGTTAAGCCAAGTTATCTTTTAAGTGGAAAGCCTGTCCGACTTGTTTGATTTTTACTGTAAAGGGAAATACGCTTTTACCTTTTATGCATTCATTTTTGTCGATGAATTTTCAAAGAATTTACTGTTCTGTTTTTGGCTTTTGGCTGTGAAAGTGTGCCTTAGAAATGACTCAAAGATTTGGCTGCATTTTGGCCGCCCTTTTTTGTTTGTCCTTTAACAGGTGGCCCAGAGGTGGAGGGGTAAAGTGGTAACAGGGGGGCAGACACCTGTGAGATACGATGACTTTCACTTTGAACTGCGGCGCATTCTTGGCCACTGGCCATCCGCAAATTGACAACAACCACTGCCAATAAAGCACTCGACTTTCAGCTGCCACTTCTGCTGCACTAAAAAAAAAAAACACAGAGATCTTTTTTTAAGATCAACACGCAGTTGGGAACAACTGTTTAAGGGGAGTTTCTTTAAGTTCTAAGATCCTTGTAAATATATTATTGATTTATTTTGATTTTTATTAAACAAAATGAGAGCTATATCCCAATTATTTCTCTGCCATTTTCTTTCAGTGCAATGCATTCCTTGCATCGTTTATGATCAATTATTACTGTGTCTTATTATTTTATTAAAGCCATATTGGCTTTTGTAGTTTTTCTCCTTGGCTCATCATCTCTCAGCTGCCACATAAATTATGATGTTGACCATAATTATAGCGCTACAAAAAATCAGTTGTTTTTTTCGAGTTTTTCTTGCCGGCATATTTTTTGTTGTTTAAATAAAAATGTGCACAAATTGCAGTGACGACAGCTGACAACGAACGGACAATTTATGCAAATTGCAATTGCCAATTTGGAGCGACACCAAAAGCTCAAAAACTCATCTGCCACTGCATTTACGCTACTTTGTCGGTAAAAAAAAAACAAAATATGTATAAAAAACCAAAAAAAAAAAAAAAAAACAAAGACTGCCGCCAACAATAACCAGAAAGGAAAACTCGTTCAGCTGATAAGAGAGCCAATGAAAGTGAAACCATGTCACAGATTGAACAGTTGTTGTGGCGTTGCTGTTTGCTGTGTGTAAATATCATAAATAAACAAACTAAAAAAAAAAAAACAAAAACAAAAACCCACAAAGAGACCAAATGCAGCTACGATAAAACGAAAAGAAACCAACAGAAATAACAGCAATAAAAGCCATAAAAACAACACCCAGTGGAATGGAAATGAAAATGGAAATTGAAACGCTGGAAACCGATGAAAACTCGCATTTCGCAATTGTTGCACTTCCTCCTCCCGCAAATTAAACAAAACGATTGTGTTGCTCTTTATCTACTTCTACTTGCTTTTGAATGCAAACCGTTTACAAAACGTTTTGCCGATAAGACATCTAAGAAATCTCCACCCGCGGCGAAGTGTTGACGGAAATATCATCGCGATAAGGGCGTTATAAAAAGTGCAGCGACGAGTTGGTCGTTATTTATGGCTTTTCAGATTAAATGTACCTTCAACAGCTATTAAGTTTGAACTAAATATCTGTTTAAACAGATATTTAATTTAAAGGGAAAAATTTGATATTTAACTTTAGGTCACCCCATGTTGCATTTGTTGGTTAACAATTCATTAAAATATAATTTAAAATATATTTCATTCTGTACTTTAAATTTAAGTTTGCCTATTAGAATATTATATTCGTTTTTATTCACTTTTGATCATTTTACTTAAATTCTTCACAATTTCTAAAGCTCTAGAAAGGTTTAAAAATTAAATAATACAAAAATGAATGAGATCACATCTGTTTAGCTTTAAAAATTCTAGAAACGTAAAATCCCCAAGTCATCCCATCAAATAGCAAATCTGCACGACTGTCATAGAAAATTATAGCGAAACAAGTCGAAAAGTGCCAAATCAATGGAAGTGTCAACAACTATTGTTAATTTAATTATTCAATGAATAGAGCTTGTCGGCAGAGGGCGCTATTGTGCGCGCGAGGTCACCATTTTTGACAGCCATTGTCGAACTGAATAGCTAAGTGAGACAATTTATATTAATGCCTCCTGATGATGAAGCCTGTTTGCAGTTTGCTTAAAATTTTCCATTTTTTTGGCATTTCAACGCATCTGCTGTGCATCCCATTTTTGTTTTTAATTTTTTTATTTTTGGGCTGCCTGCACTCAGCTGTTAATTCAATCGAACAGCCATCCTGGACTGGAAATTTAATTTCCGAGCGAAAAAGCCTTTCACATTTCCTCCCTGCAAATCCAAAGTTTTATCCCCCGTTTGAGTAACCCCCACTGACATTGGCCAATGTAATTAAGTCGAAGCTCTAAGAGCAATCGCTTGGTGCTGGTGCTCCACTAGCTCCTGTTTTTCCCTCCTATTTTTTTTTTTTTTTTGTATTCATTTTGTTATACTCTTTTTTTATTTTTTTGCGTCTGTGGTGTGGGCCACTTGAAGTCGCCAGCATTGTTTTCAGCTCAGCGCCCGCTAAAAATAGTCAAAGGCATGTGCCCTCCATCTGCATCTGCATTTGCGGCTGCATCGACAAAAGACCATCGGCTCTGCCACAGGCAAAGGCAAATGCAAGGCATCGCCTCTCCGGCAGCGACAAAAAAAAAAAAAAAAACAACCACACGGTGAAAATTGTCAACCAGTAGGAAGCACTTATTAGATACCCAGCAGTCCAAAAGGGATATTTCTGATTATTAAATTACAACACACTCTATATATTGTGTTTTTTAACCAATTCAAAGGATACGCTAGATGTTTTAAATTCAAATGCACATTACGTAAACAGATTCAATAAAACAATATATCAACTGTGATATACAAGTTTCATGAATAAATAGACAGAAAGTGATATTTTAATGTTTATTAATGAATATTTTGTTGCCCAATAAACCTATACATTTCTAAGTAAATTTAATGAGTATGCGAAAAAATAAAAAGAACATCGCACAATGACGCGACGAGTTTCCTTTTTCAAAGCGGCCTGCAAGGAAATGCTTAAAAATAGGCAACAAAAGGTGGTGCGACAAGGACGGGACGACCGTGTTTGAAAGAGATAGAGAGATAGAAAGAGAGAGCAAGAGGCAGGCAGAGTTTTCATCTGGTTTTTCCGTATGTTTTTTCCCCCTCGTTTTGGACATTGGTAGGCATCCCAGGGCGTCATCGTCAAGTGCACGGCCCAGCGTCAAGTTGCCAAAGCAATTGACTTGAGTTGACTCGAGTTGACTTCGCCCAAAGGAGGAGGAAAAAATGGCAAGGGACAGGGGCGAGGTAACCTACTTGAACGGACTCAGACTTCTGCAGACCCTCATCTAGGCCCTCACCCAGAACACAACCATCACTAGTCCCCAGTCCCTAGTCCATAGCCTGACCTAAACCGAGACCTCCAAGCAGAGCTACATTTATAAAAAAATTGGAATGGAATTTCCGCTTAAATAAATAATAAATAATAATTTCCCAATAAGTTCAGCAGGTTTCAATAGGGAAAAAATAATAGATGTATATTTTTGTATAGCCGAAATTAAAGTAATAACTGTAGTGATTCAAATTAGAAAATATTTGATTAAAGGATTTATTCAGTGTCTAAATAAATAAACAAATTTAAGTTAGAAAACTATTGATTTAAGTTTATTGCCAAACGGGACTACTTAAGCCATTTTTAAATCCACATTGTATTGGATTATGATCGGTTAGTAAATGGCTAAATATGAATATTTTTCAAACTTCAATATCCCACCCGTTTTACCATTTTTATCTAAAATTTTACATAGTCAAAAAGTATTTTTTAAGAACCAACTTCACCTTCTTAGGTAAAGTTCTCCTTTTCAAGTGTACTTCGATGCAGTCGCAAAAAAGGCCATGGAATGGCAACAAAATTACATGCCACGCGTTGTGTTTAATTTAGATCTGGCGTCTTTCGCAGGGCCACTACCGGTAAACTTTGTATACTCGTATATCCAATCAGAGCAGCAACTAAATAATTCATGTGGGACAATGAGTATCTGTACCGCCGACTAACTGACTGACTAACTGAGTGACTGACTAACTGACTGCCATTTCCACCTGTCTGACGACAAACTTCTAACGGTGCATACCATATACCTACTTGAATGCGGAGAACTGGGAAACTAGTTCGCAACTTGGTGGCCCATTGTTAATCACAAAGCACTGCACTGGAGAAAGATGCAGAAGGGTCGGGGCTTGGGGAGAGTGGGGAAAAGCGGAAAACTTTTGACTGACAAGGTCGTCGAAAGAGGGCAATTTGCAAACGAATTTCAATAACCAAACTGTAGTTAATATTAATGAAGATGAGGTCAAGTCATAAACGGTTGGATCCGGCGCACTTTGTCCAAATGTCATGGCATTCCGTTTTGTATTTTTAAGCGGTGCGGAAATGCAGAAACAACCAGGTGCGCTTTTAAACACTGTCTCCCCTAATATGTGCCTAAAAAAATATTTTAGCTGTTATTAATTTAATTTTGGTTTATTAAAAGTGCAGCCTAAATGTAGCTATTGTTAGTAACAATTGTCAAGTAATAGAATCAAAGTGCTTTGCATTTCAAATTATTTTTTAAATTAAAAGTTCAGTGAAACAAATGTATTTTGACGTTGAAATTTTAAGATCTTTAAAATTAATTTATTGAAGTAAGTAAAACGTAAATTCAAGTTCCCTCGAAATTGAAGTGTAAAACAAAGAAAAAGTAATGTATGTATTGTTCTTTAACATAAATTCCCTTTGCATTACTTTTCAAAGAGTTTTCCCTTTAGGAAGTGAAAAATAATTCTCAAGTTTTCCAAACCGAAGAGTTTTTCTTTTGCCTCACATGGTCATCAGCTCACCTTTTGCAGCATTTCATCAGCTTTGCACAGAAAGTATTGCCCAAACTTAAATCACCCACCACCCACCGCCTGTTTGACCCATTTCCTTTATTTTTCCCCAACTTTGCACATTAACACCTTTTCGAAAATCTCTGGCAAAGTTTTTAGCTTTGTTTCGTAATTTTATTGGTGAGAACTTAAAAAACACTTTTCACACCGAATGACCAAAAAGAATTCGATTGCGATTGAACAACTGAGTGCGCGATGTGAGTTGGATTTACTTGAGTGAGAGGAAATCTTTTGGCCAACAATTTTCCAGCGCTCGCCGATTGGCGATTGAGTCAACAACATTTATACATTTGGCCAAAATTGCCCCGACTACTTGGCATTTTAACCCAATTTTCGAGCAATTTTAATTGCCAACGTACAGACAGTTGCCCAGTTAACAGTTTTCAATTTTATTAATGAAGTCGTAAAGTTGCCAAAGTTTATCACTCGGCTGCGATTTTGTGCAGCTGTTGGCCAGGTTCGCCAGATAAAGCTATTGGCTCCCCCTCCTTTTCGCCCAGGTTTCTTATTCCGATCTGTTGTCTGCCTGCCTAATTTTGATGTCATTAATTTTGACCATCTCCACTTCCATTCCATTCCGCGTTTGCAGTTTCTTTTGGCCCGGTTTTTTTTTGGTTGGCTCAAACACGCAATCTTCCGACTAACGCGGAAAAGGGGGGAAGAAAGTGAGGGGATAGTAGTAGTTAGATAGATAGATCGATCGGGTTGGGTTTCTCCTCATCTGCATGGTTTTGGCCAAGAATCGAGCGTGATTAAACCAGGTAGAGATATTTCATTCGTCCCCAAAAGTAAAACATGAAAAATGTTTTTATAAATCTTAGAAAAAAATTAATAACTTCATTTGGGGTTTGTAAAATGTATGTTTTGATTGGTATTTAAATTGAATAATAAGTAAAACAGAAATAAATAATATTTTTATTTGGAGACTTAAAAATTGATTGTTTGGTTAGTATTTAAATAAAACAAATACTTAAACTATAATCATTTTAAATATTTCAATTTTTTAAAGCATTAAATGAGCTTACTAAAAATGTAATTGTAATAATAAAATGCTTAATATTAATAACGCAGTTTTTTTGTGTTATCGTTGACCCACTTTAGTAATAATTTCGCGCAGTGCACCTGAAGAATTTCCCGGCTTAATCCACTACTTCTTTAGCACTTCCGCCTGGTCCGCCCCCTTATTATCACCTGCTTCCGCTCATGAATATGCAGGATTAGCTCATTATCATCCGTCCGATGTTTGGATTGGAGGCTGGTTGCCGTTAGAAGTGGGCTCTGCTCAGCTCTGCGTGTGTGATTTACATTACAATAATTAGTTTATGACAAAGGCACGCGCTACTTTGACTTTCCCTCCCGTATTTTTTCGCTGCCTTACTTTTCAATCAGCTCGATCTCGTTTCTCGTCTTGGTCCTGGGCATCAAAATTGCAAATAGAAAGCAATTTCCACATTTATTATGGCCTCGTGTGATGTAAAAGTGGGGGGGAGGAGCGGTGGAAGGAAAGGGGTTTTTGCGATACATCCATATGCGAGATTCCCTTGCCTTGTCTCCTGCGATTTTCGGTTTTTCCTTTTGGCAGTGCGCGTAATAACCTTCCGCAAGCTTCCACTTCTACTTTTACACAGAGAAAAGGATTATTATGTTTTAGAAAATAATGATTTATTGCAAGGTTATCTTAAACACATGGCAATTTGCTTCTTGTTATCAACTGGTCACACTTTTTCGTTCTAATATGGGGAGTGTGACCTTGCAAGCTGCAGAAAGTGACGAATGCTGGTAAAAAAATAAGGGAGTCAAATTAATAAAACCATCCTTTGTTGATTGTAAAAATGCTTTTAATTATAATATATATTTAACAGTGGTAGTGCCCAGCTATTTTCGATATATTTTTTGTTGCGAGTCCCGCTCCTCTCTTTAAACTCTATAGCTGCCAGCTTTTCCCTGCAGCTGGCTTAGAAAACTTGCCAACTTTGCTGAATTTTTGCCTCTCAGCCATACTTTTGCCCCGGGTGCAAAGCAAAAAGAGAAGAAATGGGCAGGGCTGCGCAGTGTGGGAGGAAATTGGAGGGAGGCCAGAGGCAGAGGCAGAGGTAGAGGTAGAGGCGTGGAAAAGGGGGACTGCCCGCTGCTCAATTTCAGACACACACGAAATTACTTTGCAACTCGTGGTAGAGAGTCGCAAGAAGCCTTGTGGCCTCATTAGAACCCCTCTGGAGAAATGGAGAATCTGAGAATTGGAGGAGAAAGAAGAAGAAGAAGAAGAGGCGGGAGAAAGGGTGTAACAGCAGGTGACTAGTTTTCAGCTACTTAACCATTCTGGCCTGCATTCTGCGCTGGACTGAAATATTTATGAACCATCTCGGGGCAGAAGGGCACATCAAATGCAGCGCAGAGTGAGACTCGAGTTTTTACTTGCAGTCATAATACCCTTCACTTGGGGGCTTTCCATTTTGGCCAGAAAACTGCCTCGCCGGCAGCAATTAAATCACCATATATATTCGACTAGATCTGGATTTATATATGAGAAAGATACGAATATGTATTGCGATACAAACACAACTAGCTTTTGTTTTCAATTAAAAATTAAATGATTGACCTCATATTTGTTTTCTTGTTTCCGGCTTATTAATAATTAAATAATCCTTGCTTAATTAACAAATCCGAAAAGAGTTAAAGTGCATTCCCTAAAAGTTTAAAATAATTTGATTAAAATGTATCAACTTTGTCCTGCATCGAGAGAATGGTTTTCAGGTCGAAACAAACTTTTTAAAGTTCCCCTGACTGGCATTGAAATAGTTGAGTGGATAAACCGATTCGGTAAGCGCAGCTGGCTTATTTGTTTTAAACAAAGTTTGACATGCTAAATATGGGGTAAAAGATTAAACTTTTTAAATCACGATGCGGTGAGGCTTAGCCTACATTATTATAAATTTATATTACATAATGGAGCCTAAGCTGGTATATGGGTTTCAATTCAATATTGTTTTATTTTTTGTTTAATTTTTTAGCCAGGGTATTTCGAAACTTTGACCCATGGAGGCTGTGTGTGTGGCCACACAGTCTTTGTGGTTTGTCATTTCAATTAGCAATGGACTCGGGGAACGCCTGACTTTGTTTCTATGACTCTTTGAGGTTTGTTTCTGTGGGCGTGAAATGAGTTGGCAAAACAATAAAGAACAAACAGATATGGCAACGTGTGGATGTTTGTAATTTGTATAATTTAAGTGAGCATTAGCATTTGCAGAGATTTCTTTGTTGCCAGCATTCTGCATTGGCATTAATGAGTGGCTCATTAATCACTTGCGGCAATTGGTACCAAATGGAATGAATAAGTGAGCGAATGAATAACTCGGTGACTGGTTGACTGACTGACTGACTGACAGAGTGACTGACTGATGGACCAAAGGCAATAGTTGTGCCAAAACTAACGTAAACAAAACGAAACACGCCGAAAATATTGCATGGGAGAATCGCGATTTTTTCGGGAGACTCCCCCGCGGGCTCACATGGCGTATGATTAATTTTTCACAATCATTTCCCATTATGCAAAAAGTCGCGGAGGTGGCTTAGATGCACCCAAAGGGGTTTCTATTTTTTCATTTGCGTGCCATGGCAGGAGTTTGTCTTTCGGTTTCCGTTAACTGTTGCACGTTGCCGTGATGATAATTAATGAGCCAGCAGTGCGTATACGTGATGTCGTAACAGGCCAAACAAAATCGAAATCCGAAAAGCAAGTAAATAAATTACATAAACGGCAACTATGTAGATTTCGAAGCGTGTGCGTGGGGGATGTCAAAAATAAGGATGAGAAAATTGTAAGAATGTGGGGAAATGTGTGTTAGTGTCCCAAATACATTTTCGGTTTTTTCCGTAATATCAATTGATTTATTTACATAGTTTATTGGTATTCAAATGCGCAGAGAGAACAAAAATGCTAAATATCTAACTTAAAATGATTTCTTATTATTAATATTCACTAAAATATTTTGTCTTTACCTTTTGCTTTATCTTATTTGGACACTTTAAAGTTAACTTCAAACATTAATATAAAAAAGGTTTTGTTAAATTTTATTTTCCTCTACATTTTTGTATAAAAGTATTTTTTTGCTGTGCATAAATATATTCATATTTCCCAATTTTGCCCATCATCTGCTTCCCTCTTTCAAAGTTATTTAAGATTAATTAATAAACTCTCCCTCGGTCGCATTTGCGTGCTTACAGATTATGTTAAACCAAGTGTACGCCAAAAAAAAGAAGGAAAATATGTTTGCCAACAATCAACTTAAACGGTGCCGTGCCACGCCCCCTCGTCACATTTTTCCACTGCTCTTTTCAATATGTGAAAAGCGAGTTTCCGCCCCGCCTCTTCAAAAGTTACACAAACTCAATTTTGTAAAAGCGAAATTTGTCTCCTTTTTTTGGGCCGTATATATAATGTAATTTTGAAGATGTTTTCACATTTTGCGCAAAATATTTACACATTTTTCCCTTCCCTTCCCTTTCCACTCTCTCGATTTCTTTTATTTTTATTTTGGTTTTTCCTTTTTCACACATTTGAAAGGGGATTAAAAAGGGGCGGGAAGTGGGGTGAGTTGTGGGCGGCGAGGCGATGGACTGAGCTGAATTTGCAATTATCACAGCTAACTGAACCCGACTTGTCACCACATCCCCATTCCTCGTCCGCCGTCCACTGGATGATTAATGGTCTTGAACATGACATCGAGTTTGTCTCGAATCTGTTTTGTTTCTGCGGCCATTGCTGTGTTTCTCCATCTGAATCTCAATCGGAATCGAAATCGCCATCCTAATGTTTGCTTAGAGCTTGGCTTCTAGGTGCACTGCAAGAAATGCTATGATTCGAACATTTACTATTAATACATGTTTGAACATGGTGGCTAAGTTTGATCAATTGGTCACACTGTTTCCATAAAACATTTAGTGTGACCATGCATAATGCAATTGAGGGATTGTAAAAGCTGTTTCAGGAACATTGACAAAAGTAGGTCAGAATTTGAATATACCGAAACGTACAGTTTCTCGCAGTGCATTCTTTGGGCCTGACAGTTGTCTCTCTAATGCCGTTCTGGTGGCTCTGATGGTTCTGGCGGAGTGGTGCTGGTGTGGTGTGGGTCGGTAGAGTCTGTTAAGTCTGAGTGGCTGAGTGCCGGAGTACGTGGGGCAGTGTGGGAGTTGCTGCTGGCTTTCTGGCCATGGCCACTTGGCAAGTAACCCACACGATGCCAGAATGAGTCTTGGCCAGAATTGGCGGCTTTCTGGCTTTGATGCCTGCCTGCCTCCCTCCCTCCCCTTTCCTCCGTTTCTTTCAGTCCCCGATTTTCAGTCCACAATCCCAGTCCCACGCCGCAGAAATTGGCGGTAATCGCAAAGCGGAGACATGACGGCCATGGCCAAATCCTGTTTGTGCTGCTGTTTGTGCTGTTCGGCGACTTCATCTGCATATGGCCCACAATTGCTGGCAATTAACTCACTTGGCCAACGCCACATAATTGGTAATGCTTTTGGGGCTATTACGTCATCCAGATAATGTCCAACTATTAAATATCATCTATTTTTAGGGGTGCTCTTAACTTAAAAAAGAAAGACATGGTTTCCATAGGCGACTCAAATAATGAGTAAAGAAATAAGATTAAAACAAAAGGCTAAAGATATAAAGTGGTATATTGATAGTTTCAAAAGTGCTGATGTTTGTAAGCCATTTAAGTTACTGATAACCGTAAGCCAATTCACTATTTTATACTAATTCTGTTTTAATTTTTTTCCCCCTCCAGATGAACATAAACTGAACTCCGGCTCATGGGAGGACACCTTGGACGAGCCGCATCACCACCACGCGCACCACTCGCACCACCACCACCTCAGCCATCCACATCATCGCCAACAACAGCATCAGCATCAGCATCAGCATCAGCAGAGCTCCTTCATTGGATCGCCGCCGTCCAGTGCCAGCATCACCACCGCCCAGCTGCATAGTGCGTTTAGCCGGCGGATTGCCGAGCAGCGGGAGCGGGATCAACGGGATCAGAGGGATCAGCGGGATCAGAGGGATCAGCGGGAAGCAGCGGGCTGCACCGCAGCCACAATTGCCGGCGGAAGCTTCAGCGCCAACGGTGGCCAGGCTGCCGTTGGTGTTGGCGTTGGCAGCAGCAGTAGCTGCGGCAGCAGCAGCGACCGGGACACCAAATCCCCTTGCCGCGATCGGGATAGGAATCTCGAGCGGGAAAGGGACCAGGAGCGGGAGCGGGAGCGGGACAAGGAGAAGCAAGAGGAGGAGGGGGAGCGGGAGCGGGAGGAGGAGGCGGAAGCGGTTCTCACCGAGGAGGAGCAGACCAGCAGCAGCGTGAGTTCGCTAAGTGCCGGCAATCAACGCAATTCGCAATTGCGTTCCACTTTCAACAAGGCCAAGCAGCATTTGTCGTTTGACAAATGGCGCACGGCCGCCACTGGAAACGCAACAGGTTCCGCATTGGCAACTGTATCCGCATCCGCATCCGGTCCAGGATCATCATCCACTGAGAACAATAACGCCAACATGATTATGCGCAGGGCCAGTGCCTGCACAATGCCATCGAGTGGCGGTGGCGGAGGCGGAGGAGCAGGTGGCTCCCAGAGGGAGGAGGCCACCACGCCGGGTGAATCGCCCGGCGGTCGCCTCTCCCGCTGGTTCTCCATCAGGCGCGGCTCCTCGCATCAGTACGATGTGGGTGGGCGCGATGGACGCCACTCCACAGCCTCCAGCTTCGATACGCCCGATTCGGGTTCGCCAAACACCACGGGAAAAGGTAACTTCGGCCTGGGCTCAGCCGGATCATCCGGCGGATTGAGCCAAGGAGCAGCGCTGGACGCCGCCTCGCCGCAAAAGCTGGCCAATTTGGGGGCCAGCAAAATGATGCCCGGAGTGCCAGAGGTGAGTCATTTGTAGTGCTTAATAAAAACTGGGGGATTAAAATTGAAAAAATATTTAACTCTTACATTTAAACCACCTCCTTGCAGTCGGAGGATGATGAGGCCACCGCCAATCGCATCGACATGGACCTGATGATGACGCCGGGCAGTCGGGCCAACGGTACCGCTCGTACCGCCCACAACCGGCTAATTGTGCCCATGTTGCCGCCCGCGCCCGCCGGATTGTCCCAGCAGCAGCTGAAAAGGCGCCACATTGTGGCGGCCATCGTCCACAGTGAGAACTCGTATGTGGCCACCCTGCAGCGACTAGTCAATGTGAGTATGCCTCACATAATGCCGCCTCAAACAGTTTCAAAATGGGAATTTATATATATATTTATAGTTTATCCTGAGAGGCTTCCAGTAGTACCCAACTAGATCTATTTTAATATTACTCAATCGATTCAAAATCAGCGTATATATTTTTTTTATTAATATATTTTCACTGCATGCTTTGAGTATAGCCAATAATATGTAGTTGTTCCTTTCCTAATGACCAACTAGATGCGAGATATTTTATATAGTGTAAAACAAAGTATTATCGAGGTGCTTGTAAATAGTCATCAGTCATTTTTTACCCAAATAATTTAATTAAACGTTGAAAATTTAAGATGTAGGCTTAGTTATAGAATTGGATCAAATTTAGAAATTGATTCGAAATAATCTACGTTTAAATTGGCTTGATAGAATTTTGTTTGTAATAATGTTTTTGGAGATGCAGTTTGCCTTTTAGAACTCCATATCCTCAATAAGGTCTTGGAGGTAGTCGATCTCTTCCAGAAATGGATTTTCCGATTCATCCTCCTCTGTTGAGACTCCCGAATCCGTTAGCGATTCTTCGGAATCCGTTGGCATTTCTTCGGAATCCATGGGGACTTCTTCGGTTTCAGTTTGGTTTTCCGTACGGCCACCCAACAAACTGACCAACTCTGGTTCCAGGGAGAGTTCAAAGGGAAAGCTGAGCTTGGGCACCTCAAATTCGTGCAAGTGGTAGTTCCAGTTTACTTTATATGCCGGCTGTGGCTCCTCTTTGTCCTGGCTTACCTTGACATCCGGACTGTTCTGGCCATCCTGACTATCCATTTGGTTTTGCTGATCCAACGCTGCTTTGGGCAGCTTCCGAGGATGCCCATCGAGGTCGTGGTACAAATAGAAGGTGTGTCCCGGTCCCGTCTCCTCCTTGTAGGCATCCTCTTCGGTGATGCTTTGCGTGGCCAAATCGGGCGTCATTTTGGATTGATCAACGAGTATGTTTATATCGATCGGCACCATCATGTACACTTCGCCAGTGACGTCGTCGGTTTGAAGTTTGCCAAACTGCTCGGCAACCTGGCTTGAAATCAAATCCAACTTGAGCTCCTTTTTCAAGTCCCAACGAGCAATGTCCTTGGGATCGGCCCGATCGAACTTATACGACTCCGATGATCCCGAATTCACTCCATTCCTAGTCACCCTAAACTTGTGCAACTGTGGCGGCTTCATTTGCACAAAGGCCTCCTCCTCGCCAAGTTCCACATAGATTTGCACATCGCCCAACGCCTTGGCTATGGCCTCACCCTTCATCGCTTCCTTGCAATGCAGATGGTCATCTTCTTGCTTGTCCTCATCCTTCAGTGGCTCCTGCAGCTCTGGGATCTGCTCCTCCGTCGGGTTGAGATCGATTAGGCTCATCTTGTACAAAAAATGTATGATATTTTTGTACACAGAAATATCTATGTTATAGGTTTGTTTTGTTCTAGTTGTGGATGATCTGGGGCATCGTTGTGATATGATGTAAATGAAATTCAGAGTGAGAGTAACTAGATGTAAACTGAAATTGGGTAGCACACTTTGTCAATATAAGATGCATTTAAAATATTGGATATTTAAGATTAAGGACTACTTTCATGTACACCAATACATAAAATCATTTCGTTTTTCAAACTGCAAACCTACTAAATCTCTAGTAGATTACGTAAACGCCACTGCATGCCTTAGTAGCTAGACAACCTTAGTTACCCCATTTGACCACCTAACTAATGTTAATCTCATGTCCAATCATTTGATCTCTTTACATGCCATCCTCTTCCCAAAATGCCATAACTGCCGATTTCACCGTCATAAAACCAACCAACCAACCAACCAAC
Organism: Drosophila gunungcola; assembly: GCF_025200985.1. NCBI lineage: Eukaryota > Metazoa > Arthropoda > Insecta > Diptera > Drosophilidae > Drosophila > Drosophila gunungcola. The sequence continues at coordinate 445,363 of NW_026453185.1, read as the reverse complement.
TAACTAACTAATCACACTCACTTACTTACTTACACACACCCAAATTTGAACCTGATATCATCATTTCACCCACAAGTAGTTACAAAATTAGAAAAGAAACCAAGACAAGTAATTACTCGTTAAACAAAAAACCCAGATTAAAATCTAAGCCAAAAAACTGCGAGAAACCGATACAAAAGCCAGCGCCAAAAGATTGGTAAACCAATAAAAAAAGGTGTTGCACCAATGCCGATATAAAAAAAAATATAAAAAAAACGAAGAGAAAGTCATATATGTTAACTGGGAAAGAACAAAATTGCTGTTAATTATTTTTTTATCAATTACCAGTTTATTTTTTAGTAAATCTATACAGAAGAGAACTACTAAATGCAGTTTCAAATTCAAATTTCAATTATAAATACCTAAACAACAGATAAGTAAAAATTAACAAGAAAATAAATAAAACATACTGAAAAAACAATCATTTGGTAAATCAAGAATAATAAAATTAAATTAATGTCAAATGAATAAATGGTTTTCTCTAGAAGATGCAGTCTTTTAACAATCTGATAACGTGATTGAGGATTTTAAGAGGCTGCAGGCTGGTGTGTAACTCCTTTAAAAGTGCATTCCCTAAACGAAACTAACGCCGATTGTGCTGTTCTCAATCCGCAGGATTACAAGAAACCGCTGGAGGAGTGCAGTCCGCCGGTGCTGAACCCGGTGAAGATAGCCACCCTGTTCCATTGCCTGCCGGACATCCTGCACTCGCACAAGCTGTTCCGCATCTCGTTGGCCGAGTGTGTGCGGAACTGGGATCGGGACGAGAAGATTGGCGACTGCTTTGTGAGCGCCTTCGGGAAGCCACAGCTGCTGGAGATCTACTCGGGCTTCATCAACAACTTCTCGGCGGCCATGGAGCTGGCCAAGATGGAGGAGAAGCGCAAGTCGGCGCTGGCCGACTTCTTCAAGGTCAAGCAGATCAGTGCCCACGATCGGCTGTCGTTTTTCGGCCTGATGGTGAAGCCCGTCCAGCGTTTCCCCCAGTTCATCCTCTTCCTGCAGGACCTGCTCAAGTACACGCCGCAGGGTCACCACGATCGCATGTCCCTGCAGTTGGCCCTGTCGCAGCTGGAGCTCCTGGCCGAGCTCCTGAACGAGAGCAAACGGGAGGCGGAGCAGTACCAGGCCTTCAAGGAGATGCTCGGCCACATCTCGGGCACCTTCAATGCCCGATCGTTGAGCCTGAGCAGCATGAGTGTCAGCGATTCCGTCGGCGGCCATCGCCCGCGGTACCTGCTCCGCGAGGACAACGTCACCCACATGGAGTTCAACCAGGCCGGCTTCATTGTCAAGTGCAAGCAGCGCCGCCTGCTGCTCCTCAACGACAAGGTCATCTGCGTTTCGGTGGCGCCCAAGCAGTCGCATGACTTCGGGGCCACCGAGAAGCTCACCTTCAAGTGGATGTTCCCGGTCAACGACGTCGAGATCGTCGACAACAGCACATCGGCCACGCTCTCCAGGATTCTGACAGCGGGTAAGGATCGGGAATTAGTAGATGAATGGGTCGCTATCCCAATTGTTGATAATAGTATTCTTTTCAAAAATAGTTTCAAAGCAACTTTTGAACAATTTTATTATGTTTTTGTGAAGCTTTTACAATAAATAAATCATAATGGGATTTATATGGATTGCAGGTCTCAACCGCGGCGGCAGCTTGAAGTCGAATGGCAGCAGTGGCGCCAACGGCAGTCCCTATGCCAACAGTACCCTGCCGGGACACGGAGGAGGAGGCGGAGGAGGAGGTGGCTCCGTTGGCTTCTCCGGATTCGGGGACCCGCACAGCTCGCCGGCTGCCCAACTGACCAACGGGGCCGACAACCTGTGCAGCGAGATGAGCACCCTGATGTACGACTACGAGGTGATCTCCCGCATCCAGGACCTGGTGTGCAGCCTGAAGGGCAGCTACAAGGAGCTGAACGCCAACACGACGCGCAACGTGCTCAACCTCATCCAGGGCTCCATCCAGCGCAAGGACGAGGAGATGGCCTGGGTGGACTCCTGCTGCCTGCAGCTCACCGGGCGCCACAAGTCCGGCAAGGAGGAGACCTTCACATTCCAGACGCAGACGCCGGCGGTGAAGAAGGAGTGGATCACGGAGCTGCGTCTGGCCCAGCTGGCCCTCGATCCCAACAACTCGCCGGCCTGGGAGCGCGGTGGCTCGCATCCGCAGTCCGCCCACCACCACCACCATCCCCATCATCCGCACCACCACCATCCGCAGCAGCATGCGCACGCGGCCGCGGGGGATCCCCGCCAGACGCAGGAGCAGCTGCAGCTGCAGGAGGCCGTCCAGCAGAAGCAGTCGCGCAAAATGCCGCTCTTTGTCAAGGCGATGCCTGTCTACAAGTCACAGCATCAAACCGAGGTGGGTAGCGATATTTAGGACAAAACTACCCTAAAAAAATCAACTTTAAGCAAGTTTTAAGATACTTCTTTACTAAATGTTTAGGTAGGCTCATAATCTATGCAATGTTTAATTCTTATGTACAACATTTTTCAGGTCGTTAGGCTACTCTTTTGAAATAGTATTTAAGAAAAATAAAGTAATTTCATTTTAAAATCCATTTAAAAATTAAAAATGTTATGAGCAACAAAAAGGGGGTTTTAAATTTTTCAACAAATCCTTGTATATGGTATTTTTCAAACGATTTTGAGAGGCTTAAGGCCATTAGTTTATTTGCCACTTGGGCTTTGAGCTCTGATAAAAAAATAAATATTAAATATTCTATACTAAAATCAATTCCAGAAATAGTCACTTTCATATTAAAAATAACTGAAAACCTCAATGGATGGAAATCAAAGTAAGAAACACTTAAATTAAAAAGTAAGGGCTTTAAAGGTTTTGTTATTATTTTAGGGACTATTATAATTGACCCACCCAAATATGCATATCCATTTAATGATTTTCCCTTGAATTTGCAGGTGCGCTGTGGATGTTACTACAGCATCGCCAATGACACCAAGCAGAGCGGCAATGCGCGCCGGCGGCACAAGCAGCTGAACTACCTGTGGATGTGCAGCAGCGACGGGACCTCGTCGCACATCACCGTGCTGGCCCAGCATCCGCAGCAGGCGGGCAATCTGCGCGAGGCGGGTGCCTTCGATCTCTTCGAGACGCAGATCTCGGCGCTGGAGTTCGTCAAGGGATTGGATCAGCTGAGGACGCGCGACGAGCCGGCCAGTCTGCTGGGCGACCTGGTGTGGCTGGGCACGGACAGCCGCAAGATACTGGTCTACTCAGCGAGGAATCCGGAGCAGGAGGAGCAGCTGGGCAGCTATGCGGTGGCGGGGGCAGTGCAGCGCATCCTCTACCACTTCGATGCCGTCTACGTGGCCCTGTCGGGGGCCACGGTGCTGATCTTCCGCCGCGGCAACGACGGCGTCTGGCAGATGCGCGATCCGCAGACCATCAGGCTGGGCGACTCCGATCTGGCCGTGCCCAGTCTGCTGCCCATCAACATGTGCATCTACGCCTCGTGCGGCAACCGGGTGTACGTGCTGAACGCCCTCAATGGCGAGATCCAGCGGAGCTTCGAGGTGCAGCACGGGGCCAGCCAGCAGGTGAACCTGATGGCCCACTCGGGCATTGGGCTCTGGATATCGCTGAAGAACTCCACGATGCTGTGCCTCTACCACACGGAGACGTTCAAGCACCTGCAGGACATCAACATCGCCTCTAGTGTGCTGCGGCACGACGGCAAGAAGGAGCAGCCGCTGAACAACAGCTCGGTGTATGTGACCGCCCTGATGGCCTGCAAGGGCCTGCTCTGGGTGGGCACCAATGTGGGCATTGCGGTGACCATTCCGCTGCCCCGCCTCGAGGGCGTGCCCATCATCAGCGGCGGCATCAACATGTCCTGCCATGCGCACTTTGGTCCGATTACCTTCCTGCTGCCGCTCATCCCCAAGGTCTATCCCGCCTACAAGCCACCGCCAGTGGGTGGTGCAGCTGCTCCATTGGTGCCCAGCATGGGCGACGACCTCCAGTTGCCGGCCATCGATGCGGATCCCAAGATCCAGGAGCTGGACGACGGTGCCGTGGTGCTGCGCCGCGATCTGGCCAAGGAGGATGCAGCGGCGGCGGCGGCTGCGGTTGTGGCCAGTCCGGGTGCCGATTCAACGGCCTCGTCGCCGCGCAGCTCCAAGCTGGACAAGCAGAACTCGCTGGACCAGAGCTTCACGGCCAAGATACGCGCCTCGCTGGCCAATTCGCCGGCCTTTCACCGCAAGCGCTTCCGCGACGATCCCAACCGGATGTCCAAGACCCTGCCACGCGGCCTTGGAGCCACTGCAGCAGTGGGAGTGGGAGTGGGAGTGGGTACAGGAGCGGGCGTAGTGCCTGGCACCCCGGGCTCGGCCAATTCGGCAGGGAACACCGAGCACGGCATATGCGATGTCTACGGCCTGTATGGCAAGCTGATATTCGTGAAGGAGGACTACGATGCGGAGGAGGGCAACCAGGGCAACCTGATGGACATGATGTACGAGGGCATGAGGCGCTCCGACCCCGAGCTGGCCGCCATACCCGGCAAGGTGTGCACCCTGGACAGGCGTTTGCGCATGAAGGCATCGCGGCCGAGGTCGTTGGACCTGTCCAACTGGTCCGTGGACTCCAAGTCCTCCAGCCTGTACACGTCGTCGGGCAGCGAGGAGAGCATGGGCATACGGCACTTTGGCGGGCGGTCAGTGTCCCGGAATAGCAGCAGTGCCAGCCACAAGACCTCCGGCACGGGCAGCGATCTGGGCAATATATCCGAGAACGGGCTGATGACCACGGCGGACATACACCACCACCAACAGCAGCAGCAACAGCAGCAGCAGCAGTTGCTAATTAGCTCCTCTTCAGCCAAAACAGAGGAGACCGGCGGCAGACTGGGGGGTACAGTGAGTGCCGCTGGCCTGGACAAACCAGCCGCCGCTGCGGTGGCCACGCTTAAGCGCAAGCAGAAGCAGAACTCCAAGCAGCAGCAGCAGCTGAGCGCCGACGGACCGCGGACAGTGATCACGCTGATGGGCGGACGGGGCTACTGGCGCCAGATGTGGTACAATGGGGGGGCAGGCGGTTCGCCCAGCCACAAGAACAGCTCCTCCGGCGGAGGCAGTGCATCCGGCTCGGGCGGACAGGACAATCCCAGCTGCTCGCCCCTGACGGCCAACTCCAATGACGCCCACATTGTGGTGTGGGAGAAGAAGTTATAATCGCAGGAGCTGGTGTGCTGCTGCACCCTTCAGCAGCATCCCCACCAGCACCATCCGCCGCTCACCGAGCTGTGGCGCCGCGTGGGCGAGCAGCAGCAGCAGCTCCAGCAGCTCCAGCAGATCCAGATGCAGCGCCGTGGACGCGGACGTGTGCGCTTCCGGGGATCCTTCATCCAGCGCGATCGCAGTGCCGGCAACGATGGTGGAGCGGGTGCGGGAGCGGTAGCTGGAAACAAATTGGGTGCCAGTCTGAAGCGACTGACCAAGCTGAAGCGCGGCGGCAGCCTCAAGGAGTTCTAGATGCGCGTGTACATTGTTTTCGAAATTTAGTTTGTAGCTCTTAGGCTTACGATTTAGGCACAAAATCACTTGATTTGCTTTCTCTTTTTTTTTTTCTTTCTGCGTTTGCTGTAAGCGGGAATATCGAATATATATTATATTTATAAGCGACCCTGTGTACGTTTCCAGACCAAATCGGAAAACAAATCTTTAAAAATCAGTTTAACAATTTCCTAAATCAATACAATCAATCTATATCACAAAGGTTTTTCTTAACCAGGCTAGAGGTTTTGCTTAAAAAGGCTGCATTATTTAATTCAAAATAACCTAAGGGCAATGTAAAATCCCAACTTCCATTATCAAAAAGCCAAATTTGCTAAAACTTTCATAGTTTCTCTTGTACGAAAATCAGTAAACACTAATGTGAAGTCAAATTATTTACAATAATATCACTTTTCGCTAAAATTATCTACCAAAGTTTAATTTTTCACCAAACTATCATATATAATGGTTTCAAAATTCATTTATTGCACTAATTAAATTCGTTATATAGTGTAAAACTCATATTTACAGTCGAACTTTTTCATATCCTTGCTGAAAAAGGCAATTTTTTTTTTATAATTTTCAAAACTTTGGAAATATAAGATAAATTAAGTAAATTTCGTTTTTAACCAGTTTGGAACTTCACCTTTCGGTGGGTTTTTCAACGAGCTGTTAGGATAAACTTAGTTTGAATCAGATTTGGAAACGGAAGCGGCTACAGGGGTGTATATATAGCGAATGTTTCCGGAGAAACCTAGTGCTTAGTCAGCTTTTTCTCAAACTTGAACAGCCAACTATCTCTTTTCGTTCTCGATTCTCGCGTAAGTGAAAGTGAAACTTAGCCCTAGGAAAATGTTTTTTTTTTCGTATGTAGTTCATAACTGAATATCCAAATATACAATGTTTTTTTTTCGATAGTTCAGTAAGCATAATATGTTACATAGAATATAAGTAGTTTGATAAGCGATTAAGCACACACACTCACACACACACAAGCGAGCGGCCAAGCCCACAAGCTAAGGGGAAATGATGTTGTCTGTAAAATAAGAGATAAACGATAAAACGAAAAAGCATTGTTAAAAAAACAGGATGCGTTTTTTAGATGGCTATTTAAACCCACTCATTAACCATGCTTTTTGTTGTTAACCTTTTCGAAGTCGAAACTCTAATGCAGCTGGCAGCACTTCCCTTTATGAATGTATTATAACGAAATTAGAATTAAACGTACTCCCCGTTTATGGATAAACCCAATTTGTAGTACTCTAAAGCCTGTATTTGTGAAAATTTACAACAAACAAACAAGATACAAGAACAAATTTTTTTTTTGTTGTTTGTCAAGTAAACTTATATATATATACAAGAGTAATGAAGCGAACAAGGAATATCTTATATATACACAAAAACATACTTATATACGATTTACATCTTTAAAAATATACATGTGCGTGTGTACGAGAATATTTAGCAAAAAATAATAAATAAAGAAACAAAATGTTTTATCGAAGATATTTTTTGTGAGCGATATCTTTTGGATACACATATAGAAGTCAGGCATAATGCAATTATGTAACTTTTTATATCATTGTGCATATTTACACACTTACACACCTACACGCGAATACAGACACACACACACACAAATAAGCGTTAACGCACTCATCTACATATATGAAAATAATATATTTACCTATATATCTACACATATTTACGGGTTCCCCGGGGAACCCAAATGTACATGTACTTGGATGGCATATTATTCGGCCTCGTTTGTGAACTATCTACCCACAGCGAAACCAGTTGCTTTGTCGATGTTATACAACAAAGAAACAAAAAAAACATTGTATGTATTCAAGAACAAAGAAAATGTATTAAAATATTACAAAAAAAATATATCACATGTGTTCTCTTATTTGATCCTATTATTATAGTGGGTTATTTGGATTTTCATGGTTCTTTTTTTTTAAGATGCTTTTTGTCAATATCTATAAACGACTTTGCAATAACATATGGAATAATTCAAAAATGGGGCTTTGATCTGAGTTATTCGGAATTTATAGTGTTTTTATTGAGCTTTGGTTTTTTTAGTGTTTGGACTGCATACTTTTATGCTGATTGAGTAAATGTTTTTAGTTTCAGAGCCACTGTTCAAAGATCAGTTATTTTTACAGTTTTACATTTACTTCTTTTCTGTAACTTTGCCAAAATAAGACCCAAAGTCAAAAGAGTTGCAATTTTTGAACAGCTGGCAACCTATAATATCCGTCCCTGATCGATTTAAAACAATTCATTTTGTTTTGACAAAAAAACCGAATTTAGAAAAACGTTTTCTAAAAATTTACTTTTGTCCAAATTTCTGACTTTTTTGTAAGGGGGTACATCATCATTTTTTGTAGAAATTTGAAAATCTGAAAAAATTTTAACTGTGAATGCTATTCGATTTAAAATTTTATTACGAATTCAACGGTGTATGACATTCCTCATTTTGAGCATTATTTTCCAGGGTTTTGACACAAAAACCAAGTTTTTAATGTGTTTTTTGCGATTTTTGACGATTTTTTAAACTAAATTATTTCTGAAGAGTCTTTTTGCTGTAACTTTGCCAAAAAAACACCCAAAGTCAAAAGAGTTGCCATTTTGAACAGCTGACAACCAATACCATCCATCCCTATTCGATTGAAAACCATTGATTTTGTTTTGACACAAAAACCGAATTAAGAAAAACGTTTTCTGAAAAATTTATTTTTGTCCAAATTTCTGACTTTTTTGTAAGGGGGTACATCATCATTTTTTGCAGGAATTTGAAAATCTCAAAAAATTTTAACTATGAATGCCATTCGATTGGAAATTTTATTACGAATTCAACGGTGTATGACATTCCTCATTTTGAGCATTATTTTCCAGGGTTTTGACACAAAAACCAAGTTTTTAATGTGTTTTTTTGCGATTTTTGACGATTTTTTAAACTAAATTATTTCTGAAGAGTCTTTTTGCTGTAACTTTGCCAAAAAAACACCCAAAGTCAAAAGAGTTGCCATTTTGAACAGCTGACAACCAATACCATCCATCCCTATTCGATTGAAAACCATTGATTTTGTTTTGACACAAAAACCGAATTAAGAAAAACGTTTTCTGAAAAATTTATTTTTGTCCAAATTTCTGACTTTTTTGTAAGGGGGTACATCATCATTTTTTGCAGAAATTTGAAAATTTGAAAAAATTTTAACTGTGAATGCTATTCGATTGGGAATTTTATTACGAATTCAACGGTGTATGACATTCCTCATTTTGAGCATTATTTTCCAGGGTTTTGACACAAAAACCAAGTTTTTAATGTGTTTTTTGCGATTTTTGACGATTTTTCAAACTAAATTATTTCTGAAGAGTCTTTATGTTATAACTTTACCAAAATAAGACCCAAAGTCAAAAGAGTTGCCATTTTGAACAGCTGGCAACCTATACCATCCGTCCCTGATCGATTGAAGACCATTGATTTTGTTTTGACACAAAAACCGAATTAAGAAAAACATTTTCTGAAAAATTTATTTTTGTCCAAATTTCTGACTTTTTTGTAAGGGGGTACATCATCATTTTTTGCAGAAATTTGAAAATTTGAAAAAATTTTAACTGTGAATGCCATTCGATTGGAAATTTTATTACGAATTCAACGGTGTATGACATTCCACATTTTGAGCATTATTTCCCAGGGTTTTGACACAAAAACCAAGTTTTTAATGTGTTTTTGCGATTTTTGACGATTTTTCAAAATAAATTATTTCTGAAGAGTCTTTTTGTTGTAACTTTGCCAAAATAAGACCCAAAGTCAAAAGAGTTGCCATTCTGAACAGCTGACAACCAATACCATCCATCCCTATTCGATTGAAAACCATTGATTTTGTTTTGACACAAAAACCGAATTAAGAAAAACGTTTTCTGAAAAATGTATTTTTGTCCAAATTTCTGACTTTTTTGTAAGGGGGTACATCATCATTTTTTGCAGGAATTTGAAAATCTCAAAAAATTTTAACTGTGAATGCCATTCGATTTAAAATTTTATTACGAATTCAACGGTGTATGACATTCCACATTTTGAGCATTATATCCCAGGGTTTTGACACAAAAACCAAGTTTTTAATGTGTTTTTTTGCGATTTTTGACGATATTTCAAACTAAATTATTTCTGAAGAGTCATTATGTTGTAACTTTGCCAAAACAAGACCCAAAGTCAAAAGAGTTGCCATTTTGAACAGCTGACAACCTATACCATCCATCCCTATTCGATTGAAAACAATTAATTTTGTTTTGACACAGAAACAGAATTTAGAAAAACGTTTTTTGAAAAATGTATTTTTCTCCAAATTTCTGACTTTTTTGTAAGGGGGTACATCATCATTTTTTGCAGAAATTTGAAAATCTGAAAAAATTTTAACTGTGAATGCCATTTGATTGGAAATTTTATTACGAATTCAACGGTGTATGACATTCCACATTTTGAGCATTATTTCCCAGGGTTTTGACACAAAAACCAAGTTTTTAATGTGCGTTTTGCGATTTTTGACGATTTTTCAAACTAAATTATTTCTGAAGAGTCTTTATGTTGTAACTTTGCCAAAATAAGACCCAAAGTCAAAAGAGTTGCCATTTTGAACAGCTGACAACCAATACCATCCATCCCTATTCGATTGAAAACAATTAATTTTGTTTTGACACAGAAACAGAATTTAGAAAAACGTTTTTTGAAAAATGTATTTTTCTCCAAATTTCTGACTTTTTTGTAAGGGGGTACATCATCATTTTTTGCAGAAATTTGAAAATCTCAAAAAATTTTAACTATGAATGCCATTCGATTGGAAATTTTATTACGAATTCAACGGTGTATGACATTCCACATTTTGAGCATTATATCCCAGGGTTTTGACACAAAAACCAAGTTTTTAATGTGTTTTTTGCGATTTTTGACGATATTTCAAACTAAATTATTTCTGAAGAGTCTTTATGTTGTAACTTTGCCCAAATAAGACCCAAAGTCAAAAGAGTTGCCATTTTGAACATCTGGCAACCTATACCATTCGTCCCTATTCGATTGAAAACAATTAATTTTGTTTTGACACAGAAACAGAATTTAGAAAAACGTTTTTTGAAAAATGTATTTTTCTCCAAATTTCTGACTTTTTTGTAAGGGGGTACATCATCATTTTTTGCAGGAATTTGAAAATCTCAAAAAATTTTAACTGTGAATGCCATTCGATTTAAAATTTTATTACGAATTCAACGGTGTATGACATTCCACATTTTGAGCATTATATCCCAGGGTTTTGACACAAAAACCAAGTTTTTAATGTGTTTTTTGCGATTTTTGACGATATTTCAAACTAAATTATTTCTGAAGAGTCTTTATGTTGTAACTTTGCCCAAATAAGACCCAAAGTCAAAAGAGTTGCCATTTTAAACATCTGGCAACCTATACCATCCGTCCCTGATCGATTGAAGACGATTGATTTTGTTTTGACACAAAAACAGAATTTAGAAAAACGTTTTTAGAAGAATTTATTTTTGTCCAAATTTCTTACTTTTTTGTAAGGGGGTACATCATCATTTTTTGCAGGAATTTGAAAATCTCAAAAAATTTTAACTATGAATGCCATTCAATTGGAAATTTTATTACGAATTCAACGGTGTATGACATTCCACATTTTGAGCATTATTTCCCAGGGTTTTGACACAAAAACCAAGTTTTTAATGTGTTTTTTGCGATTTTTGACGATTTTTCAAACTAAATTATTTCTGAAGAGTCTTTATGTTGTAACTTTGCCAAAATAAGACCCAAAGTCAAAAGAGTTGCCATTTTGAACAGCTGACAACCAATACCATCCATCCCTATTCGATTGAAAACAATTAATTTTGTTTTGACACAGAAACATAATTTAGAAAAACGTTTTTTGAAAAATGTATTTTTCTCCAAATTTCTGACTTTTTTGTAAGGGGGTACATCATCATTTTTTGCAGAAATTTGAAAATCTGAAAAAATTTTAACTGTGAATGCCATTCGATTGGAAATTTTATTACGAATTCAACGGTGTATGACATTCCACATTTTGAGCATTATTTCCCAGGGTTTTGACACAAAAACCAAGTTTTTAATGTGTTTTTTGCGATTTTTGACGATTTTTCAAACTAAATTATTTCTGAAGAGTCTTTATGTTGTAACTTTGCCAAAACAAGACCCAAAGTCAAAAGAGTTGCCATTTTGAACAGCTGACAACCAATACCATCCATCCCTACTCGATTGAAAACAATTAATTTTGTTTTGACACAGAATTTAGAAAAACGTTTTTTGAAAAATGTATTTTTCTCCAAATTTCTGACTTTTTTGTAAGGGGGTACATCATCATTTTTTGCAGAAATTTGAAAATCTGAAAAAATTTTAACTGTGAATGCCATTCGATTGGAAATTTTATTACGAATTCAACGGTGTATGACATTCCACATTTTGAGCATTATTTCCCAGGGTTTTTCAAACTAAATTATTTCTGAAGAGTCTTTTTGTTGTAACTTTGCCAAAATAAGACCCAAAGTCAAAAGAGTTGCCATTTTGAACATCTGGCAACCTATACCATCCGTCCCTGATCGATTTAAAACAATTCATTTTGTTTTGACACAGAAATAGAATTTAGAAAAACGTTTTTTGAGAAATTAATTTTTCTCCAAATTTCTGACTTTTTTGCAGAAATTTGAAAATCTGAAAAATTTTAACTGTGAATGTCATTCAATTGGAAATTTTATTACGAATTCAACGGTGTATGACATTCTATGATCTGACCATTATTTCCGTGGCTTTTGATACATCGACTGATTTATACGGTATTTTTGGTTTACATTATGATTAAATGTTTTACATTGAATTTTTGTTGTGATGTTTTGGCAAAAGCGTTTTAAATATTGATCCGGAAGTTTAGCTTTCCTTTTGCTTATTATTTTATGCACAGCAAAACCTTTAGTTGCATTTGTGCATTTTACATAACCCGACATGACACTGCACATAGCAGGGCAAAAAAGCGAAAGTTGATAATGCATTTATAATATTGTCACTTTACTTCTTTTCCAGAGCATCTGTTACATTTGGAACCAAACACCTTGATTCTCTGGGGATACTAAAACATTCAATATTTATTTATTATTTATATTAACATTAATGTGTTCCAAATGATTTTCAAATAGTAAGAGCTTTATAGTATAGCTTTAGACTAATCTAGCAAGAAGTCCTACCTTATTTTCTTCCTGAGCTTAAAGCTCTGACATATTTAGGAAAGTCCTGTTTCTATAAAAAGCTATCGACTTGTTTTAAACCAGAAATAGCGGTGGTCAAAAACCGTTGCAAGCTCCACTTTGAATAGTGACCCACTTATTTGAGCTGGGGCATTAGTTTTGCGTAAGGGCCACAAAGTCACAGAGAAAGACTTGCGGGCGTGCCAAATTGATATTATCAGTAATGAATAATAATGCCCAATAAGCGAGTCAGCTGATAATGACGATGTCGGCGGATGCGACGGCCCATTACATAAACGAAAGCACATTGCACCGCAGCGCCAGCTCCAGCTCCAGCTCCAGCTTATTAGTGTTAATTGTTGGCGACGACACTTTTATTTTCAATTCCAATTCCATTTCCATTTTGCTTTATTTTCACCGCTTCAAAGGCGAGTTGAATCGTCGACGTCGAACTTGGCAAGTGTCTGGTCTGTCCCCCTTAACGCTTAACGAGATTGCAGTCTCTGAGTCTGGGCCAGACATTATGCAATATTAGGGCCCGAAGGCGATTGGGACCGGTACCCAAAATAGCCACCGAAATACGCCGCGATCCAAATGACATGATGCTCAAAGGGTCCGAAAATATATTATATCTCTGCTAACATAGAGCCAAACAAATCGTTCAACAAACAAAACTATTAAATATAAATTAAGTCACAAGAGGTGAAAGCGTAGATCTAGATCTGCGGGTCCTACGAACTTAACCATTGGTTAGATGCAGCTTTTAAACAAAAGATACATTACACACAGATGTATTACATTTATTAAAAAATATAATCATTTCCCTGAAGTATTTTTAAAGAAATAACCAATTTCTTTTACATTACAGATTGACATGCTAGCAATATATTTATGATCATTGGTTTATATTAAACACTTATTAACATAATAATACCTAAAATCTTAAGTTCAATTTTTCTTAGCTATAAAAGATACAAATAAAAATCTTTTTACCCTAGTCCACAAAGTGCCTAAAACTCAGTAAACTGGAAAACAAATACCACTTTTTGTTCACTTTTGCCCACAGAGTGTATAAAGTTCAGCCAAATTCCTGATTAGATTTCATCCCGGCATAAAATATAAAAAAACAAATAATCAAATACATAAACACGTTCAAAAATTGGGCAAAGTATCGTTAATTAAAAAAGCATATTGGTAGTAAGGTTTTGCCTTTGTTTAGTCAATTTTCAATTAATAATTTTGTGGGTGCCCACAGTATTGATTCATAAACTTATATATGCCTATGAGAAGGACAAATTGGGGAAAGGATGATGTGAAGCAGGGAATAAACGGGTGACAAGTCCCCTACTGGCAGTCACAGATGCGACAATTGGATCGATAAATCAGCCTTGTTTATGGCAAACAGCGACGGCCATAACCATAACTTCCGACGGTGGTAAATGGTTCCCAGTTCGAAAATCGCTGAGAGATTGTCCATGAGGCCATGACCTGCCCCAAGTGCTTTGCGTAACAACAACAACAACAACAACAACAACGAATGCGGTAGGGAGTGTAGAGATTTGTTGTTTTTGGCTTTCCCAGCCAGTCACGATCGTCGCAATTTTCTTGTCACTGTCACCCGAAAAAAAAAACGTTCGGCACACGCAACAAAGCAAAGCAAAGCGGCAGCAGCAGCAACAGCAATAGCAATAGCAACAGCAACTGCTGCAGACACAGCAGCAACATCGACTTAAAAGACAAATAAACAAAGCAGCGGCTACAGTAAAAATTCCAACAACACGAACAGCAGCACTAACAGTAACAGAAACAGAAACAGTAACAACAATGGCAAAAACAATGTTGCAGCAGCAGCAACAACAGCAATTGACGATTTGCCGCTGCTGATAAGAAATAAATTGTCTACAAGTTTAAGGGGAATATGGAATACTCTTAATCGGATTTTATATTTTTCTATAGATTGTATATCTCAGGCAGAAAGCACAATTATGTCAAATACAATAAGTACGATAAATACGATATCAGCATCAAATAAATGACATTGAATTAAAATACTATTATTTATACTTTGAATGGCAGCTACGCTATTATTAAATTTTAAAATATGTATATTGCGCTGACATATAACATTGACATAGTATTGACATTGGCTGGTTATCTCAGAACATCTAAAAATAAATAAAAAACAATATCTTTAATCGAAATGCCAAGTCTATTTTATTATTTCTGGTACCCTATTTTGAGGGTAGTGTACAAATGGTTTACTCGCAAAAACAGCAAACAGCCGCAACGAGCGACAATTTAACGAGGTTGCTGCTGCCGTTGGATGTTGCTGTTGTTGCTGTTTAATGTTGCTGTTGCTGCCGTGGCTCCCAGCAGCAACATTTTGGCCTCAACCGCATTCGCAGTCGCCCGTCGCTGTCGCTGCCGCTGCCAACTTCTTCGGCCGGCGGTTTCCATTTCATTTTTAAGCTAACGCTCGTCGCGTTCAGCGTTTTAATATTTAATTGTCGTCGATCGCGAGCGGTTGTCATTGCTCCAGAGCCACTGAATAAGTGGTATTGCCATTCGAATTGCCACGGCTATACCGTTACCGTCTATCTTTTAAGAAGAAGTGATCCGGATTTTTCCCAAGTTAATCACAAAATTTCTTGAGTCGCGATCCGCACATTTTTTGTTCAGTGGTCTTCTGCATTTTTTTTCTGTGTGTTTTGTGGAAACTATCCATTTGTGGAAATGATTCCCTGGATCGGTTTGAGCTTAGCCCTCGTGCTGATCGTCTGCCCCGCGGATATATCTTCGCGCAGCTACAGCAACGGCCTGATCTTCTACGAACTGAAATCGCACCAGCCGTATTTACCACCCACGGTCAGTGTGTCCCGGGGTCGCAATTTGGCCAGTGTCAAGTACTCGGAGAAGGGCTCCATCTGGTCCACCTTTGGCCAGCCCTGCGAGTGCAGCGGACCGACCTGCGGATGCTGCGCCGGTCTCAAGGTCGATCAGTACCGATTCGACCAGAAAGGTGAGCAAAATATATATTCTTTTCGCAATATATTGCAAGATAAGCAATTCATGAAACTTTGGGAAATTTTAAGGCATATTTATGCCTCTTTAGCAGTTTAAAGTTTTCTTTTTAAATAGCAAAAGGAATGAGGGGTTCACTGCTACTTTTATGACAGTTTTCTAAAATTAGTAAGCCAAATTATTATGTATATTATTTTAATTTAATTTATACTTTTAAATTATTTATTACGAGAGAACTGCAATTTTAAAACGTGTTTTGCCTATCTATATATGGTTTTTTGGACTTGAAAAAATAATATTTAAAATGATTTAAATAAGCAATAAGAATTGAAGGCGAAGCTATGAGGTTTCTTTATAAGTAATAATTCTTCGAATAAATATTGATAATAAAATAAATAAATAATAAATAAATAAATGTTAAAACACTCTATAAATCTGTGGACTTATATTTATATTTAGCTGTCAAATCGATTTAAGGGACTATTAGCAAAATTTATTTAAAATAATATTTCTAATTTTATGGGTTGTAAAATTTCAGTAATAGAAATATTTATACTTAGGAATCCTTGTAGATTTTAAAGATTTACCGAGACTTAAATTAAATACAACGATATCTTATGCAATTTGCAATATTATTATAAAATAATTATACATGAAAGGTATAAATAAATAAGATATTGCTGTATTTATTTTATATCTTGGTTAAAGTACGCATAGTTTAGTTTCAGATTAGATTTTATTAATGTTTTTCGGGTGATTATTAGTTATTTCGAGCAAATAGGATGTTTGAAAATGTTTTAAAGGTTTTAGTTTCAGTATGCTGTTTAGCCTTAATATCTTAATATCCAGTAATAAGTAGTGGTTTAGTAGGCCCCTGGGTAATCGCCCACTAGCCATGTGGTTATGCAGTGATTAGGATCGCAGCGATCACTTAGCCCGGTCCAAATCGTGGCTCCTGGCCTGCGGGTGGTGGCAATGGCTCTCAGTTTGGAGTCAGTTTGGATTCCAGGCCGATTTCCTTGGCCAAGAAACCGAAATCTTGGCGGTGAGTTGGCGGCGCATGCCGGAGACTACAATGCGATCGGTGGTTTCCATTTCCATTACCATTTCGCTCCGCTTCGCTTCGTGACATGCCAGCATTCGCCAATCAAAATGCCACAAATTGTTGGCGCTTGCAGCGGTGGTGGTGGTGATGGTGGTGATGGTGGTGATGGTGGTGATGGTGGTGGTGGTTACCCCCTCATCCGCCTGGGATCCGTAGACAGTTTGCCACCCGCCACTTTCATTCATTGAACGAAACGATTCCATTCCATTTCATTGTTGTACGTACGTCTGTCTGCAGTTTTTGATTCAGCGTTTTCTTTCCATTTTGCCTCTTTATTGCAGTGTGCGCCAACGTGAGCTTTGTGCCGCAGCTGGAGGAGGCCCAACTGGAGGTCTATCTGAACGGCCGACCCTCCTCGAAGTACGGGATCTCGGTGCGCAATCCGGCGCCCTTCTGCATCCCCGTCATGATGGGCGTGCCGATGGCCATGTGCGTCCAGATGACCGATGTCACCCTGGCGGGGAACAACCTGAACATGTGCATGGACTTTGTGGTGCGACTGGCCACCACGGATCTCTTCGAGATGCACTTCCAGTGCATGAAGATGGGCCTGGATGGGCTGCAGTATGTGGACAAGAACGGGCAGCCCGTGCTGCCGGCTGGCCAAAGTGACGATCCGGAGGAGTACGCGGAGTACGCCGAGCTGGAGGATCAGCCGGAGGAGTATCCCGCGCAGGAGGAAGTCAAGGGGGAGGACTATCAGCCTGAGAAGATTGGATCTTCTACTAGCGAGCAGGTCAAAGAGGAGGAGAACCAACCCTTGGGCTATCCACCTCTAAGTCAACCGTTGGAGAATCAAGCACAGCAGACACAGCCTCAGAAGAATCAGCCACTGATCGATCAACTGAATGAGGATCAATCAAAGCTGGAAGATCAAGTAAATGAAGACAAGAGCCAGGAGTATCAACCAATGGGCTACCACCCTCAGAAGAATCAAACCCTGAGCGAGCCACTCAAACATGATCAGTTGGAAAAGCAGGAGGATCAACAGGGCTATCAACCACTAGGTCTGGTGGATCATCTAAAAGAAGATCAGAAACAACCTCTGGAGAATCGACCTCCTGCAGGTGCACATAACGAGGATACTTTGGAAGAGGAGCAACCAACGGGCTATCAACCCCTGACACAGCCAGAAGATCATCTTGTGGAGAATCAAGAGAAAGAGGAGAGTCAAGATCATCAAGAGGACGAAGAAACCGGAGAGGTGGAGCCCCTGCCAATCGAAAGTGAAATGTTAATGGCCAGCGATCAGGCAGATGAAACACCGCTCGAAGAAGAGACCGAAGAAGTGCCAGCAGAAGACGCGAAAGAGACGGCAATGGGGGCGGAGAAAGAGAAAGACTCTGGGCAAGAGCAAGAGCAAGAGACACCTGACAATGACAATGGTTATGGCTATGGCGAGAGTGGCCCGAGGCCAAGTCAGGTAATTGAAACAATTACCAATTCAATAAAAGCCACTGAGGCGCCCACAACAACAACAACTACAACGAAAATACCGACAACAACTAAAATACCAACAACAACA
Source organism: Drosophila gunungcola (assembly GCF_025200985.1). NCBI lineage: Eukaryota > Metazoa > Arthropoda > Insecta > Diptera > Drosophilidae > Drosophila > Drosophila gunungcola. The sequence goes on along the minus strand of NW_026453185.1, from coordinate 426,887 downwards.
ACAGCAACAGCAACAACATCAACAGCCGCGACATTTAACAAGCCAAACATTGTTGTTATTGATGACACAAACAATGGGGAGAAGACAGTAGAAGAAGGGTACGAGAAGACAGCGGAAGAGGCGGAGAAAGAGGAGGAGACAGACGAGGAAGAGGAGGCAGAAGACGAGGAGGGAGAAACGGAAGAAGAGGCGACAACACTGGCTGTTGAAATCGAAAACGATAGCGATAATGAGATAAACGTGGACGATGATGATGATGATGAGGTGGAGAAAAAAAACCAGGTGAAGGAACCCCCGAACAAAAAGGAAGAGCAGGCAAATGAGGGGATTAAAGAGGGAGAAAAGAAAGAGGAGAAAGAGGTGAAGATAGGTCATAGAGAAAAGGTCAAGCCAGAGTCCATCGATGACACTGCAGCTGAAGAAAAGGAAGGGGAAGAGGCAGCGGAAGATGATAATGAAGAAGGAGATGGAGACGAAGAGGCGGAGGAGGATGAAGATGAGGAGGAGGAGGAGGAGGAAGAGGACGATGCCGAGGAGGAAGACGAAGACGAAGAAGAGGCTGCAGAAGAATCCGCAGCAGCAGCAAAACCAGAAGAAAGTGCTGTGAAAATCGAAGAAAATGGATATGGCATTGCAAATGCATACGCAAATGCAAATGTAAATGAAAATGAAAATGAAAAGGCGACGCCGGCAGCGAAGTCGTTGTCCCGACGTCGACGTCTGCGCACCCGCCGCCTGTCCAGCCCCCTGACACGCCCATTGAGGAAAATCCATTAACCCCCCCTCAACTTAATTAAATGTAATTCGTAATTGTTAATGAATTGTTAATGATAAACGTTGAAGCCTGTTAATTAATACGTATTTATTGTATTTATTGAAACCAACTCAAAGCCAAACTCAAGCGAAATAAATCATAATTGTAATTTAACGACTGCAAATTTCAAGTTAATATCAGGGGTTTGGAGAAGAGCAATGGAAAATTCAACTTCAAAATTTAACCATAGGTTGGTCAACATCAAAAGGCTGATTTCAGTTATTTTAAACTGAGCATTTTCTATTTGAAATACCCTGAAGCCAAATGTTTTGTTGTAAGCTTTCGAAAAAGTTTTATGTAGTTAATTTTTGTTTTATAAGCAACAATTATATTGCAGCCAGTTATCAACGCCATTTAATATGATTAAAAAATGCCTAAAAAAAAAATTAAAAGCCAGTTTAGAAAAAATGTTACATGAAAATATGCACTTTAATTTGTTTGTAGGCATCTTAAAATATTAGAAATGCCCTTAAGCGAAAAAAACCTAATAATAATTTTAAAAACTTAAACCATCTTGAAAACCAAAGAAAAGCTCATCAAGGCAATTTATTAAAAGAGGTGAATATGCATTTTAAATAAAACAATAATAAAATAATATTGAGTTGTACTGAAAGTCCCAATATTATTTCCCATCATTTTGGCTTTGCTCCATTTGTTAAAGTTCCCGTTGGGTGAATGATTTTGGTTAGTTTCTTGCCAAATTTCGGGTTGGCCCAAATTAGTGAGTACTTCGAAATTAGCCGTAGGAGAGCAGAGAATGTCCTGGACGAGTGGGCTGGCCAATGGGGGCGTGCTGGCCCCCCTGCTGCCGCAGCTCCGCCCCTGGCAGCGGGTCGATTGGCGCTCCTGCATGCAGTCGCAGATCTACGGGGATTGGGGCATCTTCTACAACCGCCGCCAGCTGAAACGCTCGGCGCTGGACAGTTTCGGGCGGGCGATGACCGTCTGCAAGGAGGCGGCGCCGCCCCCCGCTCCACCCAGCTGCCCAATGGCCCGCAATACCGGCCCCGCCCACCTTCGCAGCTGTTTCGATGCGGAGGCGGGCGTGTGCCGCGGGGACTACAAGTCCCTGTTTCTGCGGAGTCGCTGCCAGCGGTCGATGGCCCGTCCGGAGCTGGCCCTCCTCGATGTCCGGCGAGCTCAGCGCGCCCTGGAGCTGTTCCGCCGCCCCAATGAGGCCTGCGCCCTGGTCGCCACCGGGATCATTGCCGAGAAGTGCGACGCCCTGGTCGATGCCAACGAATTCGAAAGCGGCCTCACCACGCTCCACCTGGAAGGGCGTCCCTTCGGTGGACAGTTCGCCGACAGCCGCTTTCGCCAGATCAAACAGAAGGTGATTGCCCACTCATCCCTCTAATCAAATTATTATATCCCAAATTGCTTCAGAAGCACTCTTTTAATTTAAAATTACCTACAAAAACTCCTCCGAACTAAAGAAATCTAGAAAAGTAATTTACAAAACAGGTAGAAAATATTTGGGAGACCTATCCATCTAAGCATAATCTTATAGCCAAAAAGATTTTATTTTCTGAACTCAATTTTATTTTGGTTAAAAGCAAAAAAAAAAAAACTTAAAAAAAACTTAAACTTGGCAATAATGATACATGGGAATATTGATTTTGGCAAATTTGTATGTTCTATGTGGCTCTTACAACTTTAAAATATTTTTATTTTTGTGTTGAAGGCATTTTACGTCCTTGAGCCAATTAAATACTTCTTAAATTAAAAGTTTTTACAGATTTTAAAGTCTTTTGTTTTCGTGTGTCTTAATAACCTAGTTATTAATAATAATCAGGTCTTATCTGCCATCAGGAAAAGGCAGAGTAATGTTATATAAGTTTATTCCCCACACTGACTGTAGATCCTTGGCGTTTTCGATGACACCTTGGGCGAATCGCTGCGGCCTTTTATGCAGCAGCATTGCGAAGTCCTTGGGGAGGTCGCCCGCCGGCAAAAGGAGCTTGCCGCCCAGGTGCCACGCCCCCTCTGGAAGGAGATGCGCGAACGGGGGCAGTGCGACGTTCAGAGCGTCCTCGTCAAGGCGCCGGTACAGTTAACCCCATTGGAAAAAGCACGTCGGCGGCTGAGCGAACGCCTGTACAACTACAACTACATGGGCCGCAGCGCCGTTGACGTTGCGCTATTACGTCATCTGCGCAGCGACCGCAACTTTCTCGATCCGCTGAGGCTGATGACCACAGCCCCCCTGCGCCAACTCAGCGAGGAGCAGTACACAATTGTCCGGCGGTTTATGGTACGTCTTACTAGATTTTTAAAGTACTATACTTTAATTCATTTATCTACAAAAAAAAATCAAAATTTTTAAGGCAAGTTTTACCATTCAATCTTTTTATTGTTGATTTTTCAAACTTCGTATTGCCCATGTATTAAGTACTTTAAAAAAAAAATTAGAAAATTTAAATAGTTAAAATACATACTTTCTTTATTAGTTAGAAATTTAAATGAAAACCCTAACATGTTGAAATCAAATGAGTATTTTCAATCATTAGTAATAATGACAATGAAATTCTTTGAATTAATTTGGTGTTTTCAATAATTCGAAATTAAAATATCATTTGGGATTAATATATTTTCCAATTTTCGAAAACCAATTAGAAATGATGCATGCCCGGAATCCGCTGTACAACCGGTTGTACACGATGCAGCGGCACGGGCGGATCGGGGAGCAGGAGCGGCGGCAGCGTCGGCGGGAGATGCACCTGTTCCACGCCCAATACCAGACGCGACGCGACTGCCTGAGGATGCTGCACGAGTTGCACAGGCGCCGCAGGGAGGGCCGCGATCCGGAGGGGCTGTCCGACTACGTGGAGCGGACAATGTCCGCACATTTCGAGCTGAAGACGCAGCGAACGCTGCCCTGGAAGTGGGAGTTCCTCAACGATGTCTACAATACGCTGGCACTGGCCTACTGCGACCGCTGCACCGTGCCCGACAATGTGGACTTCCTGGAGGCCCAGAATCGACACATTTTATATCAATTTCGATCGGAGAAGGTGCGCGACATGACCGTCAGCTTGGGGGGGTCCAATATCTATCTGGAGATCGGTCGGGAGAAGGAACGGCACAGCCGCATCAAGTGAGTGAGCTAATTCCCCGCAATAAATGGGAACTTTAGTATATCAAACCAAAAGTAAAATTAGTGGCAAAAGAAAAAACAATTTATTTATTATTTAAGTTTAATCGGTCTTAAAATTGTTTTTTTTTTTGCAGCCAGAAGCTGGAGCATCTGGGGAATCGGCTGCGTCACTCCCGCTATCCGATCGAGCGATCCTATTTGTTATTCGAGATTGCGCGCTGCCACTTCAAGGGGTCGCGCTTCGACAAGTGCCTGATGGTGGTCCAAAAGGCCTTTAACGGTGGGTTAAGCTTAACCCATTGACACAGTTCTCCAGACCCGCTAACCTGTTTAAACACCCAGAGGCGCGCAGCTGCAATAGTTTGATCTGGCGGTTCAACAGCGTGTTCCTCGGATGCCAAGTACATGCCGTACTGAATCGATTTGAGAAGCTAAAGGAATCCCTGGCCAAGGCCAGGCAATTGGCCAGCGATCTAAAGTCGCCGAAACTGGTGGCCTTTATTGCCATCTGCATCAATGTTAACAACTACGAACTGGAAATACGGCGATTGCGGCAGTCGGATATGTCGATGCGGAAATCCCGCAAACGCAGTCCCATAAGCACAGCAACTCCAATGAGCTCCCAGGCATCCAGTAGTAGTGTATTGTTATAAAGAAAATGTAACCAGAACAACCTATTCCAGTTTTGCAATGGAATATTAAGTTGACAACTGCTGGCTCAGTTGTATGTAACTAGCAAACTATTAAAATGTAATAGGTTTTTACTATAGGATTTAAATTTTGACTTGTTAATATACAATTATATCTAACACGGTTTTTGATTTTTACTTTGGAAATCTATACACATTTTGATGAAATTTGTTGGCTTTTAGATCTCACTTAAATCCAAATAATGCACAAAACTAAAATTTGAAATTTGTGGTCCGAACTAAAAATGGGTTAAATGCGAATTCTCCCACGCTAGCACTTCGACACAAAGTGTTGAATTTTCACAGCATTTAGCGTTGGCCCAAAATGTTGCAATAGCTAAATTAGTAAGCGAAGCGCGGGAAAAAATGTTTACAACAAATGCCCCGAAAGAAAGAAATACAAAGAAATGGTGGGCCATTAGGGCCGTGAAAAACAATAACCCCCAAATTCGGGGCGATATTATATAACAATAAATGCCAAGAGCCACCGGAATTATTTAATTATGCTTTTTTGTCTACCCTTTACGGCGGCGATTATACGACAATTATTGCAATATTTATTTATGATTTTTAATTGCTTTTATTTTTCACATCAGTCGCAAATGTCTTTTGTTGTTGGTATGCTCTCCGTTGTTTTTGTTTTTTATTCGGCTAAAACTTTGCATAAGCCGCGCAGCAGGGGCGGGGTTTTCGAGGGGGCTTCGACTATTACTCTTCATTTGTATGCCAGCGGGAGTGTGGGTGTCCGCTTTTTATTTCGCTTTTTTTGCGGAAAGAAAGTTACCCGACAAAAAAAGTGAGATGGACAGGGGGCAGCCGCCAATTAAATGTTTTGCTTTTGCCGCTTTATTGTTTTTGGCAATAGCGCAACAAGCCATGCCATGCGGAGTGTCGCCGAAATGCGACCGAAAACAATAAATAAATACAAAACAAGCAAAGTCGAGCAAAAAGCAAGCTACCAGCTGCATTTCAATTGAACTGTCAGCGCCTACAAAACTTTGGGGGCGATGGGAGAAATTGCAACCGATTTGGGTAATCTTAAACTATTTAACAGTCCGAAGGCCATAGGAAAATATATGGAACCAATTTTGAATTCTATACAACAGCATTGAAATACACGCCTGAAGATAGATTACCAAATTACCAACAATAAATTCGTTAAATCAAAATTTTAAGTTAAATACAAAAACATAATGCTATTTACTTTTTGACGACAACAGTTTAATAAGCTATTTAAAATGTTGGCGAAAATGTATATATTTAATACAACTCTTTATGAATATTATGCCAACAAAATATGTTTAAAAATACGCTGACCTACTTTTACGAAAGTTTAAGCAGAACTCGACCCAGTCATCAAGACACAGTGAATGTCAAGCTGTTTGTAATGCAAAAGTAAAAAAAAATTATGTAATTCATATTAAGTCAATTTTAACAAATGCTTGTGTTTAAGCAATTGTTTTTTGTTTACAAACGCAAATGTGTCGAACTTATTTGTGTGAGTATGGGAATAATTACGATCTAAAAAATAATAAAGCATTCTGTAAAATCAGTTTGTTATTTGTTATTTTGTTATTTTCTTGTTATTTATCTGACAAGATTTGTACAGTGTAATAAAAAGTGATATTTAATATATATATATATATATATATATATTGTTATTATTAAAGCTCACAGTGTTTTATATACAATTAAAATGTTTTTTTTGGTGGCTACCAGTGAACCAGTGCTGCTCAAACCACAGTGCACTCAGCAGTTTGAGCCGCACTTGTTGCTGTGTGACCTGCGCTGCCACCTCGAGCCAATTAGCCAGCACTCATACGCCCTGTTGCATGCATAAACAGCACTCCAAATCAACGCCGAGGGGCAAAGAAGGAGCAAATGGACGGAAAAAGAGCAACTGAAATAGCAACTTCCTGCCGCTTAAGCTTACACGTTTACAAAGAAGTCTAAGCTTACTGACACTTAACATTTAAATATAAATATAGGTTTCGTTTTTAATTGCTGTTTATGGGTAGAATCTTATTAAATAAAATGGTAAGCTTCGAACAATTTTTATTTTTTAAGCATGGCAATTTGAGTATTAAAAAACGGATTTTTCATTGTTCATGCTTAATTTGTATACCATTTTTTAAGATTATAATAGGTGTCATAGTATTTTAAACTAAATTATCATTTTTAGTTCTCTTCTCAGTGCATGAAAATGAAAAACTTATATGCACAGGTGTGGCTGGCTTGTTCAGGTGCCAATTGAGTTCACCTGGCGTTGAACGTTGACTTCGTGTCCACTGATAACGAACGCTGGGAAAAGTGTCCAAGTGGGGGGCTCTTTGGAGGGGCAAAGGACAAAGACGGACCACAAGGAAACGGTCAACGTGCCGCCAAGTGTCACCGAATACGGACGGACACTAGGGTAATTAGCCGGACTTTGCGTGGACAGAGCCGAGTTCAGGTGTCAACGTGGCCCAGAGGCAGGCCTCAAGTTTACGCCTCATAACAGAGGTGGCCCGAAAAGTTGTACAAATTCCACGGCGAATTTACTTCGTCAGAAGATGAAAACTTTCATAAGGCCTCTTAGTTTTTTATTCCGATATGGTTAGATCTAAAATATGGATTGAACTTTAATTTTCTTAAGAAAATATCTGTAAAAGAAGGTGTTGATCTGAAATATAATATCTGATGTATTAGATAGACTTTTTTTTTAAATTTTCCGTTGTAAACGTTAAAAAGTCTAAAACTATTTAATTTATTTTACAAAATTTTAAATGTGAATAGCTTACTTAGTAAATTGTTTAAATAAATAGTTTTTTTTATGTAAATTACAAATTAAATTAATTTAAGGTCAGTAAGATTTAAATTCTTTTCCATCTGTATTTTGAAGGTGCTAATTTGGACCTGCTCGAATATTCCGCCATCGAATGTGTGCCCAAGCCGGGAAATATCCTTCCGCGACTGAGAAATCCTTGCCACCTCCCCCTGTTTTGATGGGAACTCGGAAAGCCGAGCGTTCGGAGCCGAAGTTTATGGCTTCGTGCAAGGCAGCATCATTTCCATGTGGCTGTGGCGGCCACCAGTCGCCGGATGGGGAGCCTCAGTTCGCTTTTGTGTCGCCTTGTGGCAGGTCGCCTCCGCTGTCGGCTACTTGATATCTGCTTTCGGATTTCTGATATTCTCGCCTCGCTGTGTCGCTCATACGCCCCGTTGGCCCGGTACGGCCGAACATTTGAAAAGGATAAGGCGTTGACTAGCCCTTTTTTTTTGGAGGTGAGCGATTGTCATCCGCCCTTTCTGGCGATCCCTGGCCGATTTATTATTTATTAGGCATTGTGTGCCTCGTTTCTGCGGCACAAAACACTTTGCATAGTTAGTTAGATAGATGGACCTATGGAATAGCCGAAAGCCATTAACATGAATCTTTCATTTCATTACACTCGTATTTGTCCCGGTCCAGTATGTACGTATTATTGCGAAAAAGATTTCCACTCCGCACATGGCGTTTTTATGAGGCCCCCGAGTGTCTTTGTTCCATTTCATCTTAGTTTTGTGGACTTTTGTCATCACGCGTGGGTTAATCGTGCCAATGCCTTCGGCTTATGCCAACACACGCTTGGCATAGTCATTACTTCGACATTTGATGGGGATTTGGGGGCCTAGTTGTTGTGACCACAAATCAAAAAATAGGATTTATCAACCGCATATTAAAGTGGCAATAAAAAAGGGATGTATGTAACTAAATAAAAGGCTATAAAACCCAATTGAGTCTGAATACTTTAACATATTTAAGCTCTTATTAACAACAATAGTTTATCAGCAATAAAGAAACAGTAATTCATACTTAAAAAAAAGTATTTATTAATTATTTAAATTAATGGTAAAATCTACAATCATGTACAAAAAAATTAAAAGTACTGTCCTTCAACGAAAGTTACACATAATTTCGATCACTTTTTAAAAGTCAACTAAATTTCATAATGTTTTATTTTCAACTAAAACTTTTTAGCATGACAGCAAACAATCTGAATTGGCAGTCTCATTAAAAGTAGATGTATATCTTTAAGAAATTAAATCCATAAACAACTAATTTATATTTAAATATTTCTGTTCATAGAAATACATAAACTAAGCTGATAAAAAAAATAAAAGAACAAAGCAATATTTGTCTTAAGTAATATATGGAAACGCACGACACTCAAATATATAAATTTATTTTATAATTTCAAACCAACGAATATAATTGGTATAAGCAGCTTTAGGTTCTTTATAAAGGATTAAAAACTAATGGAAAATTCTTGAAATCCTAAAGGAGTAAGTCAAACTGCCAACTAGTTTAGTGCTTTACTGTCTGTGTATTGCAGCTATACCATTTCCATTGTCACTTCCTGTATTTGGAGAAGACAATGGCAGACGGCCCGTGCGTCGTATACTTAATATTTGAGCCACATCGCTGCATTTTCTCATATTTCCTCTCTCAATTGTCAGGGCTTCGTCAGCGTTTTGGTAATCAGCCAGGTGAAGTGCAATGCATCTGACAATGCACCTGCCACTCCCCCTTTCCCACCCTGCCATAACGCCCATCGCCTCCTGACTGATTGCCTTCAATGCTGGATGAAAGAGCTGCATAATGCCGCTCCAATCATCCGCACTAGCCAGCTAAACGTGTGTGTGCCAGTCGGAAAACGTAATGGAAATGGGAATGGGTGTTTGGGTATGGGTTTGGGTTTGGAAAATGCAGGGCGGTGTTTGGGAAATTCAGAAAAAGGCAGCAGGAGGCGTTGCATAGATCATGAAAAATTCATGACGCGTGCCGAGTGATTCAGGGCACCACCTGTCGCAACGCATGCATAATTGAAAGCTGCATTGGCATCAACTGCAAATGGCCAACAGCCGATGGAATCTTGGCAAATACCACACATATCACTGGCGAAGAGCGTCAACTAAAATCTGTTATTGCTGCTATGTAAGAGCTAAAATAAAAACAAACTGAAAATTGTAGCTTATCCTTTTCTGTCAACTCTACAAACATCATTCTTAGAAAAATATTCTTTAGGCCTAGTCATGTTAATATTCCACTACAGAAATTAAATGGCCAGCAGAAACATTTTGCATTTTGACAATATATTTTGTGGCATAAGAAAAATATTTACCATTTTAATGGTTACAATTTATGTGGAATAAGTTATATGCATTACATATACTCTCTTTTTGTTTAGACTTTAAAAGTATGTTTTTGTTATATCAGGTGTATGTTTTTACATGTTCATATATCAAAAGAACGCATAAATCGAGAGCTATGCAATCCAACTGACATTCGGACACTCCTCCCATTTCTTTTTGTTAACAACTTTCTCTGCTGTACGGTTGTTGCTATAAAAAAGTGTAGAATGGGAGCAACTGCCTCGCTGGCGGGCAATAAATCTAACGATAATTTGATACGCAGCGTTTTACGATGCTTTCGGCGACCCGGTCGCATGGTAACCCCCTCGGCCATTAGGAGGTTAATGCCCCAAGTCGGCTGTCGACTCTCGACTGTCAGCGCTGTAAAGTGGAGGAGCCCTAAGCCGAAAGCCCGGAGCTCAGGCTAAGCCAATTAAATTAGACGTCAGACTGTTAACTGTTGCATATCTTTGCGGGCTTCTCTGGGGAGTCATGGGTTAAAAAACGGAGGGGTTAAGCGGGGGTACAGTCACAGCCAATTGCTTGGAGTAATTCCTCGACCGCGCGGATTAAAAGATACAATTCATTTTTAATTTCTGACGGTAGATGAAAATGGGTCATTATTTTAAAAATGATTACATTTTGTTTGTTTATACAAACATTACTGAAAAGAATATGGCAAACATCTATTAATTGTTTTGGCACAGAGTGAGTTTTACACTCAGTGTTCTTTATCGTTACATTTAAAATAAATATAAATATATTCTCTATGACTCTTTTTGCTTAAAATGCGCAATAAATGCGATAGAAAATATAAATGTGTCCATGGAAATCACTCAAATATTTTCCTAGAAATTTATCGTTTTTGCTGCCGTTTTTGGAATACTTTCTATGTATATTTATATCCCTGATTGATTTTATTCTAGTTGTAGTGAAAAATACTTCTCCCAATGGTGGCAAATGTTAGTCATTTGCAAGTTTCAGGGGGAAATCTCCAGTTGATTGAAGTTTCCGAGGGGCAAGTCATCTTGCTTCTGCCTTTCCTTAGTCCCCCTTTAGTTTACATTCGTCTATGATGGGCTTTTCTCAAAGGGCGACTTCGTGTCATTCTTTGTGCGCTTTTCCCCGGTCAAAGAATTTCCACCGCTTTCCCTTGGCTCTTTTCACGGTTATATGTCACATGCTTCCCATTCCTTGACGGATTTTCCTAGACGTCTATTGTTCGTTCCTATCAAGCTTTAAAGTGTTTTCGCACTGCACACAAGAGACTTTACTTTAATGTTGCACATAATTTATTATTTATAGTTTTAGTAAAACTAACAGATTTTGGTATTTAAAATCAAATAAACAAAATATGATAAGAACCATTTAGTTTGTTAATTAAGTGGCGTTGCAAATGTTTTTTTTTTTTTGTGCAAATCCAAGCTTACATAAATATGCAACTATTCTAATTTTTAATGCAATAAATTCCGCCATTTAAGCTTATTTATTTATACCCTGCAAGTGCATTGAAGAAATAGGTTTAATTTAATTTTTAACAAACACTGGTCACGTTTTTCGGTTGAAAGTAGTTTGCACCTTTGCCCCGCCTTAATTGCGAGTCAGTTGTGGAAAATCAGCGGGCAATCTATACTACAAAAATTGCTTTTCCCCGGCAGAGCTCCACAAAATTAGACAACATTTTCCCGAGTTTAATTGTGTGCCATTCGTGGATTGTTTCCAAAAATCAGCCAAGGATGTAGGGAGATAGTTGGCCAAATTGCTCAACACCCCAGCTCCCGACCAAACTATTTTCCAATTTCCCCCTCCATATGTATTACTTTCACCACCAGAGACTCCCCAAAGTGGAGTACATGCTTCCTCAATTATGCCATCGCCACCGCCATGGCCACAGCAACAGGCGCGGTGTGTGTCCTTGCCCCGCCCCCCTTTTGCCCCTTTTTCCCACGCCCCTTAGAACGGTCTGTGTAGCTCGTCAAACGCGAACAGACAACGTCGAGTTTCATAAAATTCATTAAGTATTTTAAATATGCACGAACATAATTCGGTTCAGCAAACTGCTGTCTTGCTAACTGAAAGATAACTTCACACAGAGATCAAACTGAATGAAACTATGTACATATTCAAGTATTCAAATGAGATTTGATTTAAACTAGATTTTATTTAAATTAATTTCAACAAACATCACTTAATTGAATCTCATCTTGGCAATTGTTTAAAATGCAAAACATGAGACATGAGGTTTATGAGGTTAATCTTTTACAAGTAATGATAATATGCTTAGCTTTTCTTCAAAGACACTAAAAAGTGTAGTTTAAAAATGCTGTTAAAAAAATAATAAAATCCACACTTATAATATAAACTTAATATTGTGAATTTGTTTTGTTTTAATGCAATAAATATTCAAAATCAATTCAAGAACAATTTTTCCAAGTGTTTTGCCGCGGGCCATTGTAAATTCAGACCAACCTAATCCATAATTGGTCAAACAAAATTTCGAAAAGTGGGCACTCGTGAAGATCGGGTATATATATTTGAAAAGAATTTATAAGGAGCAGCGAATTTGGAGGAGCAAACGTAGGTAAAGGATTATGAACTGAAAACCAACCAGGCGAGATTTTCTCGCTTTTCTAACCGCCCTGCTCTCGGAAAAGTTTCACCTTCTCAGTTTTCTTTTCCACACTTTCTTTGTTTTTCTCACATTTTCCACAATTGCTGTTGCCACTTGTTGAAAGTCGTTAATTTATGATGATTGCGTAAAGAAAACTTCGGACCGGCATGGCGAACTTTACATCGTTATTCACCTTTTTATTTTTTTTATCTAGGCCCCTGTTTCGGGTTGTCAAGGATTTCTGGGCGGGCGAATTTTCACAGTTTGCAATTTTGCGAATCGACACGTGTAGGGTTTTCCCATTTTCTCAATTTTTCAGCTTCTATTATCGAGCCACAATTTATTTCGCCCGCAACTTTTTTGCTTTGTAAACAGTTGCAGCAATAATAGGATCCCGTGTAGAACATCAAAAGGGGGTTTTAAATCAGGAATGAGTTTTAAGGGGGCTTTAAGCTTTTTTCAATATATGTTAGGTGTCTTTAAATAAATTTAAAAAATAAGTATTTTAAGAAATGCTCTTTAATTTAAGCATTTCTTAACAAGAGTTTCTTTTTGACATATGTTAAATATATATTTCTTTATTTAAGACATGTAAGTCTTAAAAATGTTGTTTCTTTTTTCACGAACCCTTTAAAAATTGTAAAATATTTTTATAAAAATTCAGTTTTAATCTTAAAATATGTTTAGACTTATCCCCCAAAATCGCCACTGAATGCGGCGCATTAAAAGTGGGATAATGTCGTTTAAGTCGTGCATTCGGAGGCATCTGTGCGGAAACCTGCAGATAATGCAAAACAGAACAATATAAACAAGGGTGGCATTAAAAAGGGTGGTGGCCCTGAGGTCGGAAAATGGAAAATGGAAAAGTGCTGCCGGAGGTACAGCCACAATAGGGGAGAGGTGCAGGGATGGGCGGGTCCTGTCTCTGCGATTCTAGACAGCTTTGTAAGCACTTGAGACGTCGTTAGACAGCGACCAAAACTACAATAAAATAATAGTTAAGTCGGAAAGGCGGCGGAAGACATCTCTCAATTCCTGGCCAAAAGAAAAATATATACAAAACAAAATAAAATGATGAAAGCCAGGGAAATCTGCTAAGATGGCATATTTTAGTGAACATCACATATATATTTAGTCATAAAAATGGTCAAGAATAAATGTATATTGGTGTGGGCTATAAGTTTTTTTATTGCAGATTTGAGTATACTAATCTTGGACATAAGGAAAACTTTGTGCCATAAAAGAATAACTTTAGCTTTAAACTTAATTTATTCACGACTCGAATTCACTCAAAAAAACTTCCACAGTAAAAGTATTTAAACAACATAAGAATAAAATATTCGAAATATAGTACTTATAAAATTATGTAAGGTTAAATATATAGTCAAAGTATAATTTAAATAAATATTAATTGGAACTTTTTAAATTATAAAGTACTTTTCCAAAGATTGACTTTTTTTCTGTTAGCTTAAAGTTGTATATTATTTTAAGTTTGCAAACAAGTACTTGGAAAGTATCCAAAAGAAACTGAAACTCAGCCAAAGAAGGTAAATATGGTCCATGATTTCATCTAAGAACTTCCCTATAAAGTATTCACGACAAGTGAGAGTGCTTGTAGCGGGAAAAAATAAAACCGAATCGTTTGCAGAAAGTGGGCCAAAAAGTTTTGAAGGAGTCGGCAAACGGTATGAGTCTCAAAGCAAACAGTATCCTTCGAGGCAGGAGATAAAGACGCAGATTACGGACACACACGAGTGTGTGTTTGAGCCAACGACATTTTGACCCAATTGCCGAGCAGTTAAGACCCCGTGCAGACAAAGAAATTGCAGGATGAATTGGAGATAGAAACGCACTCACTTTGGAGCCCAAGCAAAGTGAAAACCACTTGAGACGCCTTACTGCCACCTTTGACCCTGGCCTACGCTCTTCTTACATATATATACACCACTTATTTATGGTGTATATTCCCAGATTTTCCCAAACACAACCATATGCTTTCAGAAGCTAATTAGCGCATAAATCAGGCAGACACAAACTTTAATTGGCAATAATATTTATTCATTATGACAACTGTCGAGCCACGCCCTTTTTTTTATTGGCCGAAATATCCCAAATATGTCCTGGCCAAACAAGGACATACATTTTTCAGGGTGGCCAGGGAAATAAGTGAAATTTTTATTTGGTCTGTGAAGCGGCTTACAAATTGTTCAGCATTTACAAATAAATTTTTTTCTGTCAGCCAAAAAGCTTGTTGATAAATGTACGTTCAATTTATATATTCCGATTTAATTCAGTAATTGGTACACAATTTATGCAATAACTGTGGCGTTTACATAACACAAAGGCTTAAAAGTTTCTGGGATAATTCCAATTTAACATTCATAGGCTTATCCAGATACAAAAGATCAAAATCAAGTTTCTTGTGGAGAAAACACCACAAATGCCTGTTGACACTCGTGTAGAACTTGGCAATTTGTATACTGCTGGCCGTGCCACCTGCTTACATGCATAAAATGTGGCAGGTACTTGGTGTTGCCGTCAGCACGGCTTACTTACTTACCCATTTTCTTACTTCACAAATCCCGTCCAAAGTGTCGAGAAAAGCTGAGAATTCCGTAAAAGTCCCCCAACCTACGGAAACTTGTTCCCTGCCATCCCAGTCTTACAATTCATTTGGCTGCTAATTGTTTGTCGAGCAGTTCTTTTGGCAGTGCTTTGACTGGTTTCTCGTGCGGAGTTCATTACTCAAGTTCCCCTGAAGTCAAGGGCATTAATTTAAGTGGTCCCAGTCGCTTCGCTTTGCAGTGACCCCAACAAATGGCAGTCCTTAAAACAAGCATTTGCTTTCTAAGATTTTTGTTAGCTTATTGTTGACAAAATATATGATTTGTCAACTGTCGTATTGTTCGGGATGTCCTTTGTGCGCCATTAAAGCAATCAATTTCATTTAAAATATTGTATTTGTGAAGATTGTTGTTAAGAAAATAAATCAAATCATTTTAATTGCCAGTCAAGAAAACTAGTTTCTATTTCTTAGTTGTATGATTTTCATAACTAATCATAATAATCATATAAAACGCCAGTCAAGTAAAGTAAAACCACTTTTGTTAGTATCTCCTAGTTGTATAAATTTCATAACTGTTTTTAAACGTCTCCGGAAGTTGTAGTCGTCTTGTAAGCTACCCCCGAATTTAGTTAAGCTACTGCAGAAGTTTTGCATTCAGAATGCATAATTCTCCTGCGAAACTACCGCATAATTCATTGCAATTGATGCTATGACATTTGCAACTTTCTCTGGCCATTAGTTTGTTGGTCCTGCTGCTGGAGTTCATCCGTTGGTTTTGCGAATTGCTTTTGGCCCCGTTGCCGGCCAAAACTGTCCAAAGTTCGCAATGCAGCTGCCACATTCGTTGCAGAATCTGTCTAATTAATTTTGGGCTCCTCTCGAACCCCCATCCGCCAGCCATTATTATCCTGTCCCGCTGGGAATTCTCTGGCCAGTTATTATAAGCTGACGTGGTCGGTGTCCATACATGGGGCATACTATATACGTTATTGCAGATTAAGGCACACAACCCCAGCCGATTTAAAAACGATTATCGTGGCCCTACTCTATCCTATCATACATCAAACATTTATTAGCTTCTCAAACTTCCACCTTAGTTTTAATTTGTCTTATATATATTCAAAATTAATTTAGTGCTTACTATATATAATATATAATTTTAATAATACATTTTATACTGTAAAGGGTTTACATTATTAAAAACCTTTACAAATTGTGCAAACCAAATGTGCATTTTAAATTAAATTTCCAAATGGTTCTTAAACCATGAAATGTGGCTAAAATTTCTTGTTTTCTTTTCACTGTTCATGTGAAAATGGCGAAAATGAATATGGCAAGTGCAATTTTCTCCACAAACAAACACATGCATGTATGCGAGTTGGAAAGTTAATTAAAACACAATAAGACCTTCTCAAAATCAGAAAAAAGGAAACGGATATAAGAATTTTTAAGAGGAACGTGCCATTTGCTTAGAAGAAAGTGCGGAAAATACGCGTTCTATTCCTGGAAATTCTTATTCGCATTTTGCGAGCTCCAAGGCGAGGGTGAAACTTTTGCCAAAAGTAGCAAATAATTTAAGAGAGAAGGAGAAAAGCGTCGCGTTGAGCTGGCAAATGTCACTTAAAAAGTTTTGTTTCATTTTTGGCTGGCGACATAATTTATTTTTTGTACGTCACTGCCTACTTTTCAGGGTTGTTGTGGAAATTTTTAATTGAAACAGACAGCGAAGGGAAAAGTGAGGAAAAACTGCATTGTCGACATTGAAATCTGGGCGTTGGCCAAATATTTTTTATTCAACGTACATAGCCGCAAAATGTCACTCGGGATGACACATTGAGCAGGTGATTGGCAGTTGGAAAAGTCCTTCGATCGGGAACACACACCTCAGCACACGCACACACAAGATTTAATTGCGTTAAGCGATTGCCGTCAAGAGAAGTTGGCCAACACAAACAGTTGGGCAATGGCATCAATCACAGTAAATTTGGCTTAACTTCTTTGCGTTCAGGTGAGATAATATTTGGGGGGAAAAGGCACAGAGAAAAACTAATTTCAGCAGAAAATAGATAATACATAAAGATTTTCATAGATTATCTTGTACATCAAACAACATTTAGTTTTCGCTGAAAGCAACAAATGTTGTTTGTTGAACAAAACTTTTAAAGACTGAAGTTATTTAAAAAAAAAAAAATAATACAAAAATAATGATGAAACTGATGTTATAAAAGCATACAACCTCTTTTAAAATATTTAGTATTAGTTTATATATTTAACATAAAAATGAAACGTTTTCCTTATCAAACATAAAGTCAATGTTTTTATCCAGATACCATAATATTTTAAGAATTATTTTTATAATTTATTAAACTTAAAAAAAGTTTAATAAAGTTAGCCATTTAATATTTGAAAAAGAGAAAATAGAGAGATTACTGTATTAAACACAACTTAAGAGTCTTTCAACAATTCCCAGCGGCTTAAGTGCAAATGCAGGATTATCCTTTTGGGGCTGAGCCACCTGCTGCGCCCCCTTCCGGTTGCATATGCATCCTTGATGACCTTCAACTTTACCGTTTGACTTCCGGCTGGCCCGGAGCCTGCTTTGACCTTTTTTTTTGGGTCAGGCAATTGGCAAGTGGTATATATCTGGGTAACTGGTGTCCTGATGTTCTGCTGTCCTGGTGTCCTGGCAACAATGTCCTGGCATCCTGGTCCCTGACAGTTAGTCAGTGTCAGTGCGTGATAGCACCACTCCTGCCCTTTCGGGCCCGGAGATCCTTTGATTTATGCCGGCCTTTTGCATATGTCGCTGCCACATGGAAGGACTCGACTCGGTCACGTCGGAACCGCTGCCAGGACATCCTCGTACACTCGTGCACACATGTACGGGCGAAGGACGAGAGAGGAGCCGCAGATAGGCCAGTCGACCAGACGACCAGACAGCTGGCTGCTTTGAGCCCTTATTTATGGCAACGTTTCGGTTACAGTTTCAGACCTCGCCCCAAAAAAATGTCAGCCAACTTTAGTTTTCTATTATGAAAAAGTGCGTGTCTCGTAAACAACAAACCCATTATAATAAACAAACTCCACGCGCTGTTCCACAAAATACACCGAAATCTTAGGAATTTTTAAAAAAGTAGTTTAAATCAAAAAATATTATAAGAGATCTCCAATTAGAATTTTGTTTACAACTCAATTTAAAAATAATTTATGTAATTAATTTCAAAGAGATTATAACAGTTAAGAAATCAACTTTTTTGAAGTTTGTTTTTAAATTTGTACTATTTTTTTCATAATAAAATAATGATTTTTGAATCAAGATTTAATTATTTTATATTACTTTTAAAGAGTTATAGAAATTCAAAACGCCTGATTTGCAATCTAATTAAATTTAAAAATTAAACATATTCTTACCTCAAAGTTTTAATGTTTAAAGTGCAGATTTAAAACCAAATTTAACAGGCCACGAAGTATTTTCTAGGTGGTAAATTTCTGAGATGCGGGAATTAAATTTATAGCACTAAGACGTACTATGCAGTAAAATCTCGCGACATAAAGCCCCATTTTTATCCCTGTGTATATGTGTGTTTTCCTTGCCTTTCCTCATCAACACAAAGTTGGGAAAAGCGGAATAGCGAGTGGTCTGGGAGTGGAGGAAACTTCACATCATTTTCGCGCTGGCAAAACTTGCCCTGATGATGTTTTCTTTTATAGCCAAACAACAAGGACAGCGACTGACGTCAAAGTGCTGCTCAAACTGTGCGACAGCAAAAGCGACATCCTTTTGACTGCAAATCACTTGACTAACAAGTCAAGTTTGTACCCAGTTGAGATGGTTAAATTAATTGATGAGGCCATTAAAAATTAAGAAAGGGTTGACATAACAAGCATAAAAAACACAAGATAAATTGCCAAAGTCGGGTATTTTATTGCCCTGTTATAAAAAAGGCAACTCGAATGTAGATACTTTTGAAGTACATATAAACTTTGTAGGGTTTATGGGGGGTAGGAAACGTTTCTTCTTTAAGCCCATATATTATTTTATAATAAATGCACTCTAAAGTTGAATGGTCAAAGTATTAATAAGTAAGGGTATTTGAAAACCAAGTCAAGGTTTTTTCTGAAAACAGGACCAACAATGAAAGATGCGGATAGAGGGAGAGGAAAATCTTGTCGGAAAAGTCGTTGAAAAAGGGGTTGCAGTTAAGACTCTTTGTCAGCCTGATAAATGACATGTTATTGAGTGACGTTGAGCTGATTGCAATCAGTTTGAGTTGAACTGGCAAAGCAAATGCATTGTCCAGAGTTTGAAAGGAACTGAATCGAAAAAAGAAGAGATATAGTATCTACACAAATTGCTCTGAAATTCCGAACAAGTAAACAAATCCTAACTATACAATAAAATGTAGGAGAATTTCAAGAGTTCTACAATGTTTTTACATTTTTCTATGCACTATAAAGACATTTGGACTTATCCAAATACACTTTGGTCTCTAGCAACATGGGAAACTTGCATTGCCTTTCAGCAAACACAATCACAATGCCTTCTAAATCCAAGGTGCTGCTGTGCCTGTTGCATTTTCCATCAGTTTGCCCAGCCATAATAAACCCTTGATCCTTCGACCTTCGGGGGCTGTTGTTTGCCCAACTGATTGCCGAGTGGAATGCGAAAACGCAAACAATTGCTCAGCGTCAGCAAAATATACTGCTCAATAGTCGAGATATAGTCGGCAGATCCGGAGGATACGGTTATGGAAGTATATGGCGGATGGATGCGAGACAGATGGTCGTCACACCCAAGGCGAAATAATGAATGTTTAGCCAATGCGGCGACGACAAACAAGAGAAATGAGTTTTTCTGTACGAGCAAATGCTTCAGAAAACATTCTCCATATCCTGTTATTATTGGTTTAAGGGTTATTTGGTTTTCAAAGCAATGTAAAAGCTTATTATTTTTGTTTAACTCTTAAACACTTTTATTTTTTCAGTACACTTTATTTTAAAGGGTTTTAAAATATGGTTATCGCATTATTTAGTTTTCTCGCTCTCCTTGAATTTGTTTTACAAAACATACCTTACTTTTCCAAAGCTTAATTTTCATTAGAGAGTATGTCAAGATCTAAGCCAGCCGCAAAAGCATTTTTACACATTTTTTTGGTTTTTCCTGACTATAGCAAAGGGAAAAACGAGAAAGGAAAACCAAATACAGGGCCGAAATATTTTTTGGTGTCGTGCTGTTTTCTTTGTTTTTTTTTTTGGTTTTTTTTTTGGTTTTTTTTTTTGTGCTGGCCATGTGGAAAAGTTATGAGGCGCCGCGAGAGCCAAACACACGCACATGTCCTGAGGAAAAAAGGAGTTCAGGCCTCAAGGATTTGACGCTCTGCTGCCTGCGAAAAAGGAGAAAAATGTTTGGGGAAAATGGACTGAAAGACGGCCTTGCATTAAATCGCATTTTCACTTTCACCCAATTTCCCAATAAATTCGCCAGTGGACTTGTGGTGTGGCCACAGCGGAAATCTATTACTCGCTCTGCCATCATCGATTGAAATGGAGCTGAGGGCTTTAATCACGGAAGCCTAATGAAAATTGAAGACCATGTTAGCAAGCAAGGCAGCATATATTCATGTTATGTCCTGTCCAACACTTGATGCATGGTTTCAGGAGACAGAATTCAGGAGGCAGAAGCCAGAAGCCAAAACGCAAAATCCATTTTGACCCAAATTATGTTGAGCCCACTGATGTTGTGTTTGGGCCAAATTGAATGCCATTAAGCGAAGCCAAGAGCAAATTTAGCAGCGATTGTTTACATTAATGGGTTTTCAGCCAGAAGGGTTAGGCCCAGCATCCTGGAAACAAACATCTAGCATACAAGAGCTCAAGTTGACAATGTTTAAGCGAAATTGCATTGTTTTAAATTTTGTTGCAAGTTGATTTAAGCCTTTGGAAAAAATTCATTTTTTTGGCCAAGGGTATTTAAAACGCTTAGCTATCTGCTTAAAAATGTATTTATACATTTTTTGTTAAGTCAAATATTCTATTTTTTTATTATATCTTAGAAATTAAAGAAATTTTTGCCCATGAGAAGTGAATTATGATAAATACATGTTCTCTTAAAACAAAAAAAAGCTCAATAGCTTATTTCGAAATCATTTATTAAATTTTTAAAAACAATACAAGTAATAATTATAAAAAAACCTTTCATTAATGAATTATTTATTCTATTTTTTAATTATAGTATGCCTTCGAACTTAATTCATTTTTTGGAGAAGTGAATTATGATAAATCAATGTTTACAAAAACACTTGAGAACTCATCAAGTAGAAAACTCTATTTGTACAAAAATTTGTTATTATATTTATACAAATTTTGATTTCACACTCAGGGTATTTTGACCCTTTGAGTTTGGCCAGCAAAATTCCGATTTCTATTATTATTGGAATTTGATGAGTTTCAAGGCTGAAAGGACAGGGTTTTGTGGGCTTTTGTCCGTGGTTTCGATCACTTTGCCACCGGGCGGTGGGAGTAATTAAAGCAACGCCCGAATGGTAGGCTTTAATTTATGCTGATGCAGCAGCCGAGACAATCAGAGAACTCATTAGTGTGTGTGCGTGTTGGCCACATTAATGAAGGCCTTCACGCCCACACACGCAAAACGGAGAAGAAGGCGTGGCAGCTGCTGTGCGTGAACGTAATTTAAAATTGCATATCGCCACACACTTGATTTTAATTTGATTTCGCCCCGGCGACAATTCTCCGCCATCTCCGGCAATCTGCAAACGGATACGGCAATTAGGGTGAAAAGCTCCACCGGGAAATATGGCTTTGATTGCTGCCCAAATGGAGGGGAAAATGACTGAGACTGAGACTAAGACGACTGTACCATTTTCCTACTCACACTTCCCGCAGGCGAAAAACCAACTCAAATGGCAATAAAAGATATTTTATTATTGCATGGCCAGCTAAGTGCTTGCTCTTGGCTTTTTCCTTTTCTTGTTCGATTTTATACCTATTGAAATCTGAGATACATCGAAGGGCAAGAGGTTTAAATAAATATTTAAAAGATTTCAATTATTTATATATTAAGAACTAGAGATACTTTGCAAGAAACCAATTTTAAATATTGAAACTAAATTTATTAATTTACAAAATACAAAAGCACACAAATATTAATAAAAATTAAACATTTGTAAGAAATATTTTTTAAATTTTTTGAGACTGCATATGTTAGCACTTATGCTGATCGGTTGTTCCGCCTCATTTGCAATTCAGGTTAAATCAGAGAGCAAAAAGCCGCAGACCTCGGACCAACCGTAAATTGCAATTTCGAGTTACAATGGACAGCTGACAGATACATTCACATCTCGACCTGCTGGCATATTCAATTTCAATTTCCATTTGCATTTACATTTCCATTTAAATGCATAAAATCCCAGCCCAAAAATGCACATTAAAGGGCAGCTGTGTTTGCGTGCCACCTGTCCTGGAATCCTCCGACCAAAAATCCGTATCTAGGTCAGGCCCCCAAGCTTGTTTGGGTTTTGCCCCATTTTTTCTGGTTTTGTGTAGCAATAAATTGCTTAAATATGAGATCTCAACCACTGGGAGAATTTAAAGAGTTGCGCGTTTTTGAGGGGCTATGAGTGATGAAACTAGCTCTGCATTTGAAAAGAACTTGGATATGCACAAGAAAGAAAATTCATCAATACCCATTCCGATTTTTGAGACAACATAGTCTTTGCGATGGAATGATACATTTTGTTAAGCTTACAAAATATTTTTAAGATTAACCTACTTTTTAAATTAGTACCCAAACTTATTTTAAATGTATTTTAGACACTCACTACTTAAATATGTAGCTTCTTTAAAAAAGCAATACATAAACAATTGATATTAACAATAATGTTATAATAATTTCAAAATTACATGGGTGACTCTGTTTTTTTTTTTAACAGAATTTGTAAATTTTATTCTGGGTGCGAGTATACAACTAAGTTACTCATTTATTTTTAAATATTTAAAAATTATAAATAACTTGGTTGAGTCAAATTTCAGAATTTGATTAGTTGTCACTTCAAATAAAGATTTCAGTTTTGATATTTACACAAATTTTTCTAAGTGCACCTTCTTTAATTGCCCGATTTGATCGATTTTATCTATTCAATTTCGCATCATATTTCCATCAGAAACATTCGCAGCCAAATCAATGCATTCCGACTGATGACTGTAATCACTTTGAAATGCGGTCAGTGGCAGGATGATTTCGTCTCGCTAAAATGGGCGCTGGTCAGAAGGGGGGGCGGGGGGAGTGGGCGATGGGCGTGGCTAATTGCGGCAGTCGAACATAAATTTCGCAAAAAGCAGACAGGCCGAGCCAGCAAGAGGGATAATATTCACAATGAAAGGCAGCAAAGGCAGAAGCAAAATGACTTAGCACCCTCTTGACCGGAAATGCCCCCCATTTTTTCAACTTCCGCTTCGGCGCCCCCAAAAAGGCGCGGAAATTCAAAGCAGCCTTGCTGAAGAGGAAGGCCAAAGCCAAAGCCAAAGTCAAACAGAAAGCGGAGAACTAAACAAATAAAACGGCATAAAACTGGGGGAAAAGACTCGGGAATTGCAGATGCTGTCATGCACACAGAAATGATGTCAACAGCGTGTGCTTTCTGAAAATCTGCATTAAAATGTCAAAAAATTACCCAACCAAGGTTAGGTGGATGGTCCTAGAGGTGTTGGAGCTCAAATTGCAGCAAATTTAAATGCAAATTTTGAGGACAGTTGGCCACGAACCGTTTCAAAATAAATATACCGAATTTAAATTAAGCACAGTTTAATACTTTGTTTTCTGGCTCATTTAATCTGGATTTCAAACAATAATTAGGCCATTTTATATGCATTAACATGAAGCAGAAAACAAATGTTAATTGTTATCCTACCAAAATAATGACAAACATTAAGCATAAAGGATACAAATTAAACATCATTAGTTCATTAAATAAATACCACCATTTTCGAGTATTTAACATAGGCGTATTAAAAGGTTTAGCCATAGAAAACGTTAAATTAAGTCGATAAGGTATGCTAATAAAAACACAAGCTGTGTAACCTGCAACTGAATTGTTGTAAACTTCCTTAAAATATTTTAAAAATTCCTTTTAATGTCGGGCCATTAAAATAAAGCATAACTTGTCCAAAAACACAGTTTCAAAGTCACTGTTTAAGGCCAGCCAGCTTGGCAGCCTGCCAAGCGCGGTTTGAGGGACACTTGTGCGGAGCCAAGTGAAGTGAAGCGTAGTTGAATGATGTGGCCAAGTGCCAGGAGCGGTGACTAAACGATTGAAGTCAATTTCTGGCAGAACGGAGGGTCAAAGGAGAACCAGGATGCTTGAGTCACCCGCCAAAACTCGTCACAAATGAAAGAATGGGCCTTGATAAATGACTGCCAATGGCAAAGGCCATGGAAAGTGGAATGAGCCGAACGGAATGAGAAAAGATGATTTACGTACTCTAGTTTGGATGAAAAACAATTTTGACGGCAAGACCCTTTTCCTGAAATGCAAACATTTTATGTTAAATTATTTAAATATTTTAACAATGGAATCTTATTAAAAATGCCATCACCCCATTTGAAAAATCTCAACAAAAATGCCAGACTTGCATTTTTTTCTGGACCCTGCAAATTGTGGTTCTTTACCAACTTTCTACAAAAACAATGCGGACTTTTATTTTTATTTCTTTATATTTTTGGGGGAATAGCCTTTTCCATAAATTTTTAAAAACGAATATTTTGATAATTTCTTAAAATTTTTTAAAACAAATTTTAAAGCATATCTATTTATTTTTTATTCCGATCATAAAACCAGCAACCAATTTATCTCCCAGTGGTAACAACTTGTTTATCAACTTTTAGCAGAGAAAGATAGGTATTGCACAACTTTAAGTTTTCTCATCGTTTTGTTTATTTACTTTATTATAACACAGATACATATTAAGAAATTAATTTTTAATGCAGTTTATGCACTTCCTAAAAGTATTAAAAAAATTGATATTTTTGCTAACCAACTGAGTGTTTAAACCGGCTGCTTACTCCACAAGCTCTGGCCGTAGACTGGAATGTCCGTGCGCGTTTCCGTCAAATCCTCCAAAGCCAGGGCCTCCACGTAAACGGCGCCCAATTGGGCCTCCGCCGTCGATTCCGCCGGGCGCTGACACTTTACCCCCACATCCTGGACTCTGACAGGGCCATCGAACCTGGCCAGGTAGTAGCGCACCTGCCAGCCCGGGCCCAGCGATCTGGAGTCCTGCGGCAGCTTGGCATGGGCGCGGGGCAGGACATCGTCCAAGGGCGAGAGATAGCAGCGTTGTGGCGTCACAATGGCGCCACGATAGTCCCCGCAAAAGAGGTACAGATCGGCATTATTCCTCTGCAGCGGAGTGACTCGCAGAAGCAAATCAAAGTCGATGGCCGCGGCATTTCCATTGATTTTATAGGCATAGCCCAGGAGCAAGACGCCGCGGGTCAGCTCGAAGTCGGTGACGAAGAGCCGGAAGGCGCGCTCGTAGTTCGTGATCAGCAGGGAGCAGCCACCGGCGAAGGCCTCCTCGAAATGATGGACTGCATTCCTGTCCAGCGGCACAGAGGGCTGCAGCGATTGCCGCGACAGATTGAAGAAGGGTCGATCCTCGCCAGGCGACCGTAATCCCCGCTCGTAGCTCGCTCGGCCGGAGCCCACGCAAAAGTCCGTGAAGAAGGGCAGCGAACTGTAGGGATGGGTGGCCAAAGTGGGCCAAATGCGAGCCCACCACGCCTCGTTTCTGGCCAAGAAGGCGGAGTTCACCTGCTCCTCGCCGCTGGGATTTCTTATGTTGTAGCCAAAGCGATTGAGGGTCTCGAAGGACCAGCCAGGTGCGAATATGCCCGCGGAGAAGCCCTTCTCCGCAATGCTCTCCATGCTCTGCCGACTCTGGAATCCGCCCTTGCAGTTCCTTCCGAATACATCCAATCCGATGAAGACGCGGTGTCGCGGCGACTGCTCCTTCGCCGCCTGCTGGACACTCCGCTCCAAGTGGTCCTCGGTCCAGGTGTAGTTGATAAGGGTCCCATGGCTGCGCCGGAAGAACTCCACGTTGCGCTGGTTCAGCTCGTTCTGCCACAGCAGATGGCCGTCCTCCGTGACGCTGTCGTACCAAAAGACACGTCCGTGGGGCACACGGGATTCCGTGGCGACGGTCAGTTCATGGACAAATCGGCTAGGGATAGTGGGATAACAGGATAATGGGATCAGTAGAAAGGGGTCAAAGGGTAACTGCATATCATGCTTGTAAAACTATTTGCAGTTGCATCAGATATTTACAAATTTAAAATTTCTTTAGAATTTAATATCATAAAAACACTGATGAAACACACACATTTAAACACCAAATTTGGTTTGGTTTTGGTTTACAAGGAACAATTTTTGAACAAAGTACACAGAAAAAAAAGAATAAGAAATAATATCAGTTTTAATGAACTTTAGTATCAATTTGATCTTGATACTTGGACATGTTCGAATATGACCTCAAAAAACATCCAAAAACCAAAATGACCCAAAAAGTATTCAAGTGACTTAAATAATGGGAAAAAAAAACCTTGTTTCCTTAATTTTATGACAATTTGGTTAGTTTTGGCACTTAATCTAATTTCATAATAGTGTTTGGGTGTTTTTTTAAAATAAAAACTAAACTTTTTTAATACAAATTTTGTATTATATAATGATAAAAAAGTTTACGTGTTTGTTGACCCATGAATGTTAAATTTAACTCATATTTTGTTTAGCTATTTGTTGTTCGTGCATAACATGCATTCGTAGCTTATGTTAAAGGAAACTTAAATGGTAGCTAGTCAACATCCGTCTGGTGTGAAAATAAAAAAGCTAGTATAACTTTGCGACAGCTCATGATGGATTGAATTGGAAAAGCCATTGATAAATTGGACAGCCGATATGTGACTTTTGTGCTTTTTTGAAAATTTGTCTAAAGTAAAGTAATATGATTATTAGCTATCAATTTAAGCGACTATGAACTTTGGTGGAACTTAAAAGACTACGAAAAAACCCATTCGGGATGAAGTGTTGACAGAGTACTCACTATAGATTGGGCATATTGCGCGGGGCAACGGCCACCTCCACGTTGACCAGCCATCCCTCGAAGCCGAAGTGCTGGCACAGGCGGGTCAGGGCTCCCACCGTCCGCTCCACACTCTCCTCGCTGGCCAGGACCTCCTCCAGGCGTCCTGGCTGCTCCACGATGAACGTGCCCACCACCGGCACTCCGTGGCGGTGCGCGGCATTCAGCCAGCCACTGGGCGGAATGGTCACGTACTCGTGGCTGAAGTAGCAAAAGTAATCCACGGCTGACCAGTGCACGAATCGATAGTCGTCGTACTTCTCCGAGCTGTGAAAGTGCCTGCAAGGAATGAGAAAAACAATTAAAAACTGAATTATCAAAAGTTTGGCCCTTACTAAAGCTTATTAGTTAAATTTAAATTTGGGTAAAGTCTTCTTAGAAGTTTTCGCTTTGTCGATTTAATAGTAATGTTCCAAAACAAATCAAATGGTTTCAAATCTGTTGGAAATCACTTACGAATGTTTATCTATTAATAAAAAAGCTAACTAAAGATTATGCAGATTATTATAAGGTGAAACTGGAAACATAATACATTTTAAATAATTTCTTAAAGTTAAAAACTAACAATACCAAATAGGGCTTTTATCTTTATATTTATTTAAAGCTTTATAAGCTAAAAACAAACAGTAGTAATGCTGATAAGTGCATATCATATATTTAAGTTTAAACGTAATACCAATTCTTCAAAGCGAAGTCTCCATATTTTGCTCTTTTGTCAGTTGTTAGTAACGCGGATTGCCTTGTAAAATATCCGTATATATATATTTTTGAATACTCACCGATCCTCCAAGTAATTGCCCATCATGTCGTGGCAGACGAGCAGCTCCCTGCGATTGGCCTCGGTCACAGGTCGCCGGTGGCTGCCCACGAAGTCCGCCTGCCGCTCCAAGTAGACCGCTCCCGATCGGACTGCGGTGTCCAGCGGCTGGACATACTGGCGCCAGTCGATGTCCCTGCTCCGAACCCGAAACTCCAGCAGCTGGCGATTGTCCTTGATGGCCTCCGCCTCCAGTTGGGCTGCCAGGGAGGAGGAAATATAAGTCCGACGCCGTTGAGACATTGTTTTTTATGATCTTTTCGCGGATGCGAACCGTTTGGGGAATTAGTGGGCAATGAGCAATGAAAATGCGGCACCCACAGCTTTTTTCACTGCGTTTTTATCTCGATAATTTGCGCAGCGACCGCAATCAAATGGCAATGGGTGGATGTGGGTGGTTTTAAGGCTGAGTCGCACAGAAAACAAATATTACATTTTCTAATAAAACGATATTCTTATAGATATTTAAAAAAATATATTTTGTTTTATCAATATATAATTTGTATTTTAAACTATTTTAGCTTGTATTTTTCAAAGGCAAAAGATTTATTAAAACAGATGCATTAAATACATTTTATCTTGTGTACTAAGCATTTTCTTGTAATTAAATAAATCAGTTTGCATTACGTTTCATATTAAAAGCAGTTAAAAATATTTCATGCTTTTTATTGATTATCGTAAAGTTTTCCGCTCAATTTTCCGAATAGACACTTAAAGTTTTTCAATTTTCGCTCTCGACACTTAGCCCACTTATTGTGTTACGGTCAAGCTCTCGAGCTGAACATTATTTCCGCCTGATAAATTCAAGAGCGATTCAATGCAGCTATTATGCAAATTCCTGAACTTATTAAATAATAAAATTCTAAAAAATATTTATAGCCTGATAATTACCTAATTAAGTTTAAACAGTATGTTTCCGATATAAGATACTATTATTATTTATAAGCATAGTAAATGCTTGATATTTCGAGCGACCTTTAAACATGTTTTGGAGCTTTTAAGCCATGTTTAAGTGCTTAAATTCTTGATAAAATCAGAATTCAAATCTTTCAAAGCTTACTTTTAGTAAATCATTATAAATACAGATAGCAGACTCAGCCAAATTCCCAATTTCCCAATATGTTCTTAATCATAAGAATATTAAATCGCAGTTGTAAGCAGTAATATCTCAAGTTATGCGATTTTCTGAGCGCCACAAGACAAAGGGGGAAATTAGCAATCTTAATGAGCTTGTGCAGTAGCTAACCAGAAAGAAAGGCGGTCCGTAAATACCCGTGAGCTGCCAGTTAATCAGAGTAAACGTGTTCGCATCGGGGGTGAGTTGGGGGTTAAGTTAACCCTCGTTTGTTGCAGTTGGCGCTTTTCAATTAGCCAGTGCCGTCGGCACCGTCAACTGCACTTAATGCGCGGTTAAATAATGGCCAAACGCTTTATATTCATTACCACGCAGGATATTTCCTTTAAAGTTTTCCCCCGGGAAAGCGAAAACAAATGATTCCGTAATCGTCCATAACGCTGGGGTCCCAAACTGCCAGGTTTTTCCCCAATTTGAAAACGTGAGCCCCGAAAATTCCAACTCATTTCTAGTTTGCCATTTTTTGGCCTGAATTATTCAAGACGAAAACCGAGTTAAAGCCACTTCACTAACGGGTTTTGGGCTTTGGGTCTGGTCAAAAGCGACCTTCGCACTCATTTCGATTGCAGTTGCAGCAGTGAATGGAAACGGCAGCAATGGAAACGGAAGGACGCTTCGTTTCCTGTTGTGTTCGCTGCTGCACTGCGAAAAAAAAGAAAATAAAACTATTTGCAGTCCCTTAAAATTTGTAGCGCGAACAAGGTTAATGGCTGCCTTTTTTTGAGAGATTGATTTAAATAAAGGTATTGGATCGAATAATTTATTCCCATTGGCTTACATATTTTGATTTTGATTGTATGATTTTAGTTTGCATTGAAATTACTCATACGACACGTAAGCCAGTAAGAATTCATTATTCAAAGATACTATTATAAGCACTTTGATATAGAATCTTAAAATGTTGATAAAAATTTCGTATGTATATTAAAGTTGGTAGAGTTGGTTGGTAGAGATTTCCATAAAACCCTTGAAAAATGATGTTCGGTATCATTTTTTCTCCCAGTGTTTTGTGAAAAACTTTTTGCAACTGATGCATAAATGGCAGAGGAAAAGGACGAGAGGCGTGGCATTTTCATGCAATTTGTGCCTGGGCGTAACTTTAATCTATCACGGATGCCAGGATATGGATTCTGGCCAGGAACAAGCGATGCATGCGAATGAGCCGCATGTCTGGACATTATGGTTCGGATATTGCAAAAGGGAAAAAAGGACAGCTGGTGTCCGTAAACGGCTCTTGATTGGCACTACGCTGTTGCGGGTTACTCAAATAATCCTTGTAATATGAATATATTACAAGTTTTAATCTAAATAAAATTGCACATGATTTAGGATTTAAAATATGTACATATGTATTTGTAAAAACTAAACATGAATTAATGAATTTGGACTATCTCAATTTATTATAATAATAATTATAATAATAATTATAGTAATTTATTACTATCATAACACATCCTAAATTATTTAGCCTAATTATATAACAATCAATTCTTTAAGACAGTGTATCTTTTTATAAATATGAACCATTTAAAGTAAATTAGCTTTTTAAGAAAAAGTAAAACAATGCAAGGCCATTTTTAAAATATATTTTCAGATACATATGTAAAATTTACATAAATCTTTTCTATGTGAAATGGAAACCATTAGTTAATTTGTGGGATGAGTAATGAACAAGTTTAAGAGATAAGGCATTTTTCCCGTTATCTCTCATTGAAATAGAGGTAATGAAAAAGTTTAGGTGTGAAAGAAAAGGACTTACGGCATCTACAGGTGCTTGTACCCAGGCACTTTTGTTGTTGCATTTCGGCCGCAGCTGTCTCTTTCTTGCCCGCGCAATTTACCGCTTCCTTCTCTTTGTCTCTCAGATCTTCTTCTTCTTCTTCTTTATCTTCCAACTGCTTCTTCTCATTGCGAACAACTTCTTCTTCTTCATCTTCGTTGGGCACCAAAAAGCCGGCATTTTTGGCGTATTCACTTTGTATTTCTTTGTTTCCGATCACTTTGCTGGTGCTTTTCACCTTGTCATGCTCTGAATTTTCCATTTCGCACTTTTAGACCTTATGTGTTTAAGTTAAATACATTGAATTCAGTTAAAGTGTCACTATTTATTTGCATTTATTATTATTTTCTTAAGCAGCTGATGCTAGAGGTGGCGAAACATCGATGCCAACATCGATGTTTTTAAAATATCGGTCTCATCGATGTTTGGCACGAATCATCGATGTCTATCCATCTCTAATGGAAACAATAAATTTATATTATAAAAAGGAATTATATTAAAAGGAAATATTAATCTTAAGTCAAGAAATTATTTATTTACGTGAAGCCAAAATCGGCCTTTTTAGTTTTATTTCAAACTTCAATGAAACATTAATATATCCCGCCAAAAAACATCGATTATATGATGCCCACAAAGAATTGGAAGTGCTGCATAACGCTTGTATTTGACCCGCGCAAATTTGAATTCATATCATATTTTTGACCCCAATTTTTTGTCACTTCATTTTTTTTAGCGTAAAACTAATATTTTTATGTTTCTTTCTTTTAGCCCAAACTGGCGCCACCCAAGGATCTGCACGAAAGCGAATTGCAAGCAAAACACATAAATTGTAATTAAAAAAAGACACGGAGAAAAAAACCAGAAATATCCGATAAAGCTGCAAAAGCAACAAATATCTCGTACATTTATCCTGGCCAACGAGCCAAATAGGACAAAAAGAAAAAGCAACGCACATTTTAATTTATTAGTTGGCTGAACTTTTCGCAAAATGCCAGCGGGTCGCGTGGCTGGCAAAGCCGGCTACTCCAATCACTACTACAA
The DNA here is from genome assembly GCF_025200985.1 of Drosophila gunungcola. Classification (NCBI taxonomy): domain Eukaryota; kingdom Metazoa; phylum Arthropoda; class Insecta; order Diptera; family Drosophilidae; genus Drosophila; species Drosophila gunungcola. Next base: position 395,027 of record NW_026453185.1, on the reverse strand, counting down.
TGGTGAGTTTGGGTGGACTTCAATGGCTGTCAGCCCTTCAAGTCTTTTATGTCAGTACCATCAGTGCCTCAGCCCCCCAAAAATTGTTACCCACATTTTGTATTTAATTTTTATTTTTATTTTATTGCAACCAAATGGCTACCTTTTTTATGTTCCTTACTTTTAATTTTATTTCTGGCACCGTTTTAGGCTTGTCTCGATCTCTTCTTGTAAAAATAGCAAACTAATTGGTGTGCTTCTGCAGGTCGCTCGTACGTGGGCATCAACGAGGAGATCATGTGGGTGAGCATTGGCATGGGCGTGACCATAGTGCTGCTGATCACGATCGCCCTGTGCTACATTGCGCGCGAGAAGTGCCAGAAGCGGCAGAGGGAGTACTACGTGACCGCATAGTTGTTGTACGCGGCCTGCCAATCGACGGAGGAGCACGGGGGTCCCCAGGACCAGGCCAGGATCCCCATGCCCATGCCCGAGCCCACCCCCATCCCCGTTCCCGTTCCCATTCCCATGGCAATGGAAGTGGAAGTGGAGGAGGGTGCTGGGAAGGCGGGAGATGGAAGTCCCAGAGGAGCTGAGGAAGGACCTCCGCGACCAGGATCTCAAGCCGCCGTCACCGTCATTCCTTGGACTGTGGTTGACATCTGTGGCGCCCGCAGCTGGGGCTGACGCAGCTAAACAAAGGGAGATACAAACCACCAAGGCCACCAACCCACAGAAGCTCCGCCATTCCACCCAACCACCCACCATAAGCACTATTACTATGGAACCCACTTCGCAGCCCAAGGCAGTTGAATGCGTTGAATTTTTTTTGTGTCGCCTATGGAAATCGTTGTAAGCATATTATATTTAGAGAGAGTTACTTTAAAAAACCAACCATGTTACTGAATTTGCCAAAATATAAAATATATTAATATACAATATTAAATGGAATGTGAAAGTTATTTATGACCGGATGTTTGTAATTTTAACAGTTTTTTAATGAGTTGGTTCAATTAAATTCAATAATTATATTATATTAAAAGGGGCGCAAATCAAGCGGCTTTGGGAAACATAACCCAATTTAAATAGAAACTACAAATAAACCACAAACAACTAAAATAAATAGTCACCATTGCTGCATTTATTATTATTATTATTTCTTTATTATTATTATTTACATTTTTATTCCATTAACAACAAAACAAAATCAGTTTTTAAAACGAGGGGCATTTAAATAAGGTTAATTAAAAAAAGATGTTTATTATTATATCATCATTATCATTATATTATATGTATGAATAAATAAATGCACTCAACCAAATAAATTCAAATGTTGGCGCCTGCGTGTTCCTTGTGCAAATATTATGGGCAGCACTGGCCATTGCACAGCTGTTTTGAGAGCGCTTCGCGGTGAATGTGTAAAATAAGAAGAAGAGACGCGCACGTTTTATTTTATTTACAAAAAATTTCTTTTGATTTCCCTTGATCCAGTACCACAAATGCCCAAAAATGGTGGATAATATAACGCTGAATGTGAATTCCAGGCCTGCGGTCCAGAAAAAACAACAAGTGAGTGACTTTCGCTGGGTTAAGTATGTAATTTCATAGATTGTTCGTTGCATTTTCAGCAAAAGCCTGTGCAATCGGTTAAAAAACGTGTACAAAAATCTCAGGATTTTGACTTTCAATTCGATGTGGAGAAGCCCAAAGTCAAGGCGATTGTGGTGCGCAGAAGGGCGGCCACCACGAAAGTGGCAACTACGAATGCAGGTCCCTTGAATGCCACAAATTCGACAGACAAACTGCCTTCCAGTCCTTCAGTTTCTGCCCCTAAATCTACTATATCCTCCGGAGATCTTATGTTCAATGCCAGTCCCTCGAAACCACCTGTTAAAAGCAGCATTTTGGGCGATGATTTCATGCTGAATGTGACCACAAAACCCGTGGTCACCACTCAAAAAGCCAAGCCAAAAATCACCAGAGCCGAGAGATTGGGCAAAAAGCAGAGGCAGGGAAAACCTGTGCTAAAACTCAGCGATGAGCAGCTCACGCGTGCCCTGAAAAACCACCGAAAACCCAAGAATCCCAATCAAATGCCCAGGGCAGGCGACATTTTCCGGGCTCAAATGGACGAGGAGCGGAGAAACAAGCGGCGGCAGGAGGCTGGAGAGGATCAGGAGGCCAGCGAGGATGAGGAGGATGCCAAGAACAGGTCAACAGAAGGATCCACAAAAGATTTAGCAAAGGAGCCGGCTGAATCCGGTGAAGAATCAGCTGAGGAAGCCTCTGAAAAACCCCAACCCACAAAAGAGGACACCAAAACGAACTTGAAAGCGCCATCAAAAGCTGGGGAAACCGCAACCCAAAACCGTTTTCGCACCAAGAAGATAGGCCTCTTCGACCAAAGCGACGTGGAGGCCCTCAAGCAACTGGGCCAGCGGGCAGTGAAGCCCGTCAAGGAGACCATCTTCACGGGCTCGAAGATATCCACTTTGGGTCTGCATCCACATGCAGTGAAGAACCTGGAGGACCTGCTGGGCATACGCGAGCTGACCAGCGTGCAGCAGAAGACGATACCCGAGGTGCTGCTGGGCAAGGATGTGCTGGTGCGCTCGCAGACGGGCTCGGGCAAGACGCTGGCCTACGCCCTGCCCTTGGTGGAGCTGCTGCAGAAGCAGCAGCCCCGAGTGCAGCGCAAGGACGGCGTGCTGGCCCTGGTGATAGTGCCCACCCGGGAGCTGGTCATCCAGACGTACGAGCTGGTCCAGAAGCTGGTCAAGCCCTACACCTGGATCGTGCCCGGCTCCCTGCTGGGCGGCGAGAGCCGCAAGAGCGAGAAGGCCAGGCTGAGGAAGGGCATCAATGTGCTGGTGGGCACGCCGGGCCGCCTGGTGGACCATCTGCTGCACACGGCCAACTTCAAGCTCACAAAGCTGCAGTTCCTCATCCTGGACGAGGCGGATCGCCTGCTGGAGCTGGGCTACGAGCGCGATGTCAAGCAGCTGGTGGAGGCCATCGACAAGCAGCGGGCGGAGTGCGAGGACAAGGAGCACCTGGCCCAGCTGCAGCGCATGCTGCTGAGTGCCACACTGACCTCGCAGGTCCAGCAGCTGGCCGGTCTGACCCTGCGCAACCCCCTGTACATCGACAATAGCGACGAGGCGGCCAGTGCGGCGCTCAAGTCGAAGGATGGCTACCAGAAGGAGACCATCGAGGCACTGCTGGCGGTGGAGGACGATGGCCTGGGGGAGTACCAGGAGGACGTGACCGGGGTACTGAGTATTCCCGACAACCTGCAGCTCAGCTATGTGGTGGTGCCGCCCAAGCTGCGCCTGGTGGCTCTCTCCGCACTGCTGGCCAAGGAGGTGGACGCCAGCCCCAAGGAGTTCAAGGCCATTGTGTTCATGAGCACCACGGAGATGGTGAACTTCCACCACGACATGCTGAACGAGGCGCTGACCAGGCGCGTTCTGGACGAGGAGGACGACCAGGAGGCGGAGGACTCGGACGGGGATGCCGATACCCCGCTGCTGCAGGGTCTGCGCTTCTTCAAGTGAGTTGTCTGAGTGCTCTCAATGTCTTTATTTTGTCTAACCCTCTGTTTTCTCCCCAAGACTGCATGGCTCCATGACGCAGACGGAGCGACAGGGCGTCTTCCGTGGCTTCCGCGACTGCCCCAGCTGCGTCCTGCTGGCCACCGATGTGGTGGGCCGCGGCATCGATGTGCCCGACATCAAGCTGGTGGTGCAGTACACGCCGCCGCAAACCACCGCCGATTTCGTCCACCGCGTGGGTCGCACGGCGCGAGCGGGCCGCAGGGGACGAGCCGTGCTCTTTCTGGCGCCCAGCGAGGCCCAGTTCGTGCGGCACCTGGAGAAGAAGCGCATCCGCATCCAGCAGGGCGACATGTACGCCTACCTGCAGACCCTGCTGCCCAAGGACGACGAGGCCAGGACGGTGCAGGAGGCGGCCTCCAACCTGCAGCACAAGTTCCAGACGCTGCTCGAGGACGATCGCGAGCTGCACGACAAGTCCTGCAAAGGTAGGTGCTATTTTAAGACTATGCCATCCTGAAATCGTCCACAACAAGTGCATAAATATCCCTCTATATTTATTCTTCTATAAATATTTCTATGATCCCTATCAATACTTGAATGCAATTTATAAGAAAATAAATTCACAATTTTTTAGAGGTATGCCATGATGAGAAGTGCAATTAGAAGTGTAGAAGTTTTGGTTCACCATACTGCAAAAAATAAAATTTAGAAATATCAAACATTAAAATGGGTCCGAAAATTGACCATCAGTAAAATAATCTATTTGAATTTAGGTAATTAGAGAATGAATCCACAATCTTTAGAAGTCGCATTGAAATCGATGGGCTCTAAAAGTACAGATTTTGAAAATCTTTCTGCAAACCACTTAAAATTTTGAAATATCGAAACATGAAAAAGTGTCATAAATTGACCATCAGTAAAATTATAAATTTGAATGCAGTTTATAAGAGAATGAATTTACAATCGTTTATAAGCATGCCACTTTGAAATTAAAGTCTGATAAGTCAAGTTATGGGCTGCAGTTACTGCCAGCTATCAAAATCTTAGAAAATCCAGCATAAGAAAGTGTTTTCTTTTTAACACGGTCCCAATTTACCTCCACTTCAAGAATATCAAATTCAATCAATAGCATTTAATCGTTCGATTACCACAGGAAGCCCGTTTCATTTTTTCGTATTTAAAACATATACAGAGACCCAATGTGGACCCTTAATTATCCCGATCCCGAGCCATTTGATGAGTTCCCATGGTACTTACTTTTCCAATTGCCCCAACTCCGATCCCTGGACAAACTAGCAATTTAATCCTTTCACCAAAGAACATTAACTTTGTAATTACGATTTTTTACAACACTCCGGTGGGTAAAAAAAAGAGAAATACAAAAATACGAAAACACAAAAACACACAAACGCTCGGCAATTTTTCCAATTATAAGTTGGTAGCACGAGCCACGCCCCCGCTCTTTTGACCGCCCCCCAAAACCTCACACCCCAGTTATCATCCACGGGGCAGCGCGCGTTAAAAACACAAAAATTATTTCATATTTGAAGTTAATTTCGATTGCGTGTCAAATGAATCCCCCTTTCCATCCGCCTCTTTCGGCGACCTCCCACCACCCACCGCAAACCACCACCCACCACCCACTGCCACCCACATCCGTCATCGCGGCAAGTGACCACCGACGACTTCTTTCATCGCCTGATCCTTTTTTCTGCCTTCATTTATTTCCACATTTTATTTTATTTGCCTTTCAAAACGGGGGTGGGAGTGGCTACCCCTTTGAAAAATGACAAAAAGGGTATATAACCTTTAATAAAAGTTTTAAAAATAATAATTTTCCCAAAAAAAAAAAAAAAAACGCATCCTAAATATTTTAATGTTCCGAAATTGTTGCTTGAATTCTGGTTTTTATAATAAAAACCTTTAAGCAAATCGTTTTTAGCATTACAACGCCTTGTTTAATAAAAAACAGTGTAGGTGTTCATAAAAATAAATTCATAAAAAAACATACTTTATTACCAAAAGCTCTACTGATTCAATAATAATTGCCCGCAAAGCTTTTTTTCTATAGAGAAAAACAGAAGGGTAATTAAATGTGTTTTTCGTTGACTTGTTTTAATAATTATCCTCTCGAAACTGAAGATATTATTTATAAATCATTGTTTAAAATTTTCTAAATTGTAAATTAGCGATTAGAAAAAGTAATTGTACTGTATTCTCAAAATAATCATTTTACAAGGTATCTCCCTGTCTGATATTCATTTCCTAACTATCCTGCTGAAAGTGTAATTGCAGCGTTGGAAAGGCTAGAAAAAAAGTTAATTAGATGTTACCAAGGCGCGTTTGAAGGGTTGAGAAAATCCAGACGATGTTTTTTCCCCATTTTCCTGCGATTGAAACATAAAGGACATAAAGGAGTGGCAGGCAAGTGGAAGCGATTCTAATCGAAAAGAGGCACCCAAAATGAATCATAAATGGGGGAAAAGGCACCCAAATAGCGGGCCATATAATAAAAGCCAGGGAATGGGGGAACGAACTCCTTTGATGGCTGATGGCGACTCGAAACAGGAAACGGAAACTGAGCGAAATATCGCAAAACAATGGCAAAACAGCAAGATAAATAAAGGATAAAGGATGTATAAAGGCGGGCAGAGTCGAGAGTCGAGAGTCGGTCAAAATGGCAACGCAAATTGCACTTAAGCGCCGAGTCAAGCGTCAAGACAGGAAGCCACTTGGCAAAACTTAAGAGCAGAGCAGCCAAAATGCCAAAATGCCCGAAAGAGATGGCAATAGCCGGTGCCGAAAGAGACAGGGCGATGCCGTGTACACCAGGAATGGGATAAGGTATCCAGGAGGATGCAGTTTTCTACTGCTACTGCTACTGCTACTGCTGCTGCTGCTCTGCTGCGTCCAATCAAAAAGCCATTAAAAAGTATTACGCTTGAACAAAACTGTACAAAGCAGCAGATAAAAGGCAGCCAGAAAGGGACAGCAAGCCGGGCGGGCGAAAGAGACGGGTAGTGCGGAGACATACAGGCCGGGAAAGAGAGGGAAGAACATCTGCGACTTGCATTGCATCGGTAATTGAAACAATTTTCAACTCGGAATTCACTTTTTGTCTTCAGAGGCGACTTTTTAAACTTTCAGTAGTTTGTGCTACAGTGCGTTGCAAAGCTGTAAGACAAAAGGTACGGGTACGGGCGGTAAAAAAGCAGCATATTACAAATAATAATTTGATTTTGATTTTAAAATTGAATTGTTTTTTACAAAGTGTTTTATTTAAAATTTTATTCATAACATTTAAATAGTCTTTAACACTCTAATAGTTAGTTTCGAATTACTTAATTCAAATATATATATACTTCTCAATATATTTATATATCTCTCTCCAAAAACATCTGTTTTTCAAAACAATGATACTCATAGTTTCCATTTAATTGATAATAGTTTATAATTTTCTATTTAGGTCCCATTCAATTTAAATAGTCTTTAACAATATGAATACATAATTAAATAACGAGTACTATAGTAATTATTTTCAAATAACTAAATACGAATAGAGTTTCTCTTCAAAAACATCTGTTTTTAAAAGCAGGATAATCCGCTGACATCCTCTCTGATCCTCATAGTTCCCTTTTGACTTACAATCATTTTTGGCGTATTTAATGGTATATTCCAGCCATTGTTTCGCATATTATGCCGCTGAAAAGAGTTCTGCTAATGCCTTTCACAACAACTAAGCCCCTGATGGCGACACCCCCGATTAGCTCTGCGTCGGGTATCAAGTGAAAGGAAAGCCCTTCGTTTGGGGGAGATTGTGGAAATGGCAACGGCAATGGCAATGGGTGGACTGAAAAACAATCACAACAATTTGCCACGCCTACACAAACCGCATGGACACGCGCGCTGAAGAAGAAACCACCCGGAGTGGCAGCCCTTACTCCTGAAAAGCCAGCAAATCCAGAGAAAACCACCGAGACAATGGCATAAAAAGCCATTTTGTGCGGCTTCTGCGGTGGATTCCGTATTTCGCATGCCGCACGCCGCATTCCGCATTCCGCATTCTCCCCTCCGAATGACATTTATTTTATTCGCCACTTCCGGCTGGCAGACGTCTCTAAACATCCGCTGCCATCATACTTTTTGTTTGCCTAATGTCTGCCACTTGGCCGTAATCGCATTTGCGGCAATTAAGCCAGAATCCCGAGTCCAGAGCCCAGAATCCAGAACCAGAAAGCCCAGGGTTTGACTTCGAGACTTTGGTCCCGTCCCCCCTTACCTAAACCCCCCGCCCCCCCCCACCCAAAAAAAGGACTTGCGGGTGCAGAAGAAGGACGGCTGCAAGTTAATTGCCGGGGCAGGAACGTCTTTGCATCCATCTCTGGCCTTCTGACTCTCTGGTGGGCCTGCCCATCCCTCCCAGCTTCCTGTTTCTGCCCGCCAGGATTCACGAGTTCATTTGGAAGTTGTCCTCAGCTGAAGGTTATCCTGGAGCTGGAGGTTTCGGTGTGTGTGGCCGGGATCTGCGGTTCCTTGGCAGTCAATTACGAGGGCTTGGGAACGGAAGGGCCACTAGTTTATTAAAGCTAATTTAGCGGCTTGCTATGTGATGAATAACACATTCTTGGTTAGTTGGAGAAGCATATAACCTTCATTTCGCTTACATTCAAAATAATAGTTGTGATTAAAGGGGTACAATTTTTTATGTTTATTTCTATTTCTATGTTAATTGATTTAGGCAAAAATCAAAGTAAAGTACATCCAAAAAAAAAAATTGTCAATAAACTAAACTATTGTTTTAACAATTGGGTATGAAAAATTTCTCAATAAGATTAGTATTAAATGAATACCAAAATAATTATGTGGTTTAAAAAAGAAGGCCTTAAACTACAGTTTTAGACTCTTTGTTATAGAAAAAAAACTAAAAAGTTCAGGGGTTGTTGTTTAGTATTGAATTAATAATAATATACTTTGTGGCTTGTTTTCAAGTAGCAGTTCTCCATCATTCCTCTATCATTTAGAATTATAGTTTTGATTTTAAAGTGTTAAATTGTAACGTCAATTGCTATTTCAATTAATTTATTCCGAAATCAACGTAAAGAACACATGTGAGTAGTGCTAATTTTCTGACTTACTAAATCATGTGTAAAAAGTAAAATTAGTGTAAAATGAATATTTAAACTTAAATATATAAAGAAAATAATAAAAAACTACCTAATATATACCCTTCATTAAATAATGCACTTACTGGTACCTTAAAATTATAGTCCTTTTAAAATTAAAATTTCTATTGTTATGGTTTAATAATACATTTTTAACTTTATAAAACATAAAACAAAGTACAGCTTTATAAACGTGTTTGCTTGTTTTTTAAAAGGTATTTTATGTTTTAGTTAGGTTTGGTACATGAAAACAAGACATATTCAAAAAGTAACCCCCTTGAGTGTTCATTTTATATGCAACTTGTATCACTCTCTGTTGATACTCATTATCCTATTTAATTTTGTAGCCAAATTGTTTGGCATTGCCTTGGAAAGGGATACGCTTGGAAAGGATACAACTCACTCGCATCTGTCTTGTTTCGTTTGGAAAGTGTCGTTGCTTGAGCATTTGCATTGCACTTTTCATTCCACATCACATTTACATATCCCACTCCGCCGGCGAGAGATGCTTATCGGGGTAACAATTGCGGTCCTGAGTGGCTCTGCTCCGTTGGTAATTTGATATCATTGTTGTATAATTTGGAATTGCCTGGCATAAGTGCTGCGTAATTAGCAAGGACATGCCCACACAACAGCGAACCACAAGCGTGTACACAATGTGTGTACGCACATACATGTATCCCTTCGCACACAATACCCGTGTCTATTGTGGATGTGAAATCCTTTGCTGACACTGCTCATTTGTCATTTTAACAAATTTATTTTGAAATGAATGCGGCTCGCACACACACTCACACACACACACATGTGCCAGCACTTAAGCCAAGACATCAATTAGTTCTAAAGGCATTAACATCTCCGCTTCTCCCATCTCCCCTCTCGCCCGCAGCTTTGTGTCCTGGATGAAGTTCTACTCGACGTTTCCCAAGGAGCTGAAGCCCATCTTCAACGTGCGCATCGCCCACATGGGCCACTTCGCCAAGAGCTTCGCCCTCAAGGAGGCCCCCTCCAAGTTCGCCGCCCAGCACGCCGCCCCCAAGGCGGCCCCGCCCACCAATCGACTGACCTACACGGAAAGGTAAGCCAGAGGTTTCGGAATCGGAATCGGAATATATCATATATATGGGTTCTGATAGAAGTTATATATTGTAGATGTTATCATTAAAGTTGGTCTAGAAAACATTAATCTTTAAATTAATTTAATTTTATGTAACACATAAATTTGTAAATGAAATTTAAATATATATTGATACAAATTATTTGATATTTAGTAAATTTGTATATGTATGTTTAAAAGTTAGTCTGGAAAATCTTATTAAAAAACCAACTTTTAAGCCCAATATAAATAAAATATAATACATACTTAATATAACAAAAAAAAAGTTATAGGTTACAGTTAAGATTAAATAGAGAAGGCTAATAAGTTGATAGGGTAAACGATCGGAATCTGATTATAAGTGAGATCTACTAATCTATAAATTATATTTTTTAAAGTTAGTCGAGGAATCCTTACTCAACTTTTAGACCCAACTTATTTAAAATCTAGTACATATTTATACTCCCCTTGCAATTTTATTAGGAAATAATTTTAGCTTTAGATTTAGTTTTCAGAATTAATCAGATTGCTCATCCCCTTGTTTTCTTGCAGAGATCCGGAGAAGATTCAGGCCCAGAAGCGGGCCAAGCGGCGGTTCACGACGACGGTCAGCGGAGAGGTGCGTCAGCTGCAGCAGCGGGATGGAGGAGCAGGAGCGCCAGAGGTCGACCGGCGGAAGCCAGGACCCCAGGGATCCAAGGGAGGCTTCGTGGGCGGCGGAGTGGGACGCAGCAGCTTCATGAAGAGCCTGAGCAAATCGAGGAGCCTGAACATATCCGAGTTCGACAGCGGACTGCCGTCAGTGGGCCCCGCCAAGCGACGCAAGCAGACGTAGGAGGCGTAGGAGTCGTAGGAGGCGGAGGACTTTCAGTGGCAGGACGAGGCGGTCTTGGAGGAGAAAGTGGACCAGGAGGAGGAAGTGCGGTCCGCATGGAGTTCGGAGCACTTTGCGGCATTTTATGCGCGCCATTTTGCCTGTCCGCTGTGCCTGCTCAACCATTTAATCGAAAAGAAAATTGCCCCATATATATTACATATATATATATATATATATGTATATATACACATATATATATATAACTAAGTAAAAATCTAAGAAAACCCAAGGAGATGCGCTCATAAAAGTTTCATTTTTCTCAACTTTTAAGCCCGGACGTCCTGCGGGAAAAGTTGTGGCCGCCTGACAGCATATTTTAAGCTTCCTTTTCATTTTTTCCCCACTGTTTTTCCTAACCATTTTTGTTTTTTTTTTTCTTTTTGATTACTCGCCGTAATATGTCCGTTCATTTTTTGTGTGGAAAATATTAGAAATCCATTTTCCGCTCACTGCAGATTCATTCAGTTTTGAAAATGTCACCAGCGACGGCGGCGGGGGTCAAAGGTCGGCACGTGTTGGCTTTTTATGCAACTGAAGCGCATAATTTGTTGGACAAGGCATAAATAAATATGGGATACATATAAACGCTGTACAAACGATTTTCGTGTTTATTTATTTATTTTTTTCCTCGCCAGGACACGTGGCTGAGAACGATGTTGCTGCGTAGGCGTAGGGTATTATGGCCTTTAATTGCGCCCTCTCGACGGGATTGGGACTGGGATCGAAAGGCCCCTAATTAGACGTTCAGCGATTGATTTTTAATTAGGCCACTGGCCCACGCCCACGTCTATGTGTCACTCAAAGTCAAAGTCAAAGTCAATCAAGCGTGAACCATCGAGCCGCAGTCGATTCCTAATTACGTGCGAGTGTCAACATGTGAAATAATATTTTGGTATAAATGCGTCCATTAAAAGGAAACCCCCCCAGTTCTGGGGTTTGTTATATCAGGAGAAATGGGGTGATTTCGGGACTGGCTGGAAAATATGCTTTTGAGCTGTTAATCGAAAACTCTTGACCAAATTAATACAATTTCATTAGCTTGACTTTATTTAAAGGCCATTTAAATTCTTTACAAAAATGTATTTTATAATAATGCTAGTAAATACATTTGTAGTTCAAAACTTATTACCATTTGTTTATTAACTTTAAAAATTAATTATGCAATTGTGATGCTTTTTTTATTCTCAAAAATATTTTTGAGCTGTGGCTTAATATTTTTCAGGCATTTTGATGTGGAAATGTGAACATAAAAATAAATATATTTTATAAAAATGCACATTCTTGTTAACAGTTAGCATTGTAACGTTAATGTGCACAAGTTATCCTTTTTTATTTTTCTGTTTTTCATACATACAGTTTTTCAGTTGTAAATCTTATTGACTTAAAACCTAAATTTTTTTTTGCTAACATATTTTATCACGAGGTTTTATTGACTTAGAGAAACTATTTTGTCTAATTGGCTTTTGTTATCCAATTTTGTTCAAAAGTTTATATTTTGTTCATAAGTATATATAAAAGCTAGTTATGATTTACTAAGTACAAAAGAGTTGAGTTTTAAATTTGTGTGTTAAAAATAATATAAGTTAATAGATTTCTAATCAAGCTTAAGTATAAGCCAGGATATTACTTTACTCCACTTAACGCTAACCAATCGCGTAACGTAACCAATACTTTGGGGAACCAAACCAACAACTAGCACGAATAATTGTCACTTAGCAGGGGGCAATCCAATCCCTCAACCCATGGACAACCCCACCTATTTTTGGCTCCACCCAGTTGTCAACGCCGTGGGCCACATTAGAGTTTTCCTTTTTCCAGACAGGACAAAAATGCTGACAGCTGTTTTGGGTCGTACTCGCTGTCGGAAAGTCCCCCTACCCCCTCTCCATACTTCAATAAAAAAGGAGCTGGAAAAATAGGAAAAAATGGGGGAGGTCCAACAAAAACATGCAACATTTGCACCTGACCAACCAACGAACTCACAAAAGGCATTGTTAGTGCGGCACTACAACTTTATTATTATTACCACCCCCTGGACACAGTACACGGCAATACCTCCTCCAATCGAGTGGAGGATTTTAATTTACCCTAATGCGTCTATAATTCGAGCCATTAGTGCAATCACATTAGCAATTTTCCACGGCCAACCCTTTGCCGCATGAGAGGGTGGTGAAAAGCCACTTTTCCCGAGATCCCAACAGCAGCAGGAGTTGATCCAATTAGATCGGTCCTAATCACACATGCGAACACTGGGCTTGAATCAATCGAAAGTCTGGCGGGGATTAACAACAGATGTTGGCTGTTAGCCGATTTTGGGGGTTATATAGTGGACAGTTTTGGTCTTAAATTTGTTTCTCTTTAATTCAACATATCTTAACTTATTCAACTTGTGGTACAAAAGAAAATAAATTAATTATACATTTAATGCATTTGCGTTTACTTTAGTTTGGGTATACAAATTATTAATTATTAACTAATTAATCCATTATAAATTTCTTAGACAAAAAAATATATATATTTTGAGCACATTATACTAAAGATTTTGTCTTTAAAATAAATGTTTTTTTATTGTCATATAAAGAAATTAATCTATTTTACAAACACTGAATATATTTTTCTTTAATATTTTAAAGTGGGAGATATTTGTTGTTATGTTTTCAACACATTTATTGCATATGCATGTTGTATTAAATATAATACAGCCTTAATTTCCGTCTGCTTAACCATATAATTATATATTAAATGCACTTCTGTTTAAGTTTATATACGAGGCTATAAAATAGGCCTAGATCCGCGGGCATTCCCTTAAGAAGCTTTTGTAATTTAAATCCATTTCTGCTTCTGTTCTACGCATCCGCAGCATCCAACGCGTAAGCCCAACCATCCCATTCCCATTTTTATCCATCGTCGCCTCGCGCTAAAAACCAATTAATTTCGACGCTCAACTGGGGCGGTATTTCGTGGGTACTGAAAGATCATCTGTCATCTCCCTGGGATCTCCGATCTCGGATCGCGGATCTCGAATCTGGAACCTCGAATGACCTTCCAGTGGGGCGGCTGCAACCGCTGCAACTGCAATGCTGCTGCTGCTGCTGCAAAAAAAGTCCCTAATTGTTTGCATTTGTGTTGCAATTTAGCTGAAATCGCGCCTCTTGGCCAAATTGTCTTTAAATTGGCAGTTGGCGCTGTGCGCCATAAATCCAAGCAGCACCAGCTCTCATCTTTTGCTGGCTTTTTAGCTCCTACTCGTTCTGATCAGAGAAGTATTGTTACCCTGGAAAAGAATATAAGTTCGGGTTATATTTGATACTTGTTTTAAGTTGCCAAGTTAAGGAGCTTTTATTATAATTATTATAAATGCTCAAAAATTAATTATTCAACTGATAGGCCTAAAAATATAAAATTTAATAACATGTAACAAACAATCTATTTTGTTCCTCTAATAATCAGTTTTTTGAAAACCTAAAGACACATTTGTAGATATTTTAGACTACTTGTAGATAGTATTACTTAAAAAATTCTATTTTAGATGTAAGTTCATAAGATCCACAATACAATTTATAAGCATCTTTTAATTTTGTTTGTGTAATGAATAGATGTATAGTTCTGTGCCTTTAAAGGAAACTTTAAAATTGTAGATGGAAAACTGCGTAAATATGCAACAACAAAAAAAGAATGTGGCAAGTAATACATTTGTTTTAAGCCCAGTTAGGGTATATTAGCTGTCTGTACCTTCCCGTTCAGCGGGTTTCCTTTTCATTTTAGCCAAGCAGCGGAAGTACCGCTTGGTGAGTTTGCCCAGCCGCCGGCCGATCCGTACTATATAGCATGAAGCATATAGCATACTGCCAGCCAGATCCCGAGAGTCACCCGTGGGGCATCGTTGGCGGTCAGCGGACCTCTGATATATGTACCCATGACCACAGTATCCAGCATTCGGACTCAGCTGCGGTCGCAAATTATCAACAAATTAGAGTTTTCGTCGAAGGAGCCGGGCTCGCGGGTTCCGAGTCATTTGGTTTTGATTTGATTTCATTTGCTCGCATGTCTCGTTGTCATTTCGACTGGATTGGGATTGGGAATGGGAATGGGAATGGGATTGGGGACTGGGGATTGGGGATCTGCTGGGAGATCGTTTAGATCTTTTGGAGCCTTCAAAGCCTTTTCGGTGCCCATTTCTCAGAGCGCACGGCTGCGTTTTATGGGACGCCGCTGGTAAAGTGATTTCTTCAACGCTTTGTTAGCGCAGCGGATTGATGCGGCTGTCATTAGCCGATTTCGCTTCGTTTTCGGCCTAAACGGGTCCCAAGTTATAGCCACCCCGGCTTGCTTGCTAAATGCGTTTTTAACGTGCTTTTAATTGCCAGCATCCCCTCACCCCCTTCGCCCCTCTCTCTGTTCACTTCGCCGGGCAAATTAAATCAAATTGAAACTAATTAACATAAATAAATTTACACAAATCCAATCGCAATATGCCTCGTTACAGGCCTTCACACTTTCCGCTTCACTGACGGAGAGGAGGTTTGGAATTGGCAATGGGAATGGGATTGGGATTGGGATTGGGATTCGGATTTACTGGGTGACATTCGCAAGCGACAACTGTCAAATTGGACAAGTTGCATTTGCAAATAAATAGACGGGCACTCGTTCAAACGGAAACGGAAGCTGACGACCCACGAATCCCGGCATTTTCCATGGGGGTGGGCATTGGCCCTAAGGGTAGTGTGGGGTTAAGGGTGAAGGGGGGTTTTTGAGGAGGCCAGATGGAAGCTGTGTTAGCTGTGCTTCGACGCTTGCGCTTACAGTTTTTAGGCGCTATGGAATTAATTGGATTTGCCTGTGGCGAGGCCAACCGTGCACAGTGGGCCAAAATCAATCAGCAAATGTGCCAATAACAAACTGAAGTACTAACGATTTTTTTTAATATTTACTTAAGTATATTTAATATATTGAGCGATGATTTAAATTATTTGATTACTTAAATATGTTTACTATGTTATTAAAATTGTATTAGTCAGATTTATTTATTTGGTATCTAAGCTCGTTGGAATTATACTTAAGATTATTTGTTTATTTTTAAAAATGAATGCAAAATTTATAATTAAATCATTATCATTAACAAACAAAAAAATATGTCATCCCAAGTATTTTATATAATTTATTTTGTCATTGATTAAATAAACGCCCGTTAAACTTTGATTAACAGACTAAAATCATTTGGCAAAAAAATACGGCAAGTCAAAAAACGTATTATCAGTATTAGATATGATGTATTTAGTTAAACTTTGTATACTCCTATACATTTTTTTAACTTTTTTAATCTCTTCCCACAGGAGAAACCCCACTGAAAACCAAAAAGTGTTTTCTTTGTTTTTACTTTTTTTTGTTATGAAATGGAGTTGCTGTTTGTGCACTTTTGAAGATTCCCCCGAAATCTGCAAGTGGATCCACTGCTCCTGCTGGCCACGCGGCGTATGCGCAATGTAACCCGGGTCCGATGTCACCCGAAATCCACCCAATCCACCCAATCCACCCGATCCACCCATCCACCCACTTGCCAGCTCAGTTATTTACTGCTTTATTTGCGGTCTTGTCAAAGCAATCAACACAGTCAGAGCGTGTCCTTTTTCCTGTGGTTCTGCGGCCCAAAAGGTGGTGGCTTTTATTTACTTGTCTGGTGAGTCCTTGTTGGCTCCGCTGGGTTTATTTGTAGAATGATTTTTCAATAATTTATGTATGACGATGGGTGGTTGGGCGGTTGGGCGGTTGGATGGTTGGGGGGGTGGCACTTGATTTAATGTGCGGGGTGTTACTTTCAACACCCTCCAATCACAATAATAACAGCAGCGCAGAGCACTATTGACTGGCGCTGTGACAATGCAATTATAAATGGTGACAAAATAATTTCCGCTGCGTGATTTTTATGACAGTTGTTCACCGTACGGGTGGCATTGGCATTCTGCTCCGCTGACCGTAAACCGCCATCGCCATCGCCATCGCCAACGCCAGAGAATTAAATCAGAATTAAATAGTTTCGGTTATTCCTTGGCTTGGCATTTCAGTGCTTCAGCATTTCAGCATTTCAAATGCCAATTTAATGACCATAATTGGTTAGGATGCGGTCGATGGGCATAATTCGAGCTCATCCTTTTGCCAGTTTCCTGTCCAGTGTGGGTGCTCTTACCTCTCGGCACAGGCAGCGATCCTTTCAAGGGCTTCCCACAGTCAAGGCTGTGGCACATGAAATCATAATTCCAGGGCAACGTCTCGCGAATTCATAAGAGCTTGTCATTTGTGGCACGCAATCGCGTTGCGTTATAATTGGGAATTGGAAATTGCCATAAAATGGCAAAAACCCAGAAAACGAAATAAAATATTAAAGGCCAGAAGCATTGACTTTGGCTTTTCTGTTTGTCCGGCCTTGTGATCTCTATTAAATCAAACTGCCATTGTAATCAGGTGGAAAACAAAGTTGCAGGTTATATGAAATCAAATTATCTTATCTTATGTTGGTTTATTGAATAGATATAAATTAAATGGTATTTAAACTTTAAAAGATATTATTTTATACAAAAATAGCCTTAAAACTAAGATTTTTACAAATAAGGTACGAAATTTTATATACCATCAGTAATTTGTAAGCTTTTCAAAGCTTTTTAACTTATTTTAATAAAAATGAAGATTATTACAAGTTCAATGAAATAAAAAATATTAGATTATTATAAAAATTATTTGTTTTAAACCGTTTAATAATTTACAAATTTATATATCATTAAAAACCAAACGGAATACATTATATGTTTTCAAAAAAAAAACCTCTGCCAATCTTAATAATTTCTCTTTAGAACCTTTAGCAAAGTGATTGTTATCGTGTAATATACAAAGTTTTGGCTCAAATTTAACCGATCAGATCGGCGGGCAAACGCTTTTCACAGCTGAACAACTGCCCGTGTCCTTTTTCCGCCGCTCCCGGCCTAATCCTGCGACGAGGAATTCCAAATTCCAAATTCCAAGTTCCAAACTCCCAATTCCAAATTAAAACATTTGTTGCCATTTTCTATCGGCGGCCAGCCATCTCAATTTGTCAATGGTTCGAAGGATTAAAATGCGGCAAGAGATTTGGCGCTTATCAGCGATGCTGGAAAAGGACATCGAGGATGGTAGGATGGCAAGGACTCGATGAATTTGTCACATTAGGCCGGGCATATGTGAGAGCCGAAGCCCGGATGATAAGATCCAATCCATCTGATCCTCACTCTGTTTTTCGTGCAATCTGTAAAAACTCCGCTGCCACTGTTATTCCCATTATTGGGGTGACTCTGCTTTTCCGGTGGTGGAAAGTGGCAGGGAAATATTGTTGTTGCCGGCGTAATTGGCAGGATATTAGCAGGATGGCAGGGGTTGTCCTGCGGCCCAGTCAAGGGATTACGTCGGGCATTATGAGCAAATTAAGTGTGAAGTGGCATTTGCGATTTCGGATTTATCCCGGGCACTAAGCGCTTTAAAATCGAAAAACGAAAAACTAACAGAACACGGGTCGCACAAAAGGTGTCACATGTCAAGCACTCCGAGTCACTCGGAATCGGACTCGGCACAAAAACAAACTAACACTTAACCCCAAGAAGGGACCTCCTCCATCTCCATTTCCACATATATAATATGTAGTACACCCACTCAAGGACGAGCTTATCATTTACACTTAACGCTCGGCATTTCGGCACGTGCCGGTGCATTATTAACCGCAAAATGCTCATAAAGGATCAATTTGTGCGCACACGTGTCCAGGATAATGCACATAAATCAAAGCAACGGCTGCCAAATGGACAAAGAAGCTGACAGTCCGCGGATTCGGGATTCGGGATTCGGAATACGGTACTCGGGATTCAGTAGTCCACCCACTGCACTTCGGCCCAAGGATATGCAGTTTAGAGCGGCCCAAGGAAGCCATTAGAAATGCAAAGGACTACCGGGCACGGGTGTGTGAAGCAGCGGAAGTAACCGAGATTTATGGCCTCAGAAGGGGACAGACAGCGGAGGTTACACCTCTCGGAAACCCATTCAATTTGCAGCCGAAAAGATAAATGGCCAAGATTTGTCACAGATTTGGTTAATTTTAATTTTGATAATTTTATACCAAGCTAAAGCCCATTTAATTTGTAAGCGAAGAGAAAAATTGCTTGTATCTGTCAAAGTTTTTTAAATCTTTCTTGAACAATGAAAATGGTTATATATATAATGATATTTTTGGCTAAAACATTGAAAATTGGAATATTAGGATTACCATTTTTTGGACCGCCAAAAAAATGGCCGAAATACTGATATTTTTTCATTGGAAAGTCA
The DNA here is from genome assembly GCF_025200985.1 of Drosophila gunungcola. Classification (NCBI taxonomy): domain Eukaryota; kingdom Metazoa; phylum Arthropoda; class Insecta; order Diptera; family Drosophilidae; genus Drosophila; species Drosophila gunungcola. The sequence continues at coordinate 376,016 of NW_026453185.1, read as the reverse complement.
GGGGACTAGGACTGTTTCCATAAAAGGTTTTTAAGCGTGTTTTAGTTGTGACTTTTACAAGTAAAACAAATTAAATAACTTTATATTGTCATTAGTTTTATTTTCCTTTTAAAATATTTAAAATGTATAATGCATGAAGCTTGGACCAATATTAAGCAAGAAATATAAGCATTTGGAGGGCCCTCGCCAAATAATTTGCATAACTACAGCCGGCGAAGGCTTATAAATCTGCTATATGCTTTCTATTTAACTTTTACTAAAGACTTCCGACACATTTCTGCGCCGGCCAATTTGCCAGGCGATTCCCCGGATAGCCGGCACTCCCCTCACTCCCCGGATCGCCAGTTCTGGCCGGATTCCCTGGCCTGCAGCCGCTTTCAACACCTACACACCAGTGGCTCCCAGGCCCAGTTGCATTTCGATGGCGTGACTGGCCCCCATTTGGCCCAAAAGCCCGGGAAAGTGGCCCAGAGTGGACGGCTCGATTGTCTGAGGCCCTCGGGGCTTGTAACTTATCTAAATGCACACAATTATTGAATATAATCGCCGGCAGAAGAGGCGAACGCCGAGGGAGCGAAAACAAACACGTGAAATTTTTGCATGCCGCCTTTTAGGCGTTTCTGCGCTTCACAAAATGGTATACAACTACAAATAGACGATTGCAGAATGCCCCGATCTAGAAAAGACTTGTATAAGCATAAGATACAAATTAAGATCATTTCAAAATTGATCTCGATGACATTCATCTATTTAAGAAAATATATATATATATTTATACTTGGTGTATGTTTTAAATTTTTTTTCTAATATATAAAATAAGTTATATTAACATATCTCAACATATTTACTTTTAATATACTATTATTATAATAATTGTCATATTAACTATTGATTCACACATTTTATTATATAAACTTTTATAACGCATTTTAGATGAGCGTTTAATATGAAGTGACTTATTTGATAGGTAATTAAATTACAAATTTAAAGTTTAAAAATATCTGCTTTTGCTAAATTAATTAAATAGACATAAGAATGTAAAATAAATTGGTAGAGCTTCACCATGGCTAAGGAAATGCAAATTATTCGAAATGCTATAAAGTAAATCTACTTCTTCAGAAAACGACAGGCAAATTTGTTTTATTTAGACACGATGACAGACCGATTTAAATGGCAAAAAAACGGAATAAAAATTCTCGCTTTACAGAATTATGCCAACAAAGCGATTGGAGCAGCGCAGAGAATAACAAACATTTTGCAATTATCGGGCAAATATTTATTTAAGCTCAATTATCTGAACACGAGTTGAAAAAAAAATAACGACAGATAAAACAGGGTAAAAATCAAATGAAAAACCCAACTTGCTGGCAATTAAGCGCAATTTCCGTTCCCTGTCAAATGATTATTTAAAATGCAATCTATATATGAATCGGGGTGGGCGAGGGTAAATAGTTAATGCAGCGATGGCAAAATGTGACAAATTATACAGAACGGAGATTAACCCCCCGAACCATTTGTTACAAGAATCGGGATCGGAAAAAATCAGAATTAAATTAAATAGGCAGCAAAAAACAAGCCACTTGTTAATGGCATATGTCCAGTGTCACTCGCACAGAAATCAACAAAAAGCGTAATACAAACGAGAATGAAAATACAAATAAAAATAAAAATTAAAAGAACCGAAAGGTAAAAAAGCGGAGTGAAAATTAAATGCAAACAAAGTTGATTTCCCATTTCTGCGAGCATAAACTTTTAATTTCGTTTTCCCTTTTATTTTTAAATTACACATTTCGCTGAACGAAAATTGCAGGTTAAAAGTGCAGGTGAGTGAGTGGTGAGTGGGCAGTGAGTGGGTGGTGCATGGGTTGAGGGGTTGGCCACATCCGTTCGCAAATTTTGGGGGAAAATCCGCGAATCGTGGGCGTTCTTCCGGTCCGCTCGTCCAGCCCCCGCTTTCTGCCTTGTGTTTATCCTGCGAATTTCGAGTTTTCAAGGGAAATAAGGTTGAGTGGAGCGAGATATGTGTGGCCAAATAATTATTAAAAAAATCAATATAACAATGGGGTGAAATATAATGCCTTTTTTGGAAATTTAAGAAAAATATTTACCTAGCTTTTGGTTTTATTATCCGAACTGTTTAATATAAAGTTATATATTTAATCATACCTTTTTATTTAATATGTTTCTATTTTAAGTTTTATTCCTTTTCCATGACTAAGTTTAAGGACATACTAATATTAAAATATTTTTTTGAAAATATTGAAACTAAACTTTTGTTTATAACTTATCTGAAGCGTAAACTAGTTTAAAAACATACAAACAAGCAAATAACAGTTTATTAATATTGTGTATTTATGATTTTTAATGTATTTATTATTCTGATTGACTTCCCTAGTGAAGTTTGGAAAATAAAATGCATTTGAAATATATTTCTGAAGAACCAAGCCATTAAATAAAAATAATAAACATTTTATGGCCTTTATTGTTCCATATCGAGTATCCGTGATATCTCCGCCTTTCTGATTTATCCACCCTGATCTGCTGATTGGCTGCTTAAGCGAATTGTGGTGGCTGTAGATGTGCAGAGACTGTTGATGTGGATGTGGATGATGCTGGTCCACCCACAAAAATGTGCGGCTAATTGGATGTCTATATGCGAGGATGGCGGCCATGTGTGGCAGGTACTTTGACAGTCGGCGCCTGATTTCCATGCAAATTGGTTACAGCACAGTAAGCAGGCAATATTTCTGCTTCATTTCATAAATGCGTCCGGGGTCGACTGCTCCGGTCCTCCGGTCCTCCAGTACTCCAGTACTCTATTCCCCAATGGCTGCCTCTTTCCAGCTCTTTGGATTCGATGAGTTTGCATATCAAACGCCTGATGATGTGTCTTTAATTTATACATGAATCCGCAGCCAATTTCGTGTTTTCCTACCAAGTTGATAACTTAACTGGCGAACTTAAAAGATGGGGAGCCATATACATTAAGGAAATTACATCCTGGCAGTCGTTTTTAGTACAAAACAATTAAATCATTATTTTTGGCTTACAATTAATTATCACTTTCTGATAAACATAATTATATTACATTATATAAATAATTATTAGTTATATTACAATTTTATAAAAACTTGAATTTGTACTTTGATAAACGGGGATTGTAGCATATTTTACCTCTTTTATTTTTATACAAATTAATGTTTTTTTATAAAAACTAGGGAGTTTTCCAAGACTTTCTCTAGCCACTTTTCCAGTACCTCTGCAAAATAAATGGTAAGTGTATTTATATTGCTGGCCATAATTAGCACACATCTGAATAAACTGAAACTGAAACAGCGGTCGTGTTTAATTGAGTGGGACGGCGATAGCGGAGTGAAAGAGATACAACGAGCGGTACGTGCAGTTTCTGTTCTCTGTTTTGTGTCATTTGTCTTTAATGAACGGTTGCCCGCTGGCCAGCGCCGTGTTGTTGTCATTTCATTGTCCTACCAAGCGTCGCTTTTGTTTTAGGCCAACAGCAATTTTAACATTGCGGCCAATTTGTCGATGAAGGCGCAAAAACACAAGAAACTCGAGACTCCGGGCCGAAAACTCAGAACACGCGTGCTGCCAACAAAAAGTGCAGCGCGGGAGAGTTCTGAACTGGGGTTGGAATATTGTGTACCCTGGTATAAAAAAAGACTTTTTAAATTAATAAAGAAAAATCGTAAGCTTAACCTTTTCGTAAATAAATTAATTTCATAACTGTCATTTAAATATATATTTTGTGCTGATCTAAAAAGATTATTTAAATTTCTTTATTATTTGATACAAAATTCATAATTCTTTTCATTTAGCTAACAAATGTTTTTATAAACAGTTTTAGACAACTGTTTAAAAGTGTTATTTACAATTAATTCAGGCATTGTTTTAGCTAACTTATACGTTTGTATATTTTCCGACGTACTTTTTAGAAATTTGTAAAATAAGGGAATTGTTCTACCTTAAAGTACTAAAATCCTTGTATTTCTCAAACATTGTACTTGTTCTGTTTAGAATACAACAATTTTTAAACTTTGTGCATGTTTTCAGATAATGCAAAACATTTTCCATAGAGATCCGTCGCATAAAATTGCCTGAAGCCAAGAACCCCTCGAAGAGACATCTAGAATTTTTGCACCTCGAACCCCTAATCCTTGGGTTCCGATTCCGATTGCGATTGCCCTTCTGCTTTCCCCGATCTGTTTGGTCAGCTGGCTGGGTACTTATGTTTTGGTCCTTCGACGGACTTCAAGGATCGTTTGCTGGACTTTCGCCTGCAGCGCCGCTTGCATGCGAGCACGCAATGCCGAACATGGCCTAAGCCCAAACCCCCCTTGGAAACGACGCCCCTGCTTTCGGCCAACTGGTGGCCAACGGTGGCAGTTATTCAATATATCAACTTTTGGCCTAATAAATGCACTAATTGCGGTTAAATGCATTTTGCATGCAATTATTATCATTAGGGGTTGGCTCGCACGTCGTCGTATATGCCACACACCCCTCCACTGCCCCCACACACATCGTTTGTAAATTGTTTCTGTTGGTCATTATTTTAATTGCCCTGGGACACCCGCCCGTGGAAGCCAATATAACGATTGCTCTATTTTCATAGTATTATTTTTTATTTAGACAAAAAAAATATGCGGTTAAATATACTTTACATTTTACAGTTACAACGTTTATAGGTCTAGGCTACAAAAAAAAAAAAATCCCTTTTATTCGATAATACATTTCGTGGTTAGGCTTAACTATACAAAATTCTTTTGCTTTTTTGGCTGCTAGTTTTTACAACATTTAAATAAATACTTGTTTAATTTTATTCCATTATTATACTCGTATATTAAAAAAAAAAACTTGTAAAAACATTTTGAATAAGTTACTAAAGCAAATCAAATAAATTAAGCAAGCACACGCACACACAGAGATACACAGATATATGATTATATACACACGCAGGCACACACAGACAAGCGGGGCCTATGCGCAAGCTCAAAAACGCGAATTCTTGGGAATTCTATTACTATTTTCATTGACTTTTAAGGGTTTCGTTTTAAATACTGAACATTTTTGTGCTTATTTTTATGACCTAACATATTACAACTGTTACAAGTTTTGTGTTGGTTTTAGGTCTTAAGTTTCTTTATGTTTTGAAATATATTTTAATTTAATTTAAACAAAATATTTTTGTACTTAAGTTTGAACCATAATAAGGATGATGATATGATTTTTGATAAATGCAAATTGCGATCAATTTAAGTTTAATTAAATGCAGGTTGAAATAAAAAGTCACTTAATCCCTATTATTTTGTTTTAATAACACCATTATTATTTTAAAAACAGCTGTATGTTTAAAATAATTAAAAACACTTGATCGTACAAATTATGATAAGTGGATGAATGTTCAGAATTAAAATCATCTGAGTTAATTTCTTGGAAAAATGTAACAAAAAAAATAATATAAATGAAATCCTTTTGAAAATCACGCTTTTGAGACCGCATAAGCCCAATGATAGACACACGTACACCCCTCCTTCGTACCGCTCCACCGCTCTATCGCTCACACCTGTATCTGGTCCTCGTCGTCCGACTGCGAGCAGCTGTCGACGGACCGCCCGGGCGGACTGCCCGGATTGAGCGTCGGACTGGGCGTCGACGGCGGCCTTGGCGGCGGCGAGGCGGAGGCGGGGGCGGAGTGGGGCTTGGCCAGACCGCTCGGCGGCGATCCTCCGCCCGCTGAAGTCGGCGCTGGCGGCACCGGATTCGCTGCGGCGGCGGCGGCAGCGGCACTCTGATAGTAACTGCTCAGTGAGGACAGCGAACTGGAGGCGGACAGGTGGGAGAAGGGCGCCGGACCCACGCCCACTCCAACGCCCACGCCCACTGACGGTACGCCGGCGTAGAGGTTGTAGGGTAGCGGCTTCTGCATGGCGGCGGCAGCGGCCGCTTGGCGGTAATAGATGTCGATGCTTGTGTGGGGCGTGGCCCCGTGGGCGGCGGCGGCAGCGGCGCCCGCTCCAGCAGCAGCCGCATACGGCCAGGCGCCCAAGTACGGCGATCCGCCGTAGAGCCGCTGGAAGGCCGCAAAGTTGCCGGCCTCTGCCAGAAGTTCCAGACCCACGGCCGTTTGGCGCTTCCATTTGGTTCTGCAAAGGCACACCAAAATAAGTAAGTTTTAAGGTGATTTGCTTTAAATAATATTCATTTATATTTAAGGAGTCTGACTAATAAAGTTTCAACAAACATTCGTAGAAATTTTAAATTACCTTTGCAAACTGTATAACTAATTGATTGATATTTTTATAGTTTATAGTGTTACAATTTCTTGACACCCACCTTCGGTTTTGGTACCAAGTTTTCACCTGGCAGTCGCTCAAGTCCAGCTTGTGGGCCAGCTCCTGTCGCTCCTGGACGCTGAGGTACTTCTGCCGCTCGAAGGACTTCTCCAAAGTCTGTAGTTGGTGGTCCGTGAAGGCGGTACGCGCCTTCCGCTGCTTCTTGCTCAGGCCGCTCATGTCGCTGGTGGAACCGCTCTTGACACTATTCCCATCGTCGTCCTTGCCGCCTAAAATAAAAGAGATGGGGATTGGTCTTTAGAAAAATGCAATATAATATTTAATTCTTAAAACTCTATAAACTCTAGAAAATTATAGTTCTATTAAAATTTGACTAAGACCCCCAAGGACTAAGTTAAACTGGGTATATCGAAATTCTATTCACAAGGAAATTAAATACTTTATTCTTTAGAAATAAGAAAAAAGTATGTTTTTTTTTATCAGTTGATAATGTTTAATAAGCTTATAAATTGTTAGCAGTTTTCATGGCAATAAAAATCACATTCTTGAAAAGTTATTTCTCATTTAACTGTTTTTTAAAAGTAACTTATTTTTTCTCAACCTTTAATGGTGATTTGGCATAGACCAACGACTTAAGTTCGGGTAATTCGATTCAGATCTCTGGGCGATCTATTAAAACAGTTGCAGCTACAGTTAGAGGCTCGTTTATGGCCACGCAATTGCCGCTTCCGCTCACAAAGCGGTTCGTGTGTGTAAGTGTAATAAAAACGTGTAGCAAAATGTCTAAACTTGCCACAAAAAGGCGCAAGAGAGATAGCCGGGCCAAGCCAAGTTCACCCCTTTTTGCGAGAAGTGTTCTTAACCGCCGCTTTTCCACCTTTTCTGGCCAGCCATTTAGTACATAAAATTTATGTAAATTCAACCGATTGTGGTTACCCGATAAGCGAGAGCGAGTTTTTGGGCCACGGTCAAAACAGGGGGCTACCAAGGGGGTTAGGTAAACTCTCAAGCGTTAAATTATTTAAAGCGAAAATTTGCCAAGTGCCGCATTTAAATTTGGTCAGCAGAGTGGAGTTTAATGGGCTTAGGAAAAAAAGGGGAAACAGCGAATTATTTACTTGTGTAAATACAATTCAGAAGCATTTAAGTATTTAAAAACACACACACATATTTAAAATAATTTTAAATAGATCAGATAGCTGATTAAATATTAATAATATCTTGTTCTCTGTTTATCACCCCCAACAAATTAAACATCTTTGTAGTATTTGGTAATAAATTTGTTTAGTATTGTACTTTGAGATATGAAACACATAAAAAATACAATGTTAATTATTTCAATTAATCATCGCTAATCAAGAGTTTAAAATGCCGCCAAGGCGAAAGTTGTTTACCGTATACAACGAAAACGATAAATGATTAATGGCAGCGATAAATGAGCGATAATGCCGCAATTGAATAAAATTAATTTTCAATTAAAGAAAATTACTCACGAATGTTGGCACCGACATTGTGAATTATCGATTTGCGAGCGAATATTTGTGGGACAATTTTCAAAAGGGCAATGCCAAAAATTGATCAATTTTTGAAAAAATGTTCATTCAAAATTTGACAAGTAAAATGTTAAATATAACATAGATTGTTTTCAAATTGATATACAAATATTAATACAAATCGTTTTCTGTATGGAATTTTAATTAAAGTTCATTTGTAGGTTCATAAATAATCTACTTTTAATCGATAATCGTTTTCTGTTTCTGTTTTTGATTTTGTTTTTGTAATCGAAGTTCATGGCAATTGCGAAATTCCGATGAACTGACGGATTGCCGCCTTCCCTGCCCGCTGGCCAATCGGCAGCCCACTTGGCTGGCTGTCATCCCAAAGGAGCAGGCCGACGCGACTACCGTTTATAAAATTGCAATTGGCAACAGGAAATTGCCGCAATAAATGGCACAAAACAGGGGGCCGCTGCGATGGAGAGCAGCAAAAACCTGGACAAAAGCGGGGATGTATAAGCGAACCGAGTGGCGATGAGATGGGATGAGCAAACAGACTGCAACATTTAGTTGTTGTTTTTGTGTTGCTCTGCTGTGCTGCTGCCATTGCCATGGGGCGACTATTAAAGGGGGTTAAATGCATTTTTATAACAATTTCCACAATTAAATGATTGCTGTGGGGCTGCAGTGGGGGGTAGGTGCGTGAGATAACTGTAGGGAAAGAGAGGCAAGGAGAGGCAGAGGGGGAGGGGAGAAGAGTGAGATGTGTGTAATTATTTGAGATTTTTTGCTGCGACTGTGGCGGTTTTTAAACTGCATTTTGTTGCTGCTTGCTGCAGTTCAGGCTGCTCTTCCCCTGCCTGCCCCTCCCGGCAGGCCACGCCCTCCATTCTGCCATAATAACTCGCAGATCCGCAGGTGCATGCCCCCAAGTTGTGGGAGGGGCAAGGGGCGAAGAGTGAGGTGGGGTAGATTTAGAAGCTTCGCAATGACGCAAACAAAGCGTGAAAATGCAATTTTTTACAACTAAAACCACAACAAATAGAAGCAACAAGAACGAGAATGTAAAATGGTCATGCAATAATTTTTACAGTTTGTTTTGCAAAGCGACATCGACGAGGCCCGCTCCTTCTACCTCCCCCGCCCCTTTTTTCCCACTTTCAGGCGCACGCTCCAAAAACAAAGACTTAGGCAACGAACTTGACTGCAGCACAACGGACTTACTTCATTTTTGACTTAATTGAATTATATTTTTAATTGGGTATGGAGAAATGTATTTAGCAACATAAATATAAAATTAACACGAATTTAGATGGAATTTAAAAGGTTAAAGTCGATTTTATTGCATTACTAACTGAATCTTTATGAATAATTTTGAGCCTTTGCTTGAGGATCAAAGTATTTACAAATATTTTAAAATGAAAAAATAGGACAGAACTTTAAAGTTTGGGTAGTTTTACAATGCAAACTTAATCAAACCAATAAGTTTCTCAATTAAAACAAATAAAGCAGACTTTTTTGTTGACCTTTCTTAATTTGATGACCATAAGTCAAATTTGTTATACTTTTGGAGTCCATTTTGTAACTCTTATTTGTATTTAGTTTAAGTTTTCAACAAGAACCCTCACACACTTTCCGCAAGTATATAATTTCAATACCTTTGACTAGGAAAACCCTTTGCCAAATGTTTTGATATTTCTTATTTCAAAATTGGTCTTGAAACTTAAGCTTGACACCTCTTCTTTGGTTGTTTGATGGGGAACTCAGTACTAACTATTAATAAGAGTATAATAACTAGGAAAAAATATTGTCTTATAAATATTATGCAAAAATTGTGGTTATCATGGAACAGAAGTTGACTGGTTAAAGTTTTTTTTATATAGCTTGGTCAATTTTCCCATTTTTCTATTTTTGATAAAAAGTTCCAAATTGGAAATATGCAGAAGTGTACTGTAGTACTTTAATATGAAAAATACCTTGATTGCTTGAATTTTTGTTTTTGAAATGACTAAGAGGGGCATCCTGACCCCCTGACCTCTATTCCCCCGCCCCGCCCTCATAGTACAGAGGCTCACCTCACCATTGCTACAAACGCTGTGATCGTCCATGTGGCCGCTGCCTCCCCCGCCGCCTCCCGCGCTGCCCGCCTCGTCGCTGTCGCAGTCCTCGTTCTCTTCGTGGTAGTCGCTGCTGTCGTCCAAATCCTGTCCCAGTCCACCAGCCGGTGGCGCCACTGCCACCCCACCACCGCCACCCACGCCGGGCAGCGGTGCCACTGCAGCAGCGGCTGCCGCAGCAGCAGCTGCAGCGGCGGCTGCTGCATTGTTTCGCGCGGCAGCGGCGGCCGCAGCAGCGGCATAGTGTTGCTGCATGGCCGCCGCATATTGGGCCACGTTTAACCCATTGCCGCCAGCGGTGGGTGGAAAATGGCCCAGCTTGCCATGCGGATGCATCAGCGGGTGCGAATGCGGATGCGGATGTGGGTGGGGATGGCCTTGCGGATGCGCATGCGGATGCGGCTGTGGGTGGTGCAGGTGGGCAGGTGGCAGAGCAGCCGTTGGTGGCTCAAAGTTTTCGCCATTATTGATGTTATTATTGTTGTTGCTGTGAGCGGGACTGCTGCCACCGCTGGATCCCGAATTGTTGTTATTGTTGTTGTGGTGGTGCAGTTGCTGCTGCTGGTGATGCTGCTGTTGCTGCTGCTTGTAGAACGCGGCCGCTGCACTGCCCGCCAGAATGTCGTTGATCATGAAGCGGGATCGATTGGGCTTCAGGCCCGATGCCGTGGTGGTGCTGCCGCCGGAGGACATGTTGGCTGTTATACCACTAATGCTGACCACCGCCGGTGGCTGCAGGCCGTAGTGGTGCGGCAGCGTGTGTGAGTGGTGGTGGTGGTGGTGCAGCTGCGGATGATGCACTGCGTTCGGCTCGCTGGGCGTTTGGGCGAGTATGCTCATCGAGTCTTTCATAGCCAGCCCAAAGAGGCGTTTTGTTGGATTTTTCTTTCTTTTCCGTTGAATTTTCTTGTGTTTTTATTTTTTTTAATTCTATTTAACACTTCACTAAAAAAATTCACGTTCACTGGAGTTACTTATTTAGGCAATTTTGAAGTTCTCAAGTTTTCTGCTCAATTTTCACCCAGCGACGTCGTGAGCGGCTTGGCTGCCAAAACGAGACTGAGCGTTTATGAAACGCACCTGCCCGACCCGCCGCTGCCTCTGCCAACGTCGACTTCGGCAGCGGCAGAGGCGGCATCAGTGGTGGTGGCAACAATTTTGCCACTTTGTCATAGGCTTTGGTATGGCCCCCTTCACTTCAGTGGGCCAGAAAGGGATGGTCGGATGCGCCCATTCGCCGCCTCTCGCTCTCCCCTGTTGCCATCTCATCGGGCCTCTCGCTCCGACACAGCGCCATGTTGCCGACGGTGTGGCGAATCCACCACGAGGTGTGGTGGAAAACCGTCTCTGCGCGGTTTTTATAGCACCACCAAATGTCGGTCAAATGGCCATGGGTGTATGCTCTTTGGCCCTTCGCTTCGGGTCTTTTGGTTCTGCGGAGCCTTAAATGTGGCCAAAATGGCGCTATTGATAAATTGGTGGATCTGTAGGGTGGAGGTAGGGTTTCGCGATATAACAAATTTTCAAAAAATAAACTGTCTGGTAAAATATATTAGCAATTAAAAACAAAGTTTGTATAAGTAGCAATACAAAAAATTAATAACAAGAAATAACCGTTTAAATGTAGATGTTTTTTATATTTCAATTACTATGAAAGCAACAATTTAATTTAATTTTGACAAAACATATGGAATTTCATTTTGGCATACCACATATCATATATCATATAATTTAAGTACTTTTAATTCTCATGATACCTAATTTTAATTTTGAATTACTTTTCATAAGAATTTTTCTGGCTCGTCTAAAAATGTAATTTAATACAAAATTTGTTTAACACCATGCTTTAAAGTCATTTAATCATTTCTTTAATTTATTTTAAATAAAATAAAACATTTACCATGTATAAAGGCTTTTAATCATTTGCCTAAATTATGTGCTATATTTATTGTTACTTCAGTGAACAAGTGTGGGATTTCTTTGTGAAAAAAAAGAAATAATAGTTGAACCCCCCGACAAATGACCATCCCCTTTCTTCGATTCCACGCTCCCAGACAACAAGATGGCAATTAAAATTTCACGCCAATAGCCCGTCCTTTGGTCTTCGTTGGCCACATGTTAACCAAGGACTAATTGCAGGAAGGGAAGCGGAGCGGAGTGGAGTGGAGTGGAGTGGGATGAACAAATGCAATTTGTCGAGAGCGGCGGTTTCCGTTTGATTGATATTGATTCCGGTCGGAGAAAACGGAGAAAAGGTCAGGTGACCTGCGAAGGTCATTAGTGTCGAGGAAAGGGGAAATTAGGGCGATGGAAGCGCGCGCTTCAATTGCGGAGCGCATTAAAATAATTAGCGTCTGCTGGAGCATCAAATGCGAGGAAAAGTCACCCGAGTCCTTCGTCCTGATGACGGTTATTGCACTTAAATGCATATAATTGCCAGCCCAGTCGCATATCCTGCGGTCTGCGGTCGATTCGAGTTCGAACTGCCAATGCCAATTGAATGCTTAAAATAATTGCACTCCAGCAGCAATGTCAGCACTGTGAAAAAAATATATATTACGAAGAAATTGAAATTATGTTTTTATGTAATTAGAGTTTATTTGATATTTAAGAAAACAAAAACTGACATTATTTTTTAAAAATTTTAATATATTCTTTAAGAATATCTTGAGGAAACAAATTAATTGATAAAGATAAAGAATATAAATGAAAATATGAAAGAAAATATTCTAGATACATTTATAAAGAAATATTAAATGCATATAAAGGTACATTTTCTAGACAACAATATTAGCATTAACTTGGTGTTATAAATCAGAAGAAAAATTAAGTTGTATTATATTGTTGTGTAAATATATTTGACAAAAAAAATGAATTGTAATTTTATATTTTATAAAATCCAAATATTTAAAAAATAATATCAAAGAATATTTTTAAAATGTAATTATTTTTTCCAGTGGAGCTGCTAGAAATTATGAAAAAGAAATGTACGAATGCAGAAACCGCAATGCGCAGTTGTCCCAATGCCACACCCCCTTTTCCCCTCGATTACTGGACAGTTGCCAGCCAACTTGGACAGTTGGCAGCGTTTTTCCGGTCTCTTCTGCGAACTGCTTAACAGTTGTCCATGTGCAACCTTCTATTTCTCGAATATCTATCTATCTATCTATCTATCTATCTATCTATCTATCTATCTATCTGCGTATCTCTCCATCTGACGATCGCATTAATTGGCCTAATGTCCACTCACTAAGTAACTCTGTTTGCACTGCAAACATCCGCAGGGGGTTTCTCCATCTTGAAGATTTAATACAATATACCGAAGGTCGAAAGAGAGAGGGGCCTAAAATTACGATTACGAATATTATACTATCGATGGTCAACGACAGGTTGGAATAGTTTATTTAAAATTTAAAAGTAAAAACTCTATGGTTTGTTAACAAAACTTTTTTGGATTATTTTATGCCAGCACTAATTTGGATTTAAGATTTAAAAAGGTGGCTATAAGACAAATCAAACGTTTCCTAACCCTTAAAGGAATATTAACTTTGGCAATTTATAAAAGAATACGTTCTTAAAGTTGGCAAATAAATATGTAAAATCAACGGGGTAATTTTCCGGTTGTAATATTTGCTTTCCCCATCTGTCCAACCCAAAAAAAAAAAAAAAAAACAGCAACCCACATGCACCGGGGCTCAACTCCTGTCCAAGCTGATCCCAGAGTCCGTCCATTTCCATTTCCATTTGTGATCTGTTTCCGTGGACCAACAGCCAACAGGCAACATTGCGGGGCCTGTGGAATCTTAATCGGCATCTTTGATATTATAATGTTCGTGTTACTGCGTGGACAAACGTAATAAAATAACTGATCGTTGTCGCTGATAAGTTAATTTACTTTTAATGTGCTGCCCTCGCCGAACCCTCGAGATCCAGCCACAGCCTGCAACGTGGGGGTAAATGGGTCCGGAGGTGACAAAGGTTCTCGCTGGACCGGGCCTCGAATATCGAAATATAGCGCTGAAACAAGGCCTCGACACCAAGATCGCGGCTCTGACTTGCCACGGCTTATTTCTTTTTATTTCCCGATACCCTTTGCACAAGGGGTCATTTAAATTGGAGCAGAAGATTTCGAATGTTCCTTCAACTTTTTATACCCAACTTAAAAACACTACCAATTTTAGAATATTTATATATTTAAATGGCTGACGACAACCTTAGTACATTTCTTATTTTAATATTTTATTATTAGCTTGTAGTTTTAAGATTAATATTTAATTTCACACTTTTATTTTCATTACAGTTGTTTTCTAAATTCTTAATTAATTAATGGAAAATGTAAATATTAATATTAATATTATTAAATGCTAGGAAACCTAAATAAATAATCTTTTTTCAATACACAAGGTCCCTTTTCCACTTTATATTATGAAAGGCAAGGTATTTAAATTGTCGCTTTGCTACATTTCCACTTGTTTTTAGTTTGTTTACCTTGCTTTATTTGGCTCTTGTTTTTGTTGGTCGCGTGTGCCGTCGATGGCCAACGTTGTTGCCAACTGATTTGTCAACAACGTGGCCAACAAAGGTGTTCTCCTGCCCCCTTAACCCTTTAACCCCCTGCCGCCCTGCGATTTATCGCTGCTCCAGATCAGTCAGCATGCCAGCTACAACAGCAACAATAGCAACAACTGCAGGATAAACATAAGCCCTGATTCAGATTTCGTTGCTCCCCCCCGCCACCCCTCTCAATTTTTCGAGGCGGCGCTCGTTTTAAAAAATTGATGTCGCCCGGGTCCCCCACTAAATGGATGCTATTTAAATTTTTACTGCCTGCCGGCACCTATAAATCCATTGGAGGTTTTCGTTATGGATCCTTTGATTCACTGGAGGAATGGGCTCCCAATCCGAATCCGAATCCGACTTCGATCGGTCCTCCCCCTTTTGGCACCTGCCCGGATTCGGGGCTTATTCACTTTTTATGGTTCAGCTTAGTCCGGTCGACTAATCAACACCTCGCTGAGATTTTGCTTTGATTTTATTTGATATCTTAATGTGGACGAAAAAGGTAATCCTTCTTAAGAGAGATGACTATAAAAAAAATTCCTCACAGAATTTGCGAGTTTCTAAAGACATTTCTAAGTACAAAAAAAATAGCCTTAACAAATTTAAATTTCTTATTATTACAAAAATATGTAATTTCTAATCAAATACCAATTCGAAGCTAAAAGTCCTGTAATTTAGAAGCCCATTAAAAATGTATCTATTATTTTAAATTCATAATTTAATTTCCACTTCTTTAAATAAAATGTTTTTGAATGTTATTTAATTAAAACAAATATTTCTTAATATGTAATTGATTTTCATTAGTAATATATAAAAGAACAATAACCATATAACCTTTATTGTACTGCGCTCGTGCCAAAACAGAAATGCCCCAGCTCCACACTCCTGTATATCTTTGATATTTTTTGTGTCCAATTTGTAGATAAACTAATGGTCCTCTCGCATATTTCCCTTATCTGCGGATGGGCCTCTTAATTAGGAGAGCAAGTTGGCTAAACGACGGACCAGGCGACATTTGCCACATTTGCATTGGCCATAAAAATATGCTTAAAGCATTTCCAAATGCAACCACTTAAATATCTGATGGCTCAAAGCTGGCGACGAAGTGAAAATGTATTTTATGACTCAATTTGGTGCACATAAAACGAACCACGGAAAAAAAAACTAAAAAATAAGGGGGATTTTTTGTGGCCCAAGCCATACAAAGTGCAACATTGTCTGGGGGAACGATAATGTTATAACGATCTTGAAGGTGTGATCAATAGCGATGTGCTCGTGATCAGAAAATAATGCTATCCAGAACGATTTTTAGTAAAAAAAAGAAAGAATATTTTTGCCCTAACATTCATTCACATATACAAATATTATAAAAAAAAATACTTAATAATAAAAAGGATACGAATATGAAAATCTTAAAACATCTCAAGTGCAATATATATGCAATATATTTATTATATATTGATAATTACTTAAATTTTTCTTAATCCAAAATTATAACACGTGCCTTAACAATATCGGCTTAACATATATTTCAAGGACATATTTTATAGGTCTTGAACTGTCACTCACGTTACCACCTCTAGATCCCATATATTTTCAGGCGGTTGGGGCAACTGCAGTTCGATAGTTATTGTTGCCGCTCGGCTGATTGTTGTTAATTTTTATGTGCAATTAATCGGCCACGCCAGTGAGCATTTATAAGCATTTCTCGCACCAAGACGAGGCTGCTATCGAAGAACCTCTTTGGGTTCCCACTCGCCGGGTCGAAGAAGAAATTAAGTCGTTTTGAATTAAAGTGAAATGCAAAATGCATCTTTGCCGGCAGGCCATAAAAAAAACGGCAGCTCGACGGCAACATTGTGGGGAAAATGCTGTGGAGAATACGGAAAGAGCGCCCCGATGATGGGCCATAAAAGTGGGCAAGGTGTTGATGTCGGGGCCATCTGCTGATCGCCCATTGTCGGCGATCCGATGGGTTAACGTCGAGCTCAGAGACCGAAACTCAACCCGACCGATCTCCAGTGCTCCCCAGATGCATCGGACATCCCGCTGCTTAGCCGCTTAGGACGATAAACTGGCGAAAGCGGAAAATATTGGCTTATACATATATGGGACAGCTGGGGACGGATGGATCAATTTGGTCATACATAAATGTTAAAAATTTAAAACAGGGGCTCGAGAAAAAAGCATAAGCCAAAAGTCAATTTTAAATTGAATTGTTTTGCGTTTTATTATTTATTAAAATTTCTTAATATTTATCTTTTTATTTTGTTATTCCATTGTTTAATAAATGTGTTTCGAAAAGTTACAAACAACCTAGCTTACCGTCTAATAAATCGTCTTTTAAGCAGTTGCTTCTTTAAATAGGAAAAATATATATTTACGTATTTAAAATGGCCGGACTGAAAGCGTGCTTAAAACCTATACTAGGTCTTAAGACCCTAACGAGAGCATTTGAAATATTTTGACAGCCTTTTACAGCCTGGAGGCTATAAAAATTGTTGACGCCCATTTGTCCTTGGCCTGGGTGGGAAATTTCCTCACCAGCCCACTGAACTCGCAGCTTAATTGCATAATTTCATATTCGGTTTCTTCGGTTTTCCTTCTTTTTTTTTCCTTTACCTTTGTTCATTTGGCAAAGCACTGAACACTGAACACTGAACACTGAACACTGAACACCGAACACCGAACACCTTAACCCCCCAAAGCCCCCGTAGTTGTGGCTTAATTGCCATGGCCGAAAGTGGCAAAGAAATGCAGTGCACTAATTACAACAACCACAACCAGCAGGGGAATTAGTGGCAGTCAGGCATGTCCTTGCTCGCCTCCTTTTCTTCGAGTGTACGATGGTGAAGGAGGAATGGAGGAATGGAGGAACGATGGAACAGGGGGAAACTGTGTCCTTCGAAAAGGCCAATTGAAGTGCGGCAACGTGGCATGTGAAATATATGTAGAATTTTAAAAGTCATAAAATTGCGGAATGTCGCCAATTAAAATTGTTGCACACACACACACTCGGGGTGTGTATGGGTATGGGTGTTCGTGTTGCACATGTGACGTGACATAAATGCATGTCATGTTCGTTGCCTGTTTTCTGTTTCGTGCGTTCACCAGGATTTTCCCAAGGAAAATGGTGTGGGGACAAGTTCGCGCGCCAAAAACTATGCAACACAATGCGCGCAAATTGCGCAATCAAATTACCAGGCACCCTCGGCAGTCAAATCCCCTCGAAATCCCCATCCGCCCCTTTAAGCTTAGGCAATCAATTATAATGTTAGCATGCAAGCTTCATAATTGCTCAAAGGGGTCTGCAGCAAAAACTGCAGGGGCACTGGTTTTAAGGACTGCAACGTAGCGAAAACTTAAAAATCCCAACTCAATGACAAAAAATGGAATGTTTTCCATTATTGATTTACTTTGATAGCCAACATGTATTTAATTTAATTTAATTTAATTTAATTTTTTTTTAATGCATTGAAACCAAAGTGAGACAGCCATTTGATGTCCTTATACTGTTAATTAATTACTTTATCATTAAAGGTATGAAAATAAAAAATAATACTTAGAAAATAAACATAATAGAATTAATCCTTTTCCATAATTGCATAATTTAAAAGAATATTTTAAGCCGAGCCTTTTTTTTATTAATAATTCTTTGTGGGCTAAAAAGTAACACTTTTAAATTAACAACGAAATAATAGTTAAATTGCTTAGAATTGTAAAGTTGAATTTTTAAATTTTTTTGTATTTTTAACTAAGGCCTTCAAGGACATTTGCCCTTTTTTCTCGCAGTGCTCGCACGTACCCTTTTCTCGCTGTTGTTGGACTACAAAATAGGCATTTTAGGCCGAGTCGTGCAGTTGGCTCCGCTGATTGCCGCTGCGTTGTTAGCCTAAGTACGGTTCGGCCTTTTGGTGTCACGTCAGTGGATTGTTACGGCCACAAGGTGGTTGAGATGGGGTGGCAAGAGGTGGGTGGGGGTTCTTGGGGGGTGGGAGGTCATTCAAGCTACGCTTTGGGGTTTTTTTTCCGTTTTAATTTCGAGCGTTTAACGTGACCGCGTGCAAATTTCCACACACAAACACACACACGCTCGCAGGCACTCAACTTTGTACTCTTTAGCGCTGTTTAGTTGCGCTTTGCATTCGCCGGCGGTTAAAGGAGTGCTGGTGGGCTAAGGGGGTGGCGGTGGGTTAAGGGCGGACTGCACCCGATAGAAACCCCCGTATTGGATGCCGGTGATTAATGACGGAATCGCATTAGGCGACCCGCGGCCAAGTGCAATGAGTCAATCAATCAGCGCGAAGGTGGCCACCGGAATTTCCATCTCCGTTTCCCTCTTGGTGACCTCTTGACCTCTGGGGCGGCATGATTAATGGAGGGTTAAGTGGCAGACTCCTGGGGAAAAATATAGAGCAGTTAAAAGCAATGTATTTATTGTTTATCTACTTTTATTTCACTAAGGCCTGTTTTTTTCTCATATTATTATTATTAACTTTTATTTTAAATAACAACAATAATAAACATAACAAAAATTTAATAACCGCCGTTTGGCTTAAACAAACAGAATTACTTAATGGAATAAATTAAATAAATAAATAATCTGTAATAATTAAGAAAAATTATAGAATTTTAGTATTCATAAATAAGAGCACCTTACAAAATGCTTTAATTAAATAAACTTATATTGTTGATAAAATACAATTTGAAGTAATATTAATGTAAAGTCAATAAAACTTTTTTGCAGAATAAACTGAGATTAAAATTTATAAAATTAAGGTGAGCTCCAGGTGAAATCAGCCAACTTAACTTTCATAAATTTAGTTTAAGTCTGAGCAAATAAAACGGAGATAGGGGAAAACTTAACTGAGTTCATCGTGTTCGCATTGCAAATTGTGTGAAAATCACTGCGGTTTTTCACAGCCGAATGTTTTTCCCTCCTAAAATATTGCCACACATTGTTTGCCCGTTGCGGGAAAAGCTCAGTCCATAATTTGCCATTACTGCCGCCCACTTCCTCGCCTTTCCCCTCTTCTCGTTTTTAATTAGTTAATTATTATTTGCGATTATTGCCTGGGTTATTTTTCGAGCGCTAACTAAGACAATTTGAAGCAGTTTTGGCGGGGGGCAGGGCTGCAGAAAGCGGAAAATTCAGGGAAAACAATACAAACATCAGGAAGAGCTTGTTTGTGCGCTACTTATAGGAAAACAAGAGAAATGTATCTGATAGCATGTAAATGTTTTCAAATATTTTGTACTTTTTTGGCAAATTACTGAAACTATATTATTTATGCACAAAAAAAAACCCTTACAATTGTTTTTATTTTTACTTTTATGGTTTGAAATAATGATGATATTTTTTGGTTTTGCGTTCAAAAAAATAATTTCGTGTTATTTTTTTTAATTTTGCTTTTGTAAGTGGCTTACATGTTCAATTAATCAAGTTTATTACTTTTAGTTTAATGTACGTTTTTGTATATCCTATCTATTTTCTTTTAACCTATTTGGTTTCCTACTTACCTAATAAACTTGTTGAAAGTGGTTCGCGTGCCTGTCCAATAGCTATTTAAGTACTGGCATATGTCTACATAGATATCCACACCAAATCGGAATGCAGCTCAGATATTTTGTCTTTCATTGCCGGGAAAAAACCCACTTTACCTCTTTTTCCAAACGCATTTCACGCACTTTGGAATTTTCCCTCGGCTCCCTGATTTTTCTTCGACTGCCAAAGCAATTAAGCCAACAAATATCGTAGACGACGCTAATCGCAACTTGAATAAATTGCATAAAAACGTTTTCCAAACGTCGGCGGGAATTGGGGATTGGGAAATGGGGAAATTCTTTGCAGAAAAGGCAAGAATACTGCAAAAGCACCAAAAGGAAAATGAAAACGAGCACGAAAATTAACTGTACTATAAAAGGTGGAAAATTGTGCAAACAAACCAACGGCCTGCCCGCCTAGCCGCAAATTTGCATAATTATGATTAATACAGACAGGGGGAAAAGCTGAAGAAAACAACAAAAAATAAAAACAACACGGAATATAGGGGACTGCATTCGGAAGCAAAAAGTTCGTGTTACTGGCTGCCAAAAAAATACAAAAAATAAAAAAACCAAATAAATGAGGAAAGGAAAGAAATGTTTCTACTGGCTTTATTTTTTATTTCGGTTTTAGTTTGTTTTGCGGTTCTCTGGCGTTTTCCGCCATAAACGCTCGCAATCAAATGTACATAAAATAATTCACACACCAAGGCAGCAACAGCAGCAGCAAAACAAACGGTTTGCTGGTCATGCAAAAGCCAATCTTAACCCCTCACCTTTGCACTGAAAGAAAATAAAGAGGTGTTTGGATAATATTATTAAATAAAATATCTTTAAACTAGTTTCTAAATACATACCCGAATTAATGGTAATCTTATTGATTGAATCTATTGTGGAAAAAAAAGATAAACAACTTAAAGATTGGTTGTTAGGTCCACTTGATATGCTAAACTTTTAATCCTTAAAAATTTGCGCATTTTTCATAAGGGGTTACATCATGATTTTTGCGTAAATTTACCAAAAATATAATTTTTTGGCTGAGAATACCAATCGATTGGAAATTTAATGACGAGAAATGTGAAATTTGTGCTCCTTGCGTTTCTGCTTACCATTTTCGCTCAGCGTAATCCAAATCGTGGTTTGCACTACTTTGCCTTGTAAGCCAGAAAGAGAGGGATGGTGGGGAGTGAGCGGGATGGGGCGAGTGCGAGGTGCACAACAACAAACCGGCGTTTAGTGGACCCTGAAGAAGGGAGTCGAGTCTGCGTGGCATTTAATTTGTCTGATTAGCATTTTCAGCGGCACGCATAAAACGCATTAAATTCGTTTCATTGTGAGCTCGCCGTTTCCCAGTTTCCCAGTTTTCCGCCCATCCACTTTTCCACTGAAAATGCAGCCGGAAAAGCACAGACGGATGGATATCAATAGAACGAAACACGAACCGTGGCGATAAGAACGGATCCGAATCCGAATCCGAATCCAAAGAGTGTAACTCGAGGGTAGCGAAAAGTGGCACCTGTTATCTGGAGGAACGTGTAAACTGCATATATTATAATGATATTTATTTGAAATTCTAAGCAGAAAAAGTTATATTTTATTGCTACCTGCCGGCGAAACATGTATTGATGGCATTTAATTAATTAAATTGTATCTATTTTTTATATGAGCAAATTTGGGTATCTAAACGTATAGTCTTTAAGGTTTTGGCCATGTTATTTAAGATATATCAAACGATACCATCCTTTATATTGCAATATTTATTAACTCTTTATTAAAACCATTAAAAAAAATCCCTTTAAAATACCTTTCAATTATTGAGCCGATGAACAATCTATGCCTATTAAATAAATGTTCATAATATTCAGTGTAGATTACGCCACAATTATGACAGTATTTAAGGGGAGTAACAATTATTAAATGAATTTACTGAGCGCAACATTTGGGCCCCGAAATTGTGACAAATCATCGCCGGATCATCAGTCAAAAGTTTGCGGCTCTGGCGGAGGTCCTGGACGCGAAGTCCTGTGACAGCTGATGAAGCTGTGGTCCAGGCTCTAAGTTCTGGGGTTTCGAGTCCCGGTTTTTGTTCCTCATTTCTTTTTTTTTCTTTTGGCCCCGAGTGAGTTGTGGTCATGGCTGTTGTTTGACGTTTGTTGACACATCTCGCTGTCATGATTGACGATGTCGCCTCGCTCTTTGACGAGCACGCGAGGCTGTTGATTTATTTATGCCCTTCCACAAAACGAAGCACAATAAAAAAACTGGCGTTTCAGAAAATATAGAAACCATACCGAAAAAAAGGAAGCAATTCAAGGGCCACATCTCACGCCCTTCCCATCGGCCAACTAATGAATTTCAAATGATGCGGCAATTTTTTTTCTCCTTTTTTCATTTTTGCCATGGCTATTAGGGCCTCTCATCTTCCTGCTTGTTCGCCGGCGGCTTTTTAATTGCCCCTCTCTTTCACTTTTTGTCTGCCCATCTCTTTCCCCGCTTTTTAAACTCCGTGTGTGGTTTTCCCGTCTATCTGTATCTTTGCATCTCTTGGATCGCCGTGGGTGCCATTGTCTTTGGGCGCGGAAATGCGCTGCCATCTTTGGGATAAAAAGATACGAGTACTTATGCAGATATCTGGCTATAGGTTTTATGTTGATTGGTGGGCGTGGCCGGTCGTGTGGGAAGCCTTTCCCAACGAGCACGCTATATCGGGCCGAACAAAAGACCCGAAAAGTCGGGGAAAAGGCAAAAGGAAATGGTTTAAGTCTTTGATTGAATATTTAAGACTTATTTAGAAAAACAAAAAATTTAATATGAGAGATTGACAAAATAAATAAAAAAACACTTTATTTTAGCCAACTTGATTCTTTTTACCATTTTTTTTTTAATTAACTTGGACAAATCATTCAATCCCAGGTGGATTTGAAAAATTTTATTTTCTTTTGCATTTGAATCATCATGAATTTTTGGAAAAATTGGCCAAAAGTGCTCTTTGTGAATGCCAATTAAATTTTTTATATTGTTTATAAGAACAATGAAAACTATTAGGGTGTTAAAGAAAATAAATCCTCTGCAGTTTTTAAACTGTTTGAGATCCTTTCCTAGTAACTCATTATATACCTCCCAAGACATATCCAAAACAAAGCCAACGGACATCGATCTGCCCACTCTCTATGTATCGGTAATCATATAGCAAAGCACAGAAACTTTGCCCGAAGTTGTTACAAATCTTTCGCTTAAGTACTTCATAAATATCTTAAATGAGTTTCCTTTTGTTCCAGTTTTTATAGGCTGGCCCCCGACCCCCGACCCCCGACCCCAACCAGCCATAGTTATGATTATTGTTTTTCCTTTTTTTTTCGGTGGTGGTCGTCCTGCGACGTTGTTGTGTGGCCGTGTTGAAGGCATTCGCCTAAATCATTCCGTGGCACTATCGGCACAAAAATCAAATGCCTTCGTTTAAACGAGCGATAAGGCAAATGCCTTCGAAAAGGACCTGCGGTCCCGGGAAAATTCACGCAATTAGTTTGTTATTGTTGTAGACGTCGAAAAGGCGTCCGAAGTCAACTCCAATCCAGTCGCGACTTCACCTCATTAACAATAATTTCGCTTTAATAAATAACGCTAAAACATGCGCTAAATAACATTTTTAGGCTGGTCCCAAACAGTAAACTGCGGGGGTGTACATGTGCACTGCGCGAAATTATGTGACGTACTTTTTTCTTTTTTCATTGAAGCAAACAAATTAAAAAAGAAAGTATTTGTAGTCTCCTAAGCTAGGGCTACTTAGATATTTATATCTAAAATTAACTAATAATTCATATATTCAAAAATAGGTTGCTAATATATAAAACCAAATAATTTGATTTTCGTGCTTTTAATTTAAATACAATTTTACGGTTTTGGATAATGGCTTTCTATAAAATGTATTAAATAGAAGAGCAAAATAATTTAGAGGAGCACCTTATCCATTTATTTAGCTGTGAATAAAATTAGACATTCTTTGAGAAATATTGTCGAATTTCTCACAGTGTAGTCCGCCTGGCTGGGCGTTGAAATTAATGTGCCGCCAGCCAGGGCGACACTAATTTGCCTGTGAACATGTCAAATCAGCCTCAAAGTAAATTTTACGCCAGCGCTCGCCGTTCATGTCCGAAGTTTCCCAAGTTTTCCCGCTCTCTCCCGTCCCGCTCGCACGGCGGGCACTTAATGAAAAGGTCCTTAAGTGCTTTCCAACGGTATTTTGTTTCCGTTTGTACTTTTTCTCTGACGTCGCCGTCGCTTGTCGTTGATTTGTTATTGTTGCCACAGTCGAGCATAAATCATCCGGCGAGCAGTGCAGCAGTATACAATGTAGTAGTACATATAGTAAAGGACCACTTGACTTCGTGGTGGTGGTTCTGGCTGTGGCTTCGGTGGATTTTCGGTGGCTCAAGTGGCTCGTGTGGTGCAAATCGGGGTGCCAGTGCCAGTGGCAGTGCCATGGGAAGTGATTAAAGTCATTTAACCCACTCTGCGCGCACGAGGCGGGCTGAAATTAATTTCTAATTGCGCACAAATGTAGGCAATGTGAGTCATATCTTGTGGGCGCCGAGGGGTTAAGGGTAGACAATTCCCACAATCCGAATTTTACTTTCTTATGCGTTTAAAAATGGTCTATACTGATCGATTTGTATGATGTTTATATATAATTAATTTTAAAATATATTAATAATAGAGAAAACTTAAAAATATAGTGACAAATTTATAAATACTCGTGGTTTAAAATTGTTTTTAAATGCATAAACCATTTAAAAATGTGCAAGAAACTCTTTATTGACTAGATCAATGAAAATAATAAATTTATGGACTCCATTGCGATGCGTAAATTATTGAAAGTATGCAATTTATTATCATTGTTACCTATAAAAAATCTTGATCTTAAATAGGTTACCATAAAATAAAATAAAATAAAATATAATAATATATACATGAAATCAAATCATTTTTTGAAAGTCCTACATTAAAAAATATGACATAGTAGTAAAAGAAACACTAACCAGACCTAAAATCTCAAATTACCGTAACTAAATTCAGACGTCAAAGTGCAAAGCGAAATATTTCTTTGATTAATTGACCGCCCGAATTTTTATGCGTGGCTCTTGCGAAAGGGTTAAGGGTATGGGCTTGTGGTAAAAGCCAAAAAACAGCCCCTTTAACCCCCAACCGCCACTGCATATGCTAATTGAGCTATAAAAATACTTTGTGCCCGAGGAGGGCAGAAAAAAAGAAGCAAATAACACACAAACATGGTCATAAATTGTGGGCGGGCGGCCACTCCCTTTGGCCTCTTTAACCCATCAAAATTCCAACCCACCCCTTCCCACAAAAGAAAAATCCCGACGCTCTTTCGCAGATTTTCTTGGCCCCAAACAAAGGGCAACTAAGTCTGATAAAGCTGGGGGTCTGAGGTTGCAGGACCCATGCGTGATGCTTTCACATAAAAATTATGACATTCAAGGCAAATGGAGCTTAGGAGGAAGAAGAAGAGCCGACCCCCCTGGATCCCCACCGGCCCACATGGGTTAAGGCGTCCTGGAGCCTGGCGTTAGAAACATGATTTTTATTTTACGCAACTTAAGTGCGAACAATAAAAACGATTTGAGGCAGATTATGTGCTGCCTCTCATAATGCAAATTAGTCATGGCCAACGCATATGCAAACGCACCCCCTCTTAACCCCTCCCGTGTGCCATCTTAACCCCCCCGTGCCGGCGCTTTATTTGTCCTGGCATTTGTTTAGATTTATGAGTGTCAGCCGCATTATGACCAACCACTTGACTTCCTGCCACGTGTGTGTGCGAGATTTTATGCCCCGCACGTTCTCGACCCACCCACACCCCTAACCCCTTAGCCCCTCAACCCTTAACCCCCTGCAGCCCCCTCGAACTTGTGTGTCTCCAGCACCAAAGACTCGTCATCAGTATTTATAGTTCCCCATTTGAGTAGTTACTTACTGGTACCACACGGCGCATACGCAACTTCCGGACTTATTTTCCCTACTATTTATTTAATACTTTCGTTTGTTTAGTATGCAATTAGCTGGGCTTTATGGTATTAAGCCGGCGAGTGCAAGAAATATAGACTAATTTATTGGCTAATTCGACTCGAGTAAGGTATGGTCACCAAGAAATGCCTATAAATGGTGGTTAAAAAATATTACACGCATTAATATAAATATATATTAAATATTATTAAAGTGCACCTTATATACATGAGAGTATTATAACTAAACTTTACTTTTTGAACAGATTTGTATCCCATTCATAGAATATAGTTTCAAATTGGCTTTAAAATTCGATGACTTTAATTTTTCAATGATTTTTAAAAACGTTATTAAAATATATTCTTGTTTGTAAACATATTATTTCTGCACACTTCAATAAATTCTGATAACCGCAGTTTATTTGAGCTCATACAATAGACATAAAGCCGTTTTATGTGTGCGTACTCATACGTACATACTTTCCTTAGATGTTTTGCCTGGGATTGGATGCTTTTTAATTGAATTTAGCAGCTAACTGAATTTTCTGTGCCGCAACTTTGTCGCATCGAAATCTTCTAGCTCATCAACTTTGCCAGCCATATCCTTGGCATATAAATGTACATGTATGTGTATAAGCATATATCCTGCCAATTAAGGGCGAAAATTCGACAACAAAGCAAAATGGTATTAACATATAAATTGCACAAAGTGCCGCTGATTTAGTTTTATTCAAGGGGGTGAAAGAGAGAGAGGGGGGGAGACTGCGCAAAGAAAGAGACGGGTAGAGACAGACTTTGCCAGTTTGTTTTTACGTCTTTGTCGTCATTTACGTTTATTATTCCGATTTTCTAGCGCAGAAAAATAACACTTATGTGCCAGAAATATGTAAATGCGTTGGCTGGGAAAAGTTTATCGTGGATTTGCGGCGTTTCACGCACGCAGTAACCACCCACAAAAAAGACCAGGAACCACCCACCCTGGAGGACACCCAAACACCACCACCCCCTCCCCCTCCCCCAAGCTCCCTTTTGCCACCGTCAACAATGAGAGCGCCATCTCGCTTTAGCGCACATTTCCGGCATTTGGCCAAAGTCTGCTTTTCTTGGCCGCCTCCTTTCCCCTCTTTCTTGGTCCCCATCTAATGCCTGAGCCCGTCTCTTTCCCGCCCACTCTACCCCTCTACCCCTCTCTTTCTGAGGGCTTTTAGCCTCCTTTCACATACAATTTACTGCCATTTCAAAGCTAAACATTTACGCTCTCTTTTTCGCCCTATTCCGTCTCTATCTCTTTTTATAGGGCACAAAATGTCGTCGACGGGAAATTGATATTTTTTGGCGTTTTTTGGCACATATAATCCAGGCATATATAATCGAAGGAATTTTACAGTGAGGACTCCTTCAATATTCTTAAAAAAGGACATAATGTCTAACATTTTTTATACTATAAGACATGTACTGTAAGTCCTTGTTAGTAAATATTACACGAAAAGTAGGAAGTTGTCATTGCAATAAGAAATAGTTTTGGCTAGCCACAAATAACTTAATACAAAAAAAAAATGTATAACATATTTTTTTTTCTTTAATAAGAAGAATCTGAATAAATAACACATTTTTTAATAGTTTTTGGGATTTTAAAAGGACAATTTTCAATCAATGTTTTATTTATAAAAAATATATTTTGAATATTTTTGAAACAGTTCCGTTACCAAAGCATCCAATCCTGACTGTCTGCCAGCATGCACATAAAATTTGGTTTAAAAATGAATTGAGTTGCCTTCCCTTTTCATGTTTTGTGTGAAAGGGTTATGCTGTCCCCCCAGAGCGGTTCTTTGTATTATTATTTCTCGTTTTTTTTTGTAAATGCGCGGAAATTGTTAATTTTATGGCCAGCCATATCCGCAGCTTCCCCGCATCCTGGGGCTCCGTTTCCATGGCCATTTCCACTTCCATTTCCATTTCCACTTCCATCGCCGTCTCCATCTCCTTTTCCAGCTGCTGTGCCCGCTGGCATTTCCAAAATGGCCGCCTCGCGGACAAAAGCGTGACCTGATGATGGGAGTTGGATCTTTTGGGGGAAAAGCGGTCTTGAAAAGGACAGGGGGGGGAGGGGGGCTGACCCCCACCAAGTGGGGCAAGAAGTAAATGCACCAATCGCATTATGGTCCGCCAACGTTTTGGCCTCAAATTGCCAATTGGCAATTGCAGTTGGCCCGCAGTATATACTATACATCCCTCCTTTCAACAACTGAGATCGGATAATGGTCGATCGATCGACGGATTCGATGGCCCCGTCTTCAAAGTTTTCGACCCCGGGCAGTTTGGCCCACGTTTTGCAGACATTTTTCTTTTGGCCCGTCTATAATTTTGAGCCAGCGACGGACGGGCCAATTGTTTTTCGAGGAGTTGGCCAAATAAAATGCATTTCTGATGCACGTCCCAATACCCCAATACCCCTCTGCCATTTCTCCCCCTCTGTTTGGGCAGCATTTGTGGCCTTTTGTCTGCCATATAATTTGCACAAATTGCAATTTAAAGAAATAAAGGGAATCGCAAAACAAAATAACTACATGAAAACAAAAATCAAAGAATATGCGAAGCAGTTTTGTTGGCGGTTCTCAATTTATTTTTGGCACTTTTGAAAATTTTCAGGTTTAGTTTAGCAAGCAAATTTGTTTTAAATAACTAAAAATTTAATGATAAAAATTTAAAAATCAGCTTTATTTCTTTAAATTTTGAAATTAAATCTTTAAAAATAAAAATCTAAGCCACAGATGCTTTAATTGTTTATTTCCATTATAATTACAACTGAATAAAAATAAAAATTGAAAAACATTTAAAGGAGAAAATAATGAATAATGCTGTATTGAAAAATCAGCACATCACATGTGTAATCAAAGCATATAGGGTTGAAAATGCAATATTAAAAATCGAAAAATATAAAAGACATAAACTAGGCCTGAAATTATTTTTACTGTATTATAACTTATCAGGTCCTTTGATTTATTTTATTTGTGTTTCTGTTTTGGTAGCACATTTTTAGTTCGTTGTGGATCGATCTCGCAGCTGGCAACCCCTATATAAAAAGCTAAACCTGCTATAAGCCAGATCGTTGGGTCTGGAACGCGATGTGGACGTGGATGGTGGATGTCGATGGCACTGCTAACCGCTCGTCAGCGAGTGGGAAACATAGAAATCACGTTTCGGCCATCAACGCTGCAAATGCAACAATTTTGAAATGCTGCCAACGGAGGATGGAGTTTGGAGTTTGTAGTTTGTTGTTTGGAGGATGGAGGATGGAGGATGGAGATGGAGCATGGGGACCCGCTGCAGTATTTCTTCATTGTATTGATTATCGGTTGTAATGCTGCAAATTAAATGCCTCCGCCATCAATCAGACAATCAAGGCATAGCCACAGCCATCGTTCTCCAACTCGAATTGAATTGAATCGAATGAAATGAAATGAAATAAAATGAAATAAAAGGCCAGACGGAGACCATAGTTTGGCGTTAGCAGCCCTGTAATTTCCCATGTTTTTCGAGCATTTTTATATGAGAAAACTTAGCAAAAATATAAATTGGCCGGACATGTTTCGGGGCTCTGGGCAGCGATTACCCGACTACGATAAGGAATTTATGCGAAAATTAAATGGCTCAAATTGCTGGGGGGAATCGCCAATTGCCAATTGCCAATTGGCAATCGGGCATTATTATGCCCCCTTTTTTCCTATATAGTTTTCATTCTTTTTTTTTTCTTCCATTAATTTTTTCATCTGCCATCTGACATCGTTTCCCATTGCCATGGAGTCTAGGTCTAATCGCGGCCAGATCTGCGCCCGATAAAAATTAATTATGAATGGGAGATCTGCACGCGGAGGTTGCTGCGATGGATGCTCGCCACTCTAATTGAAAATGCAAACAGCCAAAACAACAATTATGGGAGTTACGCCAAGGTTCCGGGCTAGAAGATACCTATTTTTTTTTTTTCATTTTTAGGGAAAAAACCTAAGGTTTTCACGAAAAATGGCCGTATCTATAGGAGCTTTTTTCTGTCTTATCAATATGGTATTAAGAAACTTATTAAAGACAGTATTTATTTATTCCATATCTTGTTCTTTTTTTTGTAAAGATCCCAAAGCGTATTTTACTCAAAAACAAAAATAAACATTTTCAAAATTTAACAACGGGTATTGTAGATTCATTTTTAATTTGATTATTGTATGTTATTTGTATTAAATATCTAAGGCAACCATAACATAAATATAGCTTTAGCAGGTGGTTGTGCATAATAATAATAAGGAAATAAAACCAATAAATAATTAAAGAAATTTATAATATATTTTTGTTTACATAAACACTTTGAGCAAATACCTTATTTCTAGTAGCAGAAATTCAAAAACACACTATTAAAGACTTCCTCTGATAAAATATACCCATCAACGAGAACTGCAGGGTATCGAAAACCGCAAAGACTGGAATATCGGCCAAGATGATGACGCTGGAGCAGATGAGACTCAGCCGTGGATTGTTTGGTGAAACTTTGTGCAACAATTAGTGGCAGCCCGCGTTGCAAGTTGCAGGTTGCAGGTTGCTGGTTGACGTTGCTAGTTGCCAGTTGCACGCTGCTAGTTGCTGGTTGCAAACGAGATTTACTTAGTGGAGCAGCAGGTAGAGATGATCGTAATGAAGCACTTAAATGAATTTAATTGTGTGAAAACTTCAAAGACAATGTGAAAAAGTGAGCGAATGAATGAATGCCAGCGCAATCATTTACTTATTCGCACAAGTTTGCTCATTCGAAAAAGCTTCAAAAGTTTTGACTTTTTTATACGGAAATAAGGCTGTATTTTTAATAGTAAAGCTGTTCAATTTTGTTTTATTATGAGCCCTTCAATACATTTCGAAAACCAACCAATTATTGTGTCAATCGGTAATTCACTTGCTGCTTATAACCCTTTTGCCCACTTCAAACGCCCACTGCCTGCCACTTGAATAATCACTCATTTATTTAACCATTCAAGTACTCACTCACTCACTCACTCACTCGTTTGCTGCCTCAATCACTCACTCATTCACCCTTTCAATCACCCAAATAACCCGCTCGCAAGCGACGAACCGTTAAAGAAGCGCCGCAACAAATCCGCCAAACTTCAATCGAACAAATCGGGGTGGCTAAATACACTGGCAAAATTTGGCCTAAATAATGGGCAATTGCTATAATGCTATTTTACAAAAGAACACTTTATTTTTAACGTTATATTTAAACAAAAAACATTTTTGAAATATATTTATTTATATTTTATTAGCCAATAATTTATATAACTGATTGGTTTGAACATTTATTTTATAATGTTGTTTAACAAATAAAGGTCAAAACTAAGAAACTTTATTTAAGATGGTGTTATCATCAATAACATGTATTATTTCACAATAAAACCTTGATTATAATTATTTTTAAAATTTGTGTAAGCAATTCCAGCCATTAATTTGATCAATTAAAATATTATTTTATCAATTTATTCTTTTAATGGTAGTTTTTATGTTTATCATATTCTAGGCATAAATGATTTTCTATTTACAATTTTTAAAGGAGAACAATTTTTAAAAATAAAAATATTTTTGTTGTGTAATCAAACTAGCGACAACCCCTTGCAATTACCACCCCAGCGACCCTGACCCGAATGTTTTTTCTCCGTTAGTTTTTTGAGATACAATCGCGGCGATAAGATCGCCCGGCGAAATGTAAATTACCACAAAAAGTGCAATTGCAGACAGGGGATTGCGATTTGGATTTGGGTTTGGATTTGGAAGGGGTGTGGGACAGGACACCAGATACCACACACTGTAGTCCGTATATGTATTTACCAGACCAGATGCCAGATGTCTATCAAGCGGCGGATTTGTTCTAGCAGCCGCTCAAACCTGGAGAATTAGAGAACTGGGGGGAACTAGTGATCCCGGAGCTCAGCTGGTGGCCAAAAAGGTGTGATCTCGCCCAGCGGGCGATCCTCGGACCTCCGAACAGAACGCGTGCCCCGCCTGATTAGCGCAAAATGTTAATTTCACACTCTGATCGCATTTCCACGACTGCGCCCAAGATGCGTTAATTTAATTTCGATTTAATTTGCGCTTCCATTTCATTCCGCTCCTCAGTTGCCACAGTTGCCAGTCCAAGTCTCCGTCCAAGTCCAGTCCATCAATCATTTAGCCCCATCTCCACCTCCATCTCCATCTCCATCTCCATCTTCATCTCCAGCTTCGAATACATATCCAAGAAGCGGTTTCATTAACAGCCGCTCGTCAAGTGCTTTTTCGGGCTCATTGTTGCATTTTGTCCTACGATCGCCGACGGCGCAGCCTTCAAAGGCATTCCAAGAGGCATACTGGCCAGTCGCTTTATCTGCATTCATCAGTTGCCAAACAAAACAAGTCAACTGGCTTCATTTGTAATGGATCTCCTCCATCGGAAGGAGCTAAAGCTGGAGCTGAAGCTGAAGTTGGTGTTGGAGCAGATGGATCTCCTGTATTCGCGGATGGAGCTGGCCAAGTTGGAGGCGGCTGCGCAGTAGTCAGGGCTCTGATTGCCTGGCATTAATCATCCAGGGTCGGCGAATGGAGCCAACGGGTGTGGATCACTAAAAAAATACACTTTTAAAATAATAATAAACAAAATATATTGTTAAGTCGCCAGACACATATATTGGAAATTTTAAAAGAAACTTTTACAAAAACCAAAAATAATGATAATAATCTGTAAAAATTCTCTGAAAAAATAATTTTAATGGTGGTCAAATTTTTGATAGCCCGTTTTCTTATAAAAAATAGTCTGGCAAAAAAAAAAGACCCTAAACTTAACTGATTCGACTCATATTATTAAATAATATACTTCTAAGACATAAGGGTTTAATTCTTTATTATTTTTCATTAAAAATGTAATTTTAGGTAATTTCTGTTTTGATGGAAGGTGTGATATTTATTTATTAAATCATTATTTTCTTAGTTATGTCCAAAACATTGTTATTTTTGTTCGAAAAATCAGGACTTTTTTGTGAATAGTAAAAACTTTTGGCCCAAAAAGGACAAATTTTTTATTTTGAGCGCATAACAGTAAGTGATTTGGCTTTTAATGGCAAAGCTGTGATGTGGCGAAGTTATATCAAAATTTAAGATTTCATGACACATTTTAAACAGCTAATTTTATATTTTTATACATTTGTTAAATGTAAGAAAAGGATTTAAATATTTTTTTTTTTCAGCGTAGCCTTAACAGTTTAGGCCGCAAAACTGTTTCCAGCTACTTACAACACGAACAAATCTCATTGTTGTAATTGTTGTTGCGGCTTCCAGCAGATCGCTTGGGTTATCGGCGGTTCGGTTCGGTTCGCTTTTCATAATGATCTCGCGCTCCCCGTGTAAATCGATCGCAGCTCATTAGACACTTGGCAATCGAAAGGCCCTGCGGTCTGGCGGTCTGGCGGTCTGGCTGGAATTGCGAATTTTTATGTAATCAAGCGCTTAAACATTTAATATTAACAAATTTACAATTATTTATGACATTTTGCGGCCGCCAATGAGGGAAATCGGAGAGCGTTAGGATCGATGATCTATAGTAGTGATGAGGGCGGCCTGGGTTGGCTTTGGTTCGAGAACTGCGGCTAGACAAATGAGCTTAAATGGCTTGGTTGGGCAAGTTATATGAATATCTGTGTATCGATTGCAGTTGGTTGGTTCTAGTCGTTTTAGGAGCAACTGTACTTGTTTTGGCTTAATAATGACATGAAATGTTATGGGACGGTATTTTTTGTTGTCATACGTGAGGCAAGCTACTTATCAGCAGGAAAATGATTTTGACTTAATAAATATTAAAATCACTTTACATTACATTTGTTTTAAGTTAGTTGAATAAGTTTTGTGGTGACTATCCCACAATAATTTCAAATTTAATTATTAAGTTAGTTAAGAAAGTTATGTAGTGACTACCCCAAGGTTTTTTTTAATGTTTTTTACTATAACTTCATTGAAAAGTTTCCAATTATGTGTAAAAGATAAGCTTTAAATCCTCAAGTTCCAAATATTATAGGTTTGCAGGCAAAGATTCGAAAAATTATAAGCAATGAATGAAATCCATATACCCGCTATATTAATTGTCTTGGACCTCTGGCATTTACCTCACACTTTGCGGCTGTTTCCTTTGACTTTGACCGCCCGCCATGCCACCCAACGCCCAACTAATTGCATTTTGATTCGGATTGATCATAGATCTGTGGCAGCTTCAGGGTGGCTGGGGCCGACAATAAGTGGCCCACATGCATATATGCCAACATTATTCATGGCTGGGCTGCGTTGGCGGCCGGGCCCAGTATGAAAACGATGCTATCTCGGGAGTCGCAGAAGAACTCCAAGAACTTCCAGAGCTCCAAGAAGTCCGGCCAACACAAAGGCCAACGGATGCACAGTAGCCACATTCGGCTAAAAGATTCCGATAAAAAACAAACGCAAGCCGGCAGCTGCCGAAGTCGAAGTCGAAGTCGAAGTTCCAGATGCCCGTCCAAAAAGAGATTGCCCTCTTCATTAATAACTCTTGCATTGATCATTAATTTCCCCACGTTTCATTAATCGTCGCCCGGCACACTGAGCACTATGTTCTTGGCCTTGTGTGTTGGCCGCCGTTGTTCCGCCGAAGTTGGGGGTTAAGAGAGTCGAGAGTGTTAAGGCCAGTAGCCGTCGATGGTACAAAATGTGTGCAATTGCATTTGGGCGGAGGGCACGAGCTGATCGCGCGGATCGATTGCTCTCAATTAGTGGCGGGAAAATTGTGTGCAGCGGCTAAGGGGGACTTCTTAAAGCTGGTATACAACTTGTAATACTGTTTCCCCTAAAAGATAACTAGTATAGGTTTTAAAAAATATTTTAAAACATTTATATAAATTTGGATACTTCGTAAGTAATATAAAATTCTATAATAGAATCTTAAGCTTTGGTTTTTTTTTCACTTTTATATAAAATGTTTACTATTATTAAGCTATTATGAAAAAAAATAAGACATAATTGTTCCACTGGTTTTTATAGCAGCAATTAAAAATAGTTACTCTTAATATTTATAGCAATTGAAATACAAATATTTGTAAAAAACATGAAATAGTTAGAAGAACGATACAAAATAATAATGCTCAAAGGAATGGCATAAAGTTTTTCTCACTTGAACAATACAAATGTATGGTAAACGACATATAGAAAACTAACTAAATATTAATGAGAAAACTGAAAAAAATTGTTGTAGCCAAGACCATAACTTGCTAAAATTGTATCCATAACAGCAGCTTAAAATTCATAACAGTTCTGGATTTGCATTCGCAACCTTTCAAAACCCAATTAGCGGTCGACATTGCCGATTCTGATTGTATTTTGCAGCCGCATAATTGCATGAGCCCCGCTCAAAGGTGAAATGGGATTGGTTTGGATTGGATCCACATCCACATCCACCCGAAAACCAGAGGAGGCTCCGCATATTCCGTAGATATTCCTTTATGCAAATGCCCATTGCCATCGTCATCGCCATCGCCATCGTCGCCGGTGCCGGTGCCGACAGTAACGGTGCTGAACATGCAAACTACCAGCCGTGAAAAATCTCGTTTTCATATATTTTACAGCATTTTTTGTGCCTGCCTAAACATGGAGCAGACCTTCTCGTCCTGCCGCCCATTGCCCATTGCCCATTGGAAAATAGGGCCAATATCAGCCAGTGCCAGCAGCACGTGTGTGTTTTCCAGGGGGCAGGAGTAGCGATAGAAAAATCCCCCCCTCTAGACGGTCACAAGCCACTAAACATCGCCCATCCAATGCCAATTCCCCATGGGCAAAACCATTTGAAAATTTCGTTTAGCGTCGCCAGGACAAACAAGGCAAACGCAAACGCACAAAAAAAAAAAAAAAAATATAAAACGAAATCAAAGCGAAATCGAAACAGGATAAATAAATGTGCACATTTCCGCTTGGCGCGCATATCCTGTCCACGCTTCCTCGACCCATCCTCTGATGCTCTATCTTTTATATATATTATTGATCTGCCGCGCATAAAAAGCCCATTTAAAAACAGCAAAAAGAGGGAAACAACAACAAAAAAAACAACAAAAAAAAAAAAACATTACGGAACAGAACAGAACCGAACAGACCACCCCCCCTGAAATGTCCTCGAAAAAAAAGGAGCAGGATTGTGTAGAAAAATTGTCATCGGCGAGACTTGAAATTGTAAAATTGGCCATTTTAGCTTTTCGGTTACGCTGGGCAATGGCTGATGGCTGTCGGATTTGGTGGGGTGGCGGGAATGTCCTGGCATATCCTGCCTATTGGCTAGACTATTTTCGGTGGAGCGGTATTGGGGGGCGCAAGGATGCCTGGGGATTCGGTTTCTCTGTATAACAGAATTTGGCTGCATTGAAGCAGAACGTAGTCGCTGAGCGGCTGGAAAAAATCGTTGGCAAATGAACGAGACGCTTTTTGGTGATACCCTGTAAAAATCCTTAAAAAAATATGTTTCGTACTAAAAGGACAAGAATGTCCTTCAAGGAAACGAAAAGTAAACATTTTTGAGAGATATAGTTCAGAAAACTTTGGGTATGGGTAGAACAATTTTATAAAGTTCTTAGAGAAAAGAAAATAATATATATAAAACAATATAATACTTACACACAGATGATAATAATCTAGAATTCGTACTTATTAAATATTTTTATTAAATGAAACATATTTTAAAGAATATATATTGGGATAAAGTGGAGACTTTTGTAATGCATACTATTTTAAGCTTATAAATTATTATTATATAATATAAAGTATTTTTATTTATTTTTCACCTAATTTGGCGTTGCCATATTAACCCTTGGTAGATCATCAATTTAGACAAATTCACGAGCCGTTGCACTTTTAAAAACCGTTTGCTCATTGCCATTTTCATTTTAATTTCACGTACAATTTTCCCTTTTTTTCCAACATTTTTCCCCCTACTATTTTTGCCCAGCTTCTTTAATGTTCTCTTTTTTCCATTGGATTTTCTTTTTACAGCATTTTAGTCTCTTTTATTCCTCGTCGATTTCCATTAAAATTCAATTGATGTGCCATAGATATAGGTTTTTCGGAAAAAGTCGGGGGAGGGCGAGGCGGAAGTGCTCAGTCAACTATTCGTGTATATAGCTGTGTGTTTGCATTGGCTGTGATTTATCGAACATTAGAGTAACATTCAAAATAAAATTTCTGTTTAAGTGCTTGGCATAGCAGAGTGAGAGTTGAGCATTTTAGCAGCAATTCATGTGGGATTTTGCCCGTTGCCCAAAAAGAGGGTGGCGGAAAACATGCAGAAACATTGTCACAGAAACATACACATAAAGAAAGTGGCAGTATTAAATGTACCACCAAGAAAGTCGATTGTAATAATTTAGTATCAATATTTAAAATATATTGAAGTTGATGGGTTTTAAGATAACAAAAAATAGTTTATCAAATTATGTAATCAAATAAATTACTTAAACAAATAAATAAATTATGTGTTAAAAAAAATATTTTTAAGCGAACTTTTAAAAATGATTTTGTAAATTCTTGTATCTAAATGCTCTACGACTTGATTTTTAGTTTGTTACCCCTTTTTTCACCCTGTGCACACATTAGACCCAAAAACGGAACTGAAGTTGAGCGCAACTTTATAAAGCCATCAAAATGCGATTAACCCTTGCTCCGATACCCTTTCTTAGTCTGTGATATTTCCGATCCGCGGGTGATTACAAGATTTCCGCCCAGCGTTGCCCAAATTAAAACAAAAGTCAAACCTAAACGGAAGTCATTTTCGGGCCGTGTATAATGAAATCATCTTTCCCGTAAGTAGTGTAACACGATAATTTCCAAACTAATTTGCTTTCGAAACAAAAATGATGAGATGAATCGGGAAGGGGAAGCGTTTGCGTTTCAGCTTGCGTCTGCAGCATCTGCATCACAATGGGAATTAAGGTAGCGCAAAACTAATTAAAGCAGATAAAGAGTCGCATTAAAACAATAGATAAAATAAGACTAGGGGGTGCATGCATAATTGAGTCTGGGTTTTTAGTTTGAGTCTCGGTTTGGAATCGTCCAACTCAATTAGATTCATGCACCACCCCCAGCCGCCAACCCCTTTTTATTTTTCATTTTTTTTATTTTTATTTGTGCGCCTTTGTCTTCTCGCCCGACGCTTTTCACAAATTAATTGGCAAACTCTACAGATACTTTTGTATCTGTATCTGCCGCTTATAATTACAGCTCGCACAGCAACAACAACTACAATGGGCATTTGTGAAATTGTCACTGTTTAGCATATTCGGTCACGAAACGCTTTGGCTTTTGGCTCCGGTTTTTGTATTCTTTATGAGGCATAACAATTTATGCGTTGGACCGATTTTCAGTTGCCACTTTTTGGGGTTGGACTGGTCTGATCTGCAAATGCCACACTCGCGTATTCCACTCGTGGTCCGCAGTTAACAGAAATTAAATGGAAATTTCAACATGGATTTCCGCTTCTGATCATGACATTAAAGTCGCCAATCTTTTGTGCGTGTTCAGTCTCATGGGCCAATTTTCGAAATAACAAAATAACCACCGTCCAAAAGCGACATAATAACTTTGGGCGTAATTTTGCGCGACACACATGTCGTATGCGTATTAATTTATGGTCGGCCCAATGGCCGAAAAGTGGCATTATTATTGAATTTCCAGTTACCTGCAATTTTCTAAAACATAAAAAAAAATGTTTTCTCGGGCTAGTAAAATTTAAAAAATTAGTAATCTTTTTTCCTGCGTGTTTTTAGATATTAAAATGATAAGTTGTTTAACAAGTTTGTTAGGTCAGATTATTATACTCAGTTATTAATACAACTTTATTATTAGAAATACAATTTAAATTATAATCCAAATATTTATTCGATTATTCTGGAATTTATTAATTATTTTTCATTTTTCAGTCCAACTAAATTCGTTAATACTATTATTAAATGAGAATTAAGAGCACTTCGAAAAAAAGAAGCCCAATAAATATTTGAAATATTTCCACAGTAACTTTCTACAAAACCCTTCGTGTGGAAGTGAAAAAACCAAGAGTTCCCCACACTTGGCATCTCCCACAAGTACTGACCTAATGAATGCCTACCATTATTTATTTGGGAAGACCCACTCACTTGCCAATTAGCATAGGAATTTACTATCTACTCGTTGCTTCTGTTTACAGCTGGCAGTAATTAAACAAGGAAATTTGCGCTGAGATTTGTGCCAGTTTCTGACCCTAATCTTGGCTTGCAAACTGGATGGGTGCATTTTTCATTTTTCCATTTTTATATATTTCTATTTTGCATTTTTCTATTTTTTCTATTTTTTTTTCATTTTCCATTGCAATTAAGTGTCGCATGCGAGGTGCGGAGGCGTTGGCATCGTGGCCATAACTATGCACATAATAACCCAATTTGGTGGGGCCCCTTCGGCCCCTGACTTTCGCCTGGGATCGTTCGGTTGTTGGTTGTTGGTTGTTGCCTGTTGGTTGGGATTCCATGGGAAAATCTGTTGCAATTAGCTGCTCGCTTTACAAACAAGAAGTCTCTCGGCTGCAAAACACGCAGCGAAAACAATTTCTAAACGCGCTCAAAACGACTTAATTATGAGTGAGAAATATGCGCGGCGAGCAACTGTATCTTATGGATACAGTACGTGTATCTCTGCATCTGTATCAGTATCTGTATCTGTCGCCCCAACTGTGGGCTAATGCATCCACATCCACGTCCACATGCACATCCACATGCACATTCACATCCCCCAGCCAAGTCTTAATTGCTCCCACTCAATCAAAGCGGGCCAACTTCATTAGACATTTGCGGTAAAAAGCTTCGGAAAAAATGGAAAAATACATTATAAAAACGAACAACTTATAACAAAAACCTACAAACCGAGTTCACACGATGTGATGAACCCGATGAATAATTAGCAGAGCCCAGCAGATGTATATACGCTGATATCGGGGCATAGTTATAGTGCCACCAGTGAATCGCCATTAATCACAGCGATCACGGGAGCTGGCTATGAAAACTGTGACTGAGAGAGTTCTTAAATTACCACCGTCGATTTTTCTTTTTTTTAGGATTAATAAATATTTTTTAGACCGCGAATTCCTAAGCTTCATGTGGCTGAGTATGGGCCTCATTTATGCATACAAAATAATCCGAACATTTTTTTTCACTAAAGTTATAATCTTATTTTGGTATTGTCTGTGGATTTTAGTTATCCACACACTCTTCTGTTATTTCACACCCCTCTCAAGCTGGAATTTTTGCATTTTTCACGCTGCCCTGCGCTTTTTTGGCCGCCCTATTGGATTTCATATTTGGAATTTTCGTTCTCCACTTTTTTTGTGCGTTCGCGAAACCATAGAAATATGTGTATTTCGTGTGGAAAATTAGTGAGCAATGTAAATAACTGTTAGTAGACACTTAAGTGTCGTCCAACCCCACTTAAAAGTTACCCATCCCCCATAAAAAGCAGAATGTGAAGTAACGATGGTCAGATGTTTCAATATATAAACATGAGATTGTAGTGTCAAATTTTTAAAAAATATATTAACTATGATAATGGCAAATATTTTTTATTAAACTTGTCTAGTTTCAAGATTGGTTTTGGGTACATAACCTTTTCATTTATTTGGTTTTCGTAATACAAATATTAAATTAATTTTATTACAGTTGTTTATTTATATAGAACTTCTTAATTAAAAAGTCTATATTTTTGTAGACATATTAAATTGGTTATTTATTTCTTAAAAAACATCTCTAATATTCGAAAAGAAGTCTTGAAGTTTGACCACAGGCATTCCCCTGGCATTGGTATTTGTAAGGCCGGTACTCACAGATACTCACGCACACTGCGACAGTTCATCGCTTGCGGTCAAATGCCCCACTTCACCCCCTCAACCACCCTTCAACCACCCCATGAGACCCCCCCTCATCCCCTCTTTCTTTTAGCGACAACTTCTCTTGGACTTTGTTAAACCTTAAAATTAGTTTAAGTATTTAGTTACCAATTTAGTGCGGAGCATGAGGATCAGGGTTGAATTGTGGAAAGGGGGTTTTTACAGGGGGGAATTCAGAAATGTGCAGGGGCGTCAGTGGGGCGGGGGGGGGCTGACAACTGCCCACTGTCCAAGCGTTGATGTCGATGATGTGTGCGGTTTTTGTGGTGACGACAACACCAAGCTTTTCAATTGAGGGTTTCCAGGGGAGGTTAGTTATATGGGAGACCATTGTCGATTTGTCGACTTAAGAATGCACCAAGCAAGCTACTGAAATAAGAAATTATTATATATATATCTAATATTTATAGCATCACTTATAAGAATATATTTAACTTCTAATAAAGATAAGAACATAAAAACAAGAACATGATAATCAAATGTTTTATAACAATAATTATAATTATTAAATTAAATATTTTTGAATTTGTTTAACAAATAAAGTCTTGTTATTATATACTAGTTCCTGAATTAATACATTGTAGGACAGGATCTGGAGTCTAGTGTCCTTCGACCTGACCTGTTGTAATTTGGTTAGGATTTTATATCTGAATGTTGGCTCTCTTGAGATCAGAACGGAAATTAAATACAAATACTAGAGTAGCTTTTAAAAAAACGCAAAAATAGGAATTGATTTTTAAATGTTGCCAGATAAAGATCGCCCATTTCGCAATGAATAGGTTATATTGTTATGGACAACATATACCGAACATATGCCTTATTGTGAGACATTGATTGCAGCCACTTGGCAGCAATCTAGATACGTTCACCCCCGGCTGGATATTGCTCAATTGGCGCATTGATTGACGGACAATACCTCAGGGCAGCCATCGGGAGATCGGGTTTCCCAACTGTGTCCACAGCGAATCCGAATCCGAATCCGAACCCGAGCCACCCTCAACCTGTTCCTCAAACCACCCGCAGGCGTGTCAGAAGATACTCATCGGGTGTCGTTCAAAATGTATCTGCCAGATACAATAACTCACAGTTAGTTACAAATTTTCGTTTCACATTTTTTGCGCCTCAGATGCACTGTGAAAAACAATACCCCAAATTGTTTTAAAAACTATCATTACCACTTTAACAGGATATGGCCTTATTTATTTGATAAATTTTCGGTCGTTTTACTTTTTAACTTTTCTTTTAAATGGTGAGAAAATTAGTTTACCTGTATACTTTTAAATCAAAAATTAATAAATACATATATATTTCTATTTTTAATAATCATAACTTTTTTCTGAGTGACCATTTTTTTCGAGTTTTGTTAATTTCTTGTTTGGTATTAAATTGTGCGGTTTTTGTGGTGGTGCCGGACTTTAAGTACCACGCATTTCTACAACATTTTCCACTTGACAAAGCCAAAGAAGGAGAGCAAAAAGGAGCTGGCGAAGAACCTGGCCAAGATGAAGCCACAAAAGCGAAGACGCTGGGCCATAAAACGGCAACAACTTCAACTATTATGGCCAGTGGTCAAGCATTTAGACGCGGCCAAAAAGGAGACGTCGCCAGTTGAAATTTCAAACCGCTGGAGCGCGGCTAAATGTGTTGAAAGCCGAAAGCCGAGCGACTCTTTGATTGATGATTGCAGCTCGGGGATGCCAAAAAAGAAAAAAAAAATGGAAACAAATGATAAAAAATTGAAAAATAAAAATACGAGAACAAACACAAATGAAATGCGGAAAAAAAAGTAAAATTGCCGGGCAGGTGAGAGATGAGCTCAGAGGATGGCCTCGTGATTAAGCGCCAAATGTATTCAGAAGATTGTAATTAAGGCCACAAAAGCTGGAGATCTGCACTGCCAGATAGCCGCTTGTTAACAATCGGGTGCTGAATCGGGCATATATAGTATGCCATGCCCCATCCATACTCGAGTATGCTATATATTCCATCTGCCGCTGACTCACGATGACGCACAATTGAATAATAACTTCTCAATGGTTTTGTCGCATGCAAAAATACGAATTAGCAACGCCATAGAAACCCAAATAAAAGCTCACCGCATCAGCATCAGTATCTGTATCAGTTTGTATCTAACCGTCTACGTAACTTTGTATCTATATATAATAGCTCCGCTTGGGTGGCATTCGTGGCTGGAAAGGCCGCCACCCAAAAATATATAAACTGTTTTTTACGACTCTTCCCGGCCGAAAGAGCTTAACAACTTCATCAGCCAGCTCGAAACGAATCGAACTGGATCGAATCGAATGATTTGAA
This sequence comes from Drosophila gunungcola, assembly GCF_025200985.1. NCBI lineage: Eukaryota > Metazoa > Arthropoda > Insecta > Diptera > Drosophilidae > Drosophila > Drosophila gunungcola. The sequence continues at coordinate 332,684 of NW_026453185.1, read as the reverse complement.
GGAAAAGCGCTTGGAAGTAGAGCGTGCTTTATTAAAATTAATTTACAAAAATTCTAGAGCTAGATAATTATGAACCGCAATTTTATAGTTTGATATTATCATTTACATTTAATAACAATAATTTGGAATAATATTTAAAATTGTATATTCTATTCAAAAACTCTATGATCTGCAATTTTATTTCCATCTATATTCAAAATCAGTAATTTTAGAAATCGATTTCGTTGATTAAAAAAAAAAAGATATACATATCAATCTTAAAGAGTTACATAAAATTTAACTACATTTTCAATGATAAGAATAATTAGCATTTAACATAAATATTTAAAGGAATTTTCTCTGTTTAAAATTACCTATGTATCCTCTGATTAAAAAGTGCATTCAAAATTCGATATTATATATATTTTTGAACCCTCTTCCATTTATTCTTTATGAATTCATATTTATTTGCTGGGGTCGGCATTTCTGTTGGCTTTTGTTGTATTCCATCGAAGTTTACGTTTTCATTTTATGCGGCCGCAGTAATTTATGCAAAATCATTGGTCGATCGATCAATAGCCGCCGCTTGCCGTGCTTGCCAAAAAAAAAAAAACAAGAAAACAAGAAAAAACAAATAAAATCGAAAAAAAAACAGAACCGAAAATCCCCAGAGAAAATTAAAGAACCAAAGGCCGCACAGGTGCGAGCAGGAAGCGAATTTGGGAATTTTAGGGGAATCGGGGGAGTGGAACTAGTGCCGTCCATTTAATTGGATTATGAGCCAAATCCTGTCACCGTCGCAGACCACCTCCCCTCCCCCTCCCCATGAAACTAATTGCAATCGAATTAGTCAAGGAGCTCGGCAGCGACTTTCCCTCGACGTTTTTCACGTACTCGCACTCGTATTATTTTCTTCTTGGTTTTTACACATTTTTGCCCCGTCTCTTTCTCCCTTTCCACCGGCCATCTCTTTCTATTTCCGGACGGCGTCAGGGTGGCGCCTGCGCAAAGTCAGAGAGTTTGGCCTTTGAAAAAAGTGGGCGTGCCTGATGACTTAAAAGGTTTTAAATGGGCGCCCCGGCATCGCCGGACTACTGAAAAACATAAACCTCGGACTCGTATTCGTATTCGTATTCCATTCTCCTTTTTACTTTGCCGACAGCAACGCCTTGAGCCGCTCAGGTTCATTGATCCGTTTCTCCGACTCCTGGGATGCGGATCTTGGACGTGTTAAACGGTTGGGCGATCTGTGAGTGGAATTTGAAGGGAGTAGATCATGACCAAAGTAACTACCAAAATAGTTAAAAACCTCTTGCAAGCATCAATACCAGTAAAGTTATAGTTGTTTGGCTGTATATGTCATTCTATTCGAAATTATGCTATAAAGTTTTGAGAGTTTTCGGACTTTTTTTTTTTGGATTTTGGAGACCTATCAAAAAAACAAAATTCTTAAGAGTCCTTATGTTGTAACTTGGCCAATATAAGACGTATAGCCATAACAGTGACTGCTTTATAAAGCTGGCGACCTTTATTAACGATCTACAATCGGTTTGGCAAAATAAATTTAGTTTTGATTCAAAAACCGATTTTTAAAAATTGAATTTTTTGAAAAATTAATTTTTTGACCGATTTTGGCATTTTAACGAAAATTTCAAAGTCTGAAAATTTGTTCACTGAGAATGCCATTTGATTGGCAATTTAATGACGAATTCGCCGATGTATGACATTCCATCTGGTGGCTATTTTTTCCCAAGGTTTTGATACAAAACTGATATTTTAGGTGCTTTTTTTGGGTTTTTGGAGATTTGACAAATAAAAAATTCCTAAAGCGTCCTTTCGTTGTAACTTGGCCAAAATTAGAGGTATACCCATAAGAGTGACTTTTTTGGACAGCTGGCTACCTATACTACCCATTTACACTCGGCTTAGAGCAATTAATTTGGTTTAAATAAAAGAAACGATTTTTCAAAATATACTTTTTGAAAAATTAACTCTATGACCAATTTTTGCATTTTTGATAAGGGGGTACATCATCATTTTTTACGAAAATTTCAAAATCTGAAAATTTTTAAACTGAGAATGCCATTTGATTGGAAATTTAATGACGAATTCGCCGATGTATGACATTCCATCTGGTGACCATTTATTCCCAAGGTTTCGATACGAAAACCTGTATTTTAGGTTCTTTTTTTGGGCTCTCGGAGATTTGACAAATAAAAAATTCCTAAAGCGTCCTTTTTTTGTAACTTGGCCAAAATTAGAGATAGAGCCATAATAGTGACTGTTTTGGACAGCTGGCAACCTATACTACCCATACAAAATCGGTTTAGAGCCATTTATTTGGTTTTAATAAGAAAACCCGATTTTTCAAAATAGACTTTTGAAGAATTAACGTTATGACCAATTTTTGCATTTTTGATAAGGGGGTACATCATCATTTTTTACGAAAATTTCAAAGTCTGAAAATTTTTTCACTGAGAATGCCATTTGATTGGCAATTTAATGACGAATTCGCCGATGTATGACATTCCATCTGGTGGCTATTTTTTCCCAAGGTTTTGATACAAAAACTGATATTTTATGTGTTTTTTAGGTATTTGAAGACTTGTTAAAAAACAAAATCCGAAAGAGTCTTTTCGTTGTAACTTGGAAAAAATTAGACGTATAGCCATAAGAGTGACTGTTTCGTATAGTTGGCGACCTACACTACCCATCCACAATCGGTTTAGAAAAATTAATTTCGTTTTGGTGCAAAAATATATTTTTAAAATCGATTTTTTGATGAAATTAATTTTATGACCAATTTTTGCATATTTGATAAGGGTGGGGGTCATAATTTTTTCAAAAATTTGAAAATCTGAAAAAAATTTTACTGCGAGTGCCATTTGATAGGCAATTTAATGACGAATTCAGCGATGTATGACATTCCATCATTTGACTTTTACTTCTCAGCGTTTGATAGAAAAACTGATTTTGTAGGTGTTTTTTAGGTATTTGAAAAATTGTCAAAAAACAAAATCCGAAAGAGTCCTTTCGTTGTAACTTGGACAAAATTAGACGTATAGCCAAAAGAGTGACTGTTTTGGACAGCTGGCGACCTATACTACTCATCCAAAATTGGTCTATAAAAACAAATTTTGTTTTGATCCAAAAACCTCATTTTAAAAATCGATTTTTTGAAAAATTTATTTTATGGCCAATTTTTGCATTTTTGGTAAGGGGCTACATCATCATTTTTTGCGAAAAATTTAAAAACTGAACCAATTTTATCTGTAAATGCCATTCGATTGGAAATTTTATTTCGAATTTACCGATGTATGACATTCCATCTTTTGACCATTACTTCTCAGCGTTTTTATAGAAAAACCAATTTTTTAGGTGTTTTTTTTTTTTTGGGTTTTTGGAGACCTGTCAAGAAAATTAAATCCTTAAGAGCCGTGATCAAAAGTCTAATACTTTGTTCTTTCAGTGTAGCCGAAGTCGATGACTTTACAAAAACAGAAAGCATTTATAAACTGATTAATTATGGAAAGAGGCTTCCTGTCTTGAGCAAAATATTTCAAACTTTTCTATTGTCTCGTTTTCCATAAATGCATATGTATATACGATACATATAAATATATCTCCCAAAGCTGCCTCAATTTCGGCCTGCTGGCGTTTTCAAAGTCAAACGTCAAGCTGCCTGAAGTCACGTCACGTTTCTCAAATATATAAATTTATACAGATGTATATATGGGAGGACAATGGAGGCCATTCGATCAGTCGATCGGCGGCTATTATAAAATCGTTAATAAACGCTTGTCAATTTCCAGTAAAGTGTACAAAAAACGTTTATAATCATTAATAATAGCAATTTCATAATTTCGTATAGAAAACCAAAGTTTCCCCCCGCTCGCGATGTCCCTCGATTTGGAAGGGCCCTTCGGGCGATAGAGTCAGATCTCGACTCATTTTGGGTCTTTTCGGTCGATTTCGGACTCGGTCTCCGGTTTCGTCTTTCTCGAGTGCGTCAAACAGTAGCTAACCATTTTTAAAAGCTCATTTAAATATCTCTGGCGCAAAAGGCTGAAATGTGCATAAAAAGGGAAGGTATATAAATAACCAGTCGGCAGATAATCATAGACTGTCTACATAATATTTAAAGAGAAATTAACATGGGATGCTGACGGTGGGCAGTCTTTCGAGCATTTTTATGAGTTTTTGGAAGTTCTTTTAAATCTGTTATTTTTTTTTTTTGTTACCGAAGAGACTTTAATCCTGTGTTCTTTAGGACTACTTTCTTTTTAGGTCTTATAATGATTGTAATTATATGTATTTAATAATTGCTAAGAAAATAAATGTAGAGTGCGATGGTAGTCGATTTTTTTTCTATCTTGAAATAAAACTTTCCCCGCTTGATTTTCTGCATAAAAATGTATAATAAATCAGGCAAGAAGACGACACTTAAATGAGAACGCAGCGACGCATTGCGAAAACAATGCGAGGGCCTAAGCTGCTTATTTAGCAAATTGCTTGGGACTGTCTCCGTTCAAAATGTCTACATTAGGGACATTCAGCGCACAGAAAGCGGGTGAAAAAAGGGGGAAAATCGGAGAGGGAGTCTAAATTGTCCAGTTTAGGCATCAAAATTGCGCATTGCGTGCAATAAATGCCAGCAGAATGCGTGTGCGTAACTAAACGCATAATGTCAATGTACCGATTTTTACCCCTCCATTATGCACCATATCGCATCATATCATATCGCCTCCCCTCCCGGGAAATATATGGTTTCGCATTCTTTTTAGAAAATTGCCAGTTTCCGTTTCGCTTTCGCAGGGTATAGTATAGTAAAAAAGAGAAATAGATCGGGCTAAAATTCACTGGAAAAATGCTTAAACATTTTTCAAAGTGCTGCAATTTCTGGGCACAGTGAAGCGTGGCGATGCACCCACCCACGGCATTGTGGTCGGTGGAACACTGTGCGTAGCTAATTATATGGTGATCGGAATGGGACAACTGACATAGTTTTCAGAGTCAAAGGCAGACAATTCTGCGGTTTTTTTCTTTCTACACAGGTGTCTATGGAAAGTCACTGTTAGTTAACAAAAGAAGCTTCAGTAAATTGTATAAACACAATAATAGCTTTATTAAATGTTTGAAAGTATATTTAGTACTAGTTAATTTCTGAAACACTTTCTAATATCTTTTTATTTCCCTTGTATTTATTAGACATATTCATATATATGTTATGAATTTATAATAAATAGTTGAAAACTAATGGTGATAGATGATGAAACCTTATTATCTCCAATCTTTGTGTCCTAAAATCGCCAATCATTCAACAGTCATTTGTGTAACTTCTGTTCAAGTTCCACTGGCGATCTCCGCGATCCCTAAATGATCGATTATCGCCAAACTAGATTTCACACATTCCAGCTTACCATTTAGGCTAATGAACCGTTCCGCCACCAGAATGCCCAACTCATCATCATCTGCGATCTTTCGCTGATCTCTGCCCACTTTTGGCGATTGCCAGCTAGTGTAGATATGCCCATGTCGGTTACTGTACAAACGACTGCGTCATCGTCGTCATCGTGGCCAAATACTGTGCGTCATTGTCGGTAGCAACTACTACCGATCTTGCCTCCGACTTTCAATCCCGACTCCCGACTCCCCATTTCAGATGCCCCATCCCAAGTCCAAATTACCAATTCCCCGGTAGGCGCACAATTTTCGCGCCTGATCAAAAGACAGCCGGCAATTCTCCCAATCTCCCAATCTCCCAACAAAAAGATCATCTATATTCGGTGGGGGCGAGGGGCCGATTATGAATAAAAATAAACAAAATCGTACGGCATAGATCAAAGTGATCTCTCCACTTTGGTCAAGCTTCAATCTGTTTAGGGGCCGATGGGGGCGTGGCATGACGGGATAAATGCACAGTTTGCCGCATTTTAATTTCCTTGATTTACACTAGAAAAAAATGAAAAAAAATGTTTGGCAATGTAAAAGGTAAATCCAATAATAAGTCTATGGGTTAATAAAATTTAAATATAAAATGCTATTTACAAATATATTTTTATTTTATTTATATGCATTATTATTTGGGTGCATTAATAAACCGCTTGAAAACGTTTTTTATTGCCAAAAGTCCAATTTCTAAATTCTCAACAAAGTGTCCTGATTTTTCGCCCAAAAATGTCAATATTTTAGCCATAACAATAGAAGTAAGTGTTTAATAATGGAACGCCATAGCACGTTGAGCTCGTAATAAAATTGCAAATCGATTGGCATTCAAATCTGGAAATTTTCATTTTTGATCAAATTTCGCAAAAAAAGCGTGATGTTACCCCTTATACAAAATGCGAAAATTGGGCCCAAAAATTTTTTGTTTAAAAGTGATAGAGATTGTTAGATCTAGTCAGTAGCTGCACAAAACAGTGTTTTGTTTAGCTATGCATACAATTTCGGCCATGTTATATAAAAAAAACGTCTAAAAAATTGTTTATATTTTTCTGAAAGACCTGGTAGAGATTTATAAATTTTACCTGCCACTTTCTTTGAGTGTACTTATTCACCTCTTGTTGTTTTTCTTTCCTTAACCATAAAAGAAAATTAAACGAAGACATGAGGGGCGGCAAAGTCCATGCGGAAGCTAAGGCAGTAGCCCCGGTTTCGAGTCCAAATCCGAATTCGAATCCGAAGATGGGGCTGGAAGAGAGTCTTCGGATCTGAAGTGGGCCGAAACCACTTAACACAAATTACGCAGCAAAATGTCGAGACGAATTGAAACGTTTCTTCTGCGTTCCGATCAATGAAAACTCTCGGTTCATTCATGAAAAAGGCGATGCGATGATCAATGAAATGGCAAAATACCCGAACGCGACTATTAGACACATCCACAAAGTCAACAGATCGCCGGCGAACAATATATTCTAATGACAAGCGCCTGATCCCTGGTCTCGAGACTCGAACCCTTGTAACAGATTAACGACACGTCTGGCCACACAAACATATCTACAGATATCTATATATAAGAGTATCGCTGTGATAATTATAACACCTCGTTAGTTGTTTTTTGTTGGAACATTTACCCATTGATGGATCGCTTCTGGGAAACTTCAAAAGTCTGCCCGTAATGATGCGGATTGTTAATTGCGCGAAGCTTTTATTCGGTTGCCTATCATAAAGGTGCGAAAAACGTATGATCGCCGATTCAATGGGAAGATGGATGGACGGCTGTGGCTCGAAGTGCTGGAATGTCGGAAGGATCGACCCTGAGGTCTCAAGATCAATGTGATCAGTGAGCCAATCAACTGGCTGATTAACTTCATTTTGTGTTGATCTGGAAGGCGTATTTGCAATTATCTGCACTAAAATTTAAAATTCCAATGTTTGACCAATTTTTTATACCCATTTTTATGTAAGCTATTTCTAATGACCGATAGTTGCCCCAAATAATAAAAATGTGCCACTTTATTGAGCTATTTGTTACATTCTTCAAATGATTCAAAATTGGTTTCACATTAAGATGACTATTTGATTGGAGATTTAAACAAAATTTAAATTAAATTTAATATTATCTTATACCTTATAGGACCAAAAAGGTAAACATTTAAAATTCCATTGGCTACTTTTCAACGTAATTCCATAATTTCTATAAATATTCGTGACTCTGTCAACTCATCACAAGACTTTCAGCTACTGGTCACAAATCAATTCATCAAATCTTTACCAATTTTGTGTTTGTTTTTTTGGTATTTAAATCATTTTAGATCGTTGAACTTCCCTAAGAACTGAATAATTATAGGGCTATGTTGATATTAACCCTACCGACACGCAAAAATATATTAAGGAAAACCAGTAGCCAACATTTAGCCATAAAGAAATAAAAGTTAACGAAGGGAAAATAAGCCAGTGGTAAAAGTGGTAACCATTTTTTGAAAATGTTTGCATAAATTTCAAGCCAGAGAAATCACAGAGTTAGAAAGAAAGAGAGGGGAAGAGAGGGAGGGAGATAGACGTTTTCACAAACCAATAATCAGGCTGCAGAATTCTCCACGAAATGGAAAGCCCAGAAAGATTTAATGAAGTTTAGCACGATCACTTCCCCAAAGAGATGTTGGGCCGAAGCTGATCTTCGCCCTAATTGGATGCATTGCCTTCGATCCGCCAGATAAATGCTCAAAAACTGTGGAATAATGAGATAAACGCGAAAAATTAGCGATCGCAATGCCACAGATCGATGTGAGTTGTGCGATGTGCGATGTGGGATGGTGATGGGGATGGGATCCAGATCGAGATCGAGATCGGTTCGAGTTTTCAGCTTCGTTTCAGCTTTTAATCCAATCACAATCACGCAGCTGCATTTACTCACCAAAGTCGTTAGCCTAATTATATAGTGTTTCGATCGTTTCGTTTCGTTTCGTTTGCATATTTCGCAATTGTTATTGTAATTGGCCCATGATGGCTGCCAAACTTCCCGTCTCTTTCTCCAGTGGATAGTGCACGGTATTCCCGTCTCTTTCTGTAATGGAGGCCTTGTGTCTCAGCCACACATCATTTGGCCAACTCCTCTCGTAAACGAAAACGTTTTAAGGCTTTTCATAAGCAATCTTTTGCGTCGGTTTTTAATGAAGTTTTTTCAGATCTTTTTTTTTTTTTTGTTTTGTTTTTGCCCCCCTCTTTTTGTTCTTCATTTTGTTTGTTCACCTCCCAGAAAAATGGGTGGGCTAAGGTGGGGATTTGGAGGGGTCTTGAGAGCAGCTATCACTTAAGTGGCCAACGTTTCCGGCTTAGAGACTATTCCAAATATCATGGGAATCACCCAGGCAAACCAATGTCGCAGTTATACATTTTTGTACGTTTTCTCCAATATAAGTCATTGGAGGTTGTAATAAATACTTTGGCTTATGTCCTTAGATAGCCAAATAAAATTTGTTTCTTCTTTATCCTACTCCCATTTTAAGACGTAAAACAAACTTCCATAAACTTGAAGCAGTAAATAAATTAAATTATTAATATTAGCAATAGATTGTGTATTAATTTCGTCTAGTGATATTTAGCGGAATGAAAACACACAATGGTCTTATTCTTATTTCCTACCATAAGGTTTTAAAGATTCATCTTCTCACTACTCTTTGTACCCTCCATTCATCATCGATTAACAGCTCTTATGAATGAAAAAGAAAGGGTTTTTGGGAGTAGGGGGATGTTCGGGGGCCCCATTACATCTATTTTCAGTTAATTTGGTTCACTCCTTCTCAGCTCCCCAATAAACTAGCCCATAAATAATTGAACTCGAACGGAAAAGAGTTGGCGTAATTACGCTACAGAGTCTGGGGCTTTTGTCTTTTTTTTCTTTGCCTTTTCCACAATCCAAGCACTGGAAATAAAATATATTATATTCATTAATAAACACATTACTTTTTTGCTTGGAAAAATAAAAATATAAAATTATATATTCACTAATAACAAAAATAATAAATAGTTTTGACTATATTTTATGGCCACTAAAACGATTAAATGCTCTAGGTAGATAGTTGCCTTCAAGAAAACCTACTTTGAGATGTATAAGTGGTTGAAAAAAGGGTTTTCTTTCAGTGTGGGATATACATTTCCCGCTCAACTCTTTGTGGTTAGCCATTGTCTTGGCCCGAAGTGGAGCCGGCTTTTGTGGCGCGTTTAATGCGTTTTAAATGGTTTCAAAATTTGATATAATTATAATTACGCTACTACCACGAACCGCCGAAAAAATAGGGAAATAAATGGGGAAAAAACGTGAAGCGTTGTAGTACATACCGCAAAACGCGTCTAACAAGCTCCGGTAGCAATTACGGACCCTGAGATCTGAAAAGCCAGTTAATGCAACAATTGTAACCCCTTTTTGTTGCTCTTAATTAATTGCCCACAAATGAGGAGGGAAGATGTATGTGTGTCGCTATGAGGAGAGAGCTCGAACGCTTCCACTCGAATGCTCCGATTGGTTTTATGCGTTTTTTATGCAAATACAAGTCCTTCCAGGATCATTAGCATGCTCTCTCGCCGCTAATTCGATTCCGCGGCTCAAAAGTCAGAGCTCGAAAAAACGTATTAAAATTAAATGATAAATTATCCACTCCCCCAGTCACTCAGCCGACCAGCCAGCCAGCCAATGTCAAATGTAAATGATTATTATAATTGCAATTGTATCTCCGCATCTGAATCTGAATCTGAATCCGAATCCGTATCTGTATCTGTCGGACTTAACCATGCGTGAAATTTATTTAAATTCACTTTTAAGTGTGCACAAGTTGGAAATGTGTATAAATATTAAAATAGATTTATCACACGAACACTATGTATATTAACAAAGAAAAAACTGACTTTCCACATCTAACGTATCTTTATTGGGAATTTTTAATGCTAATAAAATGTTACTGAAGTGGGAAACTGTTTGCTGATTATGTAACTTTTGAATGGATATCATTTATTATATGAAAAAAATGTGTTACAACCAAAGGCAAATCCAAATCGTAGTTCCAAACCTCTAACTTATTAAGGTAAGTCAACAGAGGTATCCGGGAAAATAAATAAGGATGTCTTATGTATAATATTTATAATAAAATATTTCCGTTCAATTGTATATCTTCATTAAGAAATAATAAAATAACTCTTGAGATGTTTAATATCAAATTACATTGAATAAAGTCACAATAAATTTCGTTTTTGTTTACTGTTGGTTTGGCTATCATGTTTTGTGAAAAGGTTATATTCTCAATGCTATTTTTTCGATATGTTTGTCTTGGAAATGATATAGAACTTGATCAACGGCCACAATGTTAGTGTACGCCGTCTTTTGTTGGGGAGAACCGCACTTCCTGCCCCATGAAATGTCATTCAAAATGCGATTATGACAATTACAGTGTGCCTGCGTGTGTGTGGGAGTGTGTTTAGTGTGGCCAGGTAATTGCGTTGAACGTGCTGACAGAACGAACGACACGAAAACGATGAGTGAGGAGTGCGGAGTGAGGAGTGCGGAGTGAGGAGTGAAGAGTCGAGAATCAGTGACAGGAAACGAGGAACTTGGCTGAACGATGATGATGATGATGACAGCGCTTTGTTGACAAAACAGCTCGAAAACAGTTAAATGCATTTTAGTTCATATTTTAACAGTTGGTTAAGTTCTGTTTAATGATTTAAATAATTGCAGGCAGCTGACAAAGCACGCAAGCCGCGGCCAGGGAAAATTCCAAAAAGGGGGCGCAAGCGGTAAAAAAATTTCGAGGTGAATTGAGGTTTTTCACAGTGGCCAGGAACCGAAATTCGCGCGACAGGAACAATTAAACGAGCAGCCGACCATGACATCCCTCCCCAATTGTTCAGTTGTTCAGTTCTCTCTATATATATACACTGTAGATATGTTAATGCCGCGCTGGCGCAGGGAAATTGTCTCATTTATCAGGCGCGCAGGCGCACAAAATAAACGAATCCAAAGTGAAACGAAATTGTTCTCGCACTCGACAAACGAAATTTAAATTTTTTAATCGGTTTGTTTAGTGGCGGCACTCAAAAAAAGTGCATTAAAGTAATTAAAAAGTGAGTCAGCGGAGAGGAAGAGTGTTCCGAAGTATAAATGCTCTTAAAGTTTTACAAGGTTCATATAAAAACATATTTTAAGAATGTAAGTTCGTGAGGCTAACAATTTCTTTAAAACAAACCAAAGCTTGCAAAATGTATACTTATAAAAAGAGAGTGGTCATAAATATAAAACTTCATTATTTCAAATTTATTTATTTCAACTAAAATTATTTTTTTGTTAAAATATCGCGTAATCGAATTTAAGTTCCTGTACATATGTTACTTGGGCTGTACATTTTAATACTTATAATAAATATTATAGATTTTATTTAGAAGCTGATGTAGGGCATTTTTAAAAACCTGAGTATTTCTTTTTTATGTTGGTATATCTATTTTTAAGAAAACGATTAAAAGACTTTTTAAAAGTAAAAATACTTGTGCACATTTATTTTTAAGTTCAGGCAATTTCCTCACCTCCCAGATTAGATCATTCAGTTGCCCGTGGGTTTTTGCCAAATCCCGAATTGCTTGCACTGGGAACAAAAAAGTGTGTGTTGAGGGACGGGAGGGCCGAGAATGGGCCCGATAAGCATCGCTTCCGGTCTGGCGTTGGTGTTGCTCTTGGTTCGAACCCAGTCCGAAAATGAAAACCCAACTGAAACTGGCCCGCGGTTAGTCGGGTGTATCAAATGGGGTCTGTGGCACCTCCAACCCCGCCGAACCGGGCCATAAAAATGCGTCTATCTGTGGATAGAACAACACTGCCTCTCTGGCCACGATCCTCCCCTGATGGTAGATGGTAGATGGTAAATGCTAGATGGTAGAACGCGATACTAATTTTTGGTACCTACACTTAATTTACCTTGGGCCAACCCCGCACTCCAAATGGAAATGGAAATGGAAATCTGTAAATTTGTTTTTATTGTCATTATAATTTGTGGTGTTCCTGGTTCTAGTTGGCTGATAGCGTTTAGCACCTGACATTTTTAGTGGCAATTATCGGGGGCCGCGAGCGAAGTCAACGAACTGCCGTCGAGTGGGAGACAAAATGCCTAACTGTTCTGTTCTCTATCTGCCATTTATGCTCGTTAGAGGAGCATTAAAAGCCACACAACAAACAGAAAGCCACAAAAAAAGAAAAATAAATAACACAAAAAAACATAGAAAATCAGAAAATCAGCTGCGAACGTCATGTTGCATGTTGTCATGAGTCATAAAGCAGAGTTGCATGTCCGCGGGCAACACCAACATCCACGGTAGCAAGTCTCCAAAGAGCCGGGCTTAAAACTAAATTAGAAATTAAAAAACTGAAACGAAAAAAATGGTAAATATGAGCACATAAAAGGCGGAAGTGGAGCACTTTTTGTGGATTGTTTTGTGGGTCGGAATAAATTGGGAATTGTGGCATATACCCTAACCAAAAACTATCATACGCATCAGATGCCACTTAGTTTCCTATCATAAAAACATTTTATTTCTGTTGCTTAATTGCTTTAAACTATTTTATATTTCTTTAGAAATATTACATTTGTTAAATATAAGCACATCAGCATTATGTAATCAGTTATTTTTTGACTAAAAGGTATATTATGTTAATAAATTGGATTTTAAGTCAAATATAAATTTAGGTGAACATAGAGCTTAAGTCCATATTATCGTATTACAAATTAAATTGAATTCGTAGCGCATTGAAGTTGCGATTTAATCCATTTCACAATCAAAATCCGAGCTTCACTGCACATACCCTTCCATTTATGAGTCCGAATGCATTCCTGCAGCTGCACCACCCACCCAACCACCCCCATCCACCCCCCTTTTGCCTTCTGCCACCCACCACGAAGCCTCCTTCTTTATCTTTTTTCCTTCGTTTCGGGGCCAACTATAATATTTTGTGTAGCGTTTTTTACGACCACGATTACGTTTACGATTACATAAGAATATAATATCGCAATTAATCGCATTTAACACAAAAATGTTCGGACGGTCCAAGGTGGTATGCAGCCCCCCTCCACCCCCTTGTCCACCCGCCTATACGCCCCCCTTTTTGCATGGCATGCGTGTTGTTGCTGTTTGCGGCTGGCGCAATCTCGACACGACATACAACAATTAAAAACTTTTTTAATCGCTCCGTTTTTTCTTGAATTTAATTTGATGGTTTGCGCCGAACTCCCTTTTTGCCCCCTTTCCCCCCTTTCTACCCTTTTTTGGATTTCATTGGCATGCGATTTTGGATTAGCGTTACGAATTCCAAGTTCCACTTCCAGCTTTAGGTCTCCCATTCGTTTAAAATATGAATTCCAACAGAGCTTTGAATTTTCTCCTAACCTACCTATTTGAAAAAAAAATATAAAATATATTATTACTGAAAAAAAAGGGAAGTTAAATAGAAAATCAGTTGGAATTTCCAGCCAAACCGCAAAAATTATCCCCCAATTCCATCCATTACGTCGCTTTACGATTTAAACCCATTTGAACCCAACCAAAGGCAGCCAACTAATTTCCCGCCGAATTAAAACTTTTCAACGCACTTCAAGTGGCCACATAAAACACATCACATCGCATCACATCACTTTCCACACCTGGCCAAGACCACGCCCACGAATGGAGCTGGGATTATGGCCAAGTATCTCAGCCGTCATCTCAACCATCTCAGGCATCTGAAGCTCCGAAATTGTATTTTATTTGGTGTTTAGATTAAAAGATTATGGCTACAAATTATGGTACTTTGCTCTCCGGCGATAACATTTCCGTTGGCGGGGCGAGTCGGAGGCCTACTTAAACTCAACTTAATTTCTTTGGGCCGGCAATAAAAAATTAACAATTAATCTTGAATGAAAAATCTAACGGCCCTTAAGTTCAGAGAGATCTCTCTATATATGTATAAGCATGTATATACATATATATCGCCTCACTATCTATTTCTACGCGGGTTTCCCTTGATTTTCAGTTCGTATTTAAAAGGCTTAAAAACCAATTGAGTGGCCATTATTAAAGCGAGAAGCGAGCGGCTCATAAAACTGAGAAATTTATTCTCACACCCAATTTGAGCCCAGCCAGCAGATAACAGCCCCCTCTCGCTCTTCCTCTCTCACGCCGTCTCTTTCTATTTGTGTATACCCCTCTCTTTCCTACTCCCCACGACATGTGGCTCATTAACGCGCCACGGATTCGAGACTGCAAAACACACACCTTAATTTGTCATTAATTTGCATACGGCCAAGGAGTCGGGATCCACCCCAAAAAAAATGGAAATGGACCGAAGACGATACACTGAGGGAAACAAAGTTCTAAAGGGTTAGGAATAAGAACCTAAGAAAAGAAGTAATAAGAAAATCTATAACTAAGGTCTTGAGCTTTACAAAAAAATAGGATTTTTATTTATATTTATATTTATTTTCATAGTTTTTGTATGGGTTTTTCTATGATTTAATTATATTTTTGCAACGCAAAAAATTTGTTTTCTAATTGTCTAAGCAAATCCGCTATATAATTTCTCCCAGTGCCCAGCTCACCCTCCCACTAGAGAAGCACACAAAACACCAAAATACACAACGAGTGGAAAAATTGAGAATGGGAGAAGATTAGATTAAATGCAATGCTCGGCCGAAGCTCGGGTCTAGTGTGAACATAACTCTTAAACCAAATTACTATAAATCATTCGAAAATTCCACTTTTCACCTTCTCTGCGATGGACCTCCCATCTGGGCAGCGAAGCAAGCACAACAGCGAGGTAGAATTTAAATAATGCGGTAATAATAGACGCGCTTCAGTTGGTGTAATGACCGACTTGGGCCGACTTTTCGGGTTCTTGACTCACTTACTTGGGGGTAACACTTGTTCGCTGGCTCCGAGGGAACATCCCCATAAATTAGGCGGCTAGTTTCGGGCCAGCCCGCAACGCATTCTTTTCCTTTAGTTAGCCGAATTTTCCAAGCGTTTTCCGGTTCAGCAATTTTGCGGCCCTAATTAATCACACGACCCAAGTACGCGTTATTAGATGATGAGCAGCCATAAATATTTTATATGCATATTAGGGGTTTATCTAAACGGGACCATGTCCTACCAGATCGGTAAAGATATGGCCCGGGAAAGGAACAATTACTCTTTTTTTAAATTTGAAAGATCTAGAATAGCCTCAAGTCCATAAAATATATATATTCGAAATGAGTTTTTTATTTAGCTTATGTCTTTGTTTTGCTTCAAAATATATTTATTTAAAATGAGTTTACTATTTTCCTTCTGTCTTTGTTTTTGCCTTAAAATATATATATATAAAATTAATTTCCTATTTACGAAATGCCTTTGTTTTAATATTACCCACCGTTTTTTTCCAGTAAACTTTTATTGAGGTAACAATTATATTTTTAAGATTTTCAATAATGGTAATCTACAAGTCAGAGTCTTGAAATATATTTGCCGTCAGAAGAAGGTGTAAGTGTGCACTTGCCCTGGCCCCTTTGAAGCCACTTCCTCGCTGGGCTTTTAAGCTAACAAGACGTGAAAATGTCGCCGGATCGGCTGACTGAGCACCGACAACAAAGCAGGCGAAAAGCGGAGCAAACGAGCGCAGGAAAATGAAAATGGTAAGCACATTTTCCAGGCTGCGATGTCTGCGCATGCGCAACTCCGACGACTTCCGCTCGGAGGCTTTGGACTTGACTTTGACTGCGAATTAAGACTTGAGACGACTGAGACTGAGACTGAAAATTTATGCAGTTTTAAGTAAATTTGTTAAATGCGCGCTTTAATGCTTCGTTAACGCTTCGTAAATTTTTCACAAAAAAAAAAATATATAAAAATAAAAGAAATACAGAGCGAAACAACGGCGGAGTGACGAACAAAATAACTTGAGATCGCAGAATGGAGATCCGAGATCGGAGATCGGAGTGCAGAACTCCAGGGGCAGTTCGCTAGAAGAGCTCGGCATTAAAGTCAACCACCTGTAATGAACTGACGCCACCGCAATTTAATTCACTCTCCGCTCGGCCTCAAACTGGAACTGGCAATGGGAATCCGAGTGGTAAGTGGCGGAGGGATCGGGTTCGGGGCAGGGACAGGGGCAGGGGCAGGGACAGGGACAGGGACAGGGGCAGGGACAGGGGCAGGGAGCTGGGCTCCCAGACCCAGACCAAGACCCAGAAAAAGTCCATGACCATGGACT
Organism: Drosophila gunungcola; assembly: GCF_025200985.1. Classification (NCBI taxonomy): domain Eukaryota; kingdom Metazoa; phylum Arthropoda; class Insecta; order Diptera; family Drosophilidae; genus Drosophila; species Drosophila gunungcola. Next base: position 316,006 of record NW_026453185.1, on the reverse strand, counting down.
GTGCCAGCGATGCAAAACTGCACTGGGCCTCCGGGTATAACACTGTAAAAATTTGGAAGCTCTTGAGGTATTTTGATGACTCAAAAAAAGATTATAATAAGTATAAGTTAAGAAGTAAAGTGACATAAAAAAGGAATTTCGTTTACAATAGGTAGCCGCATAATTTAAAAGGTATTTTATTAAACTTGGATAACGTATTCACTGATAGAGGTTGTCCACCATTTGTTTAAGCTAAAAGTTATCTAACCTTTAATATTTATTTTAAAACAATATTAACACTTAAAAAAATAAAACCCTTGATTGCTGAGATAATAGAGGTTGGCCACGTTTTCTTAAAGACGCCAATATTATTAATAAAATAGAAAACTTTTAAAACTTAATATTTCTTTGTGGAAGCCCACCCTTTTTTGGGCAGTGCACACTCACACTGCAGTCTGCGCTCTTTTTCCCCCATTCCTCACTATGCGCTCCTCAATCCTCCTTCTGCCCGCGCTAATGAGCGGCGAATGGTTCTGGGACTCGCTCGTAATTAGTCATAGTCATACTTAGTAGCAGCTGAGGCGGCCTTGCCAGCAACAAATCAGCTGGCGATGGTCGCGTGACACGATCTTTTCTATATCTATATTTTTATCTATATCTATACCATATCTATTAAATATATTAAGCATTGCCATTGTGTTCTAAGTTGGGTGAACAAAAGTTTTATATTCATAGTCAACTATCGATCAGGTTGCCATCTCTAGTCCAAATCGAAGCTGCTGCGGTTGCAGATCTCCTTTGAAATTTAATCTATTGTAACTAATTAAGCTGGGAGTGGGAGGGAGGCGGTCTGGAAGGGGGAAAAGGGGAGGAAAAGCGCTTAATTTGCAGTTTATTTTCAAGCTTGCGGTTTTCGCATCACTCGCTGAAATGTATTTACATATCGCTGCATTCAAGTGCCCCGCTTTGCGAATTGTTTGCATAACATTTACACCAGTTTGCTTCCATGAGAGGTGGAAAGTCATAATAATTATGCTAAATCTGTGAATGGCAGCAGCAACTGTACTTTGTATGATAATGATGATCTCGGCGATGATCGTGAGGTGATTGTGGGTACTTCTGGGATATAATAGGGATTTTATTGGTTTCCTAAGGATTTATTGACTTTCCAGGGAAATTTTCTACAATGGATAATCGCATTGATTATCGTGAGATTTTGGGCTTCAATCAGTACTGTATTTAATGGGACAATAAAAAAAATGAGTTATTAGGATAACTTTCAGTGATCAAAGTGAGACATATATTTTCTGCACATAACCATATTTTTACGAGGGATCACCGTAATGATCGTTAGCAACATATCGGTTTATTACTGGTGCTGTGCCAGCCAATCGATTTTATCGATGCTATTAATTGAGCACTCGCATTAACACGCTAACACATTTTGTGTGCCCAATCCAACGATCACCGATCGCCGATCACTTGATCACCCGTTCATGATCGTCTGCATCTCTCTTTAAGCCGGCTGATTGCAATTTAGCTTCGCAATCCCCTCGAATCCCCCCATTTGCATATCTTTTTCATATCTCGGCTCCTCGAAATCGACGATCGACGATCGGCGGTCACACCTTCGACAAATGGCGAACTTTTAGGCTTGCTGTCAATATTCGTTAAGCTCGTCCGCCGGCTAAAGTGTCAAACCTGACAACAGCCGGGACATTTGCTTAATGATCTTACCCAGAAGTCGGGAAAATTGCACTGAGATTGCCAAAGCCGATGCGTTAAATGATATATACACCGAACAATAATTTGGCATTCGTTTCTGAAATGGTCTCTGATCTTGTACTTATAAAGATAAAAAAATATTATTTCATATTATTTACATATTTTATCACAAAAACATGTGTTGTTAAATACTTAGTGCAATTTGCAAAAGCTGTATAAAAGCTATACTAAAAGACAGTTTTATTTGTTCCTTAAATAAACTGATAGGAAGTTTTATTAGATTAGATAACACAAAATAATAATTTCGAACAGTGCACAATCTTCGACAAAGAATCCGCATTGCCATACATAAACCATGAATACGCAAATCAATTTGACATTTTCTCTCTTTTTCAATTAACAGCATTATGTTTTTGCTAAAGTTGGCTTAGTCCCAGCGAATCTTGAATCTGGGGACTCCGGGGACTTCGGGATCAGACCCCAAAAGTGCTTAATAAACTTGTTGCCAAAGCCACGGCAACGGTGAGCGACAGAAATTATAAATCGTTTCTGACATTTCAATTGACAGACACCAATGAGCGAGTTAATTTTCCAGCCCCACAGTTCCAGCTTCACAGCTCCAAAGCCAAAAGTAAATCCAATGCGTTACAGTGCTTACAAAAAGTTTTATACAGTGGCAAATTATTCCATTTTTTGTTGATTCCTGAAAAATGTATATTTATTTTAGCCAAAATGTCGAAATTTAATTATAATAAATATAACATGTTTCAATTAATAATTTGAATATATATTAAAATAGTTTTTTTAATAAATCTGTAAATCAGTTATGTATTTATTTGTTTTATACATTTTTAACTTCCTATTTTTCTTTTCCAATTTAAATGGTTTTTTTGTGTGGTAAGTCTTCACTCACCGTCGATCGGCTATGCTCATTCCCCACCCGATTTAGTCCCCCCTCTCCCCATCTATATACATATTCATATACCCCTGCCCCATCGACAGTGGCTACTGTGTTAGCTGTCGCTCAAACTGGCGATCAAATGTGGCGTGATCGCGGGCAGAGCAAAATCCAAAATGTGATTAATTTCTTGCATATTAGAAATCATTTTTCAATTACCAAGACAAGTCGACGGGCTACTTATGATTTCCTGACAACTTATCAAATTAAAACGACAAAAATCAAAAGTGATATCAATGAAGAGATCAACCAGAAGTAGCACCACCATATCGATCCGACATCAAAAGTAAACAAAACCGAAAACTGAAAACTGAAAACTGAAAACGGAAAACAGTCAGGAGAAAGCCAGAAGAAAGGGCCAAGAAAGCGGAGGGGTGATGTGTACGGCGTTGAACCGATGAATGAACGTGTGTAAGTCCGCAGTCAATGGAGAAAAAGAAAACCCATAAATGTGTACAAAAATATATATAAGTATATATGCACATATATATCGAACTCTCGTCCGGTCAAGCACACACATCAACGATCCGTAGGCCCTTAAGACGCAACGCATCGCGATCTTTAAGCTGCTTAGGGGATTAGTGTTTTCAGACATTTGACACGTTAACGTTACGACGGAAAAGGGACGGGGCAGTGGTCTGGTCTATATAAAAATAAACATTTGAGTGAGGTAAACTTGCCCCACTAAATACTCGCCAATGCAGAGGAAGTGCGTTTGCGTTCCATCAGTCAGCAGGCCGGAAAAAAAATCGAGAATGAACTGAATACCCTTTCGGGCTCATAGCCTTAGCTTTAAAATCAGCACAATTTTACTTATTTAATAATTTATTTAGATCGTTAATATATACCAATCTTTTAAATTAATATTTATTTAACTTATTAATTTCTTAAAAGTAATTTTAAGAATTATAATAGTTATAATGAAAGCACATCAACCAAACTCTTAACACCATCCCAAGATAAATAAAAAAATTTGTAAAAATACCTAGTCAATATCATTCAAACTCTTTAAGAGTATTTGAAGTTGTGAAGACTTATAGATACCATAAGCGGAAGGTATCCCAACCTCTGTAGCTGTTAAAGTGCTTTAATAAAACACATCGAAACTGTTGTAGTCACAGAAACATTAACTTAATTTTTTTAAAACTTTGTAAAATATTTAAATTTGCTTTTAGAAAATATATATATACCAACATTAAAATTTATTTAAAAATCACCTTTCAATTGAAATTAAAATTGTTACCTTATTAACTTGAATTTCATTTAATCCATGACTACTTTTATATCTATGTGCACCTTTTGCCCATTTTCCAGCTCGTCGTTGACCACTTCGCTTTCATTTGCATTTAAGCAAAAATATCTTAAGCGCACGTAACTCATGGATGGCAAGTATCTCATACCAATGTATCTTTACCTGCGCAGGATTCCCCCATTGGGGAAACGTTTAAGACACCTTTTTGGTTACGCATCGATGCGCTGCAGTCGCCAGGTGCTGCTGCTGCTGCTTCTTGTGCTGATGCAAAAAAAAGAACTGCATTTCCTTATCTTAATCTGCGCAAATTTAATTTAAACTCAATACGCAATTTACGCAAAAAGCATTTTAGATAAAGGACGAAAAACCAAAGCGAAACGCGCAACAAAGAGCTGGTAAAGTGAGCAGCCGAGCGGCTTAAAAGTCCACCTTATTGTGCCTTTTATTTTTTCCCATTTCTGATTTCTGATTTCTGCTGCTGCGCATGCGCAGCGCATGGAAAAGTTGACAAATGCCAAAATGCAAGCGGATTGTGTGTGACACTTCTGAAGAGCGGCTAAAAAAAGGTAAGTGACTCTGGGCAGTAGGGGGTTAAAAGGGTACTGGTACTGGTACTGGTGAGGGGGTTTTCAGGTCCTAGGGGTGAGGATGAGGTGCGTTCCATCGCATCGCCCGATGCATTCAATCGTTCAAATTGTTTTGCGCTAAAACTCACGTGACGAGTGCAATGGCGACGAAGCTGGGAAAGGTTTGCCATCTCTGTTCCCCTTGATTACACTTAGAAAAATAAAATGCAGAATTTACTAAAATATAACAAATGTTTTCCCAATTTTATCTAAACTGTTTAGCAACTGCTTTAATAGCAACTCTTTAAAAAATAATTCTTTGAATCACAAATTGCAAAACAAAAAGCAATTGGTTATACAGGTGTGTTTTTAGACTTTAAAAAAAAGTCTATATTGCCAAACTTTTTTCTATTACTCAAAATTTGTATAAGCACAGTTTCATGCCTTCAATTAGTTCATCATACCCCAGTTTTAATAAAATGTTTAACTATAGTGACTGATTTAACTGTTGAACTTATTTTTAGCTTATCAAAAATCCACATGTTTTTCTCTCAGTGTTCCTGCTGCTGCTGCTTTTGCGCCGCTCGGCATTTTATCAGATTTCTTAAGTGCAAAGCGAACTTGTTGGCTTTTTGTCGTCTTTAATGTTGAGTCCGAGGTTTAAATGTGACACTCGTGACTCTTGATGGGATTGCCAAAGACAGAGAGGGAGATGGCGGTGGGGCAGCCGAAAGAGATGGCCTTATGGGGGGAAAAAGAGACAGGGACTTTCGTGGGAATGGCAGATTAATTTGCACACTTAATTATTTTCAAACTCATAAACTAGAGCGCACTGCGGACACCGACTCGACTCGTTCGACAAATGAATAGAGCCGTAAAAAGTTATGCTCGAAAATTGAAAAACCATGTTAATCCACGCGAGGGCAACAACAACATTTATTTTGATTGCTGATTGAGACAAATGAAACGTTCTATAAACAGACAAATAACGAGGCCCCAACAACTTTGGCCACACGCCGCCGACAACTAAAACAAAAAAAATGGAAAGAAAAAAAAAGAACTAAAAGCGACACCGAAGCCTTGTCAAAATGCATAAAAATTCAAATCAGAATCGGGTGAAAGAGAGGGGTGATCCGGGGTAGAAAGAGACGGGGACGGGGCAAGATCAAAGCGGGATCTCAGGGAGTGGGCTTCGGTTCGGATCGGATCGGTTTGGAATCGGATCGTATATGGGATCGTTTGGGATCGAAAACTGTGAGATTTAATGCTTATTTGCGCAGAGTCAAAACAGATTTCGTTGCGGCCATAATCATGACATAAAAAAGCAGAACAAAAACGATTTTCAATTCGATTTCAATGCGCACTGCAATTTAATTAAAGCTTTTCGCTTTTCCCCGCACAATTATTACTCAAATTAAATATATACACATAAATGTATACATATGTATAAAGATTTGCCCACAAATCTTGTCGTTTGTCGGTGCTGTGCTAAGAGTCATTAAATCGGACATGCGATTAATATTATATCATTCTAAGTGACTTTAAATGCGTTCGCCTTGACAGTGGGATTTATTTCACATATTTTCGTGTGGGAAAGTCCTTGCAGTCATAAATCAAGGGAAAAACTTTAAATTGTAACCCCAAATTATAGGATGCATTAAACGCCAAGTAAGGGTCAGCATTTCGTCATGTTTCTGCTGATATTTTGTTGTATTGAAAATAAAGAAAAATGCAGCAATGATGTTATTTATTGGTTCTCTATATATACTTTATAACCTCTTAATTTTCTATAATTGTATTAAAAAAAATGTAAATGAGCAAATGTTTTCATGCTGACATACATCAATTTCGATCGGGTATTGAAGTGTTTAACTTTCTGTAGACTGTATGATTTTCCATATTTTCCCTCATTGCCGTTGAAAAAGAAAAACAATGTGTTGCGACCTTGATTCTCTATCCCATATACATGCATAGCTGACACGCCCCCCACGGCACCGCCTCCAAACCTCAATCAATTTGCAATTCGATGCGGTGATCTCTAGATTAACCCCCACAGCCCCCCGAATATTATTAGTCGTGTGGAGAACACAAATTTCCAATATAACTTGCAATTTATGTATTGTATTGCGAATGCATTTCATTTCCCTTGATTGCCCATTGCGGGGGTGTGAGAGTGGGGGAAGGGGGGTGAGCTGGGTCTCACACACGCGACCACGACCTACACAGAAAGAAAATATACTAATTATTACTGAAATTCCACAGATTGGCGCATTTCCAATATTAATCATTTCCGAATGTGGATATGAAAATTAGTGGAGTCCTTAAGAATTAATTTAATAGCGCATATTGTTTTGTTTTGTGCAGCTGTTGACCTAATCTTATGATCCCCATCACTATCCGAAATATTAATTTTTAGACCAATTGTCGTTTTTTTTTATAAGGAGTAACATCACTATTTTTTCCGAAAATGGATAAAAAAAATTGTCGAGATTTGAATGGCAATCGATTAGGCAATTTATTACGAGTACAAAAATGTACGACATTCCCTAATTGGTTTATTTACTTTTATCGTTATGGCCACATTTTTGGATGAAAAACCAGACTTTTGGCCAAATAAAATTAGCAAACCAGAGCTAAATTTATATTGTGTCTTAATATATACTTTCAAAATAAAATATATTTAAATAATAAAATAACTGAAAAACAATACAGAAATGTTATTTAAGTGCAGCGGATGGGCCAGGTGTTTGATGATCATTTTCAGAACTACTGAACTATTTCGCAACAATTTTCTCTCTGTGCATTGAAGCCGGCAACTGTACAAAATATGTTTTTTTTTCTTATTTCGCTGGCCGCCGTATGCAATTAAAAATCGGGATTGGGTGAGAATGAGTTGGCTGAGGAGTAGATGGAAGCGAAACAAAAGGAAATGTTTAAACAAATTATTTCGAATTAAACCGCAGGTATTTATTAATGTTTTGTGCTTGGCCGAGCGTGTCTCTGTCTGCGGCGCTCAGTCTAAGTGCATTTTGCGAGCTATTGCGAGCGTTTGCAATTTTACAATTAACAGCCAGTGAGTGGCAAGGTGGCGGTCGAGAGGGGGGAGGTGGCTAAGCGGCGGGTACAAAGCGGCGTATGCGTAATTTGTAATAGCTGCCAGCTGCTCTCGTGCCTCAGTGACTGCAAAAACGTTTCAATTTCAAATTCGCGGAAGTTTTCTTAGCTTTTCGGCAGTGCTTTACTTTTCGGTTTTTTGTTTTGCTTTACTAATTTTTTTTGTTTTGTTTTGTTTAGTTTTTGGTTTTTGCGGGCATTTTAATAACTGCATCTTAATTGGCACCGCAATTCCGTGAGGCATGCAACCCGGTTGGAGCAATTAAAAGCGCCCGCGGGCGATTATGCAATCGATTTCGGGTACAGTCTCACCTCGTGCTTGACAAACGGACAAATCCGAGCCGACGGCCCACTTACCCAGTTGGCCACTCGAGTGCTAAATTTGCCAACCGATTCAATCTGATCCAATCCAATCCGATAGGATACGATACGAAACGATCCGATACTGCATGACACAAAGTCGCGTTAGCCGCAATCGCCGGCGGATTAAGTATTTAATCGCCGCTAAATGGCCATGCGATAATGCTGGCCCCTCAAATTCTGGGTCCGTCATAATCCCATAAACGAGAAATGATTGCAAAATCGATGCCTCAAAGTTTGGGTGCAGTTCAATGTAAACAAATAACCTGATATCAAACTAAATCAAAGCCTTTAATAATGGTTATCATTTACTTATTTCTCTTTGAGTCATTTATTTAAAAGAAGTTCATAATCGATGCAAAAACGTTTGAATGAGGTGCAATCTAAGCAAAAACCTGATATTGCAAACATATCTACACAACATAAAAAGTATTAAAATATTTTCTTTATATATATGTTCTGTTTCCGTTTTTTAATATCTAAGTCGATATATTTATTATGTAATATTTTTGCTTGAAATGTGTAATTTGTAAATCTAAATTAAGGTATTTAATATATGACAAATCAGCAAGTCGTCTAGTTCAGTTGGCGACATCGATATGTCATCATATAAGCTCTCATTATACAAATTACAAATGATAATTTAAGTCAGCTTAAAGAGCCAATCGTTGACCTCCGCCAACAGTCCATGTCCATTCGAAACCCCGATCCCAAACTAACCCAGATTTCAATTTCGCGCAGACCCAACGCAAACAGAGAGGACAAAGCGATATATACCTATATAGATACGCGTATATATTAACAATAATCGAGGCAATTATTTAACACATTTTGTAACCAATTGTCGAGTGGAGATGACAGCCAGACAAAGTCGCTTGATGGTGAATGAAACGACGAGTTTTTGGGGGAACGATGGAGGTAAGGCAATAAGCGCAGCTAAACAACCAACAAAAACATAATGAAAAGGTCTATGTAACTGTCATAATTAAAGTAATTTGGTAGAAAATTTTTAGCCAATTAACCAAAAAACCAAGCAGAAAATGCGACAAGAAAAAAAGTTCGGATGTCTGACAGCCAAAGAGGGGCAGAGGAAAGGGAGGCACAGCGATGCTGCTTAGTTTAATACTATAAAATGCCATCATATTGAGACGATGACGGGGAAAAAATTTAAAAATAAACTTCCACAAAGAGTCTTTCTCTTTGCAACAATCAAGAAAAAATGAGACATACGTGAAGTAAGTGTAATTGAAGCCAGTTTTGACCTGGAGTATTTTTACGCATTTTAGGCGACACGGTTAACTAGCGAAATCAAAATCGTTTCGATATTTAACTCAATAAATTTACTGAAATTGTAAAATAGGTTTTTTTTTTATATTTATAATAATATAATATTTTTGTAAATATGATATGATATTTATATTGGAATGCCAGCTGGTAAAATTCAAACGAGACCCGGCGGCGACAATACCGAAAACCGCAAAAGTTTTGACGCTCAATCAAATCGGCAAAGCGTTAATAATCCGATGTGCCGAAGGTGCCAGTCAAGTGTCACCAGGAATTCTGTCAGAACCAATCGAATCATCACCGTCAGCGTGATCCCTGGGGTTGGGTATTCTTCGGGTATTCTTCGGGTTGAGCTTGAAAGCACGCCGCAAAAAAAATGAAAGGAATTCGCTAGAATTTAGTCCGAATTTTATTTTCATACTTTAAGGGAGAGTTTCGTTAAAAATTAAATCATTATAAATGGTCATTAATCTAATGTGATTAAATAAATGGTTTTTCGAAGGTAAGTCAAAATGAATAAGTTTATGTAGAGCCTCTAATTAAAACCTAAAAGGACTAAGTTCTAATAGAGCATCATGCAAGTTACAAATTTGTAGCTACATACCAGTGTTAAAATAAAAAAAAAAGTTTCACCATAAACCATAGTAGTTTACTGTAGATATACCCACAAAACTTGTCCTTTTTTTCTGCCCCAACGCGTGGGATTCCCAGCACAATTTGTATACGAAATATTTGTAACATTGTTGCCTCACCCTCCCCCGAAAATGTCTCTTTCCAAACCGAAGCCATTCAATTCAATTCAAATCCGATTCATTCATACTCGTTGCCCCGATTTTGCTGCCTCATTGTTGTTGTTTGACACAGCTGTGACCTTAGGCTAAAAACCAAAAAAAAAAAAAAAAATCAAAAGAAACAAAATTTGGGAAAATAAAACTAGAAAAGGCCGAAACCACGTAGTAAAGTAACAATCAGAGACAAAACTCCGATTTCGATTCCGTTTGGTCAGTGCTAATTATGTGTGGGGAAAACGAGAGCGAAAGAGAGAGAGAGATCGAGAGAGAGAGAGAGAGAGCGAGAGCGGGTCTTATGGAGGTGCCATAAAACTCAGTTGAACTCAACTCACCACACCCGCCAAGCGACACCAACTGCGCAGCCGTGGTGAGTGTGTGGTAGTAGTGCCGCGTGGTGAGCTCGCGACCTCCCCTTAAACTCCGCCTTTTATTTTCTAATTGATTTAAAGTGTGTTAACTTCCGCTGTCGATAATTTTGGTCCAGCCAGTCGGTCGGCCCTTCTCTTTCGCACTCAAGCGAAGACCATACCCAGCACATATGGCCATCTCTTTCGCTGCTTTCGCACCAATAAACAGCGACATCAGAAGAGTGCCAAAAAAAAAAACACGAAAATTTAATAAATAAGAGGGGAGTAGGGTGGAAAGAACCAGAACTTGGCAAATTGTTAATTAATCTTCGTGGACCCCGTCTTGCTGTGTCATGCTGTCCCGCTCCCTCTTCTGCCGACTGCGCTGTCGACGTCGACGTCGGGCAGGATGTTAAGTAAAAAGCATTTTAAAAGTTATTTTATGGCATTTAATGCAGTTTTGGATACAGAAAAACTGTGCGTTTAGATACTTTGACTCAAAGTTTGCCAGCGAGCGAGATGGCAAGCTCTACCCATCTTCCTCCCTCTCTCTCTCTGTCTCTCATATCCTGCCCCGTCACGCCCCGCCGCCCCCTTTTGGCAAAAATGGCGAACGTAACGGAAACGCTTTTATACAATTAGATGGCAAGTACGTGGCATGTGGCAAGTACCGAAAATGAGCAAACAAAAAAAGGGACCAAAGGATACGAACGAGGGGGGGTTGAGGGTTGAGGGTTGAGAGTTGAGGGTCGAGGTTGGTTGGCCACTCAAGCCAAAAGCACATATGACGTCAAATCTTTGGACTGGGGATCCAAGCGAAAATTGTCAAGGCTGGCTATAGCCTTTAATAAAAGTCTGGGTTCCCAAAAGTATATCTCACTTAGTACGCCAGTCCAGGCTCTGTAACTTTACACAATGCTTTGGCGAACTTCTGAGTTGAGTTTACAATGAACAAGTGTATTAATGTAAAATATAATAAATAAAAATTTTAAAATAATTTGTACTTATACTAAATAACTTATACATTCTATTTTTACTTTTCTATACAACTTTGTAAGCGTAAATAGCTTTATTAACAACCTAATAATTAAACAAAAAAAAAAAACTAAACTTTACCTCTAGCTCAAACTATTAAATCCAAACATTTGATTTATCAAAAAAAAAATCCTTCGAAATTAGAGGGTTCCCCATTAACGAACATTGTTAAAACTGCGATTTTCATGTACCAAATACATTGTTAACTGCCAAATGTTTCATGTTAACAACGCCAGTGCAATAATAATGAAAAAATCGATAGCGGCGAATAGTTTTATATAAACACACAATGCTAACACAGCACACAAAATTGCTTACAAAATCAACAAACAAGGCGGCCGATGTTGGCGATGGCCATGCAAAATGACCCATTACCATTAATTAGTTGCATTTAAACAGCGCCAGCAACAACAGCAACAACGACTAATGAAATGACCGCCGTCAATAAAAAGCGATAAGCAAACACGGGGCAACAACAAACTTGCTGCAGTTGCCAGTGACAATTTAAGTGCAATTAATTTTTGCGGCCATGCAACAGGAGTGGGCGGCAGTGGGGTAGGGGGCGTGACCACCGAGGGTTAACCTCAAAATTATTTTTCTTTCACTTTTGCAATACCCTTATTTATTCATAAGCTCGAAAAAGGTCTTAAAATATTTGTTTTAAATTGCAAAAATATAAATTATTTCAATAATTATGTACGGTATTTTTTGTGTGAAGAGAGGAAAGAACATGCTCTTATTAAGTTATTTTTTAGAATTTAAATTACTTGTGTTAAATCCAATTTTTGAACACTTTGTAACCAGTCATATTAGATTAAATAAAATAAATTCAAAAGATTTTTTAGTCTGCCTTTTTATACTTTTATTTTAAAAATTGTTAAGAGTATTGGAGGCTTCGTATATCAAATTTAGCATCTTGTTTGTAAATTCTCCTAGACCATGGTGTTTTTTTTTTTGTGGGGGAATCTTTGGGGGCAAATAAATATTATGACGGTATTATTAAATATGATTTGCTGTCACGCCATCTCGCACACGTAATGCTGATTATTTTTTAATTAATTTTTCTACTTTAATGCTTTAATAATTTCATTTTCGCTTTGTTTCCCGCCACAATTTTGTTTTCCAGCTTTGTTTCGCTTTGGAGATCAACACAGCTTAGAATGCCCATCGATTTGGTCGAAAGAATAGAAAGTTTAATCGGGAATAATATCTGCCTAGTTAATGATATGTTTTTGCAATGAATTAAAAACAAAGATTTATTTGTGATTCTCCGGTATAAAATTAAAATCCTATCAATGTATCTTGCAAAATGTTAACCAACATAAATTATATTCAAATTTTTTTAGTTAATGTTTTAGATTTTTCACTTGAATTCAAAAATATTAAAATACATACACATGATGTCTTAAATTTTGGACTAAAAATGTATTTATGTTTTATATTTTCTCAGTTTAAATGGATATATCCACTTATTTTGTTTATTTTTGAACTAATCGAAAGCGGAAATGTTTTCCAAGCTATTATCTTGTTTTCCGAAATAACGCGAACCGCGAATGGAAATCGGAATATTAGGGAAGGGGAAATTTGACCATAAGGACACATTCCCCACCTTTTCGAAGCGCTGTTTCGTGTAACTGTAATTAAACGAGTCAGCGATACATGATTTTAACGCCTGTCGCGCAGCCCCAGAAAAAGGACACCGAAAAAGGGAAAGCCAAACAAATAACACCTGAAAAAAAGAGCGAGTAAGCCGATGAGGAGGTGGTTTGCATTCGACTAGAGCCGTTCCGGATCCCCCGACCCCTTTGCCCGCCCCCCCTGCTCTCGAACAAGTTCACATTACCAGCGTTTCGGGACCTCTGAGTGCGCTAAGCGGCTTTTAAGGACATGTAGCCGTGTTTATCTAGTCACAAGGACAATGACGCCACAGAAATGGTTCAAGTGCACTGGCAACAATTTTCCTAAATAAAAACACGCCTGGAAAAAGGCAAATTTTTGGCTAAAAATAAACATTTTGTAAGCATTTTTTGGCCAAAATTAGACCCACAGCTGGATAAAACACTGTTTTGAGCAGCTATCCGACAATTTATTATTTTGTCCTATTCTTGCATTTTCCATTTGGGGTTACATCATGATTTTTTGGCGAAAATTGGGAAAAAATAAAAAAGTTATAGTTTGAATGCCAATCGATTTGAAATTTTATTGCAAGTACAGCAAGGTGTGACATTCCATTATTGGATCATTATTTTATTGTTGAGGCAAAAATACTGAAGTTTATTGTCCGAAATTGAAAGTAAGGCAAAATATGACTCAATAACAGAAAAAAAAAGGTTACGTTAATACATATACTTGAGCAAGGATTAATTAACTATTTAACTGGATTCAGTTGGTTTCAAAACATGAAAACTAGCTAATTTACCAAACAAAAACAATTTTTTCCAGTGCCATTTGCACAACATGTGCAACCTCGTAGGACCTTTCCGCCTATATCCTTGTGTGTGTGTCATGTGTGTGTGCCTGTCATGTCCTGGCCAGTTTTGTTTTCATTTGTGGCCAACATAAGTGACCAATTTTATGTGTCATTAAAATTGGACGCGCTACCTTCGCCTTCGTTTGCCTCTCGTTTGCTGCACTTTGTTTAATGAACACGCCAACACAACAACACTGGAAACAGGACCTGCTCTACCGCTCCCCCACCCCTCGATAGCCACTTTCTATGCTCGCTGGCTTGCATAATTAAATTACACCTGTCCCAGTTGCCGCTTGTCCTATGTCCTTTGTACTGGGCTACTCTATACGTTCTACTCGCGTTTTGGTATATTCTAGGCTCTGCACTGGAAAAAAATATCAGGAAAGTTGGTTTAAAATTAACACTATTTTTAAAGATTTTAATAAAGAAAACAGAGGTATTTTAATAATATCTTTCGAAAATGCCAAAAGAAAAGAAAATTTTAGAAAGTGGTTTAGTAAATTAGCTAATCTTATTAATACATTTCAATATATTTTATAAAACTATTTATTTCTGCAGTAATTTGGAACTCTTATCTTAAAATTTGTTGTTAAAAAATAAAATGAGTAGTTTTTGGCGTGTGTAACCCTATTCCTGCCACCGCTTAAAAGTTCATTAACGCGCCTGCGCAGCCCCGCTACCGGAAATGTCTGGGCCAAGAGGGCTAAGAGTCTATTCGGATCCGATCCGATCCGATCCATCCGACTAAACTAGTCCAACTTAGGCCCACCAGAGCAGTTGGTTTGCGGAGTGGTGTGTTATGTTGTGTTGTGTTGTGTTGTGTTGATAATTAGCCCGGCCAACGGGAACAACGGAGGGAATTTACAGTAGCACTGCCATATCGAGGCATCGAGGCCCGAGGCGCCCCACAGTGTCCGTTTCTCGGCCATTTCATTCATGGAATCTCACGTGAAACTCCAGCTGAACTGTATGGGGTTAATCAGAATTTCAAATACGCTGTCGAAAACGAATGGTATCGGGTTGACAGCCGACTTTGATCTTGACAAAGTATGATATAAGAAAGGTATCTGGGTACAAACATTTTAAAACCAATTGCAGTGACTTTGTGATAAAGAATTTCAGACATTTTAAGGCATAAGAATAATAATACAATTAAATTATATAGTAAACTGAATGCTTAAATATAAATATTTAAGGTAAGTTATGTATTCTTTATTTCCAATCTAAATAGCATTTCCTTACTTATGCTCAGCCTTTAGCTTTAATTAACTTAACCCCAACTTAACAAACTATTTCCCATTCTCCTATGCCGCATCCGTTTTGGGTTAAGGTATCACTAAATAAAAGTGTTACGCTTCGATTTGATTTCGTTTCGTATATATTACTTGGAGCTGGAGCCCGTCTTTCAATTTAAAACCAATTTTGGAGAGAGGGAGACCGATACCTAAACGCCGATCATTAAAGGATCATTAGTGCTCATAATCTGATTATAATGCGCTCAGTTTGACTCTGTTTTAGTTGATCTTTGTTTTGTTTGGTGATTTTATTTATTTTTTTTTTTATGTTGTTTAACATTTTATTAAGAAACTTTTACCTGGGAGATTTTTATGGGCTTGCCGGGGCCCAATTAATGGAGCACATCCCGTTCGCCAGTCAGCAGTCGGCAGTTCCATTCCCGTATCGTATGGAATCGCATCGGATCGTATGGGATTGCGTGTCAACGACAAATCTTGGGTCTGTCTGGGGTCATGTGAATCCGGGGAGCTAATGGTGCCGGAAATAGAATTATGAATACGTTGGCGTGCGTAATTTATGCCATTGGAAATGCTTTCGGCCACGATCTGGATGGAGGCCTCAGGGCTTTTAGATTTATCTATGGCCTAGCACTAAATAAAGCACAGGATGGATCTCTCTCCTTATTCCTCGTGTTTTGTACGTTCTCCTCACTGTTTTTTCTCCTTTTTGTTTGGTTGGTTTTTTTCTGCAGCCTCAGCGTGTGCGTATAATTTACACTTGAGCTAAAATATTGATACTTGAAAAGCAATTTAGATAAGGTCCGCAGCGAACAGACTGGAAATTCCGCTTCACACCTACCAAAAAAGAGGAAAAAGAACGGAGAAGAAGGTGTGAAAGGTATGCAGGACGGACATTAAGTGCAGCTGTCACCAGGCAAGAGAAAAATACAGAAAAACACAGGAGAGTAGAACAACAAGAGGGCAGAGGACGGAAAACAGGCGACGACCTTCGCTCGAGGACCTCGTTAGAAGTAGAAGTGCTACCAGCTGTCAGCGGACTCTACACTCTAGACTCAAGACCAACTTACCAACTTGCAGCTCACACCTCAACGCCCCAAACGATCCGCTTAATGAGTGGCGATAACATCAAAAGGCCAGACATGATTTGTCCCAGACAAACTATGCTCTACTATACTATACCAAATAGAAGTATGTATGTACAAGTGCCGGATGTCCAGCCGTGCAATTAACGTTCATTTATTTTCGAATTAACATTTGATCATCGAAAGTCAAGGCGTTGCCAGTATCATTAGCAAGTTGTTGGTTGCCTTCAGCCCTATTTAACGCCATTTTGATCTGGCCAAGCAGGAAGCTGATCTTATCAGTCGAATTAAGGTGGTTTCTCAAATAGATCAAGGACTCCAAATGGAATAAACATTAAATAAACAATACATATTAATATCAGGGTGGAATAAAAATATAGAACTATGATACGGTTTATATGACATGGATAATGTAGTTATGGTATATTAAACATAACTTTAAACATAGGACTATAGGTAAATCTAATTTCTGCCAAGGAAACAAACAAAAAATACTTGTGTTCCTTAGAATTCAATTAATTACAGCAAAAACACACACACAATAAATTTATATAAATATAAAAATAATACACATAATATTCCCTGATGTAAGGTCCCATCAATTGATTGATTATGTTCCAATTTAATTTCAAATAATTACAGCAAAAATATAAATAATATATTGGGATCTTATTCATTATTCCCCTAAAATTTCAAATAATTACAGAAAAATCCGAGTAACTTTTTGATAGACTTTCTCGACGATTGCTTCGATTCCATCCTTGATTACCTTAATGGAAAAGTTCTTGTGTGGCACACAATCTGTACTTTTTCCACTCAAAACCAAACTTGACCGTGCTTAAAAACAAAGTTATCGTGAGGAAAATTCCGGCTAATTTTCCACAGCGAGCCAAAGAACAAGTTGGGCACGGGAAAAAATGAAAAACAAAAATAAGAGGAGGCGAGAAAAAATGCAAAATGTTTTTAATGCGAACACTTTTAGCACTAATGGTGCCGGAATATTTAATTTGAGGACGCCAAAAGCGGAGCGACGATGGAGATGAAGGGCACCGAAAAGCGAATTCACATTAAGGACCAACCACCCACCGCAGAGCATGTCAAATGTGAAGCCACCCCCTGGGTGAACCACCCACTCCACTTCACCCACACCACCACCCCCCTTGGCGCTTTTGAGCTGGAGATGTTGGCGTAAATTTGTTAATTTGGCACCGATGACAACCAACCCAAAACAATCCAAAGCCAACAGCCACCACCACGTACCAGCTGAATGTGGATGGAGCAGTGGAAGTGGGTGGCAAGTGGGTGGAATGTGGGTGAGTGTGGGGTGGTTACATGGTAACAGCAACAGGCAACCCCTCGCCCACTTGGGTGGGTGGTGAACAGGTTTCAAGGACCTGCTCGGGAAAAGGTGGATTGGTTTCTTTTATATGTTCTTGAAAATATTTATTTAACTTCTCAGAAAATACTATAATGTAAGCAAATATATATTAACAGAATATTGAACCCTAAATTGTATAAATCATATTGTAATAAATATTTGATCTTTTTAAGGAAATTGTAAAATAAAACTATTTTGAAATTTGAAAAATAAAGAAAGTATGTAAATGCATTTAAAAACATATTGAACCGCCAACCATTAAGTTAAATAATATTACAATTAACTTTTTCCAATTATTATTGATTGAAATAACAAATACATACCTTTTTGGTTAAGTAAAAAAACTTGTAGGGCATTTATCTATTTTGTAAACATTAAAAGATCTTAGGGGGTATCGACATGTCCTTACCCTTGAAGATCGCTCGTTTTTTTCGACTTCTTCCTTTTTGTTCGCCTGTTTGGTGTTGCGAGTTAAAATTGTTTTAATGTCGAGTGAAAGAGAGAGGCAAAAATTTATGCAAATTGCGCTCTTTTTGCATATTTAAAAAGCGAATACACGAGCACTTTGCCAAAGTAATTTGTTACATAATGGTGGCCAGAAGAGCCAGGAACCAGGAGCTGGGAGGGCCACCAGGAAAACCCGGGACCACAGAGATGCTGCAGCATTCCGGCATCCCGGCATTCCGGCATCCACAGCATTCAGCATCATCATCACTTTCCACTTTGGGCGCCATTTTTGTTAAAAAGTTTAATTTGGCATAAGTGCGCGCCATTTTGCAGCATTTTCTTCAATTTTTTGTTGAGCTTTTCGGGGGCAACTACAAAATGGTGGAGGCGGAAGGGGATCGAAAATTATGCAAATGCCGTTTGGCTCTTAAAATATGTTAATGTTAGTCGCACTCTTTGCGCTTATTTTTTTGGGGCTTTCAGCAAATGAGTAGGAGGCCCGAAACAGGCATGTTAAAAATCCATGACGACGGGTCCGGGTATCAAGTTCAAGTGTTAAAAGCATTGAATTATATATCACTTTAGATTAATTAATTACTAACTTACCAAATTAAAAAAAACATTTGGAGGAAACGTAATTTAAGAAACAAGCTCTTTTGCTTTATCAATTGAAATCTTTATTTTAAAATAACTTTCTCAGCGCTTTTCATTGCTGTTACTTATTCAATAAAACATATTGTTAATGTATAGTATCAAGAATAAAATACAAAATTCATTTAAATATACAGAGCTGTACTTTCCCCATTTGAGATGACAAAAAATAGCCATTAAATTTGACCTCTCACACATCATGTCTCGCGAGCATAAATCATTTCCGTTGACTGAATGCAGATTACATAAGTCGTGTCATTGTTGGTCAACCGATTTCAATGAAACTAGATTTTTTTTTTGTACGCCATAAAAAGCGATTACAGCGAACTTTCGAAACGCAGAAAACACCTAAGCAGATCCAGCATATATATGAGATATAAGGGGGATATATATAGGGGTGGGGTAGTGTCATAAATCGCCAGACACGCCCCACACATCCCCAGATGTCTGGCAAAATAAAAACATGAGAGAGATAGAGATAGAGATAGAGAGAGAGACGGCGACAGCACTCAATGTCACCATTAAAAGCTGGCTAACAAAACCGGCGACAAAAAAATACTTGTCAACCTCTAACGATAATTGAGTCATAAACTTTATCTAATGACAATTTATGCCATTCAAAACAAAGCATTGAAATGGAAATAAATTTTATTCGTGCGACATTAAATCATAATTTCGAAAACAATGCCATAAAAAGATGGAGAATGAAATACCCTGGGTCTCATTAGCACCAGGTAACAGGTAGCCCCTCGAGATCCCAGTTCCTTTCCTCATGCGTAAAAGGCCGAGAGACTCGCACTAATTAACTTAAAAATTTCAATTAAAATGTCTTTTGTTCGTGTGATTTTCGCCGTTTGGCCATTAGTTCATAGCCGTGGCCAACCGGAAACTTTTGTCACCCGCAAAATGGAAACCTGCCAGCTAATGAATGCACACACGTCCGTTCCCCCCATTCCCATTTCCATTTTTCAATCCCATTTCCACGATCTATGAACTCATTTCATTTTGGGCTCGGTGTCCCCCTGTTTATTTGTTAATTTTCGGTTTTTGTTTTTATGAAAATTTCTTCATTAGCGCATAAATTAGGTTTAATTACATTTTAGTTGGCTTTATTAAAAATCACATGGCTGTGGAAAATGGCGTCGTGTTGCCCGGAAATGCCCCATGAAAAACAACAAACATTTCCACTTCCATAAATGTATCTACAAGTAGTTTTTTCTGTAATTTAGCAAACAAGTTATTTTTCTTCCAAAAAATAAGATTTCAAGTGTTATTGCAGTACTTGATATTAAGGATTAAAAGCAAACTGTTTTATAACTATTCTTCCTATTGTTGAATACTTAATATATTTATGAATATATCTTTAACAAACATTTTTAGAAAATATGATTTTATTAAACATTTTGACGACCAATTAAGGAATATCCATTTCCCCTTCCCTCGATTTTTTAAGCCTTTTTCCACTTACCAAGCTCTTCATTAATCACATACCATTAACCATCGAGCCGGGCCAATTGATTGTCAAGTGCTCAGCGAAATGAGAATGGGAAAACAATTATATTTATTTACTTTTATCGTTGCGTATTTATCTTAATTACTTTTGGTCTATTGAGTGCCCTGCGTCCTGCGTGTTGTACATTTCAATTTGATTCGACGAGCAGCTGAAATAAAGACAAAAACAAAAGCAGAAACAGAAACAGAAACAGAAAGGGGAAAACATACACGACATAACAAACCAGAGACAAAAAAGAGTCAACGACAACGACCACGGCGACAGAGACAATTCAATCAATTTTAGCCATGTTATCGCCTATCGATATCCTTTTTAATGATACGAGTGGCGGAGTGACCAAGCCCAAACCTTTTTCCATATCTACCTTACCTTTTGCTGACTTAGAGAGGCCAAGGTCTGCGGCATATCGTCGACCTCATCTCAATTTACCCTCGGCTTCTCGAAGCGGGAGTATGTCATCGAATCGGGCGGGGGCTGATGGAAAATGGTGTCGTTTTGATTCACCGCAAAACAAAATAATTCATCAATCATGTACACTTGACCGAACCAACGAGCGGACAATCCAGCGGACGGAGGAGCTGGAAGTGGAGTCCAATTTGGACAAGGCACAGTGGGCACTACATCTGGAATTAACTATTCTCATATTTAAGGTGTGTGAGAAACTGGCGGGTGCCTTTCTCGGCGCTTCTCAAGTTTTGATATCCGTAGGGGGCACGTGCCTTCCCTTGCGAATCTTAATATTTAAAGTTGCACTTTTTGTTAAGAATTAAATAGATTTTACTCTTACATCGATTTGGTACCATAAATATTTCACAGAACTAATTTACTACCCTAAGCGTATCTCAAAATTTTTCGTAATCTTTAATCTTTATACAATATTTCAACTTGTATATTCTGTATATCAGTAATTGTGTTATCTTACTGATAAGATGCTAAAAAAAACGATTTGGTACCATGAATATTTACCGATCTAATTTACTCACCTAAGCGATTGTTCATTTTATGATATTCTTAAAATCAGAAGCCTTTCTCTGCGCTTCTCAATACTTCAACTTGTATATTCTGTATGGCAAAGTTGGGCAAAATTAATATTTAACAGAACTAATTTACTCACCCAAACGTGGCTCACACAGCATAAATTACTCAAAAACTTACAGTAGACAACCTAAGTCATTTCTAATAGGCCTTTATGAGTACCTAACTAAACTGTACAATTTAAAGCGATAAATAATGGTGGCACATTTTTCACCACCACTCGCTTTAGTTAACTGCCGTCCCACTGTGCCATCCACGCCCATGTCAGTATCCAAAACCTAGGCATTCTCATACCTGGCACACTCACTCGAATAAATGTGTGGCCCTGCTGCTACCCCTGCCAACTTTCCTGCCCTTTTTCCCCTCTGGACCGTGTTAGTGCCTTTTCGAACGACATTAGATTGCCGTCGCCGCAGTTGACGGCGTCGCATCCTTTTTGGCCGAAATTGATAGTCGACCGTGTGACAAATTATCATCAATCAATTTGAGCGCCCCCGGCTGCCACGCCCACGCATAGTGACTCGCAGCAAACTATTGGAATACTTTTAGTATATAGTTGATGCTGTAACCAGGAAAGGAAGTAGCAATATGTTTGCGTTTTTCTAATGGGTATATACCCATTATAAGGGTTTAGCTAATTAGAAATGTCATACGTCATATGATTTATATGTTCTTTTTTATACTAGCTAGTGAAATAATTATCACTTTCGGTAAATTATTATTATTATATTATCAAGGCATTCTGAAAAACGAATCTTATGAATTCCAAAACAATTTACTAGTCTTACTAACAATATTTTGATAATTAATTGCTAGGGAGTTAAACCAATTCTATGATCTAACCACTAGCGCCCTAAGCTACTTATACTGTGGGGTGATTAACCAATAATGGTGCACAAAACGGCTTATATTGAGCATGTAACAACAAAAGCATGCTTTAAAAACCTTTTTTTTGTTCAAATACCGTAGTTTTGATTTCCCAACAAAGTGTCTCGAATTTAAGCCATAAAAATAAAAATAATAGTCCAATAAAGGAAAATCATACCTCGTTGGACTCGTAACAAAATTCGCAATCAATTGGCATCAAAAACTGGAAACATATATTTTTAGCCCATTTTCGCTTAAAATTGTGATGTTAACCCTTATGAAAAATACAAAAGTTGGCCAAAAAAAATTGTGGTGGGAGAGTGATAGGAATTGTTAGATTAGTTCATTAGCTGCACATACCTAAGTTTCAACAAAAACACGATTAAAAAGCCATTTGTTTGGCCTAAAGCCCTAATCCTAAACAAAAAGTCCCAAACTCATTTTTTATATTAAATATCCTTATTTTTGCCATAAGAATGAATGGTCCAATAACGGCACTACATTGGACCTTAAAAATTTCCCATTTCCCGATTTGAAGTCGCACCTGAAAACTATTACATTTATTCCAGTTATGAGCTTAATTTATTTAACTTCTCCAAAAAAATATACATAAATGGTGTAAACACACTGGGTATCTGCGTTTTGCGATCATTCAGCGAACTCTCGAGGGAAACCCCTGCGGTGTGGCTTGTCTCAACTATTTCAGGGCGACGATGTCTTCAGGTTTATCGATCTCTGATCGCCGATCGCCGATCAACGACTTCGCACGCTTAACGACTGAATAATTTTAAGCAATTTAGCAGGGGAAAAAAAGTAAGTACGAAGGGCGAGGTGTTCAGAGTGAATGGTAAGCAAATTGACAAACGTTCAAAATGTAATCAATGCGAGATGCGTAAACCGAAACCAAAGACACCATACCATACCATACCATACCATGCCGAACCAAAACCTGCCACTCTGCGATCGGGTGGATTCAATATATATTGAATGAATCGGGTATGTGGAGCAGGCCACTTTTGACCAAGTTAAGTGCTCATTAATGCGTAACACGGAGATTGGCTTCAAAGCCATGCACCGAATGCCTTTTAATTGTTATTAAATTACCTTTTGCCAGAGCCCACAGCGAGTTCACATGCCTGGACTGGACTTTGCTGGTCTGGAGTGAAGTGAATGTGAATGTGAGGACCACACGGGAGTCACTCAATCGAATACACCCTACACTGCACTGGGAAAAATGTTTTCCCAGACCATTGGGAAATCTCGGAGGCCAACTTCGTTACAAGACTAACCCTTCGCAAAAAGTAAAATATATTTTTTACAATTTACAGGCTCAAATTGAATATTTTTTACAGGAAAAAGAGTTTATCATTATTTTGGTATATATAATTTAAAGAAGTTTGGATACTTAAAATTATAAATACAGATTTTATTATATTTAAATACGATTTCAAAATAATACCATATTTTAAGGAATATAATTTTATAATTCTGTGCTTTAAAAGGTTACAACTCTTTTAATTGTCAATTTGGATCACTTTAAAATTATTATAACAATAATTTGAAGTTTTAATAATAAACCATTTATTTGTAATATCAGAAAATAAATTTTAAATAGGACATAAATAGTTTTGTACACCTAAAATTAACACCACATAAAAATAAAAATAAACCATATAAATTTCGAGAAAAATAGGTTACAAGTAGTATTTACTTCACTAATTTCGCTCAGTGTCATTTATCTGCGTGTGTGTACACAAATATTATTTAGCGATCTATTGTTGCGTTGGGCTTTCGCCAAAGAAGACGATGATTTTGCATATTGTCGGGGGTTAGTGGCAAGTTCAATCAACTATAATGCGAAACCCAAGCCCGAGGCCCAGAAGCCCGCGGCCTTTTCGTCTGCTACTGTTGGAGTAAAAATTAAAAAAAAAAATAAAATAAAACGAGTAACGAATATCGAGGAGTTAGGGTTAGGCCGGCCGTAGTGTAATGGGGGAAAAATCGAAATCGAAAACCCAAATTATTGACACTTGAGGAGAGAACGTCGACGCCTGTCTTCAACTCTTTTCGTGCCCAAGCTACCGAAAAGTGTTCATTAATGAAACTTAATTGATTCCATTCATTAATCATTAAGCATGGCCCCCACAACGAGGGGATGTGTCTTTCGCCCTCTCTTTCTAACATAGTCTCCCCGTATCTCTCTCTCCATCGCTCTGTTTTAATTTAGGGGGAGAAGGGGTTACTTCCGGCGCGGTTTAAGGGTTAAGCCTTAGAGAATGACGCAGCTTGAAGCACTTGCAAGATTATCCAGCCTCCTCTGTGACTTTCACTAAATGTTGGCGGAAAAATGGGGGAGAATTTAGGAAATATAGTTCCAAATGGGGAATCGAAGAAGCGGGCTCTCGGGTTACTAGGTCGTAAACTATGAACTGTTCATATATCATCTTCCTAAAAGGCCACACACTAAAATATGGAAAACTTCATTAATAGTTACTTAATACCCTTTTACAAGTTGCTGAATAGCCTTAGTATAATTTAAAAGTTTAATATATAATATAATTGGTAATAACATATTTCTAATCACTACAACTACAAATTTTAGAAAATGAATACTATTAGAATTAGTCTTAATATATATTTTATTTAATTCCCTAGATCGAAAATCAATTTATGAAATATTGGTGATTGCTTTTGAGAAATCATAATGTTTATCTATATTACTTAAACCTTTGATTTATTTTCCCTCTTAAAACCTTTTAAAAATACACCTTGATAGGGTATTCAATTATGCATTTTTGATTTAAAGTGTGCGCAGGCGCAGCTCTCGAAGAATGAAAAAGTGACAAATTTATGGGTCGCGACGCTTTCCACCTTTTTTATTTTTGTTTTCTTTATTTTTTATTTATTTTTTTTTTGTTGTGACAATGAAAACTCTTCCACTTTGATGTGGCTGCGATTGGATTACCCACTCGAAAATAGGTGTTAGACTAAGGGTCTCAGCGGGCATTGTTTGTGGTTGTTAAATTTATGTTCGGCTCTTAGCTAAATTCAAATTCTATCGCTCAATTATGTTGAGATAAAAGGAAATTGCTGCGACATTAACACTTTCTTAATCTGATGTTCTGAATTTATGTGCGGCCATGGAATTTTGAGGCGGCGTCTGGTCTCGGATCTCCAAAGTCTTCGAGATGGAGCTGGAATTGGAGATGGAGATGGGGTTGGAGCTGGAGTTGGAGTTGTTGGATGTCGCTCTGCGTTAATGCCACGCGCACACTAAGCGGGCCAAAGTCAAAGAAAAAATCACGGGGGAAAAAGGGCCGCTCTCTGTGGTGCTTTGGTGCTGTTGGGCTGTTTATTTTAAAATTTATTACCAAAATTATCGACTAAACGATGCAAGCAAAAACAATCGATAAAAGTGAATTCTTCGCTTGGGATCCCCAAAAGGCACGGGATGGGGGGAGAAAACCTTTTAATTTGCTTGTAACAAAAATTTGTTATCTCCTAAACTGTGCCATAAAAAACGAGAACGAAAAAGGCCGCGATCGCAGCGGACGCGGCCCCAGAGCCGAACCCAGATCCATTTTAATATATCACACACGGGAACAGGGAGGCTTAAACTGAAACTGAAAACTGAAAACTGAAAACTGAATACGGCATATGGAATACTGAAAGCAGAGAGTTGGGCACTGAAAGAGGCCATGGGCCATGGGCCACCAGACACTCAGTCTGGATTTGGGTTCGATACTCAGTCCTCCAGTTTGTTTTGGTCTCTTAGGTTTGGCTGCTTTTCGTTTCAGGCTCTTAAAAGGTGTTGATGTTTAAGTTTAACATTGTTTCTCGTTATCGTTATAGTTTAGTGGCAGCGACAACAAAAGCGGTCCAAACCAAAAAAAAAAAAACCGAACCGAAAACACACATCCAGCTTACTCCGAAAACCGAACTTGGCTAATTGATGCAACTTTTATGACGGCGAGAGGGTCCAGGGTTTCGGGTTGGTATTTTTAGCTCACACGTTTACAACCCGCCGATAAGCATCAGCAATGCTTCAGATAACAGCAACAACGACTGGGACACACTGCATATATATACATTTATATGGGGATATATACTCATACACATATATACGTATATATGGATCTCTGGGCAGTGTGTTTGTATCTGGAGCAATCGCGTACAACTTTTACATTATGCACTTTTGAATACATCTTGTGCAGATAAGACCCCAGCTCGAGTTCTGGACCTGGAGCCAAAGTCTTCGGCCTGAAGTCATCTGGGGAGTTAGGAGGTATCTCTGGGGTATTCCCAACTAAAATCATCCAACTCAACAATTTTTATTTTAAAAGGTTTTTTTCTACTATAAAAGGTTATTAAAAACGTACCATAATCGCTCAAACTTCATTTCACATAGGCCAACTGAACATAAAACTTTTATATTTTAAACTTTTATAATATATCTACCACTTTATTGTATTTATTACAGAAAAATATTACAGAACACAGAATAATATTATAAATTGGTAAATGGTTACCAAATTCTATGGTAACTATATTTTAAACAAATAAATAGTATGGATTTACAAATGAATTTTTGTTTAAATATTTGAATGATATATAAATATTTAATATATCATAATATATCATTTTTTAAAAAATTTCGAATGGGTTAACTATTATTGTTTGTGAACTTAAGTTATTGTGCACTAAGTCTTATCCTTACAACAATTACTACTATTTTTAATTATATAGTTAATTTCCATATGATAAATCAATATTTTTGTAACTTTTAGCAATCACTTTATGTGCTATTTAACCCATATTATCGGTTTCTGTGGTTGGCTTGACAATATGTTTTATTTAAATCATGCTTTTAGTTAATTCAATGGGTATCATCATGCCCATCAGGCATTGTTCGTCCGTTTTCTGGGGTTCCTTGGGTTCTTGTCTTTGCTAAAATATATTCATCACCGCCGAACTGATAGGAGGGCAGAGCTTTAATGAATGGCCACATGGAGAGTCCAGTTCCGCACTGGAGTCGAGATGAGATGAGTTGAGCTGAGCTGAGCTGAGTTGAGCCGAGCTGAGTCGAAGGTGGGTAGGTGTGCTAATTGATGTGCCATCTCCCCATCGCCATCTGCATCTGGATGGTTGGGGATGGAGGACGGAGGATGGTGGATTGAGGATTGAGGAGGTTTCAGAGGAAGAAGCATTTGAGGATGCGGATTGGGGAACAGACGACAGAGGACAGAGGACTGAGGACGAAGGAGGACTTTGGCGCACGTCATCGTGGTAGACGCGTGGGCTTATCGCGGCCCAAAGTTTTCGGGGCGTCATAAAGTTGCACGTTGTCAAGAGCCGAGAGTCCAGAGAGTAGAGTATTGCCCTCGCTTTTTGGCCCTCTTTGAGCCATGTTAATGCATCAATCTGACCACGAAGAAAGGCAGAGAGGCCAGGAACTATTTGATTTATGTAGATGCCTGTTACCGAGGTTGAATGGAAGCTGAGGAATGCTTGATGTGTAACAAAGAGAGTGCCAGGTATAAAAAAGGGGCATATGGATGAGGCTTCGAGGGGAATTTCTGGAGTATAACAGCAAAAGTCTGTAATTGTTAACATAAATAACACAAATTGTTTTTCAAAATTTTTAAAAAAGTTTCAATATTGCATAGGACCAAATTAGTAAAAGCAAAGCTCGAAAAATTATAATAAAACAAATAAATTTTGAGATTGATATATATAATTACATTTAAGAAAACACTTTAATTTAAATAAATTTTGGCAAACTAAATACCAATAAAAAATAACTGGGCTCATATTTAATCATTGCCATTGATTAAACAACATACCTTAATTTTTTTTTATTCTATCACAAACAATTATTGTTCCATACCGGAATCAAATATTTTTAAAGAACTCTCACCCGGCTAAATATAAAAAGGCAAGTCAAACCATTCCTCTCTAATGTTTCGTTGGACATATAAATAAGGAACCGTCAACTGTGTTTATTATAATCCAAACGAAAACCGAAGCCATTCAAAAGTCGCTTAGTATAGTGTATCGGCGTTACCATGACAAAGAAGAAATCGTAAGAAAAATTGATTCGAACAATGCGCACACGAAATCTATAACCATAACCATATAAAATAACCGACAGACATGAGCACACAAAATATATTTATGCAGTATACAAATACGAAAACGAATACAAATACGAATACGAATGCCGTACGAATGGCGAATATCGAATAATGAGATTCGAAAATAAATAATTTAGCACTTATCTTTAAGCAAAATGTTAACTTAATTAGATAATTACTTTAATGTCATTTTAAACAAAAACAAATGCGCTGTCGTCGCACTCCGTTCGATATTCAAAAATCGGAGATTGGATCGCGGCATTAACGCACACTCTTCCAATATTTACTGAATGAACAGTGGAAGAGAAGTAGGAGATAAAACCAAAATCGAACTGAATCGAACTGAACTGAATCGAATCGAATCGAATCGACTTCGAATGGAGCCGAAAACAAAACGTGTCGCCATCATCATCGTCATCGACATCGTCGTCGCTCTCCGTCTCTCCGTCTCCGAAACTTAATTAATGCACAATCTTTTATATTGTTGGAAATTGACTTAAATTATTTATTAGCGAATAAAATTAAAAACTTAACGCCATAAAAGTGTTAAAACCACTTAGCAAGCCATTTGCCAAAGCCACATCGCATACCCCCGCTGGGCATCCAAATCCCCCCAATCACATCCACATCCACATCCATACACCCATATCCACATTTAATTCCGATTCCACATCCACAATGCCCCCGAGTCGAGGGCAAAATCATTTATATGCGTAAAGCCTTTGTCACAAATCGCTTCATTTGACAAAAATAAAACCCAAATAGAATGGACAGTGCGTCTCGTTGGCATAAGACCGGAAAAAACGATTTACCGAAAGGGGTGAGAAATATTTATATTTAATACATTGTAAATATCAAGAAATTTAGTTTTTAACTAACTGATTTATCTAAATTAAGTTCGATTTTAATAAAAGAATATTTAAGCACTTAAATAAATAAAAAAGTCACCAAAAAAACAGCTCCATTAAACCTTATTAAGATGTTCAAATTATTTGATTTAAAAATAACTTTTAAAACCCTTTTTTACAACATTTTATTTATTTAAAGGTATTATAAAGAAAATAATAACTATTAGCTTGATTTTAAGATTACTTAACAATATGTTATATAATATAAAATAATAGTTGGTTGAATAATCTAGAAATAAGGAATCAAGAACATTAAAATAATACTTTCTTATATCACAAGGGTTCAGTAATCTAAAAACCTATTTTCTTAGAGATACTTTTGTTACTTACAACTTACTTATACAATCAATTTTTTTTAAATTTTGTTTATATATTTGGAAATTTCTATTATTTTGTGGACCCCCGATTTATATATTTAACCGCCTTACAATCGCCGGGCGCACTGTCCACCTATTAGTACGTGCTGTTTTGGAGGAAAGTCTTCGATTTGAAGCGCGAATTGGCTGTGTTTAAATAAATTAACCCCCGAGAGTTGTCTTTGTCTGCGTCGGATCTGCGATCTTGGGCCACTTGACAAGTCAGCGCCCGATTGCTTCACCTTTAACGTTTTGCGTTTTGATTTTGTCATTTTTCTTGTTGATATAAATATGCCTGCGATTAGCATAAAAAAGCAGTTAACAATTTGTACAACATTTATCTAGTTTTTCATTTAACTCTCTCGCCCGCTCGTTCGAGTATGGATTTTAAGTGGTCTTTTGTATAATGTGTAGGATATGAATGGCAGACCGTATATGTCGCTGTCTTCGGGGCTTGGTCAAGTGGGGTTTGGTCAACTTGGCATTTTGGCCCGGATTAAGCCTGGTTCATTCATGCCTTGCAGGTGAAGAGGTGGAATGTGCCGATCAGCTGGCAGCCCATAAACTTTCATTATTAAGAGCGTTTTTGATCGCAACCGACTGCGGGAACTTGACTTGTAGCTAAGCTATGATCTTGGAACTTGGTATGTGAATATGTTGTTGACAATAAGAATAATTAATGGGGTTTAAGTGGTGCAAATTTCAGACTTGATTATATCATAATAGCTTTGAGTTTTGCTTAAATTTTTCATGAAGAAAAAAATGAAAGTAAAAAATGTAGTTTAAAATATACATTTAAATGAAATTAAAAATAAACGTTAAACTTATTCTACTCTCAAATTAACAAATAAACATTTTCTTTATTTTCGTTTTCATTTTATAAGATAATTTTTTAAAAATGACATGGGTTTCACCGCAAATTCCGCAAACGAAAATGCAAATGTCTATATACATTATTAATTGTTATCGGTTACTTGTAATCAAATATAGGAATTGCTCCACAAGGAGCGTCCTTACAATTCATTTGGTAATTCGAAACGCTTACAAAGTTACAGGAGGCACAGTGGGAATTCCTCGCGGCAACTGAAAAGTACATCAAAATAGTAATCAAAAGTAATTTGCAACAGCAAAAGCAACAGCAACAGCAGCAGCAGCAGCAGCAGCAGCAGCAAAACCGAAACGGGCGACAGGCGGCCACTTGAGTCCTTTGAGCAGGGGTCCTGGATGGTATATCCAGTATATACCTTATGCCACAGGACGACGGGGTGCTGTGCTCGTCCTTCCACTTCCATTTCCACTTGGTTTACCGCGCACATCAACACCCTCGGCTAATTGATGACAAATTATTATGAGCTGCCGCCTCGCACCCAGAGCCAATTTTGATGAATGGAAATGGAAATGAAAATGGATATGGAAATGGAAATGGTTGTGGATGTCGATGTCGATGTCGATGTCGATGTTGCTGTTGCTGTGAAAATCGACGGGCAAATGGAAATGGAAAACGAAAATGAAAATGAAAATGAAAAGTCCGTATGCCAACTGACGCGCCTGACAACTGTCAAATTAGCAAATGAGCAAAGCAAGCTGGCTCACAACAATGGCAAATTAAGGCCAGGAATTACAATTTTGCATACAGGACAAAAGCCAAGGACGAACGCGAACAAAGGCCAAGCGGGGGTTGATCGATGGGTTTTTGAAGTGTCCGAATAATGCAAAGGGATTTTGGGACTTTACCACTGGGTTTTTGTTCGATTTAGGCGCCTCTCTTTACTAGAAACGTGTTTAATTCATGTTGACACCCAAGTCATCATAAGTATTTCTGTGTACAAAAGGCACAGCATTAGCAATATAATTCATATTTCAATATTAATTTATCCAGGTATTAAAAAGGAAAAAATATATAATAAAATACCATCTGCCCACTGCTCTTAAATTCTGTATGAATAAATACAAATGAAAACAATCGCAATGAGTGTAAAATTATATAAAATCAATTAAATATTACTGATGATTTGCGTTCAAGGTTACTTGCAATTCTTTGTATCACACGAACATTTTTGAATATTAAAATGACAAAAAGATTAATACAAATACAATTTACATAAATATAAAATAAAATGCACCGCTATTTAGAGGGTTTTTGTTTGATTGCAATTGTCTTCTAAATTCATCTCGTATTTAATATTCCAAATAAAATCAACAACAAATTATGTTAATAATAAAGATATAAAAAAAATAAAAAATAAAGTTAAAATATAAGTAAATGTATATTAATGACTTTCTTTGAAGTATTCAAACACTATGCAATTATATATTTGAAATCCCTTTATACTTTTGATATATACTTTTAAACAAATTTTTTTAATTGGAGACTTTGTAAAATAGTGTTCGCAATGCTCTGCATTGTACAAACAGTATTGAAAATTAAAATTACATTAAGGACTCTGATCCGTTTTCCCCCACCCCGCCGATCGATCAACCCTCGACGGTCCTTTTTGCCTTTGGCCCTTTTGCGTGCCGACTTATTGGGCCTGCTGTTGCCTTTTTTTTTTGTGTGTTTTAGTTTTTGTGTTTCTTCGCGGACCTTGACTTGGCACAATTGTGCCCGTAAATTGGCTCAACTCGAGTCGCAGTCGAAGTCGGAGGCAAAGTCGATTCCGTAATTGGATACCGATGTGGCAACTGTTTGCTTTCCGCGGCCTTTGTTTTCCGCACAGCTTGAGGTCCATTCAGCAGGACTGAACGACTGAACAACTGAACAACTGAATGACTGAATGACTGACAGGCGGCAGGACTTGCTTTTAGTATTTGTGCACCATTTACGATTTACATGGCCGCGGGCGCAGTTTAGTCACACTTCAGTTGCCCCCCAAAAAATCACAAAATGAAAACTACAGAGAGGAACCCCGGTCGGTGCGAGTTTACTCGTATTTTATGGCCACGTGCCGCACTCTCGACCTGGCCAAACAAAAGCTTGACTTTTGGCGCCTTTCGGGCATATACATACACACACACTTTGTTGTGTATATAAATCCTGGGACCACACACACGCTCGGCTAACGGCACTTGGCCCAAAAAAAAATAAAGGAAAATATACTGTCTGCAAATAATACTTCAAGACCAGGAAAGTATCGGCTTTCTGCCATATCACATCGCCACGTATGGGATCGCCTTTTTAGCCATCATCATCGCATCATCATCATCGTCGTCGCTCGGCTGTGAGAACCTTTTGACATTGGCGTGTGCCCCACCAAGGCGGCGAAATAAAGTTTTTGATACCCTATAGGGGGTATGCGGGGCCTTGCATCTCAACTCTAATGGTATATGGTATAAAGAAATAGATTTTAAGAGGCCAACATTGAAGGCTTTGACGACGTTAAGATAATTAGCAATCTTTTGGGCAAAGCATAATGGTTCTTAAGCTTATTATAGATTTAATTTTTTTAATTAAACCATTTTAAAAGATGAAATCTGTAAATATATTAAATATATATCTTTTCCAGGATATCATCCTAGTTTAGTGGATGTAGGTGCCGTAAATTTCAGGCGCAGACTGATGATTGCCTTTTGCAGTTTGCACAGTTAGAATTGATTGAAAAACCGAAAACAGAAAACAGAAAACCGAAAACCGCAAATGCAATTGCAGAGCGAATTGCAAATCGAACGCATGCAAATTGGGCCGGCGGCATCAGTTGTTGGCTTCAAATTTTCAGTGGCAGGTTCAAAACCAGTAGCCGCCAGTGGTCCATGTCCATGCTCGCGTTGGGTTTGAAGGCGATCTGGGCCTGGGCCGTCGTTCATCAGGGGAAAACTACGGAGCATCAGAGCTGCAGAGCTCCAGAGCTCCAGAGGGCAGTGCGGCAAATTGGCAGCGTTTAACTGGCGGCGACGACCGACAAATCGATTTTTCTGATCCCTGGCGCCACGGTGCCCATTTACAGTAATTTAAAGGCATCGGCATCGGCATCGGCATCGGATCCGATGAAGAAATAACTCTCGGCATTGACACAACCTTGCATCCCCCCCTCCCTACATCCCCCCCTTTTGACCCCGCTGCGCCCATAAATCTCCACTGACTCCCCGACTTTCCGACTTCCTGACCTCCGGCCATCTAATTCGATAAACACACGCATTTAAGCGCACAAATTTATTGATAACGGAAGCTAACAAAATCTCATACTCCCCTTGGTTATTCCATGTGGGTACATGGTAAAAAAAAAGTATATTTAATAAGTTATAGATAGATAGATAGTTTAAATAAATTGTATATACCCCTTTTTCCATTAGATTTTTCTATAACCTTTTTAAAGTCCTTTTTTTGTATTTTATCCATCAATAAAATGAAAAAATAATTAAGACAAGATATATTTCCTGGAAAAAAGAAAATTAATATTAAAAATTAATATTTTTATTTTAAGTTAACTTATCTGGTTATAATTATTTTTAAATCTAATCTGAGCATAATTTCTATGTATATTTATTTTTTAAACGTTCGCCTATCCAAGCAATATGTTTTATATATAACAAAGTTTTATGATTTTTAAGACGATTTTTTTTATTTCAAGACATGTGATATATATTAAAAAATTGTGGATATACATTTACTAATGCTTACTTAAGAAAATAAATAAAATTTGTACATGAAAAATAATTATATTTATTAATATTTTAAATAATTAAGAGCACGGGATATATTTTTATTTTTTAGATTATTTAATGTTTTAAATAATTATGTACCACCTTTTAGCTGAGTGTACGTAGTACTAACTATATTCCCATCGATTCAGCTCAGCGTTCGCTTTGTGCGCAACAAATCGCCTGTGTAATGAAGCAGCATCGCCTGCTCCATCTCTAATCCCGGCATCCTGGCATCCTCGCATCCTCACATCCTGACATCATCCTGGCATCCTGTGACAAATTAGCCTCACAAAGAAGTCGCTCGAGGATGGGATAAAAAAAGGCGGGCGAACTCAAGGCGCACCCTGGCCAGAAAGTTGTCAATTAACTGGGGAAAGACGGGCGATGAAGAGTGGGTGGTTGGGTGATTGGGTGGTTGGGTGATTGGGTGGCTGGGTGACAAGGACGACGGCGAACGCATTGCAATTGCTTCCGGTGTGAAAGCACTTTGTCAGCTCGGATGCACAAAAGACACAAAACTCGCCAAGCTCGCCAAATGCGGCAAATGGAGTCGCACAATGGACTCAATCATGGAAATGAGTGATAAAATCAAAGTGAGCTATTTAAATTCATGATATTATCTGTTATCCCCATCACATAGATATCATATCGAGAGCATTAACCCTAAATGAACAAAAATGTGTCACGAATTGCACAACCATTTAAATTTATGTTGTTGTGATTTCTACAATTATATTGTTGTGGGTAAATGGGGCGAAAATTTGAACCCCTTATAAGCAAATATTTACATACCAAAGAAGCATTAACATTTATTTTAAGCGGAACTTACTGCAGAACTGAATAGTTTGTTTTGTATAATTGTATAAATTCAAAAGATATTTTGAATTTAAGTCCTTAGCTTAATAAAATAATAAATAAATACTATAAAAAGATTAAAAAAAATGTCTCCTGGTATCTTTAATTTAAATAGTTTCTAACTTTTAGCCTATTAATAATCTTAAAATCTTGTCAACAAATTGTCGGCTATCCATAACCGCAAGTGATAGAAACAATATTTCCTGCACACCGAACTCCATTTGTGGGATTAGCTTGGGGAAGCTATGGTATGGATCCACTTTGTTTGCCCAATCAGCCGTGGGATGACAACAAAAATATGCAAATTTCCAGCACCACCAACCATTGGTTATGGCCTCCCACTGGCCAAAAAGTCCTGGCCGTGTTCTCAGTGAAAACTTTCGCACGGTCTGACGATTTGACGGGCCACTCATAAATTTATAAGTACTCGCACTCGAACTCGTCGCTCTCGGGGTACTCATAAAAATTTCAAATCGATGCGAAAAAAAAAAATTGTATTCAAACCGCAGCGGCGAATAATCAATTTGTTACAGAGGCGTTATGCAGACGTTTCGATGGCCGTCTCTACGCACAAATCCCGTCCAAAAAACCCTTCGACACTTGACTTGACTTGATGACGACGCAGCCACTTCACGCAGAGTCGCAGTCCCAAAGTCGACATTGATGCCAGTTGGGCTGAGAATCGGGATCAGCATTGGAATAAGGATCGAAGGAACGGAACACACATATCCCCTGCAAGGGGTTGTGTGTGTGCCACTCGAAGGCAGCGCAAATTGAATTCGCTTAGCCGCAACCCCATAAATTAAAACATTAACCAAGGCGGCGCTGTGCAAAAATTGAGATTGTCATAAAAGTAGCGAAAATGGCAAGCGGCATGTAAACAGGCAAAACAAACAGCAACGGGGTAGGTCCTCTTACCAGCTAGAGATGGCTTCGTGTCCTTGGATGTTAAAGGAAAATGATGTTTTTACTATTTTTGTATCCAACTTTAGCAGCTCTTTGCACTGCTGAAACAAACAGGTAAGTCCAAGTATTTTCTACCCAGTTTAAATATGTTTGGCTTTGATTTTCATCATCTATTCCGGTTTTATGAATATATAACGTCCTTTTTTATATTTTTAATTGGACTATTTTGGAACTGATATTATTAATTGAAAGTTTAATTTAAAATGAAACTTAATTAAACTTAATTGTAGTGCATTTAAATCAAACCAAATCAAATGTAATATTTTCCATAATATTTAATAGATTTCAATATAAAATCATTCAGTTTAATAAAATGTGTATTTTTTTCAACTACTCTTTTTAACAGCTATACAAATTATTCTTATCTATAAAAATCATTAAAATTAAAATAATACTGATAAATTTTTGTTTCAACTTGCTCGTATTGACTGTTTTTACAAGGAAAATAGTTTTAAGAAAATCTCAGCCAGCAATTAACCCCAGAGGGCCTCACGCGGC
Source organism: Drosophila gunungcola (assembly GCF_025200985.1). Taxonomy (NCBI): domain Eukaryota; kingdom Metazoa; phylum Arthropoda; class Insecta; order Diptera; family Drosophilidae; genus Drosophila; species Drosophila gunungcola. The sequence continues at coordinate 279,541 of NW_026453185.1, read as the reverse complement.
CATCTCTAAGGGGCTGATTTCCATGCAGGGTGGTTCCGATTCCGGCAAGTCAATTAGAAACGTTTCGCCACTCGAACGGCGAACGGCGAGCGGCGTCTTTGCGGAATCGGAAGCGGAATCACGATTGCCACTGGGGTGGGGCTCACTTCTTGGCAGGACTTCGCCCAGGAGCTGGATGAAATCCGGGATGAGGATGAGGATGAGGATGAGGACCAAGACCCTTGGCAAATGTTAACAATTTCTAAGTGAGCAGTTTAGTGGCCGCTTCCCAGGCCAAAATGCAACAGTTCCTCGAGTGCCCCTATCGAGTTGCGTTCGACCCCTTGAGATTTCGACTGCGACTTTTCGGCTCGTGTGTCAGCTCGCATTAGGCTCAGAATCAGAATGAGAATCAGAATCAGGATCGCAAAAAGGTCCTTCAGCCAGCGAGTCCTTCAGTCCGACGCAAAACAAAGCCCGACTCTTGATTGCTCTTTTTTCTTCGCTTTTATTATTACTACACACAATAGACGTCTTAAGACTAGGCACAAAAAAAAAGTTGTAAAAAAAATATTGTTTGGAAAAAAAAATTGTGTTGCTTTTGTTGTTGTTGTTGGTCTGCTGCGTATGTACAAAAAATAATTTACAAAAATGTACAAAATTTCCTCTAGGCTAGGTTTAATTAAATATAAAAAAAATGGTTTACATATATGTATATATATATATTTCTTCACAATTACTGGGGGTTATTCTTAGAGACAGATGAACATGGGGCTTGTCTAATACTGTTACTTCTTTTGTAATTCTATACTTATTTTTTTGTTGACTTTTTACAATTTTGAATTACATTTTTAGGTAAATTATTTTTACCACAAACTTTTATATTTTATGGAGAACTTTTAAATACAATTTCAGTGGCAGTTCCGGGATGATTTTCCCTTTTCTTAGCAAACATTAAGCTGTGCTAAAATAATAGTGATAGTATTTGTTCGTTGGGGCATATTATTTACTCCAAGGAAATTCAGAAAAATCTTGAATTGTTATTTGTAAAATTGCCAGAAACTTTTTTTAATTTAAAAAGTTACATTTTTAAAGGATTGATTTTTTGGAAATTATAAACAAATCTAAACGTTTATTATTTTTAACACAGCTGAATGTTTTTGAAAATCTAAGCCCATTGTCTTTGTTGTTTTGATTTCTTTTTATACTGATGTATTTTTAAAACAATTTGGATTACAACTTTTGCCAAAAGATGTCCACCATAATTCATAGGTCTTGAACACCACCCATAGATTATTTCTTTAGACAAATTTGTGAGATCCAGCTGTGAGAAGGAGGCGTTTCTCTCGGGGATCCTCAGACCTCCAGGGCCAGTTCCTCGTCTTCCTCCTCGTCCCGCTCCCGCTCCCGATCCTCCAGCTCACGCTCTCTGTCCCGCTCCCTGTCCCGCTCCCCCTCCTCCTCATTGAGCCGCTCCCGCGCAGGCGGACTGCCCGGATTGAGAGGCGGACTGGGCGTGACCAAGCGCTGGCGACTGCTGCTGCTGGTCCGCTCGCAGTCCGCCTCGCTGTTGGCGCTCTGGCTGGTGGCTGGCGAGCGGGACGCCGCCGGCGGCTGCTGCTGTTGCTGCTGCTGCTGGGCAGCGCCAGCGGAAGCGGCCGCCGCCGCCGCAGCGGCATAGTAGCCGCTCAGCATTGGCGCGGCGCCGGGGGGCGGGGGAGCGGGCATGCCTGGCATTCCGCCCATCCCGGGCAGCCCCATTCCCGGCGGCATGCTCGTCGGATACATGCGGTACGAGGCGGGCAGGGCGGGCTTCTGCAGGGCGGCAGCGGCCGCCGCCTGGCGGTAGTATATGTCGATGGCGGAGGGCGGGGCGCCGTGGGGGGATTGGGCGGCAGCGGCGGCCGCATACGGCCAGGCGCTCAAATAGGGCGTGGCACCGCCATACAGCCGCTGGAAGGCCGCGTAGTTGCCCGCCTCGGCCAGCAGTTCCAGACCCACCGCCGTCTGACGCTTCCATTTGGTTCTGCAATTGAGAGAATAAAAACAATCCATTTAGTCTTTCAATCGAAATAAATTAATAACCAATTATTTAGTTAAGAATTAAGTCATAGCTATATCTAAGCAACAAAAATTAATATATTATTTATAACATAAGAAAAAAACTAATACAAAAAATAAATTTAAAAAAAAAATGAATACAATACTAATATGTAAATTCTCTGCAGGGTCAATAATTCCTAATATTTTAACTCAAGAATAAATAACTGCATATTTTAATATACTAAAAAATATTTATTAAGGAAATATTAACTAACTGATACAGGTTAAAGTTTGGCAACTAAAAGAATAAACTCCTTCAAGTCAAATATTTATTCACTATGTTTTTTTAGCGCCTTAGGCTTAATTCTTTAATCTTTTAGCTCGAGTGTTTTGAGAAAGCGAGCGTTAGAAGCAGAGGAAGTCATCGAGTTCGATTTTGGGTTTGAGTCCTCATCCTCATCCTCGTTCTCGTTCTCGTTCTCGTCCTCTCAATTAATCATGGCCCAGTAGTGCCGAGTCACTCGAGGCCTCTTCTCATCCCATAATATCCCGCCGTGCGGCCTCAAGGATTCCGCCCCGACTGTTTATATTTCGCACTTAATTGTTTTGTCATTAATCTTGTGCCAGCCCACCAAAAAAAAAATAATAAAATTAAAAGAAATTGGAAATACTCTAAGCCGAAAGCTGAAAACCGAAAACTGAGGCCTTATTGGCAGCGACCCGCCCTTCTTTTTTGGCAAATCCCTTAATTGTTTGAGGCGCCAGGACCTCAACCGAAACTAGAACTAGAACCAGGTCGGGATCGTTTATTTTTTACAATTTTTGCCCATTCATCGCTAGGTTCGAGCAGCAGCTGTGAAGTGTTTTGACCTAATGGGAGATATCATGAGTTGACTTTGGGCGAGGTTATGACAGCCAAAGGTTTCTGTTTGTTTTTCCAAATATTTATTGCATTTCAGAGTGTTCTCTGGCAGGGATACTGAAATTTCAAAATTGAATTGAATTTAATTGAATAGAAAGCAATTCAATAAAACAAAAAAAAGCTTCCCTTTAATCAATACAAATATTAAACAATTAGATTGTTTTTTAATGAGCATAATTTAGTAACATTTTTTCTAATCTTAAAAAGTTCTGCATACATAAAATTCAAAACACACAACTGGTTATTTGCTATTTACCAAAATAAATTTGCAAACTTCCGCAAAAGCTGCTTAATGCCAACTTTGCTTTGAAAATGTAAAGTTTAAGTTGTTTAAGCCCTGCCACATATATATTTCACACATAAAACTGGGAGAAAAAGATGTCTAAAAATATAAACTAAAGCCTGCTACCCCCTTGGAGAATTCACACTGCCATCAGTCATATCCGGTTGCGTTTTGCGCCGTCAGCCAAGCAAGATGTTGGACTGCTGCTCCTCAGCGCCTCATCTCCTCAGCCACCACTACTCCCCCGGTTCACAATTGTTGTGGTAAGCATTCTGTGCTCGAAATTGTGACAAGTCATTGGGCAATAATTAAAAACGAAAATAAAACGCGATCGAACGTAATAAGGCGGCAATCGAAACGAAAGACTTAGGCAACAAACTTGCACTGAGAAAAATACGCAAAAAGCAGTCGACTCATTTATTGTACACAGTATACACAGATATATTCTTTTTTAACGATGCGCCGGGCAAAATGCAGCAAATTAAGCAATCAGCATAAAAAAACACAAGCACCGATAAGGTGATGGATGCAGAATACCAAAACAAAAAAAAAAAAAAAAAAACCTAACAACTGAAGGAGGAAAAGCAGCCATTAAGAGGATTTTTATTGGAAAACTGCGCGAAGAAATGGGCGCAACGCATTAAAGGCGCTGATTACCGGGCACTCAGACCCCCCGTCCCGCGATCCCCCTTTTCCACGGCCCCATAAAACCACAAAGCAAGCCGCTCACCTGCGATTCTGATACCAGGTCTTCACCTGGCAGTCGCTCAGCTCCAGCTTGTTGGCCAGCTCCATGCGGTCCTGCACGCTGAGGTACTTCTGCCGCTCGAAGGACTTCTCCAGCGTCTGCAGCTGGTGGTCCGTGAAAGCGGTACGCGCCTTGCGCTGCTTTTTGCTGAGACTCAAGCTCAAGTGCGACGAGGAGTCGCCGTTCGCCGAACTGCCGTTCTTCAAACTATCCTCGCCGTCGTCGTCCTTGCCGCCTGCAAATATGCGAAAAAATAAACGAATTTTAGTGAATATACAACTTTGGATTTCAATTTTACTGAAATAATGTTAAGCAACTTCCTAATAATTAATTATAGCAATTTATTAGTATATTTCATATAATTATGAAGAAATTAAACTCATTAAAAACATTCCTTTAGTAGTTTACCCATTTCTAGCCATTTCTTAATTTAATTTAATATTTGAAAAGGAAAATTGTAAAAACTCTTAAAGTAACTTAAATAAGGGTATGAAGACTTTTTTTTATTAAAACTAAAATAAGACCATTTTAAAAATTTATGTTTACAAAAACCAATACTTGGCCTACAACTAAAATACAAAGTAATCAAAAATAAAATTTTCAATATTATTATTTCGCCCTGTGCATTTTTTTTTAGATACGACAAGATGCCTATTGTTCTGTGCCCCTTTTTGCAGAATGCCCCTGACATATCTCATATATTTGCAATTTTCTGCAACATTTACGCGCTTTTTTTGTTCTTTTACGACCGTCCAACATGCAACAAGATCAACTGCACCAACAGCAGCAACTGTTGCAACTTTGCAAGAGCAGCAGCAGCAGAAGCAACAGCAGCAGCAACATGTGCATGTGGCAACATTGTTGTTGCTGCTGCTGCTGCAGCTACCTTTAGCTAATTTGCAATTAAACAGTTTATGAGCACAAATTACAACAACAACAACAAACAATTATCAGCATTACATTGATGGATGTGCACAGTGAAGATTGCCGCTAGCGATTTCAGCAACAGCAATGCAACCCATAATTTATTGGCTTATAAGTTAGCTTAATGAAGTGAAGTTTAAATCCGAGTGTTAAGTCATTGTTTGTGTACTTTAACATATCTGATGGCTATTTTTGTATTCTACAAATTTTGTAAAAGCAAATAATAATAATTTGTATATAAAAATTAAACACAAGGTAGGAGGAATTTTTTTGTATTGCTTGTGAAATATACCAAAAGTAAAAATTAATTACGCATAGAATATTTTTAGAAATGAAAAATGCATGTTTCCCAAATAAACTATTTTGTATTATAATATACGAATTTAAGATTTTGTATAATTTTGCTCATAATTTAGTCATATAATATCCGAATTAAAAATGTAGTAGTTTTCGAAAAACTCTTTCAGTGCATTTTGAACTCACTTGAGCTTGAAAATCTTTAAGAAATCTGTTTTACTTTGTTGAATGCTTCACTAATAACTGAGGCACTTTCTGGAGCCGGCCACGCCCCATCTTCCGCCTTCTGGCTTCCTCATTCTCCCGGGCAACTCCCACTCCACCGACCCCCTTTGTCGCCCCTCTTTTAAAATGCATTAACAACCGTTCCCCGAAGAAGTTTGACTTTCGAAGCATTTCCGCAATTTGTGTTCCACACTTGCGGAGCTTGTAGCGCCCCTTCTCTTTCCCTCCTTCTTTCTATCCTTCTCCCCCATAGTTTTAGATAGTATCACCCCCCGTGAAACCATCGTCTGCAGTTTTAACATTCGCATTTGTAATTAAGTGCTTGTGGCTAAACTGTATTAAACATGCTTAAGTGTGCAGCGCCTATAGCCCTCTCCCTTTCTCTTTAGAGCCTGCTGTCTCTTTCATTTTCTTTTTTCAGTCGGTTATTTTTTGTGTTTGCGTTTTAATTGCGCAACGGCAGAAACCATGGGAAGAAGCAGCAGCAACAGCAGCAACAGCAACACATTTGCAATTGGCCTTTTTGCATTTTAATTAAAGAATAAAAGCAACGTTCTTTAGGACCCCACCCATTTCCACCCCTGTCACCCCCCTTTTACCCTATTATTCCCTCTTTTTTGCTAAACGTTTATCAACATTTTGATAATGCTGGCGTTTAGTGCAGTCTAGTAACAACAGCAACAAAAATTGCAGGTGCAACATGAGAAGCGAGTGCGCTTACATAACGGTTGTTGGCTTTTAGTGTTACCTGCATTATAATTTGTAATTATTATTGTTGCTGTTGGGTCTGCGATTTAACATTTCCTTTACGGAAAATGTCTGGAAAATTATGTCAAGAAATAAATAACGAAATGCTCTGCCGGTAATTAAAAAAAAAAAAAACAAAGTATAATTTTTAGTAACATCTTAACATTAAAGAGGGATTTTCTAATTAAATGCTGATAGTAATGTTTGTATGGTAAAATAAATAAACCTACTAACAAATAGTTAATGGTAATCTTTAAAAAATGTTGAATAAATATGTGGGCTCTCGATATTTTTAAAACTTTTTGAGTATAGGTAACTTTTTATTTCGAATTTTTTTTTTTTTTAATAAGCCAGCAAACAATTTTACCTTTAAGGCACCTTAGTCAGGGAATTTGCCATATCAATCAAAAGTTAAATAATAAAAAGTAAGAAGCAAAAGCAGAAGCAAACCGCAAAATAGAAACAAAAGACTTGGGCAACGAACTTGGTTCGCTTTAGTGTTTTTCGTGGCGCACGTGAATTTTTTCGTGGATATCCATTAAACATTATGTGGATTAAGTGGATAAGCTTCGTCTGCCCTGCTTTGTTCCAAATATATATGTATATATACACGATCTTGGAAGCCAAAGCAAAAGCCTGGCATTCCTCAATTGCCGAAATATGTGAAAGATGATGCCCGAAAATATCAATTTCAATATTGAAACTCATTTTTTTTTTGTAGCACTCGGTGGAGGCATTGAAGTGGCAGGAGTTTTGCCCCCCTCTGATCCTGATCCACTGATTATTTTTCGAGCCCCCCGACTTTTTTTCGATCAGTGTACGGTTCGATGGGCAGAGAACAAGCTTTTGGGTCAATTTCAAACGCGGTGCCAGCAAGGATCGCTGCTTGAGACTCGTAAAAACACCACGATGGGTACGAAAAAAGGTAAAAAGAAGCAGATAAAGGAGAAGACTAAGAGGGAGTTGGAGGTGGAAAAGAATATGAAGAGGGAGTAAGGCAAGAAAAAGCAACAACTGTCGCTCGCACGCGTCTCAAGTGACACGCGAGTGTTGAATGCATCTTTCCCTCTTTTTCTGCACATATGTGTCCTTCTCTTTCTGTTGACATGTAGCTATCTCTTTCTGTTTATACTTTATACACTATTTGTATTATATTTATTAATTAAAATTTTCAATTTAAACAGTCCATAAAGTTTTAACCGGTTTCTGAAATCAGATTTTTTATATATAACTATACAAATGATTAAATAGCGTTTTAAACTTCTTTTTAGAGTCATAAAGACACAATATTAGCATTTTTTTATTGCATTGAGCGCAAGTTTAATAAAACTAAGGAAACTAGGGTATCGAATTATTCGGTGTTTAAGAGGATACCCTTCTTTTACTTGCGGTAAATCCCGCTTTTTGTAGCTTTTCTCAGCGTGGGCCCCCTGAAGGAGAGGGACAGAGAAAGCGAGAATGTCAATGGGTGTTTATATTATTCGAAACTGTGTGTGGGTTGCTCGGCTGCCCAGCCAGCAGATTAAATTTAATTTTGATTTCTTTAGTTTTATTTTTATTCATTTGTGTGTGTGTGGCTTGTGGCTCAAATCAAGGCAATTTCGTTTGGAAAAAATTGACAGCGGGAAGTCAAAACAGAAGGGGGTCACTTGGAGGGAGAAATCTCCGCTTTCTGGTTATAGTTTAATTTGTTAATTGATTTTGGCACAAGTCAAAAAAAAGAATAAATGTGAAAATTGTCCACGAAATTGGGGAAGCTTTAATTGAAACAAAATTGGTCAGGGACTCATTAAAAAAAGGGTTCAACTAAGAGCAAACAATTATGAAAATAACTAATATTAGTTGACTTTTTACAAATCTAAACATAGAATAAAAATTCAATTTATTGACGTTTTTGTTGCGATTTTTATAATATTATAAAAACGTATTATTTTAATGATTTTTAGTTAAGCTCTAAAACTAAACTTTCAAAATGTTGTATCCCACTTTAAATCTTGGAAAATAAACAACTCTTTGTTCTGGTTTCCAATCTCTTCAAACTAAATATATATATTTGTATTCTCGGCCTTTCTAAATTACATTGCAGCAAATCAATTGAAAACGCACGATTACTGCTATTTAATAGTAATTTGTCATAATTTGCATAACGTTTAAAAGCACTTAACGAGAGGAGAAAAAAGCTAACTTCAAGCTAGCAACAAAATCAATTAAATTGTTGCATGCAAAACGAGGGAGGCGGCTGTGCGGGGCGTGGCTGTCAAGGGTATTCCGATGACAGTTTCGACTGGGGAAATAAGCTGAAAATAAGCGAACACTTGGCTAATCTGGCCAACAAACCGAGGGGATTCGGAAGAGCGACAGAGACAGCGAGATAGAGGGAGAGGGAGAAAGAGAAGGAGAAGGAGAGAGAGAGGCCCAGAGACACCTGCCTCAAAACTCAGACTCACCTGTGTTTTTCGAGTCTTCGCCTATCAACCCAGCATTTTCCCCGTTCGAGCCTCACAATTTATGGTGGTTGTTGTTGCGGTCGTTGTTGTTGTTGCTGTTGTTGTTGTTGTTGTTGTTGTTGTTGTTGTTGTTGCTTTTGCTGTTGTGGCTGTTGCTGGCCGTTATCTATTAGCCAACAGCCACAACAAAAACGACAACAAAACCAACCACGCTTAGCACTCAATATATGATATATCTCGGTCGCGGGCATAAATCGTAAATTTAAAGTGGTGCGAAGTCAGGGGTCAGGTGGAAAGGTGTAAATTGGTATTTGGGATAGCCTTAAATGTATTACCGTCAGTTTTCCCTGTGGTTCCCAAAATCAATAGCAACCGAAACGAATAAAAAAGGTAACACTTTGATGTTTGCTAAACAGGACAGTCGTTTTAAATATCCGGGAAGAATGAATGCAAGGCATACATTTATTTGACTCAAAGGGCATGTTAGTGATTTAAATAATTTTATAATATTTTTTTTAAGCATGAATACTTTACTATAGTTATTTGTATCTTTAAAATGATTATCATCTTTAAATGGATTTTACCTTTTAATTAATTTATATATCAACTAGTTATTAGTTTTTTATTTAGCCTTTTTAGTTAGATACACCTCAAGTCATGCTTTGAAAACATAATTATTATCTTAAATGATATAACTTTAAAATGTATCCTTTATACTAAATAACCGCCCTTCCAGCCTAATACACTATATTTAATTATAACATTAACTAAACAATACCTTTATTGATTTATCTCTTTGGTAGACAATATGTCCGAACTTCTTTAACTTAAATTTGGGTTAGCTACCAAAATGTTACATTTTGTATACTCAAGCAGGGTTCTATGCCATATTTATATATTGCGCACATATTTATATATATATAAATATATATATATATATATATATATATGCCATATTTATACATTTGTGTATTTTCAATTAACTAGTTCTGGTACTATTCAAAGTTTGGAGCTCTTTCCTCTAGACAATAAAATATCATTCCAAATACATATTCTTTGCTCAAATCCAACTTACCACAATCATCGCTGTCGCTGTCGTCGATGGTGCTGGCTTGATCGCCGCTGATGCTGCTGCCGGCACCGCCGAGCAACATGTTGCCGTTGCCACTGCCATTGTTGTTGTTGTTGTTGCTGCTGTTGCCGCTGTTTAAGTTGCTGTTGGCACTACCACTGTTGTTGTTATTGTTGTTAGCACTACTGCTGTTGTTGTTGTTGTTGTTGTTGCTGCCGCTGACATTTCCCAATTGCTGCAACATAAGCGGCGATCGGGATCGCTCATCGTGTATGGGATGCAGAAGATGTGAATGATGCTGCTGGTGGTGATTCAGGTGGCTCAGGTGGCTCAAATGTTGCCCAGGATCACCTGGCAACCCGTGACCATGTCGATGCAGTGCCTCCAATCGCTCCCTCTCCATTTGCAGGTGATGCGGATGGGGATGTTGCTGCTGCTGTTGCTGCTGCTGTTGCTGCTGCTGCTGCTGTTGTTGCTGCTGCTGTTGCAGCACAGCATAGTGGGCGGGCGGAAAGTGGGCTAGCAAATGGGGCGGCATCTGATGATGGGGATAGGGATTGTTTCCAGGTGGCGAATGCCGTTCCCTATAATGTTCCCGCTCCCGCTCCCTTTCACGCTCGAAACGCAACAATTGCTGCTGCTGCACAATGTATTGCTGCAGAGCAGCGTGCTGATGTTGCTGCTGCTGTTGGTGTTGCTGCTGCTGCTGCTGATTATGATGATGATGTTGCTGATGCTGCTGTTGCTGGGCGACCAGTGATTCTTCCCGCTCCGAGTCCGGCGGACTGCCACGCCCCGAAGAGGCGGCTGCCAGGGCCGCTGCTGCAGCTGCTGCTGCCGCCGATGCGGCCGCTGCTCCGGCCAGAATGTCGGTGATCATGAAGCGGGATCGCGTGGCCGTCGTGGCCGTTGCCGTTGTGCCGGTGTTGCTGCCGACGGCCGGGGAGTCTGGACGCGGCAGTCCGCCGCCGACGGCAGCGGGATGGTGAGCGGTGGCACTCGGTGCACTGCCAACGGGAGCTGCCGTTGTTGCGGACATTTCCGGTGGCATTGTGGTCATGTGTGGTTTAGCCGACGACTCTGCTGCGCTGCACCTGCACCTGCACTTTGCACCCAAAAAAATAAAACACACTTTTAGCACTTCTCTGTTGATTTTAAAAGCAAATGTTGCTGCTGTCACTGGTGTTGTTCTAGCCTATGGCTTTGTTTTTGTTATAGTTTTTCAAGTTTATTAATGCCTTATACTCGTTTTCTTAGCCCGCTCTAGGTTGCCTTTGTTTTTCGTTTCAGTGATCTAAGCTCAACTTTAGTTTTAACGCAAATGTTGCTGCTGTTGTGCGCGCACTGTTGTGTGTTTGAAAGCGGAGCAACAACCGCTCGCCTTTGGCTTTCGACCGAAACTGAAACTTGCTGCCAGCAGCAACAGCAACCGCCAGCAGCAACAGCAGCAGCAACAACAGCAACAACAGCAACAGCAATAACAGCAACAACAGCAGCAGCAACATCGGCAACAACAACCAGACAGCAAAAACCAGTTGAGCCTCTGCTCTTCATCAGCAGCCACCTGTCGTCGTCTCTTTCTCGCCCACTGTCTTGGCCAACTTGCGGTGTGGTGAATTTGGCTCTCTTTCGACCCGCGGGGCCCTCTCGCTCGCACTCCCTGCTGGCCGCACTTATTGCCCGCATTTATTGGTCGTAATTGGCAGCAATTGACATTCATTAGGCTTCAATCAGCGGCCCTCGAGTGTGCGAAGTGTGGTGACTTTTTCGCCGGCAATGGCCGCACTTCTAACGGTTATTTTTATGGCACGTGGTGGACTTGGCTACTTCAAGTAATATCAATTTAAAGGTTGTCACAACTAACTAAACGCAATAACAATGGCTTAATAAATTACTAAATGTGGCTTAACTTTTTTTATATTTCTATAACTTTGTTTAATATTACTAAGCCTAAAAGAAATCTCAAAACAAACTTGAATTCCAGAAATTGTTTTTAATTTTTGAAAATATCTGTATCTTTCAAATTCTCAACTCAATTATATTCGCAACTCATAATAAATTCATGACTTTCAAGTAAATGCTTTAATAGCAAAGCCAACCTTTTTTTTTTGTATAAGGGTTAAATTAAGGCTTAGGGGTGAGTTTGTATGATTTTAGGTCATTTACAAAAATGGGGGTTAAACAGGAGTTTAACGGTGTGAAGGCTTAAAAAAAAATATATGGTCTATATGACAATTTTGAAATTTTAAAAAATATTTCAATATGTTTTAGTATACTGTTTAACATATATACTTGTATTTGATTTAAAGCCTTATTGAAAGGCTCCTTTCGCAGGAGATGTAGGAGTTTTTTAAATAATTATAAACAGATCACCACAAAACCATAACTACAGCAAACCATTTGTGAAATATCGACCGAGTACCAATTTTCAGAATGATATCCCCCGTGAGAGCCCAGTTCGGGTAGGATAGTTTAAGCAATAAGCTAACAATGACTTGCTATAAACTTTTTATGGCAGCCGGAAACTCAACACGATTATGGCAGCAACGCAGCTGCTGCCTTTGCTGTTGTATCTGTTGGATCTGATGGACAGATAGCCGGATGGCAAGATGGATGGATGGGATGCTGTCAACCCTGTTTTCTGGCCAGGCCACGCCCCCTTAAACTGGTTCCGTGAGCGAGAGGCATGCTGCACGGCATCTATCTGTCTCGCTTCGGCCCAAGGCGCGGCAGCATTTGGATCGCCTCAGGCCCTCTCGCTCTCCGAACTTTGTTGTTGGTGCCTTTTGTTATTTTTGCGCTTGTTAACACTTTTTGTTTGGCATTTAAACAGTAAATTGGCAGCAGTTAAATGCTGTACGCTTGCCTCTCTATCGCACGCGGTAGTGCGTTCTCTTTCTGCCACCTTGGACTTACTTCTTGGACTTGTATCGATGTCAATTTGCTGCCTAATGTGCAAGTGAATGGGTCTCAGGGGTTGGGAAAGGGGTTCTGAATTTTAGATGGGAAGGGGGGCACTCTGCCTAGTGGGCAGGATCTCCGCGAGGAGGCCGTCCCTGGCGCCTGGAGGCGGATGCTCCAGCTGGTTAGCTTTTCAAAATGGCTTCACGGCAGCAATTGTCGGGAATTATTTGCCATTGGTATTTCCCCCGGTTCCTGTCGCCAAACGCTTCCAGGAATATTCACTTAACCATAGATATATCCCAAGCATTTACGACCTGACAAACGATCGGTTTGAAGCAGGAAAACGGAGACGTGATCGAAATCACTGGATCCGACCCTCTGCAATTTGTTTTTCCTACGCCTAAAACCATATTCAAGTCTTTGGATCACCAGAACAAAATCAAGTGATTTTAACAGAGGGCCCAAGAAAAAAATATAAGAAATATAATTGTTGGTTTTTTAGAGGTCTACTCTTGTTTAATATAATTTAAAAATGATTTAATAAATAACACACCTATCAACAAATTGAGGTTGTTAACCTCAAATTTGTAGTACAATTTAAATTGAATATTTATCATATTAAATATATTTCATAACAATATTCTTTTTTTTAGTTTTTAAAAATTATTGGAATGAAACTAACTATTTAGTTTCGTATTGTTTTTCATATTTTTGTTTTAATTATTTATGTATATACAATAAATGAAATCAAAAATGTACAGGGTAATTTTGGGCTTTTTATTCGTATTTAAATTATTTTTCAAAATTTATGTGATTGTGAAATGATTGTAAAATAATATGCATACACTCGCATAAATTAAATGTGTCCTTGAACAATGTAAATGTAATATAATCAGTCATTTACTGCACGTGTTTGAATTTTAATTGGAATTCCCCTAAGCCTATCATCTTCAAGTAATTTCCCCATCTGTCACGGCTCTCTCCATGTCTCAATGTCAAAATGCCACCACCACCCCGTTAATGAGATTCCCGTAAAAATGTGACAATAATTTATCTTTCGGCATTCCCTTTGCCTGCTAATGAGCCATCTTGACTTTCGCCACTTTCCCGCGCACACAGCCATCCAAAATCACACGGATATTCGATGTATTTTCATTTTCCATCTGGGTCCGCCATTTTGTCGGGGTCTAACTAACGGCACTTGCCGCTCGTTCAGCGAGTACAAAGCGAAATATAATACACAGCAGTGAAATAAGTTAATTAAAGATGAGCGCGGTGAACATTTTCAACTGCAACATCGTCACAGAAATACTCTACTCTAAAAGAGATTATTTAAGTATTTAAAGCCTTTATTAACAAATCTTATTTAAAGAGTTTTTTTATTATTATATATTTTGGTTAATAAGGTCCTAGTTCCAAATTAAAAGACCAGTTAGCAACAGAGCTCCCCAGAATTGTTATCATAATAAAGCTTAAAAATAATAAGCTCCTTGTACACATTTTCAAAACATTTTAACCCAGTTTCTAAAGAAAAATTGAACTTATATCTCAACAGATATTGTCAGAACCATAACTTTATCCCGTCTTTAGAGTAACTAAGACCCAGTACCAACTCTCAGAAAGATATAGCCGACAAAATCCCAGTTCGGATGGGATAGTCGAAGCCCACAAGACTGGCATTAAGCCCGTTGTGGTGCATGGAGTGTGGCTCACCTTTCGCGTGGTTTAAAAAGACATTAAAAATGACAAATACGCAGTTGGCGGTGCGAGAAGGTCTCGTTCCCAAGCAAATGACTGGGGACGCTCATTAAGAGTGGCTGCAAACTGACCAGCTGACCATTAAAGTGACCTCCGACCCCGACTCCTACTCAAACTCCCTTTTTCCCCTTTTCCCCTGCCAGGTCGTAAATTTCCGAGTGTCGCTCTGGAAAGTAGTTTTAATTAGCCATTCCCACTCACCACCCACAGATTGCGATGGGAAGTGGGTGGTAGGTGGGTGGTTCGTGGGTGGAAAGCAGCTGAAAAGTGGGTGGACGGGCGGAACAACCCCCTGGGGATGCGCTTAAGTGCCTTGAGGATGAGCATATCCTCCGTCTCCCTTCGCATCCTGGGCTGGCTTTTTGAAGGTGTCGTAATTGCACTCAGCTCACTTGATTCCCGATAAAAGCGGAACAGAGGGAATTCGGATTTCGAATGCAAACAAATTAAAAAGCACTTAACAGGGGTCCAAAGCGACGGGGAGGAAATGCAGAGAGGTATTATGGTGTATGGTGTATGGTGTATGGTGTATGCTATATGGTATATGGTAGGTAAGCCATACCGACTCCTTCTAGGCGCCATTCGTCGTCGCCTGTGTGAGATCATTTAGCAGTTCGGATCCGGGGGATCGCATCGTAAATCCTCCAAGCGGTGCTGAGCTGACTGACTGACTGACTGACTGACTAACTGACCCTGGCGTGTGGCGTCAGTCAAAGCGAATTCAAATTGCCCCAAAGAGTTTAACATCCTGTTGGCGGACCCTGTCTACCTGGTTGAGATCCCCACAACCCCAGTCTCCAGTCCCCAGTCTTAATTGAGGTTTAACACAACATTTACCGCTTTTCGCTAATCGCCTTGATGCTGCCGACGCCGATTCGACGAGTCTTACGATAATGCACAGTGGTTGGAGTCTATTTCCCTTCCTATTATTCTATTTATTGGTCGATTAGATCAAAATCTTTGGACTTATTTGGGTAAATACTTAAAAACTATAGTATACCATAATGTAACGTATATTCTGTCTTCGAAGAAAATTGTTTGCAACCAGAAATAACATTTCTATAATATATTTTAATATAAAAATTTGTTTCTTACCAATTTAAAGCACTCTAATAATAACTCTAAAAGTGAAAATATTCTCTTAAAGGTCCTTGTCCGTAACATCATGGTACGCTTAAAAAAGAACTTTACAGATTAAAACCAGTTTCAAGCTAATGTAAATCTTAAAACGATTTTTTATTTAAGATATGGTAATATTCTATAGTTAACACATCGAAGAAAACCTATTATAAATTAAATTTTTAAATTTTAAACTAATTAAAATTAGTTTCTTAGCAATTTTAGGAACTCTGTTTGCCTGTTATTTTTGTTAACAAACAATTTATTATGAACTAAAACAAGTAGCGGTCTAATAAAATTCTAAAATATTTATATAAGTCGCTGCATTGCTGATTTTACCAGAAAAGTACCAAATCTGGAGTGATTACTATTTGGACCACTGTTTTCTTCGATCGGGGAGTGCCCTTTTGGGCCTGAAATTCCGGGATCGACACTAGTAGGCCAGCCAGGCCAAAACTCCACTCCTCGCCTGTTCATTCATAAAAATTCGGTCTTTGTTTTTGTTTTGATTATGCGGCTTAATAACAACACGTCATGTCATTTCATTTCGGTTTTCGGCTTTCGGCCGTCCCCCTTGCCCCATAAAACCATTTCGTTGATCCCATTGAGAAATGCTCGACGTTTGTTCATCACGCAATGTCGCGTCCGCATTTAAAACACACGGAAAATAACAAAAAAAATAAATATAAGTTTAAAAAAGCAACAGCCGCCGCGGCTCTTTTCATCAGTCATTTGGGGATCTGTGTGCTGTGTGCTGTTGTTATTCTCGTTGCATTTATATTTAATAATATTGACGTTTGACCATCATATCGACCCTCGTTAGCTTCCCCACCGTTGAAATTTATAAACATTTTTCGAGAATTCATTCAGAAGATAAATTAGGGAAATATTTCGAGCCCCTCAATTGGGCAGATTGAGGAGTTGATATCTCGGCCAGACTAATTGGTTTAGATTGTACAGTTCTCGAAAGGAAGTTGCGGCAGAAACCTGAGAAATGTCGATTAAATCGTCACTTTCCCAACTGCGGCTGATTTCTCTCTTTCTTATTAATGATTAGTTTTAATAACACTTGGGTAATGTGTAATATTTGTATAAACTGAGCATGTTAAACTGAGACTATAAATTAAGATTATTAACATATTCTTATTTACGTTAAAATCTTTATAGAAGCTTTAAATTCAATTTTATATAGGTACTTAGGATTTTTAACTTACATTTTTAACTACTTAGAATTAATCTTATTTATTTGGGAAGTAGTACTATGCAATTACCTAAGTTTCGGCTGAGAGTGCTAATGATTTTGGGGTCCAAGAGGATCCATGTTATATTCGACAATATTTGCTTACTTAGATGACACCTCTTGGTACCTCCCAAGAGTATTTTAAAATAAAAAAAGCCCCTCCCCAGCCGAATGATATATGCTCGCATTGGGGCGATTAGGCGTTATCGGCTGTTATATATCATGATGACCGAACAAAGGCCCACGGACAAAATCGTACAAAAAGAGCCACAAATAAAGGCGAGAGGAATGAGATTGGACTGAGACGAAAGAGTTTTCCCCGGGCGGGGTAATTTTAAGTTTTATGTTAATTCCCATAGACCAACCAACCGGGCAATATGCATAAAAAAAAAAAACCAAATCCAAACCAAAACCCAAACCCAATCGAAAGGCGAGACCGAGCATCAAATTAAATCAGTTTAAATATGGCATAAAATAAAAGTACAAAATCATGTTTGTCTAAAAGGCCAACGAACAAGCAGCGGACCAACGCCAACGGGTTAGAGTTTAGTATCTGGAATCGAATTTATCGCCGCACAATTTGTGAAATTAATTTACTTGGCCCCAGCGTTGAGTTCCTAATTTTTGTGGTTTTGTTTGTGTTTTTATTTTTTGTTGTTTTTTTTTCACTCGACTCGACTTGGAGTTTTAGTGATTTGAGTGAGGTAATTATGAGTGCCCCTAATGCCATGGCAGCCGATACGTTTGATTGTCACTTTCTGCCGATAAGTTAAAAGTCCTGGCTGGCTGGCTCGCATAAATCGGGGCCCCTATCAAAATCTTATCGCCGCCACACATCAGCGGTCAGAAAGTTTTCCTTTCCTCAGCCACAGTCACAACCACAGTCACAACCACAGTCACAGCCACAGCCAGAGTCACAGCCACATCCACAACCCACAATCCAAAACAACGGCCGAGAATCGCCATTTGGCGTTGACAATATTTTTCATGCTAAGAGACTTTTAAGCTGTCAACGCGCGGCGCTCATAAAAATCGACCACCAAGCGGGGACAGAACGGACGGAATCGAATCGAATTCAATCGCATCGGGGCGAATTGAATCGAATCGAATCGAGCCGGGTTGAATCGAACCAAAACTGGGCCTAAATCGGCACAGGGAAAAATTAATATCACCTAGATCTGGAAATTATAATTGTAAACTATACTATGAATTCAACTGTTCAAAAGTACCCAATAAAAAAATAGCTTTGATTTTTTTAGCTTAAATTGTTTCAAACGTTAATGTGATTTCAAATTGATATTAATTTGCTTCTAATTTGCTATGCCGCTTTTAATTTATCTGAGCATCAACCCAGAAATTAATTTGTTCACTATTAAATGTGATTTTTTTGGAAGAGCCTTTGTTTTAAACCCAAAGAGCCGAATTTACTACTTATATTATTTAAGATTTTTTTTAATAAGCTGCTTACTTAAGGAGATTAGGTGTTTATTTTTTAAATGAATAACCGATAACATTATTGTTTTAGTCTAATTTTTAATTATTTAAAACCATTTTCACTTTTGTATCAACCAAGGTTTTTCTATTGGCCAAATAAATAAATATTTTTCTCTGTGTATCTTGAAGCAGTGAGCGGGGCTTGAAATTGCATTTCGAGGTTGCCCAACAGCGTCAAACTGTCTGGCAATTGTTTTATGCATTTAATGGGCTCCGTCTTGAGGGAGGCGGGGATTTCGGTGGGGTTTTACTTGATTGGAATGCGAATTAAAAAAAATAAAGCAAAAGGCCTTTCAAAAATATAAACAAAATCGAGGGGTTCTCAAAGTAAGATGATTAAAATAATATTATAACAAATAATTGGGAATATAACTTTATTATTTTGTTTTTAAAATTCTTTTAATGTGATCTTAGAAGGTTTTGGGAAAACTTTCTGTTTTGTCACATAATTTAGAAGCAAGCATTAAAAATTGTACTTGTATATGCTCATATAAGCAAAAATTTAGGGAGTCGGTTATTGGTTTTGCCTTTTGATAATGTATATGTATTTCTGTTTTTGCACAATTTTCGCATATGTAAAACAGGCCTACAACTAGCTGGTCTATACGCCCCGAACCCCAGCGGGAAATACCGGGCTGTTTTCATCTTTATTTGCTTTTCCAATTGACACGCCCCCCGTCGCACTTTTCCTGCGATGAAAATCCGGCGAGGGCAAAAACAAATGAAACGAAACGAAATGAACAAACAAATTGCCGGCGTTGTAACAACTTGACATCAGCACGTGCCCCTGTGTGAGTGCCAATGAGCGAAGGCAGTGGCGTGCGAAGGTGGTTTTCAGGTACCCCAAGGAGGGGTTTTCGACAAATCCGAATGAGTTTTATTTATTTAATATACCAAACGCATTTAATTATTTGTTAAAAGTCAGGGAAAGCTTATTAATCTTATCAATCTAAATATGGAATTATTACTGTGTCCATGATGTATGGTATACTAAATTGCCGATTATAACATTTTGGTAAATTCAGTTTTTCTAGAGTATTTACATAAATAATCCCAGTTCAAGAAATATCAAAATTTTTCGAAGAAAATATATCTTGAATATCAAGCAATAGTGTATGTACGATACAATAAGTATTACTAAAATAATAAAAAGTGGTTGTTTGTGATCTTTAAACATATTTATATAATTATATAAATATTAAAAAATAACTACGGTGATTTAATTTTTGATTTAAAGGCGCTGTAAAACCCCATTAAAACCCGTTGCCCACGCCACTGGCAGAATGTGTAAAAGATTGTTGACAATTGCCAATGGCTGCTTGTAATTCCCAATCTATGAATATCAAATAGGCCGGGGTCCCGCGTCCAGGACCCAAAATCCCCAGCCCTTGTTTGCCAATCAAATCATAATCTGAATTTGCGAGCAACAACAAGTAGATAGGGACATGAGGATGCGGCGGCGAGTAGATAGGGACATCAGGAGGGGCAGGCAAATGCAATTTTACAATGTTACATGAAACGAGAAAACGCGCAATTTGTGCCAGAGTGGGATGGCAAACATAGTGGGTGGGGCCTGGGGGTTGAGAGGACTTCTGCTTTGACGCCTTTTTGATTTGATTGTCCATGACATGACGGGGTCCCAACCCGCTCATCTTCCCCGTCGTACCGCCCACCCGTAAGCCCTTACCCCAGAAACTATACCATACACTCCCTAGTCCGAAATGCGCCTCCACATCAGTTCTCGGTGCATGTGCTCCATTTGTAATTCAAGTCAAAAGGCAATCGATGTTGTTGTCGTCGTCGTTATACCCTGCGAAAGAGGCTATTCAATCTTAAATATTAAAAAAAAAAAAAAGAAATACCCAAAGCGACTCTATTCTTGAGGGTTTTTCTAAAATAAAGATTTTATTTTGGCAATTATACGCAAATAAAAAAGACCCCATTCATTCTCGACTAATGAAGTTGAGTTTATGCGCTGTTATTCATATATAGGTAACTTTTATAACTCGAAGCTCATTACAATGCCCATCTCATTTCGATTTTAAAGTACAAATCCACTTTACAATTTTATTTGTATTTATTTAAGCTTTAATACAAAATGTATACCACATGACTACTAGTAAAAATAATAGGTTTGAAAAGTGAGGGTATCTGGAGCTTCGGCTGATGGATTGGTCTACCCAGATGGGTCCTTGCTGTAGTTGCTGCTGCTTTTATTCCTCGACGGATTATAATTTTCTTTTCCGTTTCAATGCATTTCATTTCCGTGCCAACGCACGAACGACCCTTGATCCCATCTGTATGCCAATGTGTGTGTGTGTGTGTGTAATTGTGTACTTTGTATTTTTGCATTTTTGACTCAATTACAATTTTCATGCAAAACCAGCAGCCAGCAGGAGAAGCAAGGGCGTGGAAATAGTCGCAGGCATAAGTAATATTCCTCGTAATCGGATTGCATAATGTGATCAAAATACGAAATCTAATCAAAGAGAGTGAAGAGCTATTTTTTCCTTTGAAATTTTTGAATTATCTGACTTAAATTCAAATTTTATTTGTTTATTGAGTTTCCTTCAAATTTAATTATTGCATTTTCGGGGTTAGTTTACTGTGAATGACAAGAAGAGCGGGAGTTTTTGAAATTAAAATTGTTGCGGGAATGGCTGAGCAAGAGTGCTGCCAGATCGATAAAATAATATAAGAAAGTGATGCCAATGAATGTTAACAGAAAAAAAAATATTACCCATAAGTATACAACAGTTTTAATATTCCCAAAAACTGAAAAAACGTCGATTTCATTTTGCTTTTAAATTATATGTATGATATTTAAACTGGTCCAGCAATGTCAACAATATATATAATATTTATTGCCTTTAATTTAAAAATTGTACATCATTAATGTTCAGAATGCATTTATATAAATATTATATTTATAGTGTTTGCTGTTTTAAAGTTTCGATGGATTATTAATAAAGCTCTGTAATCACACAAATTTAACACAAGTTGCGTTAAATTTGTATCCTTCTAAGTTTATAGCATTTCCACCGCCCACAAAATAAAACGCAACCAACTTTCTCATTCGTTCCGCTTCTTTCTTGTTTTGCTCAATAAAACACTTAATTCTAATTTTGTTACAGTTTTTCTGCTTAATCATCCTCTACGGTTACTCAGAAAATAGGACTTTAAATTATAGAAAAAAATATATAATTATGCATTAAACAATCGCACGCACACACAACTTTACCGCCTAAAAACTAACAGAAGAACATAATGTGGCCACACGATTCTGATTCTGATTCTCACTTTTACTTTTACTTTCGCTCTTACTTTCACTTAAACTTCTTTCTCTATCGCGTGCCCTTCGCTCTTTTCCCGATATATCCGATATATATAAAGCTGATCCGTCTGACACCAAATAAGGGGTTTGGGGGAAAATGGGAGAAGCGGCGAAGGGGCTCACAATCGAACGCAAACTCTAGTTACGGGGGTGTGTAAGTGTGTAAGTATATATCAATTATATATATTGTATTGTACACGTGAATGGCGTTGGCTACTACATACACCGGAATATGCACGGCGTCAAGTGTATAAAAGTTTTTTGATCCTGTCTGTGTACAAATCCACTACTGAGAACAACATTAAGCCTATTGAAAAAAGAGGGTAAGGGGGAAAGTCTAGACATATCGTAAATGTTACATTCGCGCAGGTTTATGAAATGCTATCGATGAGTTTTGGGACCAAAGACCCCGCTCGTAAACGGAGGAGGATGCCGAATGCTGGGTGCTGGATGCTGAATGCTGGACGCCGCGTTCATTGGGTGTGCGCGGTTATCACGATGTTGATCTGCGGATAGACATCCGGTTTGGCCTCCGACGTGATCAGCTGCACCATCCGCTGCTGCAGTTCGTCCTGGCTGGCCTGCGTGCCCGGCGGTATCATCCAAATGGCATCTGTTTGGGCAAAGACGGAGAAGTTGGTGCATTAGAAATCGATTCTTAACCTTAAAGTACAAATAATTCTCCAAAAATATACATATAGACCAATTTTAAACCAGGAACTTAAGATAAAGTAATAAATATAATATTTCAAAAACACTACTAAGTTATTTTGATTATGACTCATGAAAATAGGATAGGATAACTTGGTTTGAAAAACTGCAAAATACTTTGGGGAAATGGAAATGTTGTATGTAAAATGTGTTTAGTGTATATCGCCCCAACAACAATTTCCATATATCAGTCAGTTATATATTACATTTAATTTAACATTTAAGTAAACAGTTGATTAAGTTAAAGTGCTTTTATAGAAAAGAATTTCTTAATAGTCCATGCAAATATATGTATATATTGATTCCCTTATTTAATCGGTTGCTTTTCTCTAATTTGTACCACGTTTTTTACTTTTAAAGTGAGATTACTTGTCTATAAATTGAATTGGTAGTTAAACATCTGGATTTTTAGCGCATTGAGCGCATCTAGGTCTAAGATCGAGGGCTGTCTCTTGCTCACCGCCAAAGTACCAGCCATTCGGAGTGCACAGCCGCCACATAATCGGCGGTTGCGTGGGCATCAGATCGGCCAGGATATCACAAGTTTCGCCAGGACGCAGGGCGGGCACGTTGATGCGCTGCGTCTGGATGGGCGAGGTCAGATAGCAGTTGTTCGGCCAGCGCTCGGTGCCGTCGTTCTGCAGCTGGAACGCCTGCTGCTGGGCATTTAGGTGCTTTCCCTGGACGATCTTCATCGAGGGCAGTGACTGCAGGCTGCAGAAGTCCAGGTAGCAGCCCACCGCCGTCTGCAGGCTCCTAAAAGTAGTTAGTAGAAAGTAGATCATTCGAATTAATAAATTTTGAAGAAAACTTGAAACCTCAGTTATTGGTAGCAACCAATCCAAAACTTTCCAAGTAACTTATAATATACATATATCTTTAGGAATGTACTATAACTTGTATTTGCCAATAATAAGCTTAAAAAAAGTATAAATTAGGTTGAAGAGACACGATAAAGATTGACTGTTCAACAAGACATTAGACTATAAATTATACACTTAACTGGGCTTATCTTCAATGTGGACAAGTGACTAAGAAAAGTTATAGTGAGAACACAATATTTACGGAATTTTTTATATATTGAACTCGGCAGAAAATGTCCTTATCTCTCACAATTCAAACTCGCGGAATTGCTATGACTAACTCACAAACGTATGTTTGCAGTTTATAAAAGTGTATTTACTTAACAACGGGCAATAAAACTGAGAAATACATTGATAACGGTAATTGGACAAAGATTTTATCACGAAGCGGACATTTGTTGCCAACGGCTTATAGTATATCTATTCCACTTTTTCTGATGGTGTTTTTTTTTGCAATTTAAAGCTTTTATTTCCGATCTGTTTTTATTGTAAACCCTAACAAATCCGCCGATATATCTTTGTTGCTTACTCAAAAAACCTATGATGTATGCCTTTAGTCTCTCTCTTATTTTGGTAACCAATTATGTTTCAAAATTCAAAGATCAAGGGACATTGTATCCGTTATATGTTTATCATAGTAAATGAAAATTTATTTTCTTACCAAGCACATCCTTAGGAAGATCTTAAACTTTAAAAGATATTGACTATCTTTATGTTTTATAATGAAGTCTAAGCTTAACGAATTTTTAGACTTTATATCTAAGATTCGGATATTCTTATCTGGTTATACATAACCAAATTAAAGAATTTCGAAGAGACTATGAGTTGTAATATGTAGCTAGCTAACTGTTTGATCTTGGTATCACAGTGTTTATGTTACCTTTAACCCTAACAAGTTAAGCAGTTTCGGATAGTAGTTAACTTGCAAGAAAAAGTTCCCAACGTTCTAATCTCGAAGGCCCATTGTTTGTGATCACTTTTTCCTTACCAGTTGCTCATCTCCAGGTAAAACCTGGCCGACTCCCGGTTCATCTGGTTGTTCATGAGGCTCTGGAACTGGCTGATGAGGTCCTCGTGATCCGTGGTTCCCATGCAGCTGAACTGTTGCAACAGCAGGGAATCTATGTCGAAGTCATTTGTCGGCAGACCCTTGATGGCGGATGCGGATGCGTTTGCGGATGCGGATGGACTGGGACTTAGATTTGAATTGGAATTCGGATTCGAGTTCGAGTTCGGAATCAAATTCGAATTCGTACTGATATTCGGAGTGGAATGGGGCATCATTCCGGGGGGCAAGGGCAGCGGTATGGCCATCATGGGATTTGTGGTTGTTGTTGTATTGGTTGTGAGTCCGAATAACGGTTCACATTGCATCTGTTGTTGCTGATGCTGCTGCTGTTGTTGTTGTTGCTGGTTGTCCGAACTTGGAGACGAATTCGGATTCAGACTCAAATTCATATTCAAATTCTGCATCTCAGCGGCATTTTCGTAGTTCTCCTCCACATCCATCTCGCTCGCTCGTTCTCTTACTCTATCTTTCTCTGGCTGGCTGTCTCCTTTGTTTACTTTCTCTCCCTTTCTTTCTGTAATTAATATATCAAATCAAAATCGCAATCAAATGAAAATGAAAATGCGTTTTACGCTTTTGTTGTTGTTTGAGCACTTGTACACACACACCCACATGTAGTTGGGAATACTCACACACACACAGCAGCTGGTTTTTAAGGGCGACAAAAACAACAACAGCGGCAAAAGTGGGGCGGGGTGGGGCGCGTTCCGGCGTCTGCTGGCGTGGCCTCTGACCTCAACTTGGGCCGAAAGAAAGCGGCTGAAATCGCTGGTCAGCGAAGAAATGCGGGAATTAAATAAAAAGGCAACAAATTCTGGACCGTACAGTGTGACCAGGCGATTTTTTATGGCGATATAAAGTGTGACCAAGGCGGTGGTCTGTCAAAATCCCGCGCGGTAAGCGATAGATACTATCGTAAGCGATCGATAAACATCGATAGTCCCTGCCAAGCATCGATAAGACCGATATTTTGAAAACATCTTTGATTTGCTCACCTGGCCACACTGTGCGCATTGTTGTTTTGCTCCCCCACTTTGTCGCGTCGCCTTAACAAAATTGTTAAATACTGTTAACAAAAACGCTTCGCACGCACAGCACCGGTCGATTTCGAGTTTGGACGCCACATCGAACGTGGAAACGAACCGTACTGGTTTGAAATTGTAAACAAACAAGGCGGTTAATAGCAGACTTGTATTTTTTTTTTTTGGTAAGAAAGCCAGTTACAAACCACCGACGAAAACAGGAGTGTGTGGGTGCAAATTATAATTAATAAAAAAACGCACAAACATAGATATAGAAATAAAGGAGCGCGGCAAAAAAAAAGAGAAGGAGCGTATTAAAAACGCCGACTGCGAAAACGGCCACAAAGTGAAATTGATAATAAACGCATAATTTATTTAAAATAATAACCAATCAGCGGCGGCAGTTATAAATAATTAAGAAAGTTAAGAAGAAAAGCACACAGCGAAAATGGCAACACTAAACAAATTCACAAAAACGTTGTCCATTGATGAAAAGGCCGAGATCAAGGAGAAATTCATAGAGGTGAGTGACAAAAAGAGGGAGAAAAAAGAAAATAATAGTTGGACAGGCAATATTCAATCAATGGCAAATTATTAAAATTCAAATTGAATGACTCACACAAACGAACACATACATATGAGCAGCAGGAAGAAAACCGTTAAGCGGTGCATGTGGGCGTCGGCGTTGACAATGGGGAGCAGCGACGCCGACTGCGACTGAGAGCCGACGGAGATGCCGACTGCAACGCTGGCCTTCAACAGTGCAAAGCAACCCCCCATGAAGTGCACGAAGAAGAAGAGGAAAAAGGAGCAGCAGGAGGAGGAAACCAGGGACGGATCTTAAGATAGATTTTGGAGGGGTCAGCTCACTGAATTAATTTATCTGAAAACAAACAAGATGCCAATCATTATAAATATCTCTTGATTGAAGTATCAAAATAGAAATTATTAATCCGATAAAATATTAGTTTTATTTGGAGACGTATCTTTTAGAGATTTAATTTACAAACAATGTTAATATCAGAGTTATACATCAAGCTGTTTTTTATCTGAGTAGGCATTATTTGATTGATATTGTGTAGATAATATGAAAGGCGACAACTATCCCCACCAGTAACAGCTTGAACAACCTAGTCCTTTTCCATCTGATTCCCCTTGGAGCCCCTACTATCCGCCACTGGGAAAAGAGAGAAGCAGAGACAAAGCATAGCTAGCTAACGGTTAATGCGCTGCGCCCGCTGCTGCTGCATGTGCGGGGGAGAGGGGGCGCGTGCGTAGTTGTGGGTGGGAGGGGGTCAGCAGATGAGCAAACAAGTTTCCCTTTCCCGCATCTCTTATCTCTCGCTCTCTTTGGGAGATGCACAGTGAATATTCGTTATCAAGCAACACTAAGAAGAAATAGTAAAAGAAACAAAAATACTTAAGAAGCAGAGGATCAAACAAATGTTTAAGCTTAAATCATCTTTAAAACTAATCTTGGTTATTAATAAATTAAAAATTGTATGTAATACGTAAAGTAGAGTGAATGTAGTCTATAACAGACTTTAAAACAATTCAAGAGCTTTGTTTTTGCTAAAATATTTTTTTATACAATATAATAAAGAAACAAAAAAAAAAATAAGAAGCCATCATTACCGAATTTCACTGTAGACACTTTACTTTGGCTTATACCCCCTTGATAAAGTACGCAAATATACCTTATCGGACTGGGAGAATTTCCCTTAGATATTTACAAAAAAAAAACTTTTTGGGTGGTGCCCTCTGGAACTGCAAAACCAAGAACAAAATCATTAAAAGCAGCAGCGCATGCGTCGAAAAACGCAAGTTCAATGCCGCTGTCGACGTCGCTGCCCATCTTCCCTTGGTGACTAATTTTAAACAAACTAAAGCTCGCAAACAAAAAACCGTCAAATAAAAAACAAAACAAACTGTCTTTCACTTGACGATTATTTCAAGCGAATTTCGCGAGAATAATATTTAGGCAAGGCCAGCGTTATAACGTTAACGTATAACGTGCATTTATTTCCATACCATGACACCACGTAAAAGTCGCTCTGCTGCCACCCCTTTTTTCGAGGGGGCTGAGGAAAGAAGGGGGGAATACCACGGAAAACCAGTTTCTGCTTAAACTAAAAATAAAAATAAAAATCTCAGGCCCCGTCACCGGGAGAGCGTGAAAAACTACGTCTCAGCTCGGCCGCAGCTTCAATTCAGATCTCTGCTCTCGAACCCAAGACAAGTCGCACAGTGGGCTTCAAGAGGTTCAGAGCGGGAGCGGGGATACAGAATAAATCCAAAGAGTTTGAGTTCATTATATTTCTTATTGGTTGCTGGTTGCTAGATAAATGTTTCTTCTGGCTAATATTATCTTACACAATAGAAATTCGCAAACGATTTTTTATAATTTCTGGAAAACGGCAACCAACTGGGAATTTTTTTGGATATTGAAAAGCGTTTTGAAAATTTTCACATTTAATTTAGTGTGATATATTTTCTAAATATTATTTGAGAAATTTATTTATTTCCGAAGAAAAATAAATATTTTTAATAATTTTATTTAATAAAGAATGTGTTGTAAAAAGCATTTGGTCGGTTTTATATCTTTGGAAATTTTTCAAATATATAGCAAACCTAAAATTGCTTTCGGAATTCCTCCAAAAAACCCCTTTTAGCACCACTGTGCACTCGTCACCTTGGTTCAAGGGGCAACCAGAGTCGAGCAATTTACGTTCAATTTTATGCATACATTTAATAGTTTACAATTGTTTCTTGCTGATTTCTTCGCCCGACTTTTCAAATCCCGCTCTGCATTTAGCTTTTCGCTGAGCTCGTAATTCCCGGCAATTCCAAAACCAAAAAGAGAGAAGTAATAAACGCCCACGCTGCAATTGCTTCGAGTGCAGGCCATAAAAATCCGTATATGCTGGAAGACATAAAAAAAGACTTCGCTTGATTGCAATTGCCAACGGAGAGGAATTTATGTAGGCATAAAAATGGTTTTAAAAATTCCTGAGAGAAGCATTTAATAACTTTGGATTCTTAAAAATAATGTGAATAAAACTTTTTTTGATTTTGATAAAGTCTGTGAAGTAATCTTATTATTATCCCAAATATTATAATGTTTAATGCGCTAACAGTATTCTCTCTTAATATTTTAAAGAAGCTTAAGATACATTGAATCTTTCAAAGATTTGTTTTAACAGTCCGTTTAAGGCTTTTCATTTTTCGAGTGTATTATTTAAGGCAGCTCCTGTCGCACGCGTGTTTGGCGTTAATCGGCCGAACAATACGGGTCCATTGTGTTTGGAACTCCAACAAATCTGCGTGGCCAACGAAACGATTTGCAAGAAACGGATTCCAAACGAGATCGGGATAAATACTGGAAAACGGCATATAATGAGTGGGAGTTGTGTTGGCGGGGAACAAACACTGCACTGATTGACACTTGAAAGCAGAAATCTGTTTTCGTTATTCCACTATTGTTGTTGGATGCTGCGATGACTAATGCCACTACTTGAGATCTTTTTTTTTATTTCCTCAATAAAGGTTGTATACTCCGATATTAAATTAAAGTCCCATGGGGACTGTGAATGACAGTATTATCAGGATACAAGTCTCAATATATAATGTAAAACAGTACTTTCCCTGATTGGGAAAGCCTTGTTGTGTAATAAGCCATTCTGTACTTTTTGTGGTATTATAGAGATAATTTCTTAAAATTTTTCGATAAACAGTATTAACTCTAGAAAATCGCCAAGAGATACTTAAAACACTTATACTTTTTAAAATGTAATTGCCACATAAAAAGATGTAAACAAATATTATTAAAATATGCTGCCCATCCCATTCAGGGTATTAAGGATTCAGGGTTGCTTTCAGGATTATTGCTTATCGCATGTGAGTGGCACATTGTTGCCATTTGCTTATGTCCAAAAGCGAGACAGAGTTGCCACACCCACATACAAAGCGTTGCTTTTGTTTATCTTTCGCCTCTGGTTTCTGTGTTTCTTTCTCATTCTTCTGGTGTTTTTGTTTCTGTTTCGGTTTCTGTTTCTGCGTGGGAGTGTCAGTGTTAATTGCCGCAAAGCCGCGCATTTTGAGTGCCACGATGTGAAGGAGATATGCAATGTGTTTTTATGGTTTATCGGGCTTGCATACTTGATAAACAATGACGGTAACAATTTTAGGAATGCCAGTCTTTTCCAAAGTTTTGATTAATACATCAATCAGTAAGAGGTGTCATCTGAAATTACTAGTCTTAAAATTTATGTTATAAAACTATTTTTATGTTGCACTTAAATCCAGGCATAAAATTTTTTTTTAAAAAATTGCTAACAATTTTAAAGTATTTTACTTGAAAATGCAGTTAAATTCAGAAAAGTATTTTGTGCCCTAGTTAGTATGCTGATACCTTGTAATCTGGCATAGATACTTTTTATTTTCCACAAAATGCGTGGCTTTATTGATGCTATTATCTTAGCTGCAGCTGTGTGCTGCCTTTGTTGCGTTGCATGTTGCTGTTTTCAAAAGTTGATGGGCAGGCACATAATTCATTTGGCTGCGTTTATTAGGTCTTTCGGCTGCTGCTGATGTTTTTTCTCTCGACTTTTTTTTCCTGCTTTTACTGTGCTCCCATTCACACAAAAAACAACACTTATTGTTGTCTTTTCCGAATATAATTCTTCGGGATGTTGCTACAGCTTGGCTTTTATCAACATTGTGGAGGTCTTCAAGTGCATTTTAAGTGCATGGGCTACTTGGGCACTCAAAACCGCTTTCTTTATTTATTTCGTTTTTAATTTCTTTGTCATTTTAATGCACATGCCAAAGATTTTTGAATACCCAATACAATCAACACACACAGTGTCCATCAAAAGTCGTGCCGCACAGTGGGTCGTGATCCAGCGGCGATGATATCACTCGATCCGAAGACTATGTGTTTATAAGTCAAAGAAACACGTAAGTGTTACGTGATTGGCGAATAAACAAAACGAATTGTGGAAATTATTTGAGAGCCATTTAAAATGTCGTTAAAAGAATGGGTATTAAATCAACACAGAATGTTTGCCAAGCTTGTTAAATATATGCGTTGTAAAAAATACTTGGGACTGGGACGCATTTAATCTGTGTTAAATAAGTTATTGTTGTAATTAAATTACTGGGAAAACCCCAGAGTTACACTGTGCATTGCTATCAAGAGTGAAAGTGTTCGTAATGCGTTGATTGCATTTTATGTACGATAAGTTGCGGCTGCATTAATACAACTTCTCCCTCACTTTACCACTTTTTCTCTTGCTTATTTGGTTGTCCTTTTGCCTTTCGTTTTCATGCTCTGGCTACGGGTAATTTCGTTTCCAATGATAATGAAGTGTTGTATTTAACTTGAATTGTTCCTTCTATTTATGCTCGATTTATGTTAGTTTCTAAATAAAAATATATATATATTTAAATGAACTTCAGTTGTCGTAGGGATTGAGTAAGATAACTTTCAATTCAAAAAGATAAGCTTATCTATCTTTGCATCATATCTAATTTTATTAATCCTGTTAATATTCTCAGTAAAATTTAAGTGCAGATAAAAATCCTCAGAATGTCAAAAATCATGTGTTTACTATTAAAATTGTTATCAACAGATATAGTGATTTTAAGGTGTACCAAAATCCCTATAAGACTTCTGATTTTTGTATATCCAAGATAAAAAATAATCTGATGAATAATAATGTCTGAGATAAGAGATCAAAAATTCCGAGTAGATGACCAATTTTATTGTTATTTTTTCATAAGGGTATTTAAATCCCGGGTACCATTTTTGGCAGCCTTCCTTGGTTGTTTTCGGAATGTTTTTTCTGCGTGTCGGGTTTGTTGAACTCTGGCCAGTTACCTTTTGGGGGCAGCGGTGGGTTGTTTGTCATTTCTTTTTATCAGTTTTTGCCATTTTCGGTTTTCACTTGGGACCACAGTGAGAGAAAGGGGGGATATGGATATGGATATGGGTATGGTAAACAGAGACACGGATGATTTAGTGGCTCATTTCCAATATTTACCGGAGTGTAACGTCGACCCCCCCGCCCCACCATTCCCTTTTTCACATTTTCACCCTTCGCTTTTTCCTCATATTTTCCACAGTGTTTTTTTTTTGTAGTTGATTAACTGTAAATTTGTCATAATGAAGTGCAACGTTGACTTTCACAGATCGCTTGTAGTCGCGTGCTCTATACACTTGACGAAACATTGTTTTCCCGCTGTCATTGTTGTTGTGGGAAATCATTGAGGCGCGGCCAATACAATTAACACCCACAACCGAGCGGTGAAGTAGTTCATTAGCCGAACTAAACGCTCCTTTAGCAACACAATTGAAAAGCCACAAAGTGATGAGCTTCAATTAACAGCACACTGATAAAAAAGGACATTATTAAATGTTTATTTAATTGACAAAAAAAGGATAAAAATTCTTATGGTATCTAAATATATTTTAAATATATATATTTTGACGCTATGAAATTGAATTAAATTAGATTGTATTATCTATTTATTAAATTGTATTATTTTTATTTTCCCATTTTTAGAAAAAAAATCCCTTAAATGAAAAAACTTTTATATGATATTAATAACGATATGTCGTACGTCTGTTTCAATTTTTGAGGGTGATATTAGTGTAATTAGCAAGTGGTCGTTATGACTCAGTTTTGGTAATTTATCCTGGTTCTGACTAATACAGATATTATATGTCACTCGCGAAAGTGTAATCAGTCGCAGTCCCAGTCGAAAAGGCGAGGCTTGACTTTGGGGGCAAAGGGAAACAAAACACCGAATACATTTTAGTGGAAACAAAACGAATCGCCCTGTCTTGTCCGACATTTCTACTTATAATTGAGGGCAATAAAATAGTTACCAAGCTACCTAGACAAGGCAATATATTAATTACTTACTTTTTCAACCAGAAATAATAAAATACTATCCGTAAACTTTTTGTCAATTAAAAAAAGACTTGGGAAACATTAGGTGAGTTTTAAGGGTATGAGTTTTGTTATATGATTCCAAATTATATGACTTAATCTATATATGATTCCAAATTGAATTATCACATTTATTATTTCCTAATTACGGTCCTAAATTGATTGAAGCAATTGAAATTTTTTTACGATTTCTGATCACTGTAAAACTTTATAAATCATTTGGTTAATAAATTGTTTGTATTAGTTTGTGCTGTATAATACATTTTTAACCGTTTACAGCTTTTAAATACACAATTTAGAAATCTAGCCTAGTTGTTAAATAACCTCTTATAAAGCCCCAAACCAGAGTTACTATTATTTCACCAGCAATTGTCTTTGGATCCACGCCCACGACTTGGCGAATCCCGCTGTCTAGTTGGCGGATATGTGTCACTGCTGATTATACAATTTACTTAACTTTTTTTGCGTGCGCCGGCTGGACGCACTTCAAATTTCTACATAAATATTTATTACACTCAAAGTTGCGAGTAATCGCAGACAAGCGAAAACTCAAAATTTGCTTTACGTGTTACAAATTTCAATTGACTGCGACAACGTCAAAAAACAAAAACGACAACGAAGCCCAAGTTAAATGCGAACAACGACCGACAAACAACCAGAAAAACAACAACAAATACAAATATAAAATAAAACCACAACAACGGCAAGAGAAACGAAAAGTAACGCACTGACACCGATTGACATGCCAGGCGACAAAAGATAGTTTTAAGTATTTTTATTTAAGGAAGAAATTGATGGTTTAAGTAACTAACCCCCTTGGGCTTTAATCGAAAGATGATCAGTCATTAACAAATTTTGATTAATTTACATATTTCAGGGGTTCTTAAAGCTTTTAAACATATAATTGGAAAAAAAGATATTTTTAAATTTAAGTTAGAAAGTATATTTTAAATGTTGAGGATTTTTTTAATTTTGTAAGGTGCACCTTTTAAAGTATCTATTGGTGGTCTTTTTTTTACGGCCGTGCAACGGTAAACAACTATCTAGCATATCATCATTATTATCGCCATCATCGGCATAGGCATGGGCGCATTATTAATTTTTGTTCAATTGATTTCCTTTGCCTGTATTTGAACAGCCATTTCTTATTTCGACCTCCAAAGCAGAGGGGTCAAAGGGGGGGCACTTCGAGTACTACTACACATATGCATAAAGCGGTACGAGTAGCTATCAAACAATGCTGATTAACATGTTTCGAATGCTGTTGACTCACGTTCAATCAGCGGGCGTTGTATTGTTATTTTTTTTTTTTTTTGTATGGTTTATTGTTGCTGTTGATGTAATGCTGCCTTTGTTGTCGAGGTCGCGACACACTGAAAAAGTGGGTGGAATGGGTTAAACGGGGTGGTGGGAGGCTGCCACCGGGCTTTATAAACTACATATAGTTGCATTATCGCACGGCATTACTTGATATGCAAAAGCTAGGGGAATCCACTTGTCGTGCTAGGCATACGAAATGGAAATGACAGTTTTTGGACTCGAAAACCGGTTCAACGAAAGCGAAAAAAAGTGGCACAAATAGTGTTTTCTCGGCCAGGTGACATTTGCAATTACGTCACTCAAACATTATCCCCTAAAAGCCGGGGCAAACAAAACTTTAAAAACTTTAAACGCCGTTTAGCATTTTTTCTCGAATTTCTCGCGGCTGCTAATGAACTTCATTTGTTGTAAATTGCCTTCAAATGACAGTGACTAAGCCCCAAATAGCGGCGCAAACATTGACGCTGAAAAGAATAACAAAATAGAAAAAATAAACAAAAAAAAACATACAAGGAAAAACGTTCATTAACAAAAATTTCGCGCGTTGTTTGTCATAATTATGATTGCCGCCTAAGTTCTCTTCTGGGTTCAAAATTAAAAAAGAGAACCTACACTAGACAAAACAAACTTTACAATAAATAAATACACCATAGCTAATATAAATGTTTTGTGTAACTTTAGTTTTTTTATTATTGAAACCTGAAAAAACAAGGCTGTTTTTTATCTTAATTTCTTGAATATATATTTTAAAAAATAGTTTATATGTAAATAAGCTTCAAAGCTATTTGGTTTATTCTTTTAAGTGTACAAAAACCAGGCAGGTGAAGGGTTAGCAAACATCGGTGACACCAAAAGTGAACCCGTAGAAAGTTGCTTGGGGTCAGGCGTGTGCGGTTCTGGTCTTTGGTTTTTCACTGGCAGTGAAAATATACTTAAAAACGACTTTTAAGAAATTTAAGTATTTAAAAAAAACATTGTGGTTCTATACCAATAAATTGTAGCAGTGGTAAAGGTGTTAATCATGTGCAATAAATAATTGATTTTGAATAAGATAAACACATCTCATGAACTGAGATAAATATTTATTAAACCAAAACAGTTTACACGTCAATTTAGGTTAATTATTGAGGGGAGTGGCACTGAAATAAGGTTAATGACTGATAAATAAACACCTGTCTAAAATGATTGTTTTCTTCCCTCTTTTGAACAAAAAAAAAAAGAATTTTAGAATTAAGACCATAAGTCTCAAACTCTGACAAAGAACAATTAGTTTTATTATAAGATTAAAAACAGATATATTATAATGAAGATATGATGATATTTCTGTACTAAGATCTTAAAACTTCAATCTTTTGATGTTGCTAAACGTTAATTTAATAACCCCCTAATACAATTATGTTGTAGAGGAAGTCTAACTTTTATTGTCGCCTTTCCTTGTCTTATCGAGTCCCGAACTTTCATTATCTGGTCGGAATTAGATTTATGTTCTACAAGCCGAAATGACATTTGCCACATAATTCACTAGCTGATACAATGGCTATTAAAAAACCAATTACGTTTAAACGCCGTGTCCCGCTCTCATTTCCCATTTACTCTCTGTAAGTTCACTTGGCGAGTGGTATTGCATTCCACCAAAAACTTTTTGATGCGTAAGCAATTTGCTGAAAGCGATTTGGGCTCTCGCGAATGTTTTTAAAAAGGGTTGCCACGTCACGGAAGAAAACGAAAATTAAAAGATGACTCAATTTACTCAACTATAAGCGATTCCA
This sequence comes from Drosophila gunungcola, assembly GCF_025200985.1. Taxonomy (NCBI): domain Eukaryota; kingdom Metazoa; phylum Arthropoda; class Insecta; order Diptera; family Drosophilidae; genus Drosophila; species Drosophila gunungcola. Next base: position 244,295 of record NW_026453185.1, on the reverse strand, counting down.
CTAATTTATTCCATCTAAGCATGCATACTATATTTGTATATTTCCCTATAGGATGAATCACCATTATATATCATCCATTTAAGTTCGGTGGATTTGAATGTTTTCGACTTAAGAAATAGTTTGCTATAATGCATTTATTTACAATTAATATTTCGAAGAATTTGTATAAATTGTTATTAAAAATATTTTTTCATTTAAAATAATTTTGTTAAGAATATCGTCTAACCTCAGCGATTGCGGTTTCGATAAGATTTTGAACAGAACTTTTAAATAGCTTTTTTTTATTAATATGTTGATTTTATTTCAACTGAATCCTGATAAGGACATTCGGTCTGCATTTGTCGACCAGGTAACCCTGTTGTATTAGTGCACCTGAAAGAGAGCGAACGAGAGTGGCTCAATTGTTTTATCAGTGAAAGAAATTGAGAATGACTTTATCAATTGTTGGAGAGAGCGGAAAACTATAGCCAATTATTTTTGTTCGTTCTTAACTGTTTTTGAAATGTGTAATATGAAAACCGGGTTTCGACAGATGTCTTGTAATCAATACTTTATTTATGGTAGTTTTAAGGAGTGAGTAACTATTTATCAACATTTTTTAGTTATGATTCAGGATGACACGTTTTGTAATTAGCTGTTCTCTCTGTGCCGCCCTCTCTCTCTCTCTCTTCCCTCTCTTTTTTACTGATAAGGTACCGTTCGATTGGAATGTTTTTTTGCCTCTTTTTTTGTGATAAAATAAAAGGCATAAATAGTCCGCTCCACTGAACCACTCAATTAGTTCTCAGTTTTAGCTCGTGGAAAGCGATTCAGGCAAAAAAAAGAAGAGATCGACGAAGAAAGTAGGAAAGAAAGGAGTTTTTACAACAAACATAACGTAAAAGCTCGCATCCTTGGCTCTCTTTCGCTCTCTCCCTTTCTCTCACTTTCTCCCGATCAATTAAACTTCTCTTCTTCTCGCGCGCGCTCTCCATAGTGTTTGTGTGTGTTCAACTACATATCTGTGTGCAAATCAATTAATTTTTGTTTGTTTATTTTTGCAACGAAAACAAGAAGGAATTTCGTAAATAATAAAATTAATTCCGCGCGCAAACATACATTGGAATAATGGCCGATATTATCAACGTGAACCAGCACCAGACGACCGAGGAGTTCAAGCAGAATCTCGAGGAGCTGCTGCCCAATGTAGGTGGCGCCACTGGGCCTGCTACAGTGGATAACCGCTAAAGCAATAGTTGTTCGAAAAACATGATGAATTGCTTAAATTCTTTTAACTATTTATTTCAAAAATAAGTGGATGAATTCTTTTTGAATAGACGTTTCTGTTTCCTCACAAAACAGAAAAAAAATATTTTATTTTTAAATTGTTACCAATTTGATGGAGCATACAATACTAAAACCTTTCTTGGTTGTCGAGATCACATTATTTTATGTTAAATAATGTTAAATGTATTGAAGCATTTGGCATGAAATTAAATTGGTTTTTAATATTAAATATAGTTTGTTATTTACTTAAAATTTGTGTTTGAAGAAGTGAAGCATATTTACAAATCATATTCATAAAATTTGGGCATCACAGACTTTAAAGTTAAAATTTTTTTATTTACACAATTTTTTTTTAGAGGAGTTGAACTGTATTTTTTTTATTACTCACAACTCACGTAATCACTCCCTCTCGATTTTGGTGTGTCTGTGTTTTTTTCCTGCCCTATCACTTTTTCTCGGGGCACTTTATGGCTTTTTAATCGATAACACAGACAGGTGACACGCATACCAATACCCATAAGCGGGGCCTTTACAGTGAACACCTCCGATAAAGAGCACGCGCCACAATTGACCCACTGCAACCCCCGTCCCGTCCATTTCCCCCTGAAAATATGGCGAAAATCAAAATCACTTCCGTTCGATGTCAGTCATATGTATGTTGGCCAAAAGTATTTCCCTCCCATCAGCGTTTTGGCCAAGGACATCACCCCCGATGGCTTTTCGGTTTTCCCCCCTCGAGAACCACCCATCATATCATTACCATATACGTAATCGAGTGCTGTTTTCGATTTTATGTTAGCTTTTTGGCGCACAGAAATTTATCTTATCGGCAAACGGCAAAAGCAATGGACGCACCACTACCAAACCGCGTTACCAACCACTGAGCCATAAATTCCACAGTCCCACAGTCCAGTATCAGCCCATCCACGTTCCATTACCCCGTGGATTTTCCTTACTTCGCACAGAGAGGAAATGGGTAAAGGCGTAGGTTTTATGACAACGCCCGGCTAAATACTTGGTTTTCCCCTAATTTTGGATTTTGGCTTGGGTTCCAGGAAATTCGCAACTATCGCGTGGCTTTGTTTAGGGAAACTAACTACCAAACATATTGCAAAATATTGGTTAATATGGGCTAGCTTAGTCCTAGATATATAAAACAAAATGTAAAAAAAGGAATCATCGTGCATAATATGGAATGTTTAGAGTGCGATTTTTAATATTTATCTATATTCAATAGCTTAATTCATGAATAAAGTAAAACATTAAATGTTAAGGATAAAATTTTAGGTTTCTAGATAATTTAACGATAGTAATATTGGGTAAGGTTAGTTTTCAATACAATAAGTTTAGTAAGATGGTTCTTGAGCATAGTTATTTTACCACGTTTCAGTTTTAATTATAAAAATGTACAGATATTACCTTATTACCATCTTAATTTTACATTTTTTAATTATTTATTTTTTTATTATTTTTATTTTGAAATTACCTTAACTTTAATCCTGTAAAATTTATAATGTGGGAACTGACCTCTTCAAAGCTTGCCAAAGCTCGTCCTTATCTTAGGTATTTCAAGCATATTGACCAATACTCGCGGCCAGCCTTTAAATATGACTAATAAATTAAAAGCTTGTGAAACCCACTTAATCTAGACTATATATACTGATTGGCCCCACCTCTTTGATTATGTTGGCATTACAAAAAGTGAAAACATCTGGACTATAAATTGTATTTAAAACGGTGAACTCTTAGTCATCATCAAATGAGGAAATTAATTTGCCGGTCATCAGGTGATTTACAAAATTTGTTTGGGCTTTCACTTCTTTGAATTTTTTTTAAAGACTCTTCAATTACTGGGGTATTTTTGTTTTTCGGCACCCACTCACACGTTTTTGAACTGAATAATTTGAAACGAACAATTTTCGATAATCAGCTAATCTAGATAGTACCCCTCGAACTGGAAACTGAAAAATGGAAATGAAATTCGATAAGGCCGGCACACACAGGCACACACAGGCACACAGGGTGATAAGGTCGCGGGAGATGGAAAATACAATTTACAATATTGCATACCGAATTCCGCAGACAAAACAGGTGGGGGCACTGGAATGCGGCTGTGTGTTTGGCATTCGGATTTGATTGATGACTCACAGATCGATCGGGGCAATCAGCGGACAAACTTACTCATGACCGAGGATTACTCATAGATCGCTCCTCTTTCTCGACTGGTGTGCCCTTTTAAGTCATTTCGGATTCCGAGAAGGCCAGGAGGCAAATTTATGAATGAGAGAAGCTATTTAAAGGTCATCTGTTGTTTATTTGCTTGTATCAATCAACTAAAGAAATAACTGAAATGAATAAGCTGTACTTATTGCTTAAGTCATTTACACTATTTCTTTATTTCCAGATTTCACTAGCATAAATATATTAAAGAATCATACATTTCGTTATGATAAGATGCAAGTGACTTTTAAAGAACGCAATTCCATACATTTTCTCAGTTTAAAACCTTTCAAATTAATTATATGATTATTAATCTAAGCCGACGTAACATGCTTATTAATTGAAATCCTTCTGCCTTTTTCCAGTTGGACGCCAACAAGGATGGCTTCATCGACCTGCACGAGCTGAAGGATGCGCTCAACCAGGTGGGCTTCAAGCTGGCCGGCTACCAGGTGCGCGAGATGATCGATGAGTACAAGGGCAAACAGCGGACCGCCTTCCAGGGCAAGCTGAATCTGGAGGAGTTCGAGGCCCTGTGCCTGGACCTGAAGAGCAAGGATGTGGCCAGCACGTTCAAGACGGTCGTCTCCAAGAAGGAGAACCTAGAGACGCTCGGCGGCATGTCGAGCATCTCGTCGGAGGGCACCACCCATTCGGTGCGCCTCGAGGAGCAGCTGGCCTTCTCCGACTGGATCAACTCGAATCTGGGCCACGACAAGGACCTGCAGCACCTGCTGCCCATCGACAGCGAGGGCAAGCGCCTGTATCTGAGCATCAAGGATGGCATATTGCTGTGCAAGATCATCAATCACTCCTGCCCGGACACCATCGACGAGCGGGCAATCAACAAGAAGAACCTCACCGTCTACCGGGAGTTCGAGAATCTAACCCTGGCCCTGGTCTCCTCGCAGGCGATTGGCTGCAACATTGTGAACATCGATGCCCACGATCTGGCCAAGGGCAAGCCGCATCTGGTGCTGGGTCTCCTCTGGCAGATCATCCGCATCGGCCTGTTCAGCCACATCACGCTGGACAGCTGTCCCGGATTGGCTGGCCTGCTGTTCGACAACGAGCGTCTCGAGGACCTGATGAAGATGTCGCCGGAGGCCATCCTGCTGCGCTGGGTCAACCACCACTTGGAGCGGGCCGGCATCTCGCGGCGGTGCACCAACTTCCAGTCGGACATCGTCGACTCCGAGATCTATTCGCATCTGCTCAAGCAGATCGCCGGCAACGATGCGGATGTCAATCTGGATGCTCTGCGGGAATCGGACATGCAGTCGCGGGCGGAGATCATGCTGCAGCAGGCGGCCAAGCTCAACTGCCGCAGCTTCCTCACGCCGCAGGATGTCGTCAACGGCGTCTACAAACTCAATCTGGCCTTCGTGGCCAATCTGTTCAACAACCATCCGGGATTGGACAAGCCCGAACAGATCGAGGGACTCGAGTCCATCGAGGAGACGCGCGAGGAGAAGAGTAAGTAGCTGTTAAAATATTTAATCGGGAATATTTCCTTTAAGTTTTCAAGCATTGGAATTGTGAGGTCTGAACATCTTATTCTAAATATTAAATATTCTAAAATGTAATAACAATTCTTTTAAATATATTTTAAATATATATAAATATCATTACCTATAAAATTATACAACGTTACAAAATAGAACAAACTACAAATAGATTGCAACCAACATTTTTTTGAAACGACAAACAAAATTGATTAAGAGAAACCAGGCAATAAGGTTTATTTTAAAATAAATACAGATATCAACGACCATGGCTCCAATTTATGGCAGAAAAACAGCACTTTTTGTAATTACAAAGATAATATTTTATCAATGAGCTCTGCACAGGAAGTATAAGCTATAAAAATCTCAGAATTTCAGTTTAATTAGATAAACTGGTAGAAAAGTTACAAAATATATGAATATTTTTAAAAATAGAGTCAAAAATCGTAAATATTTATTACTCATAAGCTTATTAATTCTGTTAATTAATTTTTAATTTGATTATTTTTCCAGCCTACCGCAACTGGATGAACTCGATGGGCGTGGCGCCGCATGTGAACTGGCTGTACTCCGATTTGGCCGATGGCCTCGTCATCTTCCAGCTGTTCGACGTCATCAAGCCGGGCATTGTCAACTGGAGCCGCGTGCACAAGCGCTTCAGCCCGCTGCGCAAGTTCATGGAGAAGCTGGAGAACTGCAACTACGCGGTGGATCTGGGCAAGCAGCTGAAATTCTCGCTGGTCGGAATCGCTGGCCAGGATCTTAACGATGGCAATGCCACGCTGACGTTGGGTAGGCATAATACATTTAAGGGGAATATGCATAAAAGACTGAATTTTAAAATTATATTAAAATCTTTGAATGAGGCGTTTTAAATGCTTGCATGCCAGTCATGTTGCTTAAGCATTAATACAACCTAACACTTAAATTTGTATAAGTAATCACATTCCCAGTCTTTTTGCATTCCAACGTTGTTATGTTATTATGTGATACTAATTGTTTATTACTTTTTTTTTATAAATAGCTCTCATCTGGCAGCTTATGCGCGCCTATACCCTCTCCATTCTGTCCCGCTTGGCCAACACAGGCAATCCCATCATCGAGAAGGAGATCGTCCAGTGGGTGAACAACCGACTGACGGAGGCTGGCAAGCAGTCGCATCTGCGTAACTTCAACGACCCGGCCATTGCCGATGGCAAGATCGTGATCGATCTGATTGATGCCATCAAGGAGGGCAGCATCAACTACGAGTTGGTGCGCACCAGCGGTACACAGGAGGTGAGTTTTTGAAAATGCTGGATTAATTGCCGAACAACACCATAACAAAAGTATTCGAAATATTTAAAAAGATTTAATATGTTAAGTAAAAGAGAGGAAACATTCAAGTCAAGTATTTGTAGCATTTTGTTTTGAGGAAACTTTTTAAAAACTAGACATGTTATATAATGAAAAAAAAAATCCCTACTTTTGTTTCCCTAACATGTTTAAAAACTTTCAATTGTGATTTCACATTCCAATTCAACTTAGATTGTAAAGTAAAGCAATATTGAAACTGCAAAGAGTTGGCCAAATATCCTGCCATTTAGTTTCAATATCAATAACATACTAACGCTTTATTTTATTTATTTATTTCAGGATAACCTGGCCAATGCCAAGTACGCCATCTCCATGGCCCGCAAGATAGGCGCCCGCGTTTACGCCCTGCCCGAGGACATCACCGAGGTGAAGCCCAAGATGGTGATGACCGTCTTCGCCTGCATGATGGCCCTCGACTACGTGCCCAACATGGACAGTGTGGACCAGAACAACCACAACAGCTCCGCCAACAACAGCAATTAGGCGCCATAGCCACAACTCAATTATACATAACAGAATGGGATGGAATTTTGAAAGGGATGAGAACAGTGGGCACTACGTAAATTTGTCGTATTTGCTAATTATTAATTACTTCCTCCCTCCTGCGCTACCAATACATTTTTTGTGTTTTTTTTTTAATTTCGATTACTTTTTGTAATTTTTTTATTATATATATTTATATATATTATATGCTTGAGTATGCGTTTCCCCATATTGTAATTAAGCAAACAGATTTTAGAGTGTCGCGCATCTGTTTTCGAGCCCGGCGAGGTGTTTCTTTATTAGTTTTGTTTAACAATTGTTTAATTATACAACTGTAACCTTATTTTATAAATAGAGGTTTTGCTCTTTCTGCTTTAAATCCTAAAAAAAAAGAATTAAGAATCGAAAGAAACAAAAAACAAGCGACAAAGCTTACGTGCAAGATTAAGAGAGAATTGTAATAATATTATTGCGACGAAAACAATGAAAACAATTAACTTTGTAATATATATACATATATATTTATATACGATTACGATATGCGCCTATATACATAACATATATTTACATAAATCGATATATTTTTGCATAAATGCGTTGCCTGATGGGGAGATAACGAAGAAAGATCGGGATCGGGAATATCCAGAAACAAGAGAATAAGAGTTCGAAACAAAATCAGAGTAAATATTTTGTATTTAAAAAATATTTTTTTTGCAAATAATTGTAAGCCGCTTTTGTTTATGTTTTTTCCAACGCGTGTGTTTGTTCTATTTCTTTTTACATATTTGTATAATTTTGCGTTTAAGTGAGTTAGAGCGAGGTGGCAATAGGCAGCGCCAGCATGGCGCAGAAAGAGAGGGCAACAAACATTTTTTAGTGCAATGAGGCGACATATAAATCCAAGAAGAAAACAAAATGAGAAAAAGATGAAGTAATACTATATTCGTAATACAAATTAAACAATAAAGTAAACCTAAAAAAAAATTTTAAATAAAATGTGTTTCAGTGCAATTTTAATGGGGAAAAGCCTAATTTCAGTTTAGCTTGTGAAAAGCAAAACATTGCTTGCAACTTTGTTAAAATATAATTTATTTTTAAATTTAACATTTTCTGTTGATAATTACGTTGGTTTTTATAACGTATATTTATTCTTTTAAAACCCAGTCGTGTAAGTTTGCCGAAACTTTGACCGTTCATATAAAGTTGAGTCATAGGCATCAACATGAGAACAGAAAAGGCCTTCCTATATTTTATGTACTCTCATAACACCATCGTTTCTTAGAAATAATCGTATAGGAGATAAGGTTTCCCTAAAGTAGACTTTCTTGGCAATTCGGACCCTCCATTTAATAGCGAGGCTTATCAGATAAGACGCTCCTCACGTGGGAAAGCAAATCGATTGGAAAAGCAATGAAATCGAATCGCAGTACTGGTGTCCAGCGACAATATTGCTGATAAGCCTAGAATCAAAGCAAACAATATAAACTCAGCAACGAATGACCGGTGATTGCAAATGAAATGAATGGAATTGTGTCATGGCAAGTTTGCCTATCACGTGATAAATTATTTAATGACAATGTAGTATACGTTCTTGTATACATATAACAAAAACATATATTGTTATTTTTAAAACTTCGCTTATTCTTTAAAAACATGCGCCTTTAAAATGTCTGCCTTCTGCTATAACAATATTTTTTGTATGAACCTTATACTTTCCATACTATTTTGTTTTATTTAAGCCAAAAAGTAGGCAAATTTAAATTGAATTGTAGTTTTTCAATTGAAGATTAAGCTTTTTCAGTAAGAATTGCAGCCCAAAAATATAATTTAAAAATCGACCCATTGTTATGGGCTTTAAAACCCATCGTTATCTATTGATAAGAGAGGGCTGTGTCTTTCATAGGCTGTTTAAACATTGTGATAAATGAATATTCGATGTCCAATTGATCAATTGGCTTAGTGTCGTTATCAGGGCGTCAATGTGACTAGCTCAAGTTGAATTTGGTCTTAACCCGTTTTGAACATGTGGGAAATGATTTTTTAAAATTGGTAATATATAAAATGAATTAAAATGAAATTTGTAAAATTGTGCTTAATTGAAATTAATAATAACCAAATGCCAAAAAATAGAGACTCAATTAAAGAAAATAGGGGTAGCTCTAAACTTATTTTTTAAATGGTTAATCCCCAGACATCACATAGAGGGTTAAGGATCCAAATCATATAAAAGGCCCACATCGTCAGAAGTTGCTAATAGTTGAGTAATAACAACGAAATTATGAAGTATACCATTCTTGCCTTTGCCGTGTGCCTGCTTTGCGTGAGTTTGCTCTTTAAAAAAATAAAAATTAGTTGCATATACTAACTACTATAAAATTGAATTCCAGGTAAATGCATTGGTTGTGCCCTATCCCAGGGAGGACTCCTCGCCGGACCTGATCGACTTGTCCGATGGCGATGTGGCTGTTGAGGACTTCTTCTTTCTAAATAAAATCTACAAAGCCTTAAAGATCGCTTTGCGCAGCATCAAGGGACTCAATTGCGTCCTCAAGTGGGTGGCGGGCATCGAGGATAGTGCCAAGTTGTTCAACAGGAATGTGCTCCTTTGTGGCGCCACCGCCAGCAAGGAGGTGACCAATCTGATCAACGCCAATTTGAATATTATTAGCACCTGCAACGACATCATCAATCTGAAGACGAACGTTTGCGTCCTGGCCGAGGGTGAGGAGCCCAACATCACCAATAGCTGCTTCGTGAATACCCTTCGCAAGGTTTGGTCACTGAAGAAGCAAATCGACAAGGCCGTCAAACTGGCCAAGAAGATCCCGCAAACCGGTCCGAAGGCCGCCGTCTGTGTCAACGATGCCGTCAACACCCTGACCACCTACTACACCGCCTTCCCCCAGAACATGATCACCTGCTCCCAGCTCACCTCTTAAAGAGTTCGATTCCCACTCCCACAACCAATTCAAGCATGCAATAAAAAATCTGTGATTAACACAACTTTTGGGTTTTTATTATTTGGCAGAAAAATATTGTATTCCATTAATTTTTAAGGCGGCTTTTCGTGATCGAAAAAAATGATTTATCAGACTTAAAATTAAACTGAATTTAAAAGAACACATGGAAATAGACTTACAATAGTACTCAGTTATCAAATAGTTAATCCTAAGATATCATACCAAAACTTTCCGTATCATAACATAGGTTGGCTTTGTTCTTTATCAAATATATAAGTGGTTTGACTTGAAAAATGGGTGGAAATTCCTACCTTTTCACCATCTATTCCCTGTCTATATATTATATTAATGATATCGGGTGTCTATTAGCCCCGATTTTTCGTGCTTATGGTAAACTTAAAGTAGATTTTAGCTGTCAAATTAATTTTTTTTTTTACTTAGATGAGAAAACGAACCCAAGTCTATTAATGTTTATTATGAGTATTTTTTTTCAATGTGTTTTTGTAGTGCGAATAAACTTACCGAAAAACCTACAATCACGCTTTAGCATTGATAAAATTTGAAGTGTGGCAAAAACAACATTATCAAATAGATATGATCATATTGGCTTAGAGCACTGATTCAATGAACGTAACTTATACAATATGTTCATAATTACAGATTTTTTTGCCTTTTATTTATTTCATAATTTATTATGTTAAGCTTTCTTTGTAATTGGCATAGGTAATTCCAGAGTTAGATCTTATTTTATTACACCCAGATAAAAAACATGGTTCATCCAAATATTTTCGGTACTAATTTATGGAAAATTTTAGTTTCAAATTAAAAAAAAAATGGAAATCTACAATTTCTCCTATTAGATAAACAAATTTAATATGTTAATAATTACATTATCATGGTTTTATTTCTTTTTAAGTAAGTTTATATTTTTAAAAACAATGTTACCTTCAAGTATTTTAATGTTTAATTTTACTAGGTGGTTTTTCTCTGGGTGTATATTGAGCAGGTGTCAGTTAACAGAGATTGGTGACTTTTGCAAGGGTTTTGTTTTGGTGGCCGACTCTAAAATTAAATATCGCGGTTTTCCTGGGAGCAACAGTCAACCGGAGATTGTGCAGGTGCAGCATAGAGAATGTGTCCAAGATATGGACGTACCTATCTGGGGGCGATCTCTTCGAGCTATCGGAATCGGCACCACCCACTAAAAGAAGCCCCTTGGCTATCTCTTCTTCGGCGTCCACGCTGCATAGATAATGCCAAATTAGTTTCGGACTTTGGGTGGCGTTAATTAAACCTACATACCAACGCATGGCATATTCATCTTCGACAGTATTTGTGCAAATCAAAACATTCGAACCGCCAAATCGCCACTTCACTGATACGGCTCCCGTGGATCTTCTATATAAAACAACCCCACGGATCGGTCAGCAAACATTCGCCAGTGAAACCATCCACCAGCAACATGAAAGTGATCAGCCTGTGCCTTCTGGTTGTGGCCTCGGCCAGCTTCATCCTGACCACCGCCAACGTAAGTCGGCCGGTTTCTTATTTAAAAATAAAAAAATAATAAAAAAATACCAAGTGCCAGCAGTTGATAAAGCCAAATAAAGTGTAGCAAAAAGCCCAAAAAAAAATACGTTGGTATAAACAAAAGTTTCTTTTTTTTACTTTTTTTTTTTAATAAAACGATTGGATGATATATACTTCTGTGTCTTTCAAAAGTATACAATTTTTAATGTGTTGTGATACCAGTTATAAAAATTTATTTTTAAAATACTATTTTTAATATTTTGATAAAAAAGTGTTTTAAAAATTATGTTCTTCGTAAAAGTGATTCTTTTTAACAGTCTCTTGTTGGATTTCCCCCCCAGTAGCTAATCATTTCTTAATTTCTTTTAAGGCCAATGCTGTGGGAAACTTCGAGGACTTCGAGGCCTTCACCGATGTTGAGCTTGAGGAGCTGATCGCCGAGGAGATGCTGGACCAGGAGAACGACTTCATGGACGTCGAGCAGCATGGCTTCGTCAGCGGCTGCCGCAAGGTTCTGTTGGCTGGCTACAAGGGCATCAACGGCACCAAGTGTATCGTCGAGGAGGTGGCAGAGGTGCTGCTCACCTGCACCAGGTACGTGGACGCCGTCACTTCCTGCACCGGCGCCATTCCCCAGGACGTCCAGGCCATGTTGGCCACTGTCAAGAAGATGATCGGCACCGGCAACCAGATCATCAACTTGAAGTCCCAGCTCTGCGCCAACACCTCCACCAGGGGCGCCGTGTCCTCCACCAAGAACTTCTTCCACTGCACCTTCAAGGCCTTCTGCGCCACCATGTCCATGGTGCGTAGCATGAACGTGGTGATCAAGCAGGCCAGCCGCCTGCCCCCCAACACCGCCGCCTGCTACGTCTCGGCCACCAAGGACGTGGTCGCTGGCTGCAACGCGTTTGTGCCCAACATCAACTCCTGCATCGCCCACATGACGTAAGCGGGTGTCCACAAGTTGGCAATAAAACATGAGATTATGAGCAAAGCAATGGTACTTCTTTTTAAGTATAGGGGGTCTCTCGGTCTGGGGTTTTCAGAAATGCAAAGCTTAAAAGAATGAATACCTATCTTAAGACTTCAAAAAGAGGAAATTCCCAAAAACAAAATGGAATTACAAAAATGTGCCAAAAATATAAGTGTTTCCAGTCGACTAAGAATTGTATCACGAATTTAGGGCATGGTATGGCATTATACTATTTTCTTTGTTATTGAAAAAATAATTTTATTTTTGGAGCTTTAAACAAGCTCAACGATATATATATTATTTTATTGAACAGTTAAACTATGCCCAGGAAAAAAAAACTTGAAACCTTTGAAATTATATATGTATTTATTGATTCATTCGTTCGCTTGTTTATTCATAGATGTAGTATGTATTTGTGTATTTATGTAATTAATAATAATATTGTTTGAGCCGCGTATATAAAAACAAATAACAATAAAAAAATGCTTAGCCGAGACAATTAAATTAATGTCATTACTTAATAAATTCAAGCCGAGTCACACAAAAAAAAAGTACAATTATAGTTCGACATTAAAAATGATAAAAATACAACACCGAAATAAAACTCAAGGACATCAGTAAAGATTAGATATATACGGGTTTTCTGCCCCCCTAGGAATAACAATATTCTTTTTGCCAAAAAAAAAAAAAAAACAAAACGTTGAGTACGATTTAGGCGTAATAATAGGGGTTATGATAATGCATATAGTACAATGTAAGTAGCTAGTAACTTAGGCTAAGTTTTTATGGTTTATATTTAGGGTATCTCCTTTTAATGATTGCACATGCTTTAAGTTATTCGAAAAAAAAAAACAAAAAAAATGCACCGCTTAGAAGTTGAGTCATGGGCTGGATTTGGATTGGATATTGTGGTGTTCAGATCAGGCTGAGGCGACTGTTGGTCTTGCGCAACTGGGCGCGCCACGGAATGATGTTGTCCTCCTCCTCCTCGCCGTGTCCCTGACTGCCCTCCGAGGATTCGAGGAGCTCCTGGACGCCACCGACGGCCTGCTCCTGATCCTGATCAGCACTTTTTAGATCGCCATGGTTCTCCTTGTTGCCCAACTGGTGGAGTTGCTGTTGGAGCTGCTGATGCTGCTGTTGGAGCTGCTGATGCTGATGCTGCTGCTGCTGCTGCTGCTGTTGGAACTGGATCTGCTGGTAGTGCTGCTCCATGCCGGCCAGATTGATGTTGATGTTGTCGATGGACATGGCGCGATTCTTCAGCCGCCAGGTGTCCGCCACCCGGTTGTTCTCCTCCACCTTGGGCGTGTAGATGGCCGCCCTAGAAGAAGGTCAGACAATTGAGGCCAGGGGTCAGGAGACTCCCCACTAGCCGCCGGCACTCACACCCACTTACTTCAGCTTGTTCTCCGTCTCCTCGCGCCGTGCCAGTAGATCCCGCTTCCACTGGGGGATCTGGGACAGGCGGCGCGACTCCGCCTCCTGGGCCATCCGCTCCTCGAAGTCCTTCTTGGCCCGCTCGGCCGCCTTCTTGGCCATCATCTGGCGCTTCCAGTCGGGTATGGCGTTGCCGGCCTGGTCCCGTTCCGGTATCTGCAAGTAGATCTTTGACCCGCCTTCTTAGCCACCGTCCTGTGGGCACTTATGCGATGACCAAAACTCACCTGATCCACGTAGTTGTTGCCCGAAAACTGCTTGGTGATCTCCATGTAGTGCTCCGAGTCCATCCGGCTGGCCATCTGCTGCTCCACCTTCATCTTCTTGATGCCGGGTATGTCCTTGGAGATCTTCAGCTCGGCAATCAGGTCGGACTTGAGATAGGTGTCCGTGCTGGAGGTCAGGCACTGCATGCTCAGGCTGCGAGCGGGCATCTGGTAGGGCTTCGGCACCTTCTGCGTGTCCGTGCGGCGCAGCTGGAAGGGATTGCAAATGGGTTTGCATTAGGTATGTGTGATAATTTATTGTTTTTAAATAAATCAAGTAAGTGGCTGCTCTAGATGTCCGTTGTTACAACTCTAATGGTTTAACTTGAAAGCGTTAAATGGTTAAAGGAAAATGTTAAACATTCCTAGAGACTATGTATTCGTTTACATAAAAAACTACTGGAAAAGGTTGAATTTGTACAGTTTTTTTTTACAAAATGTAAGAAGTGGTTGTGTATTTTCAACATATGTATAAATTATAAGAATAATATATGTATATAAATATAAAATATAAATGTTTTAGCAAAAATCGGCTTTATTTTAACTACTATTTTGAAGTTATTTTGAAAAGAGTTTTTTAATAATATTTTTTCTAATAAATCTGGCAAGTGTTTATAATTTTTAAAATAAAAAAAATTGTTTGAAAACTTAATTTAAAATCTGGGAAATTGCAATTAAAGTCTTGGTAGTTAAGCACATATATTGTTAGGGAAACACTGCAATTAAATGTGTTTATAATTTATAATTTTTAAATATCGATTGGCTTTGGAATTGGTATTGGGATTGGAAACATCGCTCACCTGGACGCTGTTCAGATCCTGTATGGAGATGGCCGAGAGGGGCTGGTGCTGCTTCCTGGTGGCCGTGTCCTGGCTGTTGGGCGCCGATCCGTGCGGCTTCTTGGGCTTGTGCGACTTGCCGGACATGGTGACATCCTGGCCGCCCGCCCCGCCCATCGGCGGACCCATCATGGGCGGCTGCGGCGGCAGCATGCCGTGGGGCAGGGGCGGCGGCGGAGGCGGCAGCGGCGGCTGCTCGCCCATTCCATGCAGCTGGTGCGGATGGGGGTGGTGCGGATGTGGGTGGTGCGGATGCGGATGCGACTGCGGATGCTGCGAGTGGAGCTGCGAATGGTGCACCTGCTGCTGCTGCTGCTGGGCGATCTGTATCTGCATGTAGTCCTCCGTGTCCGTGGAGCTGTGAATTAAAGTTGGGTTTCTAATTAGGGAGAGATCTTGGTCTTGATTTTGGCCACTTTCACAGCAAAATGGCTAATGATTGGGTGGTGGGTGGTGGCTAGTGGACAGTGGCTAGTGGTTAGTGGTTAGTTAGTGAACAGTGGGCGGACCTGCGCCAGGCGTGGCGTGTGCGCAGTATCATCTTCGGATTGCAACTGAGTTGCACTGCCAGCTGCAACTGCGCAACTGTGGCAAGAAAAGTGGCAGGCCGCAAAGTGGCACGCATAAAATTTCATGCACTCTTGAGCGGCAGAGGAAGTGGCCAATCTCTCAGAAAAAGTGCTGGCAATTTAGATAGTTTACCACTCTTTGCTTTGTATTAATGATTTTCCATTTTAAACATTTTTGTATCTCAAATAGTCTGGATAATTAAATCTATTTTAAATATAAATTAATAAAGTTCAAATGCCTACACCACATTCATTTATACTGATCGGTGAAACAAAGCTTTAAGTATAGTAACGAAAAACTATACTTTCTACCTTTTTGTATTATTTTTAAATTATAAGGAATTCATATACCAAGAAAAGAATTATTTTTTAATAAACGAGAAGGGTTACTTATTATTATTCAAATTCAGTTAACAGTTTTTTAAGTTTGATTCAAAATAACTGGTGTTTCTATAATCTTAAACAGCCGACATCACTGAAATCTAGCCTTCTACTATCTGCTGAATTAGAGTAATTGAAAATTTAATAGATTGCAATAAAAACAATAGAGTACCAGAGAAAATGTTTTCAAAATTATAAAAAAAAATATTTGAATACTAAAAATTAGCCAGTTAATTTGTTGTAGCCAAAAGGCGGCATCACTGAGATCTAGCCATCTGCTAGCTGCTAATTGCCCAGCGGCAGCCAAGCGTCTTTGCAGCCATGTATCTTATTTTTTATATGTTATATTTTCTGTTGGATTTTGGCTAATTGAGGCGAGGCAACTGTACCGTCGATACTAATTATAAAAGCATCTGCACGAGATGTTCAGCCAAATTAATTCGGCTGCCATGTGCTAATTGAAAGTCAGGGGATGGAGAATGGTGGATGGACTATGGAGGATGGATAGGGGATATATTGGGGGATAACCACTCACCGGGCGGAGGATGGACACGAACGCTTGTCGATGCTGATGCTCTTGAGATACTCGGACGGCTTGATGAGATGCGTGACGCCGTCTTGTGATTTATTGGGAAAACTGGGCGGCACAAACGGCAGCACCAGCTGCTTGTTGACCAGATTGGGTCCGCCCGTCCGCTGTCCGCCGGCCAAGTGGGTTTCCCCGTAGATCTGCTGCTGCTGCTGGGTGAGCTCGTAGTGGTCCTCGGCGGAGGAGCCACCTCCATACAAGCTGGGCGTGTACTGATGATGCTGGTTGCTCTGATAATGCGGCTGCTGATTGGGATAGCTTCCATTTCCATTTCCACTTCCATTTGCATTTCCATTGCCCCTCTGACCCTTAACACCCTCTGCATATCCATAAAAATGGGCATTGCTATTGTTGGTTGCTCCAGGAGCAGTATGATTTCCATTGCCATTTCCATTTACACCTCCTCCGGATCGGGAATCCTCCGGACTGGCGGCACTAACTCCATTTGTGCTGCTGGCATTGAGCAGCTTGGCTTTCTTGTTCGCTGGAATTGAACCAATTTATTTATAAGTTTTGTGGGTTAGCAGTTATCAGTCTGACTCTGGTCATGCTAACTTGAGCAGCCAGCAACTGAGCAACAGAAAATGCAGAAAATACAGAAACTACGAAAACCCCACCACAATGGATCGCTGCGTAGGCGCCTTTCACCAGACGGAGCACTTGGAGGAGTTGGAGCCCCAGTTGCATACGAAATACGAGCATGGGCATAACTAAATCAAATAAATTTTCATTTAGACAGTAGTTTAACGGCAGTGACTAAGTGAAGCTGACTCAGGAAATGACCAATAATCAAACTATTTAATATAATATTTACGATGCGAATCTAAATTAAGGAAATTTTAATTACATTTGTTATGTGAAAGTTTTATGAACTCGTTTTGATATTATATATTCTGTTGGTTAAAAAATGGTCTTATTGAGTCATGACACAATTTTGTAATGAATGTTTTAATGTCTCTTACAAGCGTGAAACTATATTAACGAATTTGTAACATCATTTATTATGTATTCTTTTGGTATTTAAATGGTCTTGTTGCAATTAAAATACAAGTGTTTAAAACAAAATTACATATTTTCCAGCATTAGCAAATATATTTTTTTATGTTTGCAAATACATAAAAATAAATAAAAAACTTCAAAGTTAATTGGGGCTAAAATATGATTACTAATTGCTTACAGATATGTATAATCGTGTATTTGATTTAGACGGGCCAGACAAAGCTGCAGAGCAAAAAGTTCCATAATGGTGAAGATAAGTGGGCCAACTTAAGGGTGTCTGAGATTAGGAATGTCTACAAATGATAAGCATTCAAATGTGCCTTTGATTGGGGCTAAAAGTCCACACAATTTTTGGATCGAACCTCGTGGCAGACATACATAAATAACAAGTTTAAAGTATTTTCATAGACATATTTGTTCCAATTTCATATTTTAATCTATGCTACAAATTATGTAGATTATTTTCCTTATTGCTCCGCTCAATCTAGCCCAAATCGAATGGAAAGCTTGCAGTTTCCTGGGAAATTAGTTTGATAGTTTGATGATTATCCCCACACACGGAAGAATAGCTCCCTTGCCATTGCCATTGCCATTGCCATTGCCATAGTCGTTGTCGTGGGAGTATCTACATAAAAATTGAATTAGCCGCAGTTTCCATGGAAGCCGCGTATGCAATTTCCAGGCAGCCAGTTAATTGGCCAAAACCAAGACCCAGACCACGATCTAAACCCGATCGCGCCGAGTCCCCAACTTTCACGGCCTCGTGGCAACCCGTTTGCACGGCGATCATTACGTGGTGGCTGGTGCCGATTCATGGCTGCACTCTTATGGCCAAACCACTCGCAATCGAGTCCAGCCTGTTCGGCACTGAATTTATATTTATTCGAACTGATGGAGAAAAAAGAGCGAACGAAATGCACATTTTTTCACATGTCCCCACACATTTTATCTATTAATTTGTGCAGAGCAAAGCGGTTTGCACTTGTCAAGTCCGCGGTGAAATTCGAAATTGGAGTTGATGTCCAGTTCGGTTTTGTTTGCTGTTTTACGAGTGCAATGCCTGATACTTGGCCTTTAAAAATGCAACCAAAAATTGTTTTTAAAGCTTTTTCAAAGATAATAAAATTTACTGCATTTTTAACTTAAGATTGTCTTTTATTTAATAAAACTAAAATGAGTCTAAAATTAAAGATAATCTTATGCTTAAGATTTCCCACATGTTGATGATTCTTAAGCATTAAATTGCAATCTAGTTAATCATAACAGTGAAAAGCTCTACATTTTTAGCTGTAGCAATTTTTGCAACTGCAAACTGAGCAAAGAATTAAAAATGACTGTATTGAGTTTCAATGACAAAATTAATTAATATTTGTGTTTTTTTTTTCTTGATTTAAGAAAGAAGAATTTCGGACCTTTAGAATAACGATGAGGAAAGAAAAGGAATTTTATTAGTATTACTCAGATATATATGCAAATAACTATTTATACCTTTAGTAAAATGAACAAGAATTGATCACTGTTTTTATTGAATTTAAATAAAAAAAAAAGAAGGCAATGCAATTTGCATTTATATTAGTTATTCTAAAGTACCAACAGCATACAAAGTTAATAATTTATACTGACATATATCACAGATCATTGGATTGGATTTGCAGAACTTAACAGGGGTTTGGAATCGGATTAGATAAGATTCATCACAATATATGTTTACCACTTAAATGTAAAAACACTTCACAAGCTATATCCTTTCGATATCCATGATTATATAGCATTTTTTGGGGATCACTTACACCGAAAAATATCGAACCGATGAAAGCTGAGCGTGAAGTAATTTCGACGCGAGTTCTTGTGCATCTTGACCGAGCCCAGCATGTTCATTTTGTGCACTGCCTATTCAAATCAAGCACATTCTCAAGGGTTTTGGGCTAGCGCGTGAATTGATGGCCGGAAAAGCGGAAAATCGGAAAATCGGGGAAAACTTGACGATGTTGCCTTGGCGAGCTCCGTTGGCAGCCTGAACTGGGTTCAAGCCATCGCCAAAGTTATTCACCCAAGACGACGACGACGACGACGACGGATCGTATCGAATCGGATCGCATTGGCTCCAAAAGAGAGTGAGACCACTGCGCCTCGCAAAAAACACGTTCACTTTCGTGGGTAAAAGTTGCGCAGATCCACGACCCGATTGCCAGCCAAGCACTGGGGGCGTGGCACATGTGGGCGGTGGTGCGGGTGGTGGTTCGTTGGTCGCCAATTATTATGGTGGCCAAATATTTGTGTGTGTGTGGAACACTCGCAGCTTGTGGCTGGCAAATTGCTTCCTCATCGCAAATCAGGGATGCCATGTGTCCAGTGTATATGGTATATGCATTTTCTTTCGAAGGCCTCTAACCCAACGACAATTGACAACAATGTTGGTTCAGACACTTGAACAAAAAAGGCCAAAAATGCCACACTTTTGAAAATGTGTAATTTATAGCAGAAAATTAACCTCTTAAAAACCTATTCTCGGAATATTATTTTATGAAGTATACCTGCTGAGATGTCAAATAAATCTCTGGATATTTTGGAAACTGGTTTTACCATTTTTCTGAATATTATATTAAGCCAATGTTACAAACATTGTAATAGTGAAATGAATATTAACAACAACTTTTAAGTTGTTTAATTTCTAAAACAATATTGTATGTCAAGTGATTGTAACTTACAAAAAAAACAGAATTTTTTTGTATACATATTAAATTTATTTAATAAATATATTTTCAATGTTTCTATTGAGCTAGGCAAGAAAATGTATAGATTGTGCATAAATCATTTTGCCGAGTGTGGCTCAAAACTCATGACTTATGCTTTATACGGCAGTCAAGTGGCTGGGATTGTTTTCATTGCTGGCACTTCCACTTTTTCACGTTTCCACTTTTCCACCATGCATCCCGACTTCCACTTCTTTGTTTTGGCCACATTTTCCACGGATCTTTGCCGCCTTATCATGTGAACGTCGGCTCAATTGAAGCCTCTCTCCACCAACCGCCTCTTTCACCCCCTTTTACCCCCTCCTACCCCTTTCTCCATTTCTCCTGCTTCATTGGACATAATGGGCAATTAACAAATGGAAAATCGGAGCCAACACATGTCAAACATGGCAGCTATTATTCGCATTTTTCAATTTTTTTTCGTTTTTGCTTCTGTAGTTACGACTTTTGTGGCAATTAAGTAAGGCCCGATATTTATTGTGTGATAATGAGGGGTATTGTTTTTAATGTCTGCAATTCGAGGAGGAAAACGGCTATTTGGATTTTTAACTAATCATTAGCAATGGTATCCTTAGGTCTAAAGTGTTGGAAATAGTAATTGATTAAAAAAAACTATGTGTTATGACTGTAAACATAAACATTATTGAAGAGGGTAAACTTAAATTTTAACGAAGTTGATTTTTAAATCAAGCAAATAAGTCTCAAGTGTTTGTTAATACCTTGTTCACTCATCTTAAAGCAAGCACACTAATTTCCTTACTAGGTGCATTAAAGTTTGCCAAACTGACGACATGATTAGTGTAGCTTTGTTAACACAACAATTACCGCACACTGCTTGAAAGCCAATACTTCAATCAAGATGTAACCATTATCCCACCGAATGGACAGCCTGAAAACTACCACTGAAAGATCAGGTTCTCCTCGGGCAACTTGTTTCTGTCTTTTCCCACTGCAGGGCACACACTCCACTACCAAGCTGAACATGACTGGCGAATTTCCCCTAATTGATCAATCAAGGCGGACAAGTGGACCCTGGACACTGGATACTGGACACTGGACACAAGTCACAGGCCAGTGACGATGCGGAACCCCCATTGATATTGCCGAAGTTCAAAGACCTGGCGAACGGTTGCGGAACTTTAATTGATTAATATTTCCACAGCTTCTTGACGGGATGACTGCCCATGATCCTAGTGTGACTGCAACGATGAGACAGGAATCGGGAGACATGGCTTTTTCGAGGTTTCACTCCCGGGGCATTGTTTGCCCCCATTCCATGGAAAACAATCGAAGGATTCGGCCAAATCGGTGCTTCTGGCTTAGTCACTTTCACATCGCAGATGTGACAATCCAGTAGCTTGCGATCCTCTTCACACATATTTTTTGGATCTAAAGAGTCCAGAAAGAGCGTCGGATTGCCGGCGCTATAAATGATATAGGTGCTCTTCGTAATCAAATCATTTGGCTCTTTGATAGCCTGGCTTTGTTTGTCGCTGCTCATGGTACTTCTTCAATTTTGTAAGATACTCAATACCAAATCTATCTAGTCCAATTTGATAACAGATCCGGAAATTTCAAAAACTTTTTCGGAAGCCGAACGTAACACTTGTTCTCGAGTTGAGAAGCCTTCAAGACCTGACAGTTTTTTCATCTGTTACTCAGGGTATCGAAATCGAAAGAAATTTTCTTTACAAAACTGGAACATGATTAGAAAACAAACAGCCCCTTTAAATTTTTTTTACAATAAGTTATGAGGTTTCATAAATTAAGCACAATTCAACTATGCATAAATGCCTTTAGACAACGCCGTAAATTGGATAGTTCTTAAAATTGCACCCCAACTAGTGTACAATATTCACTAAATCTTTAAGACTTACCCGAAATGGTGGACATGGTGCGATTGTGGTTGCCGCGCACCAGTTCCGATGGCCTCAAGCTCGGCTCCTCGACCACCTCGAGTCCGGAATCCGAGTCAACGGCATCGGCGACTATGGGATTGGGAGCCGGAACTGGCGGAGGAGCAGCGACGGTGGCTGGACCCAGATTCGGTCCAAAGACATTCTTCTTGTAAATGCCATTGTTGGCATTCATGTTGTTGGACTGCTCGGCGTTCAAATTATTGCGCTGCTGCTGAGCAGGTGCCCCCAATGGTGGCGGCAAGGGTGGTGGAGGTGGTCCATTAACTTGGTGGGTAATACAATAAATTCAAATTAAATACGAGTTCCAAGCTTAAAAATTTGTGTCTTATTTTATAAATTAGTCTTTTAAAAATTTTCTTTGCGTTTAAAGAATGTTATAACATTGATTCTGATGTCTAAAAGTATGCAATAAAACTATTTGCACAATATGACAATTTTTTTTTTCAATTTTTTTAAAATAAGAAAATTACTTTCTAAAACTCTTTTGAGTAAAAATCAATCAATTGTTACTTTTAAGAGTGTTAATAATTTTAAAGTGATAAATATAGACTTTTTTGTATAAAGTACAAATATATGATTTAAATATATTAAATTAATAGTAATCAAAAAACAACTTTCCTAAGGGAAACAACTTACTATTTATAGTATTTATATTGTACTGATAGTTAAGGGATACGTTTTCATTATTATCAAGACTCACCCACAGCCAAATTTTGCATTGGCGGCGCCGAGGAGACCCGCTTGAGATTCCTGCTGCTCTGACTGCCGCCGTTCATGTTGCTCATGTTGCTGATGTTGTTGTTGCTGCCGCTGATGCTGTTGTTGCTGTTGTTGTTGTTGTTGTTGCTGATGGTCGAGGTATCCGCCAGATTGTTGCGGATCATGGAGTTCTTGTGCGTCTGCTTGGTCCGCTCGGCCACATCCTCCGGCGGACAGACGCTCTCGTAGGTGTCGCTCTTGATGCCGCCGTTCAGCAGCTGATTCTTCAGATTCACATTCTTCGCACTGTAGTTGTCCTTCAGCGAGGAGTCGTACTTGCTGCTGTGCAGTCCAATGATCGAATGCGACTTATTGCGATTCAGCAGGCTGTTATTGTTGTTGTTGGTCAAAGCGATGTTGCTGCTGCTGTTGATGATGTTGCTGCTGTTGTTCATGTTGCGCTTGTTGTTCAAATGCTGCATATATGCAAATCATTAATCTCATATATCATACAAACTACTTGGGTTTTTAGTTAAATATTAAAATGTAGGTAAACTCTTACATGATTGCTGTACTGCAGCACAATGTCCGTGCTCCTGGTGGAACTGGCACTGGCCGAACGCGAATGGGAGCCACTGTCCCTCGATCGCGAGCGTCCCACGTTGTATTTGTGTTGTTGCTGCTGCACGGCTTGGTGTTGCAGCTGATTTTGCTGCTGCTGTTGCTGCTGTTGCAACTGGTGCTGCTGCTGGTGCTGCTTGCGCGACTCCTCGCGCACCAAATAGATGTCCTCGTAGTCGTGATCCCCGCCGCCATTCTGATTGTTTGGCAGCCCCTTGTGCGGCTTATAGTTGTTGCTGTTGTTGTTGATGTTGTTCTTGATGTTGCCGCTGGCGCTGATGTTGCTTATATTGCTGATGTTGCTGCTGCTGCCGTGGCGATTGAAGCTCTGGCTGCGCAGCTGCTGCGGCTGCTGCTTCGGCGAGTTGAAGCTGGAGGAGATGGACACCGACTCGTCGGAGCCACTGCCCGCTCCACTGGAGCTGGAGTGGACGTCCGCCTGGATGGTCATGGCATTGCCGGCCTTCGACTGCATCAGCTGGTGCGAGTGTGAGTGTGAGTGGGCGTGGTCATGGCTCTTGCCGTGCTGCTTCACACTGCTGCTGCAATCGGAGTCCACGAACAAATCCCTCACGCGGTTGTAGATGATATCCTGCGGATCGTGCAGGAAGAAGGATTCACCGGAGATGCTGCCATTCGGCGAAGGCGTATTGTACATGCCGCCATTGCGCATGGGATTCACATACAACCCATCGTTGGGTAGCAGGGCACCACCACCTCCTCCTCCTCCTACTCCCCCTGCTCCCGAAGAACTATTCACTCCCGGATTGCCACCCAGAGAGGACGAACCATTGTATAGTTTCTCGGACGAGCTCCTCGATTGCTGGGAGTACAGGGCATCGCTGTTCTTCCTCGAGATTCCCATGCCCATGCCCATGCTCATGCCCATGCTCATGGCCATGCCCAGGCCCATTGCCGATCCTCCAGCTCCGCCTGTGATGGCCGGTGGATGCAAGTAGAATGGCTCCACGTCGGAGCTCAAAGTCGAGGAGGACTTGGACTTGATCGTATTGCTGCGACTCGTTTGCTTCGAGGAATTTGAGTTTGAGTTGCAGCTGCTGCTCAGGTGTTGCTGCTGTTGCTGGTGTTGCTGCTGCTGCTGCTGGTGCTGTTGCTGCTGCTGCTGATGTTGCTGGTGGTGTAGTTGCTGCTGCGACTTGTGCCTCTGCGAGCTGCTCTTGGCATTGTAATCCACCGAAGTGCCATGCTGAACCAAGACATTCAGGCACTGCAGCATAAAAAAGGGTTTTTTATACATTAAACTAATATATGTTGTACTCAAATGTAAAAGTGTAGATTTAAAACCCACCTCAACCTGCTGATTTTCTGCAGCATCGTTAATTGGCGATTTGCCGTACTTATCGAGGGACAATTTCGCTCCATGATTGAGCAACCAACGGACTACGGACAAATGGCCCCGGGAGGCGGCAAAGTGCAGGGGCGTGGCTCCATCGCCATCCCTCAAATTGGGATCCACACCTTGATCTTGGACCTATTAGAAAAGAAGAAAAGTAATATTGGGTAAATGCATTTAAAAACTTATAATTTAATTTATAGGGAAATCAAAACTCTGACAAATTGAAATGAGAAAACACTTAAAACCAAAACTCTGATAAATTCAAATGAGATTATTATAAAAAAATTATAAAAGTTTTCTATAGAAAAACTGCCGGAATACAACTTCATTATAGACTATAATAATGCAGGTAAAATTAAATATCTTTTTAAACTTAATTGATCGATTTTTGTACTTTGTTTGAGGATTCGGATTTCGATTGAAATAAACACATTATTATTATTAGTTTTTACAGAAAGGGGTCCAAGATACAACCCCATTCGAAACGATCGACGTATGTCTTTTTAGTGCGAAACACAACTGCCACGCCAGCCATGTTTATTATGGCTAATCCATCTGAAAGCCTAAATACTTCGTTTATGTCTTGGCGGGATGCTGAGTTATCTGTTCACTCACTGTCCACTCAACTGTCTCAACTGGCTCCTTGAGCCAGTGTCCACTAACTCAACTCAATGTCTTCCAGCAGCGGCTAAGTATTCCGCAGACGCCTGCTATGTGGAAAGTGGTTTGCCAGCCGTCAGGCGTTGTGGCCATAATGTAAACTATTTAGTTCAATTTAGAAAGGTGGATTTTCCACTGGCATCGCGCCTCTGGCGATGATCTTGAAAATGCATTCTGGCCAATTGGGGGGCCATTGTCAGCGTTGGTAAATCTTTTGCATAAGCAACTCTCTCTCTCTCTCTCAGCACCTTGGCCACCATACCCCTACTCCTCCTGGTCATCCACCTCCTCTTCAGCCGGACGCATTTCCCGATTGATAAATGGCACTGGCCTGGCGACAAACTGGCCGAGAATCCCACTCGAGAACCCCGTTAAAGCCACCGAAACAGGACCCACAGAAACTAGCAAAAAGAGTCAACTACTAAGCCACACTGAACCAAAATAACACTATTTAATTATCATCTTGAAAAGGGTATTACAATTTACAAGCATCTGCTACCTCTATTGAAAAGCATCGAAATATATTTAGAGTGTTGCAATATCGAAATATCCTATGTCAAAACAATATATAATTAGATAAAAATGTTAATAACTTTTGTGATTTATCACTGAAAATAAATTCTTGTCGCAAAAGTATATCAATCGTTGTTCTGAAATAACTCTATTTGAAAGTTTTTTTTAATTTTATTGAATTTAATTTTTGAAACTGCCTAATCTAATTAGTTATAAGTAATAAATAGACTACTTTTGTCGGATAATTTATTTATAAACACGTTAATGAAAACTGAATTTAGTGTTTTTTTGCAATACATGCTTGTTTTAATAACAGCAATCTGTCCCCAATAAAACTAGTGTTTTTCGCCAGTGCCGTTGACTCTGGCAATTGACCCGCATTGCCTGCTAGAGTTGGCCAAGTTGGTCGTGTTAGCCATGCTAGCAGTTTGCAGTTGGAAGCTTGCAGATCGGCTAAAGGCCGAAATTTAAGCGGAGCACTCACCATCCATTTGAGGCAATCCAAGCAGCCCATTTGTGAAGCGGCATGGATCGGTGCCATGCCGTCGCGTGCACGGACGTACAAAGAGCCGCCGGCCTCGAGCACCAGAAACTTGAGCACCTCCAAGTGGCCCTCCTGCGCCGCCAAATAGACGGGCGTGACATCGTTGTCCATTTGCGTATTGGCGCTGCAATTTGTCGAAAAGAAACCGAAAACATTCTCATTAATTGCCATCCAGTTAGGGCATAAAAATAAAGTGTTTAATGGGCAAAAAGTTGCACTGAAAATTGGCCAAAAGTGTTCTCATTTCAAAGACCTATCATTGGCAATCATACATATGTATATAACACAATATATAAATAACTGCAGTTAATCACTGGAAACGCACTGGGTCACTGGAAAATCTTCTCGGCATTTTCCTCTTCTTTGACCGGTTTTCCACTCTTTTTATTGCGGAATATCATTGATCGATCGATTACAAAAAGAGTGGAGATGGTAGGCAGAGATTAATCAACTCCGCCATTATTGGAATGGTAATCTTTGGAGAATGTGTGGGAAAAGTTATTCACCGATCTGTCAAGGCGATTATATTCCCATTAAATGTCCACGGCCATTGATCGAAATTGGGTAACAAATTCGGAGATTAACTCGTAATCGGTATGGATGCAGTGACGTTTGTTATGTGCTTTTAAATTTATTATGTTTATAAGCAAACTAGAGTTGCAATTAAACAGAAGGTTTATTTCAACACGGGCTTTTGAAACATGATATGTAAAGTATTAAGTTTCCACAAGTTATGTTTTTATGGTAAAAATCTTTGATTGATTTTTGACCATTGAGTGAATTGAAAACAATTATTTTAATAGTGAATAAAGATAATACATAAAGATTTAATTTATATATAAAATCTGAACACACATTTGAACACACCAATATATAAGAGGTTTCTTAATGGTTTTTAAATTATTTGATATACCTATTAGACACCAATATATAATAACTTCCTTAACAATTATTATATTATTTGCAATCCGATTATAGTACCCTTTTCCTTGAAATAAATGTTTTAAAAAAAAATGTCATTGAAATACTTTCATAGTCCAAAAAATTATGTTTTTTGTGGTAAATCTTACACAGAATATATATTCTATTATTTAATGGTAAATAATTTTTCGTTTTATTGTTATTGTGTGTAGACTGTAAAATATTTTTGGATAATTTGAAGAGTTTTCTATTCTTGGGTCTCCCATTTTTTAGGGCTTTGGTATAATCATATAAAGTTTATAATAATATTTATATACATTATATTTAAAATGTTTCTGTAATTTTTAGGTGGTCATCCTTATCACTCATGATAAATTTCCCCTTGTTGTGCCCCACCTGACGACGCTGCGTCGGTTGTTCTGCTCCTTCCGCCCCACGCCGCTCATCATGGGCGTGGCCTCGTCATCCTCGTTGGAGTCCTGATCCTCGTCGTCTTGCATTTGCTGGCGCACCACCTCCACGGCGGCCTTGCGATGGTGATGCGACTCCATTTGGGTATCCTTCTGCTGATGGTTTTGTTGCTCCCTATCCCTTTCCCTATCCCTATCCCGATTCCGATCTCTATCCCTATCCCGATCCCGTTCTTGCTCCTCGTTCCTGGAATCCTGGAGCTCCTCGATGAGCGTGGCAACGGCTGGGGGATTACCCTCCTCGAGCTCCGATCCCGTGCTGCTGTGCACACTGCTGCTCAGGATGGCGGTCGTTACTTCCGTGGCGATGATCGTGTGGATGTCATTGTTCGACTTGGACTTCTGCTTGCTGCGACGGTAGGAGGTCAGGCTGGTGGTCATGCGACCAAGGAGGCCCTTCTTAACGTTGATCGTGGAGAAGTAGCTGGAGGAGGAAGTGGGTTGGCATTGGTTTACGGGTGACACAAGCTTTTGGTGTTCAAGTAACTGGGGGGGGACTGTGGGGTTGTGTGTGTTTGAGTGGATCTTTCTTTCAACATGTATGTTTTTTTTTGTTTTTTTTTAAGGGTTCAATGGCAGTGCGCTTTGGTGCTCATGGTCATGGTTTGCTTTGGTTTGGTTTGGTTTGATTTTTTTTTATTGGTGGACTTTAATTTATTTGCCTGGGCTTACCGTTCGTTCGATTTTCACTTTCGTTTGTCACAGCGTTTTTTTTTTTTTTAATTTTCCGGTTTTTCAATATCTTTGATTTTCCTTGTACCGTTAAGCACACTTACACACACTTACACACACTCACACACACTGGAGCGAAAGAAAATGAGTTCGATTTATGGAACTGGTTGAGGAAAAAACACTTAAATGTCTTGATTTGCATAGCGAGTTTTTGGTAGCGGTCTTTTGTTTTTCGTTTTTTATGATTTTTTGTTATGGATCATATACGGCCGGACAGAAGTACCTGCTGAAACCGAAAGTCTGCATTTTACCGACAGCTCTCTGCGGTGGCTGAGCTGTGATTAAACCCTCGATGCTCGATCTGCTCGACAAACTTCTGCTTCTTGCCTGCATATATAATATATGTCTATATAACTATATGTACAAAACTTTTTAGGTGAAATTAACGCTTAAAAGCGAAACAAAAAAACGGCCAAGGGGAGGAGGTTTTCTCTGGGGCGAGTTACGCCTGACTCCCAGTCTGAAATCTGCACTTGTCTTGGCACTTGGTCTGCCACTTGTGTTGCTGCCGTACATGTTGCTCGAGTTGCTCAAGTTGCTGGTGATGCTGGTGTTGATCGAATTGCTCGTACTGCTGCTGTTACCATTTAGCTTGGCCTGGCTTTCCACACAAGCCACAGTGGGGCAAGAGTGGGTGTGGATCGCTTCATCCAACGGGAGAATTATAATGGCCACTGATCACCGTGATCACGGCAATTTGGCCATCGCCAAAATTACAGGCCACCAAAGGCATACGTTTGGTCAAGCTTTTCAAACTTCAAATTGCCCCATAGTCGCAGCTGAGAGCTGAGTCAGGAAAATCGCTCACTCGGGTCTATTTTGTGTATAATACTGTTAAGTGAAATAATTGAAATCTCTTTTGTGCTTTATAAGACACAATAAACACTTTAATTGTTGTATCTTTTCGGTGAACTACTTCCTTTTGTAGAATCAGTTTTTAAACTACACAACTTATTAGCTTTTATTGTTTATATAAATAAATAATAAATTACAAATCCATATTTTGGACTATTGAAGGTTCTGATTTTTAGGAAATTATTTATAATTTATATTTATATTATATTCTTATTAAATCAGTCCTATCACATTATATATTTATTTATAATTTATATTTAAATTTTATTTCTACGATTACGTATTTCCCTACAACTAAAAATTTATAGAATTTACTTTAAATGGATTATTGAAATTTAAAAGTTTTGTCTTGTAAAATAAAATGTATATTCTTTTAAATTGTGAGTTTTATTTAAATATTAATGGGGTTCTAAAACTTCTTTACATTAAACTTTTGATATATCTCTGTTATCGAAACTCCCACTAATATGTTTACGAGAAAACTAACTTTTGTAATAGGTTTCTCCAACTTTTGGTAAATCTGTGCCATAGAATTGATATCCAAACCCAAGTTTAGCCCATGTCCCACGGTGCTTTCGCCCCAATGTGCTCCAAAAGATTCGGGGGCCGAACGGAGGCGTCGGAGGCGATGATGATGATGATGGGTATAGTGTACAGTGTATAGTATATGGGTACGGATACTAGTATCTGAGTGTCTGTTCGCTTAGTCAACTGGCTTACGACTTCATGGATATTGCGCACGGCAGTGGAGTTTGGCTTTGGCTTTCTTCGTCCGACTTCGGACTACTTGTTACATTTTCCAGCTTTTCTCGCTTAGAAATGAATTGTAAACCAATTAATGTTGATTTTTCATCTTTATCTCCCTCGGTCTCTCGTCTATTTAGTTTTCGTATTCGTATCTTGTGGCTTCTTTAGTAGGTGAAAATACAGTAAGAAGCATATACTACTACTATATTCCCAATATTTTTTTCTCTTTTTGTGTTTCGGTTTTCGTTTTGCGCCGCCATGTCTTGTTTTTTCCTCTATTTGCAATCTAATAATTATTTTTTAATTTATTTAATGTGTCTGGGGGCCGAGCAGAAAATGGAATTAAAAAGCGAAATAATTGAGGCGAAGCAGGAGCCTTGTTAGAAATGCCAGTTGACAGTTATAGACTCGTTTATTTAATTGAACATTTGCGTGCTCGAATCCAATGACAGACGATCAACAATTGGCAATCCACAATCAAGACTCGCCGATTGTCCATCGCTGAGAGAATGCAGAATGAAAGCCACGCGAGTGACACAAATGGACCCCAGGGAGATACAAAGATACAAGATACATTTGTATCTGTTTCTGTATTTGTTTCTGTATCTGCAGACACAATGAAGATTGTCTTACGCAGCGATTAGTGGGAATCTTCAAGTGATTTCCCCAGAAAATGTGGGCAGTGAGTGCCGCTTCTCGACTTGTCTTCTATGACAATTATCACGCCGATTTGGTTAGTTTCGAGAGGTTCTAAACAAGGCTATATATTTTCTGTTTAATTCTAGGCATCTTGAAATGTATGTATTACCAAAAGTTTTAGTGTTAATGATAAACATACGAAAATGTTCTTTTTATCAGTTTATGTTTAAACATTAACTTGTTTATCTATCAACCTTTAAACATTGTTATTAGTAAATAATACATGCAAAATTTATATTGCATTTATTTTTTCCCAATCTTTATTAAGAAAATTAAAGAAAGTAAATAGTATAGTAATACCTATGTATTTACTACAAATTGTCTTTCCATTATTAAACTTTAAACTCGTTTAAATACCTGATGTCAATGATAATTTATCTATAAAATATTTACCAATCTATAACTTTCTACAACGATTTATCACAGTCTATCTGAAAGTGACTGCTTTCTTTGATGTTGTTATTTTTATAAATCCCATTTAACTTACGGAAGCCTAAATGATTCTAATAGGTGTTTCATACTAAGTTATAGTTCATATAGTTTCTAATTCCTGTGACTTTTAATGGTTTTCAATGAAAGAAATTTTTTTCATAAAATATAATTGCTTAATCCGATGTCTGATGATAGTTTTTGCAGATGGTTCAACACTGTTCACTTAATGTCAATAATTTAAAACGCCTTTTCCGTTCACATGTTATAAGACCAAGCACAAGCACTCACTACCGAATATTTATGTTTCAAAGCATTTGATTCATTTGGATGCGCACTCAAACACACACTGGCAAAAAAAAGCAGAAGCTTTTTAGCTTGGCATCCTTGGCGTCCCGGTGGCCATTTAATTTCCTCGCTGCCTTGGCCAATCGATTAGTAGCAACTGAATGTTGGCCAAAAGCAGCTGTGGCTACCTTTTCATGGTTGCGGTTGCTGCGGCTGCTGCTGCTGCGGATGTTGCTGTTGGCTTGGGCATTAAGCCAAATGTTGTGGCTACTGTTTGCGGGGCGAAGATGATGTTGCTGCTGCTCTTTTTGTGCCTTGCAGTTCTTTGGTACACTGAAACTGTTAATTAATTCGCGTTCCGATTCGTTAACTGCATTTGAAATACTTTGAAGCGCGAAATTTTGTTTGCCTTTACTGGTGTTGCTGGTGTGGCTGCCGATGTTGCTGGTGTTGCTAGTGTTGCTGTTGCTGCTGCCGATATTGCTATTGCTGCTGGCTGACCAACGGACAGTCGCGGAGGCGGCGGGGGCGTGGTCGTGCTGCTGCATCGAGCTTCAAAACGAAACCGCACTAAATCCACCATTGAAATCAAAATTCAAATTCATTCTATGGCCGCATGTTGCTGCTGTTGCGCATAACGGTTGCTGTTAAACGGTAACAACTTGAACACCATCAACTATCACTAGGCATATATAATATATGTATATAATATATGTACTATATAAGACGAACGAAACGTAGCCCACGAACGAAAGCACCGTTCGCCTCGACTAGCCAAACGCGAATAGCCAGCACCACCGAACGCCAAGCGCCATCGAGTCATCGAGTGGCCACCGCGAACCACTGTTTCCTCCTCCTCCTCCTCCTCTTCTTCTTCTTCTTCTGCTGCTGCTGCTGCTTCTTCCTCTTCTTCTTCTGGGGGCGGGAGGCGGGGCAAACCAGAAAGCTTGACACCGAGCTGTCGCCAAACGCAATATTATCAAATGGCTAGCAGCGAGGGCGGATTGACAGGTCAAAGGAAAGCAAACGGAAGCAACAACTTAAAAGTTACGCCCCATAAAAAACAAAAACATTTTTTTTACCCCTTTAATTGTATATAAGAGTAATAACTTACTTTTGCTTAAATGACTTTAAAGCCAATAGGGATTGGTCTTAAATTCGTACTACTAACTTTCTTAAATATATTATGATAATGTAAAAAGAAATATCTTGAAAATAATAAGATATGTAAACAGGGTTAAAAAGTAGTTTTTTTTAAGTTATTTATAAAATCAATATTAATGGTTAATCTATGTAATAAAATTTAAATAAAATTGAATAAAAAAGAAACATACTTTTATGAGTTTCATTAACAAAATTTAATACCAAACTTATAAATCTGCCCTCGCTTTCTTCTTTGCAATATCAACACAAGAAGCACCAGCTGTCTTAAGCGAGGTGTCTTTTTACGCAAAACTATCAAACGGTTTGAAAAGAGGGCAGGTTGAAATGTCGTCAGGAAAAATAAAAAATATACTTATTTAATATTTTTTCTACATAACTATAATTTCTTTGAATATGTTTACTTTTCATTGTTTTTAAAGAATAATTTATACCTCCCGATCGTATTTGATCTTAAACAGTTTTTAACATTGTTTTTGTACAGAATTTAAACTTTAGATATTTGAAAATGTTTATTTTGGTTTGCAAATTTAATAAGGCCAAGATATAATATTGAAAATATATTTTATGTTTCCGTTTTTAACTCGTAACAAAAATTTCAATTTAGCTTACATGTTCGTTCAATTAAAAAATAAGTATTTAAATAATTCTGAATCAAATTAAAATGAATTCTAGAGCTGTTTTCATAGTTTTTGTTGTGGGATATCTTTTGACATTATTGGATCTGCCCTCGCTCTTACCTCTCGTTGCTTTCTGTGTCGCTGTGTCAGCTGTCATGTCAATTGATCTGCCTTGGCGCTTTGTAAATATGAATTTTAGTAGGCGATCGAGGGGAGGGGATGGGAGGGGTGTGGAGGAATGGTAAGGCAGGGGGAGATCAGGCGGAGATCAGGCTGTGCCACCGATTCGCATTCTCATTCTGATTCTGATTCTGATTCTGATTCTGAGTCCGATTCTGATTCCTTGGCCAAGTCCAAAGCTGCTCCACTTCGTGGCGAGTGTCGAGTGGGGAAAACTCGTTGCAACGGTGCTTTGTGAGGCTGTGAGTTTTCCAGTTTGACTCCAATTGAAAATAACACAAGCTAGAACCAAACCTGGCCTGGACTCGATTGGATTGGATTGGATTGCATTGGATGGTTTCGGATGGGATGGGATGCGTTCCGAGGGGATTGGAGCACGGAGGATGCATCTCGCTTGGCTGGCTCGCCTTGGCCGCTTGGCCACTTGGACTCCCATTCCCATTCTCATTTCCCAATTAAATGAATCAGCTTTGGACGCGTGCTGCTGTTGGAGCAGAGGAATTTAGGTGAGTCAAAACACCGGCCACGGATCGCTGGCCCACTTGGCCGCGAGTTTTCCGACCAAGTTTCGCCAAGTTTTCCTAGCTTTTCCTAGATTTCCGCCACTTTTAACTCGCCTCCATTCTTTCTACCTTGTTGGATGAGCTAATAAGTTTTAATTAGTGCATTTAATTGACTGCTCCCAGCTCAGCGGGCAGATAATAATTTCACAAATAAACTCTTCGTTGATTTAGTTTATGATAATCAGATCGTTACACAGACTTAAGAAACTTAAATTATTGCAATAAATTTATCATAAAATCCGAACTGTAAATGGAGCAAAAGAAATGGACTTAAGAATACTTTTTATGTGCTTATCTTGTTTAATATAGATTATAAAATTTAGTTTATGGTGTATACTTGATTTATTTAAATCCCTACGCAGGGTAAGGGTTTTTTTTTTTTTGCACAAACAAGTTAGCTCCGTTTTTTTCCACAAATATTTAGCCACTTGTTTTTGCTTTTACACTTATCGAATCAGATAAGAAACCCCTAATGAGAATAATTGTCGATGGTTAATGGAAAGAAACTGCATCGAATGGAAATGCAGACAAATCGAGGAAATAATAAAATACAAATTGGCGCCCGGCGATCGATTTCCCCGACACATAAACACAAAGAACGGGTGAAAAAAAGCTTTCACCCCGCACTCGAATCGCGATGCAACTTTTGGCCACATACTATGTATATATGGTATACAAAACTTGGTCATCCACTCACCAAATATCCACGGATGCGGCGACCAGCAGTTGGACGCAATCGAGGCAGCCACGTGCGGCGGCATAGTGAAGGGCCAGAGCTCCTCCGTTGGGTCTTTCGCTGCCGGAAACGCTCCCCGGATGGTGCATCTGGCCCATTTGCTGGCCCATGCTCCCTAGATTCATCATACCGCCCACTCCGCCCAAATAGGAGTCCAGCTGGTGGGCGTGCATTCTGCTCGGATTGATGCTACTATTGCTGCTGTGGTTTTGGTTGCTGTGCAGGAGCTTGCTGCCGTGCAGATTGTTCAGTTTGTTACTGTGGTTCAGGTGCAGATTCGGGCTGAGCGCATAATCGTTTATGGTTCTGAAAGGAACAAAGAATAATTATTCATTTAAAATTAGTTTATATAAATAACTTTTTAATATTTCAGGCTAAGAACTTTGTTGTGTAATTTTCTTAATAAAAACACTCATTGTAGTATAAAGAAACTTTAAAATAACTTATAACTATTTTTAACAAGCATTGTTTTTTTTTTGTATACATCTTAAGTCCCTTTTAAATAAATTATCATAAAGTACTAACTGAAAATATAAGGTCATACCAAATAAGTTAGCTTAAAACAGGACTCACAACTTCTTCACAACTTAATAAAATCCAAAAAACTGCATAAAAAAGTGACAGTTGCTTAGGAAAATATTGCCTACTTTTGGTCTGTTTTATAAGAAAAATTGCAGTCAACTTTTTTGCAGGCGAAACAAAAGACTTAAGACACAAACTTGAAAACAAACCGACATATCCAAACTTCCAAAAAAAAAAATATAAAAATATGTTGAAATATTTATTTTAAGCAAAAATAAAAGATTTTATGGAAATCAAATTAAGAATTAATGTCAAATTCGCTAAACTACGAGTTTCTAAGACAATAAAAAATATAAATAAATAGAATTGACATTTATGCGCATTGTATTTCTTTTGGTAATAGCTAAAAAAAAAAAACACTTTTGTCCTGAGCAGCTATTTATTTAATTTCTTTCGCTTTTCATACATTAAATAACTATGTGTTTGACAGCCATTTAGGCACAACCCGTAATTTATTAATTAACCAGGCGAAGTGCTGGCAATTATTTATAATCGCATCTGTCTGCGCATCTTTGGCTTCACTTGGATTCACTGGGTGCCCTTTTCCGAATCACTAAACCAGGTCAAGTCTACAGCTGACTCACTTGATTGCCGTTTCCGCGGCAGCAAAACAATCATAATGATAATGCTAAAAGAAACAATACACACGGCGACAAATTAATTGAAAGCTGAGAAGCGAAAATACCAAGCATTTGTGGGTTGTTGTATCTCGTTTGTCGCTGCTTTCCACCTGTGGCAGCATAAACAACAACCAAACAGAAAGCCGCGAAGACGACACTTTCTTCCAGTTTATTGCATCAACGGTGGCAGCGTCGAAATGGCAAATGAAAAATGGAAGCGGGCCGGTAGCAGGTGTCAACAAAACAGGGCAGGTGCCACGAAACCCCACAAAATCCCACAAAAAACCACAAAGCCAAAGCCAACAAAATCTGACAAAACCCACAAAAACATTCAGCTGAGAAAAAGCGAAGTGAAATAAGCGATTTGGCAATAGCATTGCAGGCCAGTTGGTCAACCAAAGTGGCAAAGTGGCAAAGGGGGCTAAGAAAATTATGATCTTTAAGGGTGTTAAGAGGCGCGGCCCAACTGATCCCTAGTTTGTGATATAATACGAAAAGCCAATAGAGAAACTTTCATTAAATGATTTAATAATATGGCTTATTGACTTTAGTCTTTCTGTGGTTAGTTTAAATTTGTTTATAGGAATTTTTCCTTTTCTTATTAAAATTAATTAAACGATTTATTGATTTACTGTTCACATATTTGAAAAATGTATGTATTTAATTAATCCAATTGCAAAAAAAAAATATTTTTATTTCAAACATTAATGAGTATAGTAGGCAGCCAAGCGAATACTGCTGTAAAATTAGCTACTTTTCAAAGGCATACTAATAAATTATATGAGTAAAAATTTCATTCCTCAAAACAAAATATTTAACTATTAATCATTAATCTTTATGCATCGATTAGTTTTAAATAAAGAAAATAGTCTATGGCTTTTTAAGTACGTTCGTTAGACATTTTACATTTAAACCCAGCCACAAAACGTCTTTAAAAATCTATTGGCAGTTAGATATCCCAGAAAAGATATATTGGAGAGGAAGGGGATTGTCAAAGGCGAAAGCTTGGAATAAGTGGAAGAACAGAGAACGGAAGAAAATAATCATTTAAGAAATTATACTCGTGCAGATCTGTGGGTTTTTGTGAAATGGGAAACACTGAAAGTTGGTGGGAAATTTGCCTGACTCTTTGGAAGCAAAAGAGTTTGCACAAAACCCGATGGATTAATCAATAACAAAAATAAGCAATATTTCTGATTTCCATTTGAGATTTAGTAGATTTTCTACTAAATGTGGCTAAGTTTAAAATTAAACCATTAAAATTCTTGCTTATAGACTGTATTTTTTAACTCTCTATTAAATGTAAAACATCTTTGTACGAAATCTGGGATACAAATCAATACAAATTTAAAGAAATACTTGCATAATCGTTTCTTTAGAATCATAAGATGAGATTTAAAAACAGGACACTTTGTTGCACTTAAAAAATAATAATTTAAATTGTTTGCACTATATGTTTGTCAATATTTTTCCTGATTTTCTTTGTTATCTATTTATCCATACTCCACTGTGGCTAATTGATTTTGGCGCTCATCTATTTTAAAGCTCAATTTGTGTGTTCTTGTTTGGCGCTATTTTTTGCTTTTTTCTGGCGATTTCTTTTACCTCAATTTGATGGCAATGTCGCGGCACTTGACGCATGGCACCTGGTCGCCTTCCTTCGTCATCGGCATGGCTGCACTGCCTCCCTTTTCCGGCGGTGATATGGTGGCATACCGGGGTTCCTCCTTCTCCTCCTCCTGATCCTCCGGCTTGTCCGCCTCCGCCTCAGCCTCCGTTTCGCTGGCAAAGTCCACGACCAGTTCCTCGCTGGCATCCTGATGCACCTGCCGCTTGCTAAAGTAGCCCACATGCTGTTCCACTCCGGCATTGGCGTCGAGTAGGATGCGCTCGTAGGCGGCACTCTCGTTCTCGGAGAGGGCGAAACGCTGCTCGAAAACCCTGGCGGGCAGGGCACTCTTGCGGAGCACCTCCATCCGCTTGTGCCGCAGTTCGATGGAGAAGATCAGGCGGACACGGACCAAACGCCGCAGACCCTGATGCGTGGACCGGGCACGCTGCAAACGGCGTCGCTGCTGCTTCAGCTCCAACTTCTCCAGACCCTTGAGCGATTTGGGATCGACCAGGCCGTGGTTGTAGTCCGCTATGGAGGTGAGGTCCAGGGCGGAGCGAGTGCGTCGCCAGGGCACCAAGTCGAAGTGGGCACCCGCCCAGGGATGGAAGTTCACCTGACTGACGTTCGTGCTGCGATCCTGCTTCAGTATCCAATCCGATGACTGCTGCTGCTCCTTGGTCACGCGGACGTGATCGTTGCGGGCCGCTGCCTGCGGCTTGTGGCGCTTGTATCGCGGCACAAGGGTGGCCTCCAACATCCGGGCATCCAGACCGTAGTCCCGACGCAGCTGCTCCAGTTCCCTGCTGCTGGCCGTAAACTGAGCACCGTTCCACACGATCACCGGCGCACAACTGGCCATTTTTTCCCGACTCTCCGTTGCGTTTCCCACCCCGAAAGTTCTTTCTTCTGCTCGACCAGTATTATTATGTGATTATTATGTTTTCGAAACCCGCTTTCCGGTTTCCGTTCGGCAATGTCGCGTTTGTCGCGTCCGCGCTCCGTGACGCCGGCGACGCAAATGTTAGCTAGCTGGCTGGCCAAAAAAAAATTCAAACTCCAAATCCGCAGTCGATTCCTATGCAAAAACGTTGCGCCAACTGCGCTGCTGCCAACAAAACGACAAACGCCAAACGCCAAACGCCACTCATGATTAAGAGTTTTCTGTTTTCTGTTATTGTTAGTGTTATTGGAGTTGCTTGTGTTGCTGCTTTGTGTGCTGCTTGTTGATGCTACTGTTGCTGCTGCTACACGCAAAGAAAATCTGCCTAACTATATTATTTTTATATTTTTAGGTATTTACATTTTTGGTTTTTTAAAGTTTACTTTAAAGAACAGTGTTTAAAATCAATAGAAGGAAAAACAAAATAATGATTTTAAAAATCTAAGAATAAATTAACTTCAATGCCTTTAACAAAAATCCAATTAACAATAAAAAAAATGGTTTACTATATATGCATTTGTAAATTTTGTAAAAATTATGTTATTTACATATACTTCTTATAATTTTGTAATCTGCATAATATGGTAAAATAACTTAAATAAATGTTATTATCTCCTTTTTTTTAAATTTAGCTATACAACTTTATTTTGGCATTACATATAAGAATAGTTAAAAAAAGCTTAGCTTATAGTTGTTTTTTCAGGTTTTATGAATATAACATTATCATTTCTTCTTCACGTTTAAGCTAGATTATTGCCATATTTATAATCACATTAATTATTATAACACCCAATTGATCACAATATCGAGTTGTATTTCCTCTCTGTGTATCACTGATGTTTGCTCAACATTGAAAGAGTCGCGGGCTTAGCTGCCCCCTTTGATTGTATTATTTATTTATTTTTCACGCTCACTGCCATGTCAACTCTGCTCTGGGGCAACTCTCTGCCGGCGTCGACGTCGACGTCGCTTCACATGGTTGCGCACGCGTCAACAACAACAACTACGTATAATAATATTAACTAAACTCCATCGTTGCTGGAATTATCGCTGCTGTTGCTGGGCATTCAACAATTTGAGTTCACAATTGTATTCTCGGCTAATTGACAGCATCGGGCCATTGGCATTGTAGCGGTCAAATTGACCAACAATTGCAATAAAACATATGAAATAAGCTCTTTGATGGTATAGAATGAATATGAAACCTATAAATCATCCCCAAGCCTATATGAATCACTAAGCAACCAATAATACTTTAACACCCAATTTTATTAATATTGAAATGCTTTATAACAACCTTTAATTGTTGAAAATTTTAGAGTTCTTTTATAATTATGATTAAAATATAAAAAAAAAAAAACGTAAACGCAAATTCAATAAGTTATCCAGCCTTTGAAAATATTCTAATAGCCCAACATGTATTTATTTAGACCTTAGAATTGTAAACAGTGTTTTTATAATATCAATAATATTTTAATTCAACAACCATGCTGAACTACTGTGTTTTTTTTTTCAAATAAGAAAGGTAGGTAGTACTTAAGTGTGCCTTAAACCTTACAAATTCAAAATAACAAGGCTCTGTTTTCAATCACCTTAAGTAATATTATTAATTTCAGCTTGTTGAAGCCAACTTCATCATCGTTTTTAATTTGCCTCATCGAAATTTAACTAATTTCCATAGAAAATATGCAATTAAGTTGCAAAATATCCGCCTAGTGTTTAGAGTTCTCATTGCCTTTTAGACATTTTCCACATGAAGTGCGCTTTGAACGCGAAGCATGCCAAATATCAATTATGCTTTATACTATATATATAGAGTTTGTGCCCCTAGAACAGGCTCAACTCAAGCGTGGCGAAATTAAATGAATTGGGGGGCTGGTTTGCAGCTTCTTGAGTGGCAAATGACTAACTTCCCCCCGTTTTTCCCCTGGGTTTTCCATTTCCACTTGTGTTGTGAGTCATAGAACAGCGTGTGCAAATGGCGTGAAGAGTTTTCATGATTTCTGGTTCAATGGCGTTAAGACTGCGGGTGTCACACGAAAATTTCGTGGATTTCAGACCCTCGAAAAACTTATGACTATGTCCTCAACCTCTGCGTAATATCATTCATTCTCTCTGGGCCATCATCATGCGACACACAAAGGGCAATGAAAATGAAAATGAAAACGCCAGAGATGAGAGCCATTAGGTGACTTAGAAAGGCTGGCATTGGGTTCAGCAGAGTCGTAGTTATAATGCAAATATAACAGAGCACATTATAGTATAATGGAAGTCCGTCCATCCGCATTTCACGTATTTCCCATTCAAATTCAAATTCAGTTTTGGCCGAAGGTTGCCCAAATCGCATCCATTCAGTCCATCAAAGTGGTGTGACACACATCCCAAATATCAATAATATTTATTGTATTTATTGTATTTACTCTTGGCTCACTTTGCCCGTAGGCACTCGGCGAAAAATTGCGCAAGGAGTTTGTATTTTGATTTGTGTTTTCTGCATTTTAATTAGCATAAAGATAATCAAGCATTGGCCAAAAACACAGAACCGTTAGAATTATTTGGGATTTAGCTTTATCTCTATACAAATTATTGTTTGCTAGTCCCCACAAAAAAAATTAAATAATATTGTCTTAGCAGATTTCTCTTTGGATAAATGCTTAAATTTCAATAATTACTCAAAGCAAAAACATATTTTTGTAATTGTTATTATAATAGTAAAATAACTATTGCTAGATCCAAAAAATATTTTATGAATATAAACAAATGTTAAACCTAGTTAATCAATTCAATAATCAATTATTCGTACAATATCGAAAATATCGATCTTCAGCTAGATATTCATATGTAAATTCTAGCTTCTTTTATTAAACTTCCTAGTGCAGTAAAAACTATATTTGATTAAATACCTTGCTGAAATCAAAACACAACAATTGAACAAATTTTAGCAAAGTCTAACAATGTTCAACCGAAGCCTATTTTACTTCTTATTAATTTCTTTGGCCCACTCCAATCTCGTCTTAACGGTGGGCAAACTATTAACCAGCAAAGTATCCCAAATACCATAATAAACAATCTGAAAACACCCGAAATCAACAGCGAACAAATGCTCCAGTGGTTTTGAAGGGTAAAACCATAAAAAAAGAAAAACAATTTCTTTTGGGCGCGTTGGAAAACAGTTTGTTTGGTGGGTTAGCATAGCAGTTGCTAACTGTGTGCCCCACTCGGCGGATGGGAAATGAACATAAAAAGCACCACTCGCAGCAGCAACAAAAGCCTTAATAGCACAGTATGTTGGGGCAATAAAAACTAAAGAAGAAAATAAAGTGTTGTTGGCTCAGTACTGCTATTCGGATTTGATCCATTTAATTACGAATTTTTAGGTAATTGCGCAATATGGAAAAATGAGGAAAATAAATATGTTAATCAAAATTGGGTCAAATTTTTCGTGCACTTAAGTAAATTTTAGTTGAAAAACACAACAGATTCCAGCTGTAATTTAATTTTAAGTGCTCGAAATCATTTTGGAAATGACAGTTTAAATAGCATAACATTTTTATTAAGACGCTTTGTTTTAAGAAAAACTATGCCCTTAAACATTACAGGATTACAAAAGCCATATATAAAAAATATTAAAATTATATAAAAAATAGAAGACTGTAAAATATTTGCTAAAGTAAAATAAGGAACACAAACATTTCTGAGTTATTGTCAAACAAAAAAGTGTATATTTAGAATTTTCTTAAAATATCTTATAATATTTATATCTTTCTGGGGCTTTAATTCTTTAGTTTCCGCGATTCGAACTTTTGCGACCCCAACTTGCACACTTTTACTTTTCGCCCTTTTGTTTTTATAACTTTTGTTTTTGCCTATCAAAAGCAGAACACACCGCTAGCCTTCGATCTAACGGTATATACTATCCATCGATTTAGACATCAAAGATCCAAAATCTCACATTGCACACAAATGTATCTCCCGTCATCCGGCAGTCAATTCAAATTCAAATTTTCGAACGGCCGAGAATCGAAACGCGGGAAGTTTTCACTTTCGTGCGTGTGATTTTAGTAGAAGAGAAAAAAAATGGCAGAGGAAAAGTAGAAAGCAAAAGTCAATGTGCTAAACTATTAAACTTTTGATGAGCGGCGATCTATTAAGAATTTTTGGACATTATCAGCGGTCAAATTTTATTGATAGATCTTTCCATGTGACATTAAATTAAAATGATTATTATATAAAATATTTGGATTTTCTGAAAAATGTAATGTTGTTTAATCTACTTTAGCATTTATATATTCTTTATAACAAATAGAAAATCAATGTAAATTACCTATTTTAATGTTTGCCTTTTTTTTTAATAGCAAAAGCCATCGTTTAAAGAATAATTATTCAACCAATTCTTAATATAGTAAGCAAATGTATTGAAGCCAATTGAAGATATGTATTATAAAAATATTTTTATTTCTACGTTTATTTTCATTTTTCTCTTTTTATTTATAGCAGCAAAAAAGCTGGCTCGGCACCTATCTTTCTCTCTCTCTCTCTCGCTCTCCACTTTGTATACCCATCTTTCTCTGCAAATCTTCCGTGGCATTCATATGTAAAACCGGCGTTTGGTCAATCACCCATTCATGCGATTCAAATGAAGTTCGTCTGTGAAAGTAAGCCATGGCAAAAGTCCGAAAAACAAACATTTGTCCAACAATCAGTCGTCAACAAATGGGCAAACAGACGAGCCATCTGCATCTGTCCGCTCACCTGAAGACTCGCCTGAGTTGTGACAGGTCGTGGTCCGTTCCCCCGATCTCCCGCCTCCTTGCCTGCCCCGCTCCCTGACACCTACCCCTGTCCCGCCCCCTTGAGAAAAATGAAATCCAAAAGAGGAGGAGGTCGGTGAATGCCCTGCCTTGGAGTGGCGACTGCAAATGAGTCAACAGCCTGACAAACATTAATCCAAATATGCATATGCAGAATACCCTTCACCAACGTTGAAATGAACAACATACTCAAAGCTTCAAGTAGGAAATCTGTGGTAATATTATGCAGGAAACAGCTCAGGTTTTAAAGGCTGAACACCATTGCATTCTCATAATTTTATAAGTTACAAATCCATTAATAAATCTTAATTAGTTTAAAGTAAATTTCAAGTATGATTACTGATAAAAAAAATGTTATATACCACAAAGAAAGGATACAATTGATTTTAAATAGAAATTTTGGATCATGTATAATAATTATTTTTATAAATACATACATTTGTTAGCATTTTGTCAAAATCACATAAGTATAATTTAAATTAGTAAAAAAGTACATTTCAAGATTAATAACTGATAAAAAAACAAGCTTATTTTCAAAGTATAAATAAAATTGAGAATAAAAATTGTTATTTTATCATGGATTGTTGTTATTATGACAAATAAATAAATTCATTTAAAATTTTTATAAAATCCCTTTTCATCTAAATTTGATTAAAAGCATTTAGAGGCATGAAACTACTATTTTTTTTAAAACTTAAAGGTGTCATTTACGATATAACATTAATATTCCTATAAGCCATTTTTACAGATCATTGTAAATTTATGTACACAACCTAAGTGG
Organism: Drosophila gunungcola; assembly: GCF_025200985.1. Lineage (NCBI taxonomy): Eukaryota > Metazoa > Arthropoda > Insecta > Diptera > Drosophilidae > Drosophila > Drosophila gunungcola. Next base: position 200,100 of record NW_026453185.1, on the reverse strand, counting down.
CTTATAATGGATATCGTTCACATGGATTAACGACTCTTTCAAACATCAATGAACTTGGTGGACTTGTGGCTCTCCCTCGGCGGTTTTCTGCACTCTGCTAATGACCAAATGCGTGCAGGTCTTGGCCAAATCGAACGGGGGCTGATGCTGGGGCTGGGAGCACTTGGACAAATGGCCAATTACGATTGGCGACAACCACACGACACACGGCTTAACACAACTGCAAACAACACCGACAGGCGGGAAACCCGTTCGAGGCGATGGAAAACATGGAAAAGATGAAAATGCAGCGAAATATGTCGTATGTAAACGGTTGCCTTAATAATCGACATTGGTGGAAAGTTGCAACCGCCAGCCGGTTGTTGACCGCATCGATGTAAGTATATACCAAAGCATACGATATATACATACAAATAGCCAGCGCCTTGGAGTCTGGAGTCTGGGCAAACGAAAGCAAAAGGATCGGAAGAGGGTATGTGGACTCGCCCCTCTGGAGCAAACAAGTTCCCCCAGAAATTTCACTTTTTATTTGCCGTTTCTTGGTTGTGATGTGTTTTTTTTTTATATTTTTGCCTTGTTTTTAGCTCAGTTTTAGATGGACTCCTTTGGAAATCAGTAAAAGCGTTGCTAATTAAAGCAATCACAAATTACACAAATAAATAATACCACAAAATAATGAGCGTCTGGCAATCATTGCGTTCGACTTGCGATATGCTTGCAAGTAGCAAGTTGAACGAACGGAAATGAATCAAAAATCGCAGCGAAATCCAGACATCTTTCTTTCCAGAAGATAATCTCAATTTGATTGGCTCTGGCTTCGAAATTAGTCACAGAATTATTAGCCAAATTGAAATCGAATTAACCGAAAATGTGCCAGCAGCAAACAATCAAAAATAATGGAGAGTAAAGTGTGAAAAAGAAAGGTAGCTAAAGCAAGTCGAATATCAAAATACCCTTACAAATTTAGAATAAGGTATATTTTTTTTCTTGAAAATATATCCCTCGAAATTATTACAGAACGTTTACGGGCTTTTAAAACTTGTTATAAGACTTTAATTAAAAGTTGCTAAACAAGAAACCTATACAATTTTTTTTTTCTAAAGGTTTTTTACTTTTTATAATGATAACATAAATTCAGCACGGTCAACTTGGAAACTCTAAAAAATTTGTCAAATATACTACGAATTTGTATTAAGAAAAATCAAAAATACCCTCCAAACAGAGTATTATATATAATGCAAGAAATATTATTAAGCTTAGTAATTGCCATGCAATAATGAGCGAGTTTTCCGAAGTGGAAATCGGGGAGTGTGTGTGTGCAACTCCGAAACAAAACACAATATTATGCGCTTTTATTATTACCCATTTTTTTGGTTTTTTTTTTCAGATTCTACGCCGCACACGTCAGTGGAATTGGGTATGGATATAGGCACAGAGATATGGATATGGCCAGGCTGGTCCGTTCATTTATCACGGCACTCGCTGTGGAACCGAATGGCATGGCGGTACGTTGCACATAAACGCATTCGGCGTACGATATTCGGCGGTTACAACACCAACGCCCGTCGTAATTATCGCAGCAAGTCGTATAATCAGAGCCAACCCAAAGGGTTGTATAACTTAGGCAAATCAAGGCAAATAATGATACGTCGTGTCTTGCGGAGAAAGTCATCAACAATTCGTGGATCGACTATTTCGAGCCCGTTCGCCATGGCCTGCGGTGCGGAAGATTTTTAAGCTGGCTATGTTCTTAATGAAAGTTGGTCTTTGATTTAAAAAGGTAATCCTAAGCAATCAATAAGCAATTGCATATAAATTGGTTTGTCACTATAAATAGTAGAGATTCTTAAATACATTTTTCGTTAATATATTCGTACATATTGCAAAGAGATCTGAAATCTTTATGAATATCGAAGCATTAGAGTAGCTCAATAAACTACAAAAAGCTGGTTCTAAAATGTCTAACAACAAAAGCAAAAAGAATATAAGCTTATATTTCTTTATACCTATAATATAACATACCATAAAACTGGCAACATGGCTTTAAAAAAGCACCAACTAGGTTATTAGTATCTTTTAATTAAAAATAAAATTACTCCTACATCAGTTTTTTACACAATTTAATTGTTTATGCTAAGCACAAAATCGTGCTTTCTAGTTTAATTTAACCATGTATGTTTTGTTATTCTATTAGTTTTTTAAACTAGAAATTTTAAAATAATCTTCGCTATTAAAATTCTTTTCCATGCAATTTGGTTCTAGTCTTTAGAACTTACCGCACAGCATTTCCTCGAGAGATATGCAATAACCAGCTCTGCCAGCAATGATAGTTTGATTGATTGATTGCTTGCACACACACACACGCTCACTCACAAAGAAAAGCACATGTTTTTCACAAGTTGTAACTCCATGTTTTCTATTTTCAATAAAGACAGTAATGCAACTGCATTTTTCCAAACGAAAACCAAGTTCGTTGCCTAAGTCTTTTGTTTTTCTAGCGGTAAACGGTGAAAAAGAGTCTGAAAACGGCTGTTTTTTTTTCGTGGAGCGCGGCACGTGCTAAGCGAACAATGGTCGCGGCTTGTTTGAGTCGCAGGTTTCAACGCGGCGATCGGCGAAAGAGATGGCGTTGCAGTCGGCGAAAGAGACGGCGAAAGAGCCAGAGAAAGAGGTGGCGCAAGAGACGATCGCACGGAGATTTGGACCTGGACCAACTTGTCCAGCGGTCGCCGAAGAAATGTAAAAGCCAAAAGCAGCGGACCCCAAAGAAGTGCCGAGCGAGAAAGCTCTCGGCCAAGCCTTCTTCTTGTAGCCGCTGATGTTTATATGTTTATTAATACTCTTTTGAGGGAGTATTTTAAATTATCACTGATATATCCCCTACTTTGAGTAAAGCTGTTTTTGATTATACTCAAAAACCAAATTGTTTCGGAATAATATTACATTTTAAAAAGCAATCAATAATAAATTATTTTCCTTAAAAAATATTACTAGTTTTAAATTCAAGATTTAAAGTAAATAAACATCTAATGTTTATATGTTTATTTATACTCTATAGTCCCTGAACTATTTTTAGTTATCCCTGATATAACACCTATATTCAGTAAACTATTTTTTTTGATATTGTAAAAAAAAAAAAAGATTCCAAATAGTATTAAAATTAAGAACATTAAAAAGCAATTAACATGTGATTCTAGTTATAAATTTAAGATTTGCAAAGATAAACACTCCAAGTTTGGACATATGATAACATTAATGTAAACTCATATTCAATTATTTTGCGAAAAAGGTATTAAAAGCTTCTTGTTTTTTCAAAATTTAAATTATATAATTCAGAAATATATTTCCTTGAACCATTTTTGTTAAAAAGAGTATTTGTATTTGTGCATTTTTTTTTTTTGTACACCTGCTGTTGATGTAAACATCGGCTCATTCGAGTGCTGCGTTTGTGTTTAGTTGATTTTCGATGCGCTTTTTGCACATTGCTAGACTTTTTCTTGCTCGCCTTTTTGTAGTTTCAGTATGCTGGAATTTTTCTTTGGTTTGCCGCTGTTATTGTTGCTGTTGTTGCTGTTGTTGTTTCTGTTTGCTGTGTTGTTTCTGTTTGCTGTGGTGGGTATAATTTTATTCAATAGAATTTATGCTTTTTTATGGTCAAGCTGGTTGCGCGTCATGCGCGGAAACCTCATCGCTAACGGTTGTTTATGGCCAGTTTAAGGTTTTGTGCATAATTGTTTGGCTTGAGTCGTTCGTTGCTCTGTAAATCTGGTTGGTGCTTCGACGATCTTTGGCTCCCCGCCTGCGTCCCGCTGCCGAGGCCCATTTAAATGCAATCAATCAAAGTCTTACGACTAACTAACCAGTGCAATTTAATAGAAATACGAAAACACTTCATTAGCGATGCCACTAATGAGGCTTCATCGCTTTACGACGTGTTTACTTTGTCGCCCCAGCCACTGCTCGTTCGATCTTTGAACCCTCGGCAATGCCACAAAGTGCATCGAATAGCATTCGAATTGAAATTATCGCTTAATTATGTGTTTGCATCAATGAACCTAAAGAAAAGCGTGGCCAATTGCCACAAATTGAATTGATAATTGACACCACGATTGCCCAATTACTTAATTTCTTAATGGATTTGGTAATGTCTAAACCGTAAATTACCCTTCAACAAAATTGTTAACGCTTTTTAATTTTTTTTGAAAACTAATACAAACAAATGTATTTTTAATAATTATGTTAATTTATTATAATTATTATTATTTTAGTTGAACAATAAATGAAAATCTTAGCCCTAAATGTTTGCTCAAAATACACACTTAGATTCTACATTAAAAACTTGGCTAATAACGTTCATCATTTTAATACATTTACCCATACAAATTTATATTGATTTGGCTTTTTTTTACTAAGATTGAGATTTTTCGATTTCAAATATCTTTCAGCTAAATTATTATAAATAAGAGTTAAATAATTGTAAGGTCAAACACGAAAACTATCTTATAAACATGGCTACTAAATAATTTTGCGAGGTTTTTGGGAGCACTCACCTGATGGCCGCTGGCTGATGACTTCCCAGCATTCGCATGCTGCCTCCGAATCTGTACTGCTGCAGTGGATTCTGGAGCGGATCGAAGTCCGGATCGGCGGGATAGCCACTGGCCAGGCCCCTGCTGATGTGGCTGATGCGGCTCATCCTGCTGGCATGCGATCCCCGCTCGGAATTGCACTTGGAGCCGCACAGCGAGTTCTCGCAGAAGCGACAGCACTTGTTGTAGCTGAAGGTGGAGGTGCAGAGGGTGCAGAAGGAGTCCAGCTGGGACTCGGCCTGGTCGTCCTCCAGATCGGCATCCTCCTCGTTCACCGAGGCATCCATTTCCAGGCCATGGTGGTGGCGCATTTTAAGCGTGGCGGTGTGACTACTGCGATCCTCGTCGGAGCAAAAGTGATAGGGTTCGCTTTCGGTGTCCTCCTCCTCGCCCAAACTGCTGCCAGCACTGCCCTCCTGGCGACCACCGCCAGCTCCTCCACCTCCACCTCTTCCCTCTTGCGAGGCTGCGCCGAAGCTGCTCAGCGGACACGAGGGATAGCGGGTGAGGGGAAAGGGGCGCACGTTGTATTTGCTGGCCATCGACAGGTTCTCATTGAAGTAGATCACGTTGGGCGACGGCAGTGCACCTGGACCAGGTCCAGCCCGCTCCCTTTCCCTTTCTCTGCCCATTTCCCTATCCAATTCCCGATCCCTGCTTATGCTGAGATCATGGTATTTCCGCAGGAAGGCCGCATTGCAATCGGCGGCCGTGTATTCGTGTAGTTTCTTCGGTTTTTGGGCGGGCACATGGGTTTGCTGTTTGTGGGACTGGTTATTTCCTTTGTTGTGGTTCGAGTTGCTGCTGTTGTTGGTGTTGCTGTTGCTATTGCTGCTACTGTTGTTGTTGCTGTTGTTGTTGTTGCCGCCGGAGCGCAGCAGGTCGAAGAGGCGCTGCTTGAGGTCGCGCATTTTATTGATAAAAACGGCCTACTCAGCATTAGATTTGCAAAAAAGGTACTCCATTGGGCAGCGAAATCTACCAGATTCTGCAAAATATAAAATATTCAAATATAAAAAAACCGTTTAAAATATTTTTATAGCATTTAGCTTTCAGCCGCTTGCAGAACCGGTTCGAGCCCCGGCTAAACAGTTTTAAGTTACTGTGGTTTAAAACTTTGCTCAAACAATTTATATTGATAGTCTGGCAAGGCAAACAAATTTTCTTTATCTTCTATGGACTTTCCGACACACTTTTCAGCATTTGTTAAATGTTTTAAAATAAAAAGAAATACACTTTTTGATTATTTAATTGCCGCAAACCAAAAAAATTTATAACGCCAAGGTGCCGGTAAAACGATCTGGCAGCACAGCGCTTCTCAACAAGAATAAGTTAATCGCTTGCTACCTAAAAACAGGTGAAATCAAATGCTTTCCAAGAAATACTCAACTTCCTAACGTTCCTGAGAGCTTTGACACCTTAGCACTCATTTTGCACAAGCGGAAAATTAATAAAAACGCGATATTCCGAGGAGAAACAATTTCCCGCCGCGAACAGAACGGCCAGTCGGCGACTAATGAGAAATACTATCTCTTTTGCGTGAGCTGTTAGTATTGTCAAGGCAACAGCCAACGGTCACACTGGCATACTTTTATTTATTTTGCACGCAATTAAACGAGAAACATTTTGTCTGTGATCAAATTAGCCTAGTTAAAGCAGGTAAATTTAATTAAATAAGGAATAAATCAAAGTAGACCTAATAAACTACGTATTAATAGCAAAAATAAGCCAACCGAGCCAAAGATGAGCAGCCAGCGAGGCAATGTGAGTCGCACACGTGCGCAGAAGCACAAGAATCGGCATGTTTTCAAGAACGACCTGCACGACAAGACGCCCCAGCAGATCCGCCTGAATGCGATGCACGTGTCCACCGTGTGCCAGCGGTGCAAGGAGCAGATCGAGTGGAAGATCAAGTACAAGAAGTACAAGCCGCTGTCGCAGGCCAAGACCTGTGCGCACTGCAAGGAGCGGACGGTGAAGAAGGCCTACCATGTGGTCTGCCGCGACTGCGCCATCAAGGCGCACGTCTGCGCCAAGTGCCTCAAGAGCGCCGACGAGGTGGCCATCGAGGAGGCCCAGCCCACGCCGCGCGAGGAGCAGCAGCTGCAGGCGGAGATGGACCGCCTGGTTAAGTCCTTCTCGGAGCGCAAGCGGCGCGCCTTCCTGCGCTACATGAAGAAAGGCAAGAAGCAGCCGGCGGCGGCCGACGATGAGCTGGACGAGGAGCAGCTGGAGACCCAGGAGAAGGCCAAACGGGTGGCGCACACACGCGACGAGCTGCTGGACAAGATCAAGCAGCTGAATCTCGCTGGCGAGGATGACGAGGACGAAGATGACTCGGATTTCGATTCGGAGGAGGATGACAACTCCGAGTTCGATTCCGAGGACGAGGAGGAAGACGACAGCGAGGAGGAGGAGCCACAGAAACCTATTCCTGAAAAGCCCACCAAGGCGAAATAAACACTTTTTTTTCTAAACCTAATCGATTTGTTTAAAAAGTTGAAGTCCAATTCAGAGGAGAAGATACATACGTAACTTGAAGATTGATTCCGAGAAGATCTTGGTTGAACCAGTCATAAAGAACTCTTCAAGCCAAAGCTAATCTAATAGTTAAACCTTATTCATTGTTGACCAGGTTGACTTAATGCCCCAGAACAAGGCCAAACTGCTAAGTCTAAAATAAATGGACAAGAAGTTCGTGGAGAAAGATGATAGCCTGGAGAAATTCATGAGTTTGCTTAGCTGTTAGAAGAGCGGAGATTCCGTTCAGAAAGTAATTATAAATTGAATGAATAATAGATAAATCAGTACTAGAATAGCTAAATGAAACCATAATGTTGTAACTTTGTTTACCAAAGTGAGGGAGATGGCAACTAGACTTGTTTCAAAATCTTTGAAATATATTGCAAAGCTTTTATCTCACATTCGCATGAAAGCTTTAATAGAATTTCAAAATGTTTAATTATATGGTAAAGATATCTATTAGTATAATTTTTAAATTGAAAACTGTGCAGTACATTTATTAGGAATATCGGTTAAAAAATTAACAAAACATTGATGTTTTACAAGATAATTGGTATAAGTTTAAATGCGGAAATTTTTTTAAATTTTAATATTTTCAAAGATACTTTCATTTGTGTTTTGACATAAAAGATTCTTGTTCATACAAATTTGTAAACACCAATTTTTTATGAAAACTGTTTAATCTTTTGAAAAGTAAATGTTATTAAGTGAAGAATTATGTTTTTTTAACATTTAAATATAATAGTCAAAAAATCTAAACATTATTTAATTTCTACAATATAATGTAAACCATTAAATTTTTAAGTGGCTTGTTATGAAGATAGTTATTTAAGGTTGTTTTACAAAGAAAAATATCCTATAAAAATCGCAGGTAAAATAATATATATATATATGTATTTAAGTTATTTAAATATATAAAAATCTAACCTTAATTAAAATTGTGGTATTTGTAATATAAATTTAATATATAGTAATGGGAAGATTGTGAAGTTAGCTTATAAAAGTTCTTCTACGAAGAAAACTATCCTATATATATATTTAAGTTCCTCAAATATATATTATTAAAACAGTTTTTCTAAGCGTGTACAATCGGAGTCGTCCAATAGGTTTGCGTCACCGCTTAGCTCTACCTTCAAAGCAAACTACCGCCTGGTCACTCTATTTCTCAGCTAGATTTGAGTGGTATTTTCTTTTACGTCTAGTACGGTCGCACTGAAACGTTGAAACTCTGGGAAAACTGTTTAAAAAATCGAATGGCAGACAGCAGGAAAGAGATGGCCAAGGGCCGTCGCGAGGGCAAGAAAAAGGGCGCTCCGCCGCAGGGACAAGCACTGGGGGTATTGGTCAACGGGCAGGGAGCCGGGAAGTCGTCGTCCGGCGGTCGCACTGCCTCCAAGACGAAGGGCAGCAGGTCGGGAAAGGCCGCCAAAGAAGCCGGCGAAAATGCGGATCGCCTGGACCGCGAGCAGGAGAAGGCTCTGCGCCAGACGGTCAGCGACTTCCTGCAGGGCCGCGATACGGAGCTCCAGCTGCACGGCCTAACCAAGGCCCAGCGCAGCCACGTGCATAAGTTGGCCCAAAATCGCAGCATCAAAACTGTGAGCAAGGGACCGGAGGACAATCGCATCCTCTTCATGTCGCGTCCGCAGACGGGAGGCCTCCAGCACCTCTTCCTGGACAATGTCAAGCTGCACATGAGCACCCAGCTGTCCAAGGCCCTGAAAGAGCTTTCCGTTCACGTGGAACGTCCCCTGAACACCAGCACTCCGGCTTCCTTGCGCCAGCAGCAACATCAGGATCGGCGACCCTCAAACTTCGGCCTGGTCGGCCAACGTCTTATCCCGCCCGTCGCCCTCAACAGGAGCATGCAGCAGGAGCGACAGAGCCTGCCCATCTTCCAGCACCGCGAGAAGATCCTCAGCGTTCTGCAGAGCGAACAGGTAACTAATCTTTATTTTCAAGAAATCTTTTCCCAAATTTAAAAGAAGCATCTGTTTTACTTTACTTTGTAAAGGTTACTATCTTTTTTACCAACAGAAACTCAAAGAATTATCCTCAAGGATAGCACACCATTCCTCCTACAAGAACTTGCTTTGTCCAACATTTTCTATATTTCCCCCATGACTAAGAACAGATCTTAAAAAACCAGCATCTGTTTAATGTTACTTTTTTCAAGGTCTTCAATCGATGTTACCAACTGCTTACCTTAAGAAACTTAAAAAACTGTCTTAGCTTGACACTATTCCTCCTACAAGAATTGTTGTCCAATCTTATTTATAAAAGATCCTACCCCTAAGACCATGAGTATGTTATTAGATTTTTCATGGAGGTAATTAAGCGATGTTTCTGTTTGCTTACGTGTAGAAACTTTAAAAACTGTTTTCGCATTTTACAGATCTATACTAACTACTATACAAACTTAAACCATTCCTCCCTACTAAAACTTGCTTGATCCCCACAGGTGTTGATTGTCCAAGGAGCCACTGGCTCGGGCAAGTCCACGCAGCTGCCACAGTATATCCTCGAGTGGGCCGCCGAGCACCGCTCTCCGGTGAGGATAATAGTCAGCCAGCCACGTCGCATAGCGGCGACCAGCGTTTCGGAACGCATTGCCAAGGAGCGCGGCGAAGCATTGGGCAGCACAGTTGGGTATCAGATTCGCATGAACAGTGAGTAGCATCCAGGCTCGAAAGCAATCAGATCTAACTCGTTCACCGCCAGGCAAGTGCAGCAGCCACACGGCTCTCTCGCTGACCACCAGTGGTTGCCTTTTGCGTGCTCTGGCCATGGACGGCGAGGCCTTCTTCAGGAGCACCACCCATCTGATCATCGATGAAGTGCACGAGCGCGACTTGGACACCGATTTCCTGCTGCTGGTCAGCAAGCTGGAATTGGACAAGAATCGCCACCTGCGCCTGGTGCTCATGTCGGCCACCATGGACTTGCAGGCGCTGTCCAAGTACTTCGGCGGCGCCACTGTCATGGATGTGGAGGGACGCAGCTTCGGGGTGAGGATCTTTCACCTGGAGGATATACTCAGCAAGACCGGCTACATGACCTACAGGATGGAGAACTTTTTGGGCAAGCCGACGGGCGAAGAGGATGCCGGCGAATTGCTGGCCGCCTATTACGGCGGTCGCACGATTATAGATCCCGATATCGACAACGATCTGATCGTTTCGCTGCTGGAACTTTTGCTGCGCAACGGCGACTCCGGTGCGGTGATTGTCTACCTGCCGGGCTACATCGATATGACCGTGCTGATGGAACGCTTGGAATCGGCTCTGCCGCGCAACCAGATCCAGATCGTACTGCTGCACAGCCATGTGGACGCCAGCGAGCAGCGCAAGGTCTTTCGGGTGTATCCCGGGGTGCGTTTGAAGATCATCCTTAGCACGAACATAGGTCAGACCTCGATCACCATACCGGATCTGCTGTACGTCATCGACACCGGTCGCTGCAAGATGAAGACCTACGACCCGGGCACGGATGCCTCCCAGTTGACCAGTGTGTGGATCTCGCAGGCGGATGCCCAACAGCGGGCGGGCAGAGCCGGACGCCTGCGCCATGGCATCTGCTATCGTCTGTACGACAGAGACCGCTTTGCCAGGATGAGCCTGTACACCGTGCCGGAGATCATGAGGCGCAGCCTGGACGAGATATGTCTGCTGACCAAGGTGGCGGCTCCGGACCGGCTAATAGCCAGCTTTCTGGCCAAGGCACTGGATCCCCCGCAGCCGGAGGCCGTGCTGCAGGCCTGCTCCAGGCTGCAGCTCCTGGGCGTGCTCAGTGAATTGGAGGAGAGGATCACGCCGCTGGGACGCATCATTGCCGAGCTGCCCTTGGGCGTGCAGATGGCCAAGTGTCTGGTGTACTCCATCTACTTGCGTTGCGCGAGCAGCATGACCATCATAGCGGCCTTTCACTCCGTCAAAGATCCCTTCGTGCTCACCACGGATCGTGGCAAGAAGTCGGGCCAGCTGAACGCCAGACTCCTGTTCGCTGGCGACCAGATGAGCGATTCGCTGGCTGCCCTGAAGCTCTACAAGGAGTTCACCAGCCTGTCACGAACCGACATTGGGGACTTTTGCGAGCGCAACTCTGTGTGCCGCCACTCCATGGATATGTTCGTCTCGGCGGTAAGCACGCTGCGCGAAACCGTGACGCGCATTTTCGGCGCCAATCCAGCCAAGCTGCGTCTGGCCTCGTCCTTTGCCAAGGACACCAATCTGATCCGCCTGGCCCTGACGGCCGGCTACTATCCGAAGCTGGCCTACATGGACCGCGAGAACAAGCACCAGCTGGTGGCCGAGGGAGACCCCTTCTGCCAGGTGTCGCGCAACTCCTGCCTGCTGGGCAGGAAGAAGCAAAAGAATATGGTCAGCGACTGGATCCTGTTCGTGGAGAAGACACGCACCGCCGAGCAGCGATCCTCGCTGGAGCAGACCAGCCTGGTGAGCGGTCTAATGGTGGCCCTGGCCGGTGGCAAGCACTTCCGCCTGGAGCCGCTCGGCTCGGAGGTGCAGCTCTGCCTGGACTCCTGGATTCGCATCGTCTGTGCCAGAGATGTGGCCCGTAAAATTTTCCAGCTGCGCCTGCTGATGGAGCGTGAGGTGACCGAGCTGGTGCAGACGCGCAATCTGAACAAGGCGGACGAGTGGCTGGGTCCGGAGGCGATCCGCCGGCTGCTGCAGGCGGATGTGCCGTCCATGTGCCTGGCTGAGGGCAAGAGTCTGCCCGACGAGATCAACTGTGATAAGGACTATTAAACGACCAACGGAGTAGGCCTGCTGGGTGACTCCGCCCCTAATCCCTAATCGGCCAAAAACTAGCTATAATTTGCTACAGCAGTATTCGCGAAGTGATCGATTAGGCTCATAGAAGTATAAATAAACTTTTTTACACGATGAACTTACAATATTGTGCAGTGCGTTTCATAAGCCTAGGACACAGACTATCGTACCTGATTAGGGCAGCTAAAGTCGAAACTAAGAGGCCAACGAATATATATCCTCAACATACACTTACTTTTGTACATCGAATTCCCTTACATTTTGATAGAATTTACAAAAAAAAAACATATGTTTGCCTGACTTTAAAAATGTATTAAGCATTTCTTAAGTAATCAAAATACCATTCGACTTCCGGACCCATGTCCCACTGCAAAAAAGGCTTCACTGTACTTACTACTTATTAATGTACATTTTAAGTAACACAAAGAATGTCTAAACTAGATTCCTTTAATGTTGTGATATAAGAAGGCGCAAAAAAGGCATGCTTTAACTGATTAACCTAACTGATTAACCTTTTTTTGTAATGCTGAGCGAGATCTCGATACGCCATTTGATGTATTGTGGCGGGTATCAATTAACCAGTCCTGCTGATTAAATTCTTAGTTTAAATCTAAAACGTTGCCTATATTAATGTGAACCAAAAATCAAATGAAAAACTTGTAAACCTTGGAATATTTTCGAATATAAATCCAGATCTCTGTATTCCATTCCATGCATCATAACAGGTAATCCACTGATGTAACTAAATTAAGCTCTGAAACGCACTGTAGGCATATTATTAGCAATTCGAAACACACAGGGAATGAAAAATGTAAACCAAAAATATTATTTTCATTTGGAGAGTGCCATTGCGGGCACTCCCTAATTGCCGGGTGAAAATATGTGTGCCACAAGTGCCACGAGACGAGATGTCAGGGAGATCGCGACTTGGAGTCGGTGTCGGTGTCGGAGTCGGTGTCAGATGGCAGTGGGCGTGGCAGTTCCCTGCGGTGCATTGGGCCATGGCAACCGAGCTGGCTGGCGTTTATGCTCCACCTGCCCCACCTGCCTCCCACTGTCCATTCAGGCGCAAACAAGAGCGGGCAAATCACAAAAAAGAAATGTATAAAAAGAGTTAATTGCACAGACGACGCAGTCAATAAACCTGAAGTCGAGCTTGTCGCTGCTGCAGCAACAATGGCCACAAAGACACCGGGCCAACACCAACAGCAACATGCAACAGCAACAAAGACAGCAGCAGCAACAGCAGCAGCAGCAGCAACAGCAGCTTACTTACAAAGAAAGTGAAATTAATTTGTTATTTTTCGGTCGATTGTGGCTCTTTGAGCGACGTCTTTGAAAACTGGGAGAGAGCATGGCCAATCTCCAGCGATGGCCCTACAGATTCGATGTCTTTAACTGCATATACATAGATGTTGCTGCTGTACCATAGAATTTTTTGATGTGCGAAATAATTTATGGAAATATTTTAAATTGAATGTTTATTCGTGAATGTCACAGGCGAATAACGGCGTTAAGAATAAATTATATTATTTTGCTTATAAGCTTACAAATTAATTAGCACAAAACACTTCAAAATATTTTGCTATTATTTTTTTTCAACAATACAAATGTATAGAATTTACAAAAATGTATTACTTTTTAACACAAATCTTTTAAATAAGTACTTGTTTGGAAAACTTTTTGTTCCTCTTTTAATTTCTTAAATTTTTAAGCAAAATAAAAACTAGTAAGCAAGATGCATAATCTGTTTATACTAAAAAAATTTCATCTTCTAACTTAAGCTTAATATAATAAGACACCTAAAGTGAATGTGAAATATTTTTGATGTACCTACAACTATAGATTTTAAGAATAAAAGTTGGCTATAAAAATGATGAAAAGGGAAGCCTGTGTTGGTTGATTCGACCCAAATGATCTGCACCACAAAGTGGCGATCCAATAATCTGCAAATCATCAATGGGAATTGCGGGAAGTGTCAGTGGCTCAACCTCGAATTTTCCACAATTTGCTCGAAGAATTCCGCAAGAGAATTCCATGAGAAATCGGGGCCACCAAGAAAGCCACAGATCGATTTTCCCAGATGACTCGTCCATTGTCGGTGGCTGCCATTGAACTCTGGCGAGGATGGGGACAGAAGTAGGAGGAGCAGCTGGAGGAGGCGGACTGCCAAATGAAAGGCTATTGCCAATTGGCATCTGCTCTCGAAATCAAATGAAGTCAAATGGTCCGGCGCGCATTCAGCGCTAATGGATCGACCATAAACCTGGCCAACAAGTGGCCCGGCCTCCATGGGGAAGCAAGTCAGTTGAACGCACTCGCCATCGCCATCGCCATCGCAATCGCCATCAAGTCCCATTTAAATTGGCCACGGATCGCACTCCGTTGGCAACCAGCTCACCAGGTGTCTGTTTGTCATTGTCTGCGGACAGGAAGGCGGAGATTATCAGTCGGAATCAGTGATGCCCGTGATTACAACAGGGATTTCTGGGTTGGCTGGATAAACGAAGCTCAAGGAAGTCCAGAACTTGGCACATTCAATTAAAATATTTAGGATTCAGACATCATTGTTATAAAATATGACCTATGGGAATTTTAACCAATTAAAACACTCGATTTGATTGACTTTGGAAATAATATTAAAAATATGGAACGTCATAAGGCTCGTTATTAAATTCTAAATCAATTGGCATTTAAAAATGAACATTTTTATTTGCCCTCAACAATGTCACACCCAGTTGAGCTCGTAATGAAATTCAGAATTATTTGGCATTTAAAGCTGAATATTTTTATTTTTGGAAATTGTTGCCAAAATAAACTATGTTACCCCTTATAAAATACCGATCAAAATATGGACCCATGTTTGATATATCGGTGATTTCGTTATAAAATATTCCATCAATTAGTATTTAAAGCTGAACATTTTTAATTTTTGGCCATTTTTTGCAAAAAAAAAAATCACGTACTTTTTATTTGTTTGCCAAAAACCTAGAAAACATAGTCAAATACAAATTATTTGCTAGAATTTTTTAAAATATCTCCAGTTTTCGTATCCTCTCAATTTAATATTTTGAATATGAAAGCTCTTATGAATTTCATTAAATTTGTGGCATTTAGAAGATGGTCATATGGTCATATGACCATTCCGTTCTCCAAGATGAAAACTTGATCCCACCTGACCGCATCGCATCGGATCGCATCGCATCGCAGTTAGGCGATGAAATGTGAGCTAATGACGGCCCCTCGACTGATTGATGACTTGAGTGAGGTTCCAGCGAGCGCCAGTCTTTTTTGGGGCCGCCAGTTACAGTTACATAATTACACCAAATTGATTTCGCAGAAAAGTCGCCGCCAGATCTGCGCTGCTCCCAATGGCCCGCGATCCGCGATCAGCGATCCGCGATCCATGCTCGATGAACCCATGGCTCCCAGATATGACATCATCGCACATAATCGCACATCTGCAATAATCCCATCATCAGACATCATCTGTGCAGCACGGAATGCATTTCGGTAATTCCAAACTCCAAACTCCAAACTCCAAACTCCAAATTCCAAATTCCGAACGGGGGTTATTATCATGAATATGTACATACTCATGGTTCGGTAGTGGGGAGGGATTGGACCCAGAGATCACGCCAGTGAAAGTCTGCCCCTTTTGGCGGGGTCAAATCAATCAGGCTGGGCGGTGACCCGCCGCTACCAGGCGAACCGACTCGGTCCAACTGGGTGGCATTCGGCATTGGGCATTGGGCATTCGAAGTCGACCCCCCCGGACACCCCAATCTTACGGGGATTTTCTCGAGAGCAACACCTTTCCAAAAAAAAAAAAAAAACAACGCCTAATTATGTCATTAAAACGCTTGGCTTTTGGGTGCGCTCTTTTAACGACGATTTGTGAGAAGCTGGCCAGCAATTTCAATTTAAACAAAAGACCCTATGTTTTTGTAGCTTTATTTTTATAAATAAATTTCTTCTCTCATTGGATACATTCCCAACATTAAGCAAAAATATATGGCACTTTGATTATTTCAATTACATTTTTTAAATTTAAATACATATGCTAAAAAATTATATAACTTTATTAATATACATTGTTGGCAACAGTGGGCATGAAAGGGTTTAAGGCTATTTTTTTTAAATTCATCATGATATCATAAATTGAAATCATAAAGAAATTCTTTTGGTCCTTTGTCATGCTTATTAACCAATGCCATACTATACTAACTAAACAAGAACAATCTATGTATAAATATAATTCCCTTAAGGCTTGAGTTTCTCATTTTTTTTTGTGGAAATTATATTTAATAAATTAAAATTTTTAAAAACTTACTATAATAATGTTTAATTTCTTTCAAACTATTTATATAGTAATTCTTTCCTCACATTAGCAAAAATAATGCGTCTGGGGCCCAGTGGATTTTATTAAAGTTGGAAAAAGAGGGACGGCTGTGGGGAATATAGACGACCCATGGCGAACTTTAACTGCGGTAAAAGTGAAGTCATGTGCGAGTCTTTGGGGGCACCGAAAAGTAAAAGCCAAAACGAGAGTGAAGTGATGGCAAAACGAGCAACGATCGTGATTCGCATTTGGCCATGGCCAACAGCAGCAGCAACATGAGCAACCAGCAACTTGAGCCACCAGCAACATGAACAGCAGGAGCCGGAAATCTGGTCAGGTGGTGACCCCCGGAAGTCGATGCCACAATCAATCAATATCTGTGTGACTTTATGCGGATCTATCATTATTTATGCACGACTTGAATGTGGTGTAACGTCTGCCTTTTGTTTAATAACGGTCCGAATATTTTTTGCCATTTCCTTTTGTGGTCATTTAAGTGCCATAAATTGTTGCCAATTCCATGGTAAATATTCGGCAGTTCCCGAAAACTGATAATCCATGTTTTTATCTCATTTTTGTTTATGTAAGCCGAGGCGAGAAATTGCCACAGCAATGCAGTAATCGATGGCCGGAGGCGTGGCAACAACGGCGCCAATCAGTGGCAACAACAGCGATAACATGGCCAGCACAACAGCAACAACAGCAACAACAGCAACACCAGCAACATCTGCCATATCAGACACTCTCCAACGGCAACAGCAACGTTTGGACAAAAGCATTAGCCCGATCATCTTCACTCACCGAAAAATGTGCATTTCCACCAGATAATGTTAAGAAAATGTTTTTTATAAGGTAGAAATAATTTTTAAATCGGTGAGTGTTTTAAAAACTTTCCGTTTTTTGAGTAAACAATTTTTTTCAAAATAAAAATGAAAACCTCTAACAACAAATATGACAAACTAGTAAATATTAAACTCGTTTTTGTTTATTTAAGTAACAAACAAGTGCATCCATCTATCCATAATAATTTTTAAAGAATAATAATTTTCTAATATTATGATAATTTTTCTTAAGAAATAAAACATTATTAAAAATGTGTTTAAATGTTTTAAATTAGATTTATTTGTGAACCTCATTTGGTGAAGACATGAAGATTGTCTTTTTTATAATTATTTTATTTAATATTTTTATTAGGTTCACAACGATTGAAAAACTTTACAGAATTGGTAAATTTGATGTTTCCTTGTTGCGAGTGTAGATCAGCAACATAAAGAAAACGCAGCACAGCAACACTCTTGTGCAGCCACTTGTTGCATAGTCCGATGTCAAGAGCCTCTGCTTTGGTCAAGCGCCAATTGAGATGTGGCAGGTTGTCTGGTCAAGCTTCTCCACTAAAACTACCACACACTGTACTCCACTCCACTCGAGTCCACTCGACTCTACTCCACTCCACTCCAATCCCCACCTGCCCCCCATCCTGGGAAGAGGTCATCGGATTCCGGTGCACGAATAAAAAGCTGGATTAGTCCCAGGCACGAATTGCTTGTCATGATTATGCGATACGATCCATGATATATAACCCCTTTAATCTGTTAAGTTTTAATTTACTCTGTGTGTTTGTACAAAGCTATTTGCGCATTTTTAATGCTTTTTGCAATTTCACAATGTACACAGGAAAATGGAGAAAATTCAGGATAAATATGGTATTATGGCAGACAGTGATGAATGCTCCTAAATGGAATATTATATTCTGGGTCAGACTTTTCCTAGCCAGTCAAAGAAAATCCCAGGGGGGTAAAGAATATATATAAATCAACTAAGGATTATGAGTCGGTATTCAAAAATGTATTTAAATTTACTGCAGACTGAGAAAATGACAAAGACAAACGACAAAGTTGAATTTATTAATAATAAATCAAATGTTTTTGTACCTATTGTTTCGATTCGGCTATTCATAATATTAAAGGTGTTTAACCTAGTTAAATAATTAAATACAAGAAAATGTTCTTACAATAAACATACATCGATAAATATTATAATAAAGAAACTCGTTTAAATGGCTTGATTTATGGAAAGCTCTAACTTTTACTTTTTCAATCAAGTCAATCAAATATTTTCCCCACTAGTAATAGTTTGTTTTTCCCAAATGCATTTAATATAGAGCTTTAATCGGTTTAAAAATTATTCAGATCTGTCGCGTTAATTTTTGCCTTCAATCCGCTTAGCCGGCAATCAATCGACCAACACTACCAACAAGTGTTATATAAATTGTATAATTTTTTGATAACTGTTCCCCAGTTTGATCTTGCACTAATCGCCTTATGTGTGGCATCGAAATGCGTTCGAAAGTTACTGGTTTTCCAGTTCAAAAAAGCCATTGTGCTGAGTTATTGGAATGCCGAAGCTTATTTATTAACGATGGTTTCACTTTCCAGCCACACAATTACGATCGGATAAAGGCGGCGAAGAAATGAAATCAACACACAAATTTGTTTATAAATGTCGCACAAATGTTTTATTTTGTATTTTGTTGACGCCGTCATCGATTTGTCATTGTTCCGTTGCCGACGAAATTTATGAGGCCTCAAGGGGCCCTAAATTTGCCGCCATTCCGCGGAAGGTGAAGGGTTGACAATGGGCCATAGAATCGAAATTGGCTGGAAGTGTAACAATGGAGCCCCGGACAAGACAAGACAAGACAAGACCAAGACTAAGCGATTCCAATTCGAAAGCGAGCAGGCGCGGAAACTTATGCATAATTTCTGTGACAAATGACACAAAACGGCGGCTGGAGAGCACACAGCAAGGAAAGTGTGAAAAGTGTGAAAAGTGCATTGATAATTATGATAATTGTCTGCTCAAAACTGAGGCCAGCGATGGGAAATTATGAGTTCGGGTTCGGTTTCGGGTTCGGGGTTTGGGGATCGAGGTTCGGGGGTCGGCTATATAAATAGATATATTTTCACGTTGACAAAAGACCTCCAAAAGACCTCAAAAAATGTAGGGGGTTTTTTGTATTGTTCAAGTGCAGGCTAACTTTCATTCTTAGTCACTGATTTGTGGCGGTTGCCGTTTCTTATTTGCTGGCTCTTATTTCCACTGTTTTTTTTTATTTTTATTTTTTTTTTGGGTTGCCCGCCTGATTATATGGTACGTGCTATTTCATTCGCCGACAGATACAAGATACAAAGATGCACAACTGCCAACCACAAGACAACCAACAACATCCCAAGGGGAGGGCTTTCAGATGGGGCTATTATGATTAAAAACTGTGTCTATGCGAATCTGCAAATGCTCTACGAAGGGGTTTTTTAACCATCAATTATTACGCCGCAAAAACAACAAAATGTTACTTTAAGTAATTAACAAAGCGTAAGAGTGTATTTACTTCAGTATACTAAAATTGCATAACAATTAACTGCGCAAATCGACAGCTGGCCAATATTATTATATTTTAATAAAGATACTTAAAAATAATTAAAAAGAAATAGATAGAAAATAATAAAAAGGATATTAAAAATATGCATATCAGAAAGCACATGATAAAGATGGAACAGATCACCAAATGTTTCTAAATTTTCAATTTAAGGGTGTACGCATTTTTTTAAACCTTTTTTAAATTGCAATTTAAAGCTGTTCACTTGTATTCAACCCACACAGAGTTCCTCAGCAAGTTATTGGACCCGCGACGAGGTAAGCAGCACATCAACAGCTACAACTTGATCATGGTCATGATCATGTCTGCGTCGCTGTTTTACACGCTGGCAGTTGCTTGCTCGAGGAGGAACCCCATCCCCATCCACAGCCCCAGCCCGATCTTCTCCAGCTTCTCAGACTACCAGTGAAGTGGGCTAGCTACCCATCTAGCTGCAATTATGATCCGCTAGATGCGGATTGCCTACGAGGCATGTCAACGCCTAGGACCGAGCTCTCTCGAGTTTTTTAGTTGGGTGCCAATCTGCGGGAATCCGCGGAATCCACGGGATTCTGGGAAGCACTTCCCGGGGCTCATTTTCCCATCGACAAAATTAAAAACACCACACCACTTATGCAAAGCTTTAATCACATTGCCCCGACCGATGTGTAAAAGTGAAAATGCAGCAGCAGCAGCAGCAGCACATTGCGGTGGTGGAGTGGTGCGTTGCCTGGTCGGGTGGTGCAAATTATGAAATTAGTATTATGTGAAACGGAGTTAAAAGTGTGATTAAACTGGAGCTGCAGTCAAAGTCACACACATGTGTGTGTGTGTGTGTGTGTGGGGCATAAAAAACAAAACAGAAAGAGAAAAAAAGCCCACCTGCCGCATAATAATCCACCGCTGTCAAGACAATGAAAGTCACCTAAGTACCCACTCCACGGTAAGTGTGCGGGGCAATTAATATCATTTCAGCGTAGATGTGGACGTGGTTGTTGATGTTGATGTTGATGTGGATGTGGATGCGAGAGGTTTTCCGAGTGAACGAGTCGCCCAAATGAAAATGCCGTCGCCGGAAGGTTAGACCCTTCGATGCTCAGGGTCAAAAACTGAGGTTAACTGAATGATTTCAATCGAAAACCATACGTTTTTGGTTCATAAGTAAAAAAAATGAGCAAGCAAAAGTAAAGCCCAGTCAAGCTTATTGAAAGAAGTATTTTATATTTAAAACTCGGAAATTAGAAAATTCGGATATTTAATCCAGGTAGTAAAATCCAATAGTAAAAATTCTTAACTTACATTATCTTTTCTACAGTGGTCTCTCAAAACAACAAATCTTGTTTTCAAAGTTATCCATAAAAACATTTAGATGCCTATATTTTATTCAAGATACGTTATATACCTTTCACATTATATTTGACAATATAAATATATTTAATAAAGGCATTTTAATCAACAACATATGTAAAAAAAAAATATAATTAAAAAGAGCACTTTACCATACAATTTTCAAATAAAATTTTTAGAATTAAACTTAATTATAAAATTTATTTTAGGGCTATTAGCAATAATTGCATAATTAGCAATATTTTAATTTAAAATGTTAAAATTTAAATGATTACACAGTAATTACTACTAGTTCTTATGTGTGCTTGCGTTTTTCTTATAAAACCAACAATAAACAATGGTGTGTGAGGGAAGCTCGCAAATTCCGGGAATTTTATCAGCTGGTGGCGCAATAAAACACCTGCTGGGCATACCCCCTGCTACCCTCTGCGAGCGATAGGAACCCACGACAAGTGCAGCGACAAAAAAAGCAAATAACAATTCCCCGTGGCTTATTAGCAATGCCACTTAGAAGTTGGATCAGCTGCGGCAGGGAGAAAGTCATCCAGCTGAATGCACATGGTGGGGTTTCGCTGTCACCTGTCCCGCGCCCACTTATCCAACCCATCCAATCCGATCCAATCCCAAACCATACTATACTATACTACACAATACCATCGTCAGCAGAAACCGCAAGCGCACTCAAGTTTGTTGCCTCAGTCTTTTGTTCTGCCACGGCTTATGGTTCATGGTGAATTGCCCTAATCGCAGTTTCGGTTTCAATCGTCAATCGTCAATCGTAATCGAGGAAAATTTCTAAGCAACACCGCGGGGCATTGGCATTAGATCTTCTCCGATTTTTAATATATATGGTATATTATTTATCAGGCTCATCGAGGCTATCAAAAATATACTATATGTGCGCATCTTGATGCATAAAAGAAAATGAGCTGCTTCGGCAATTAATAGACCATGAACAGTTTGCTAGACGAAAGAAAACTGCGCACCACTAAGTCCAGCCGCAACTTAAGTTTGACTTATGCGCACTTATCAAGTAAGACCCAAAAAACCAAACTAGTTAAAGTCCATAAATAAAAGTTTTTAATTGAGATGGTGCTTTTCTATTTTTGGCCAGATTGATCATTCTAAATGTGCAGGCCTTAATGATTATGCTGCCAG
The DNA here is from genome assembly GCF_025200985.1 of Drosophila gunungcola. Lineage (NCBI taxonomy): Eukaryota > Metazoa > Arthropoda > Insecta > Diptera > Drosophilidae > Drosophila > Drosophila gunungcola. Next base: position 177,933 of record NW_026453185.1, on the reverse strand, counting down.
CTACTCGTGAGAATAAAAAAGATATTATATGTAAGAAAAAGATTGCATGTTTTTAAATAGAAATCTATAAATGCAAATGTTTGCTTACGAATGGTGTCTGCGAAATTATTATTTAACGTTTTTAATGATCTGCATGAATTTATGTATGAAACAAATCTATTTGGAAGCATTTGCATTTTTACGGGACATATTTTCATATTGCCTTTTATTTGTTTATCATTTTTTACAGTAAGCGTGTAAAGGCAAATTTTTGTGAATCTGCGTGCTTTATTTTTTTTTTGTTTGGATGCAGTAATTTGTTCTGTATGCAAAACGTACATTAATTATCGAATCGTTGTTATTTGCACTTATTTAATATCTAACTTTTCCAATGAACTATTACATTGTTGTTTATTTTAAAAAATTAGGCACATAAACTGTTTGTTTGTTTTGAAACTGATCTTTTATTCCCAGCTAGTATTTTTCTTTCTGACTCACCGTAAATTAATTTAATATATTTAGTATCAAGCTGTCGCTGTATTCCTTTGTCGGCAATATTCCTCAGCTTGAGCACAGCACATTAATCGTGTTTCGTACTATTTGATTAACTTTTTCGATTTGCTGCCAGTTATGACAAATGAACAGGAAAAAACAAACAAAAGAACACAGGTTGGCACGCACATTAAGATGGATGTTCGGGTATGAGGATGAGTTTTTCCGATAATGGAAGGGCTATTAATCACTGCGAAAAAATGCACAAGGCGCGAAGGAAATCGGAAAAACGGAAAAACGAAAGACGGGAGGAAAACTGCGAAGGCGACGACGCGACGCCGAAGATCCGGCAAACACGTTTTCCAGTTACAACGTTGGCAACGGAATGATTTGGCCAAATCTGCAGCGGCACCAACGAAGCCCGAAATTATCCCAAAGAGCGAAGGCCGGCAAACCAAACAGAGAGTTGGTGAGAGAGAGGCTTTCTCCGGCGGCGAAGAAAAAAAGAGAAAGAGAGTGGCGGCAGAGATCGCAGTCTGCCACTTTGAATACCCTACATCGCAGGTGATCTATGAACCAAACCATTGGCTTCTGTGCGAGTTTCCTCGCATAAATCTCCACTGCTTATTTCTCGCTTCGATTTCTCAGGTTGCAAGTTGTACCATTAGTGATAACGCTTTGCCGACAGAGGCATTGGTTGCTTACAGTTTCAATGCACCCATTTGATAAGCGATTAACTGCTTACTTTATAAGCTCATCAGCCTAATTTTAATAATGGAGAAATATGGTTTAGTTGCGCGGACACAATATGTGGCCAAGAAAGGTATTCTAGATTTTAGGAACACATTGCAAACACTATTAAATTAATTTTAAATTAATTGCTGTCTTTTATTAATTGCTTTATTATTATAAATAATACTAACTGTTTTTTTTTTCGAGACTTAAAAAATGTATGCAAAGTGAAAGTAAGACAATGCTAAATGTTCCTGGTAGTAAATGCAATTTATTTGCATAAATTAATTATCACAAATTGGAAATCATGGTTTGACATTTTTCTAAACATAAAACTTGACTTTGCAGGTGAAATACAACTTGTGTTTTGGTGCCTGAGGACTTCCCCATTTCAAATATTTCCCATTCACAACAGTTTTTGCTCGGCAAGATTTGCACTTTATTTCTGTCAAGTTGATGAGTTGCATTGCGGTATTGTGTTGCTTGCATAACAAAATTCGTTCACTTTCAAAAACAAAAATAAACAAGAAAAAAAAACCAAATATATTTAGATATGTGGAGGAGCTGCCAGGAGTGGGCGAAGCGCCCACGCAGCAACATGGACATAAACTGGACGCACTGCGTCCACCTTTCGGGCTTTTAAGACAAAGCAACTTGGCGGAGATTGGGCAATCGCAAGCCCGAAGGCTAATTGCCGTCGCCGTGCAATTAAATTGTGACTTTTAATTAAAGCCAAGGAAAACAAAGCGACGAAGAGCAGCATCCGAAGAGCCAAGCCAAGCTAAGCTAAAGATAAAGATGAGTTCAGAGGGCTGCAGAATCTAATGATTGAGCGGAGCAAATTGATGTTTTGGTTTGTGAAAAATGAAATTGATTTGGTTTTTTTTTTTTTCGTTTGTTTGTTTGTTGTTTGGTGGCTTGAACGGATCATTAGCCAAAGAAGATCCATAGGATTTGGACTATAAATTCAGCTGTTTCTTGGCCCAAAGACATCACAAACCATTGGGTCTCAGCTTCGACTAGAATCTCAAATCTAATAATCTTTACTTCCAGAATGAAGGTGAGAATAAAAGGAGTCCTGGAGGATTTTCCAGATTTAATTTTTATAATTTTGACCATTTTTAGGTATTTGTCTGCTTGTTGGCTTCCTTGGCACTGGCCAATGCTGGTGGCTTCCGCGGTGGAGCAGGCGGTGGCGCTGGCGGTGGCTACCTGCCTGGCGGCGGACGTGGTGGTGGCGGCGGCGGCTTCGGTGGTCGCCCGGCCATTGGAGCTGGTCTGGTGTCCCACGTCTCCCAGTCGCAGGGAAATACTAAGGTCCACATTGGTGGTGGCTCGGCTGGAGGAGCTGGCGGTTACGGCGGCGGTGCTGCCTCTTATGGAGGTGGTGCTGCATCCCATGGAGGTGGTGCAGCATCCTTTGGAGGCGGTGCGGGATCTTATGGCGGTGGAGCAGGCGGTCGCGGTGCCGGTGGCTGGCAAGGAGCCGGAGCTGGTCGTGGAGCTGGTGGCTACGGAGGAGCTGGAGGAGCAGGAGGCTGGCAGGGAGCCGGAGGAGCCGGTGGAGCAGGAGGCTGGCAGGGAGCCGGAGCTGGCGGCGCCGGTGGCAATGCCTGGGGCAACCCCGCCGAGTTCGATTACACGGTCAATCACGCTTCCGGTGGCGGTCGTGCCGGTGGTGCTGGTGGCGCTGCCTACGGTGGTGGCTCCCGTGGCGGTGCTGGCTGGTGGAACGATTAAGCAATGGGATCTACATTATCTGTAACCAAATCTGTGCAACTGAAGCTGACCAATAAAATGTTAATGTAAAAAAAAGTATTTTTCTTAAGTCTTTTTTTTCCAAACAAGAGTTTTTTTCTTAAGTCTTTTGTTTCCAAAAAAAGGTTCTTAAATTTGCTTATAAAATATGTTTTAGTGGTTGTGAACTACACTAAACTTTAAAGCTACTGATTTAATATAATCATTTAATTAAGAAATGAATTAAAAAAAATGTCGCAAATAGCACACAATTTTAAGAAATTAATAGACTTTAATCTACGGATCCTCTATTCCATTTCATTTAAAATTTTGATAAATTTGTTAAACGTTAAGCTAATAAGATAAGAGTTTCTCATTTCATATTTTTATACCCTTGCAGAGGGTATTATAATTTCAGTCAGAAGTTTGCAACGCAGTGAAGGAGACGTTTCCGACCCTATAAAGTATATATATTCTTGATCAGCATCACTAGGAGAGTCGATCTAGCCATGTCCGTCTGTCCGTCTGTCCGTCTGTCCGTCTGTCCGTCTGTCCGTCCGTTTATATGCAAACTAGTCTCTCAGTTTTAAAGCTATCTGCATGAAACTTTCCCAAAAGTTGTCTTTCTATTGCAGGTAGTATATAAGTCGGAACGAGCCGGATCGGACGACTATAGCATATAGCTCCCATAGGAACAATCGGAAAAATAAATGAAAAAAAATTATAACTTTGCTGTTTTTTAATTTTTTGTTTAGTTCTTCGACATATAGTAATGGTAAAATATTTCCGATTTACGGTTTAAATTTCATCAAAATCGGACGACTATAGCATATAGCTCCCATAGGAACAATCGGAAAAATAAATGAAAAAAAATTATAACTTTGCTGTTTTTTAATTTTTTGTTTAGTTCTTCGAGATATAGTAATGGTTTAATATTTCAGAATTACGGTTTCAATTTCATCAAAATCGGACGACTATAGCATATAGCTCCCATAGGAACAATCGGAAAAATAAATGAAAAAAATTATAACTTTTCTGTTTTTTAATTTTTTGTTTAGTTCTTCGACATATAGCAATGTTTAATTATTTCAGAATTATGGTATAAATTTTATCAAAATCGGACGTCTATAGCATATAGCTCCCATAGAAATAATAAAAATATATAAAATAACTATCTAATAATTGAGCTGCAAATAATCATAGTTTCAATGTTTTTTTTTAGCACATACTCAAGTAAATCATAATTTAAATGTTTTCAAAAGTATTTAATTAATGCAATAGCTGCAAGGGTATATGAACTTCGGCTTGCCGAAGTTTGCTTTCCTTCTTGTTCATATTCCCATTGGTTGTTTAAAAATTTGTATAAACTAAAACAGAAACCCTAAAGCACATTAACACAGATTTATTTGTTATTGAAATGCATTCTAAAAGGAAATTTGGCTTGCAACTTGAAAGGCACCTAAAGTACACTTTTGCGCCACCATTTTGCAAGCTGTCAGCAACTTAGAATAAGCTAACATAAAATGGGTAACTCTAAAAGACCTGCAAGCAACGGAATTCGATTAGGTAAAATATGGATTTCGCCTTTAAAGTCACCTTTAAAGTAAGCCCCAAATTGTTTTCTCTGCATTGAGCACAGCTTTCTTAAACAGTAAGCTTTTATATATTGAGCAGTAGATGGCGCTGTCAAAAAGTTCGTTGCCTAAGTCTTTCTGGCAAACGAAGAAAATCAAACCAGTTTACAACTTTGCTCTTTACGCCCTGCCCTTGCAATGGCATTGCTGAAGTTCAAGTTCATTTCAAGCCGCTGCCGCCGAAAGCGAAAGTTTAGTAAGGGAAAAAGGTAAGTTAAATGAGGTGGGTAAGAATTTCAATTACTTATTATTATTAAATGACTACATTTTTGAGGTCAGGGAGGGGAACTTGTGTGTTTAATGCCAATCCTTGACACCAGCCCATAAAACAAACATTTAATTCAAGTGTGTGTGCTTAACATGAAGTTAAACAGTTTATTGGCTGTCATTGATTTATATGAAAATCAGTTTCTTTGCTTTTTAGTTTTTTTTTTTTTTTTTTGTGTATTTTGTTTTGTTTTACTTCCGCTGGCAATCGTTGTTTGGCTTTGAATCCACCGATTTTCTTTGTCCGCCTGTGTCTTTGATTCGATAATCATGAAGTTGCGGCGTCGTCGAGTCTCGACTGAATTTGCCATGTGCGTTTTTAGTTGGTTTTCGGTTACCATGGAGCCTTGGACAAACGCATTACGATTCGCATGTTTGTTTGTAAACAAATGGGCATTGGCCATCTCACTTTTATTTACACCAATCTGGACAAATTATGCCTGCGTTTGCGCCAACTAGTTTTAGTTTTTGCATTTTTTTCAAACTGGTTTTCGGCTTTGTGCTCTGAGTTGTTTGACAAACTCTTGATGCACATTTTAATGATTATCGCTGCGGAATGTCTTTGATTGGGAAATTTATTTGAAACTAATTTGGTCAATGGAACTCAAGTAATTCAGTGATACATTATATATTCTGAATGCCTTGGGAACTTTAAGCGGTAAACGAAGTTTTAAAATGTTTTAATGGTAGTACTTCCTGAATATTATTACATAAGTGTACATAACACAATAGATTCTGTAGGTAATTATATTTCCGCTTTTATAAAGAAATAACAAAATATAGTTTCTGTAAAACTGTAAAGAATTAAAAGCTTTTGTTTTGGTAACTTATCTTTATACAAAATAATTGGATGGTTTTAAGAGGATGAGTAGATAAATGGATTTGATGGAGATCTCATGATTTCAGTGATTGATGGAGAAATGCAATAAACTAGCCGGCAATTAACTATCAATATTTTATGACCCCATTGCCGACGATCTAGCAAGGCAGTGTAATTAGCTTATATTTATATTAGCCTGCCTGCCATCAATTTGCCTTTTGCATATGTACGAGTTCTCAGCTCTTAGCTGATTAAATTATAGGTATATATAATAGATATTGAGAAGGAATACATATAGCATGGTTATTTATGTGTCTGATGGATTCGCCATAAAATGGCAAATGCGATGGCACGGGCAATTTTCTATGCAAGCTTGCAAATTCGCTTGGAATGGAATTAATGTCGGTACAATATTAGTTATTATCATTACATATTACCAACTTATTTATGAGTGTCATCAATTTTAGCCGTAATGCCCTCCCATTTAAGATGATGAGTCATCCCATGGCATCTAGCAATAGTTCTCCACTCAAACCACAGCATTAACTCCGTTCACTGTTCGGATTATCCATATTTGCCTTTGTGTTTACTTTTGCACTGGTAATTTCATTTGGCTACATAACTCGCAATTAAATATGTTAATTTTGTTTTTTGTTTTTTAATGTAAGCCTTCAGCCGTCCGAAGGCGATGTGATGGGAAATAGTTTTGTAGGTTCGGTCATTACAGCCCGGTAATATAGCCACCATTGTAAGGCAGATATACTAAATACAATACTATACTATACTACACTATACTATACTATCCGTTTCGCCACATTCGAATCTAACACTAAGTGGAAGGTGGGTTCTGGCCGACAGTCCGATTTGACCTGGTCTCAGTTGACTAATGAGCAAACCAGAAACGGCTCCAAAAGAACTCACTTAAGTATTATGTATATATTCAAATAGAACTTTAGGGTTTTCCCTTAAAAGAGCATGGATTTACTTAATTTATTTTACTTTGCCCAATGAATGGGGAGTAAAATAGTCTCAAAAATAAAAAAATTTGTATTATTTAAATATTTATATTGTATGACTAGCTTAAAGTTTGAAAACTGATTTCATCCTTTAAAATATAAAAATTCTGATCTATACAATAAATAAAAACAGTTAGATTCGTATTCAATTTTATTAAATTTTTAGGAAATACAAAATTGTCTACACTTCTTATGCCCACATTTTATATAAGATAACTAATAAAGTCTATGAATTGGTAATGAGGAAATCTAATTAAAATTGATATTTCCTAGCATCTGAACGCTCGAGTGTCCATCACTCATCTTTTTTAGACCCAGAAAAGCACTTTATAGTTTGCTACTTCTTTGCGCTTGGCTAACTTGTTTTCCACTTAATTGATAAGTAACCCATCGAATGTCTGTTGATCTGTCGTCGGATCGCTAGCTTACAGCGTGAAGAATAATCGAATAATACGATTATGAATATTCATAGAGCCCAGAACGAGTATGTAAATGCCAAACACTGAAACGAATTGGCCAGAGTTGCAAATAGAAAAAAACCAAACTGTCTTATTTTTGTGTAGACTTTTTTGTTTTGTTCGATAGCCGAGGCGTGTGCTAGAGGAGTGCATTGAACCCTTCGACTTGTGGGAGAGTTCCCTGAAGAGTGTTTATCTTGCGGGTTAGTACCGACAACTAGGGGTCTTACGAAAAATTCCCAGGCAATCTGCCATATCCGCCGAGCCACTATGCAAATATATGCCAAACTGAAGCATAGAAATAGAATCGTTCAACCGGTTTCACGTATTAATAAGCGATGATGTGGAATATGGGCATGGGTTATGGGTATTGGGTATACCCCAGATCACTTGAATAGGCCTCTAAGCGACAAGTCGATGATTCTTGGCCAAAGCAGGAAGATTACTTAGTTTCCACCTCCCAACTTTTAAGTCTGAACCTTGGAGCAGAACTCACGATTTCATCATTCATCAGTTTGACACTTCGGCTGCTTCTATTTCTATTTCTACTTCAGCTTCTGCTTTTGGCCAAAAACTCTCTGCTGGCCAACTGACAAATCATTGATATAAATGTTGATTGTCGACCCATTGTTTCCCGCCACCAGCCGTGGTGATTAAATGCTGATAATTTGTTTGAGATTCGGCGATTGGCACAGTGGTCTAAGCACAGCAGATTCTCTAGCTGAATTTATTGGAGGACTTCTTATTAAGGGTTAAGAAAACTAATCATTTGTCCTATTTTGCCAATATTATTTCGAATTATCATTTTCTTTATATTTACAACAAAATGATTAAAAAGTTTAAATAGAACAGTTTTATAAAATTTATCGCACATCATGTTAATTTTTGCAATGTATACAAATACTACAGGAAATGAAAACATGAAGAAACCTACAAATTATTTAAGCTGCTTGTTAGAAGTAAAGGAAAACTGTTAAGATTACAGTGCAGAAATGGGTAGAAAAATAATTTATTACTACAAAACTCTTTGACTAAAAAAAAAGCATAACATAATCTAGATCACAACACAATGTGTGAACATTTAAAAAAAGTATTACAAATGCAACGCGTTTTTAATGAAACATAGAACATCAAATAACACTTTAAACAATAATTTATTGATGCAGTTGGCAAATATTAACCAATACTACAATATGTAATAAGGTATTTTATAAATTCTAGGTGACGATGTTAAGCCTTAAAGCCAATATAATTTTAATAAAATATAGGAAACCAAATTACCCTTTTAAAAATTAAGTAAATGCAGCAAGTAAAAATCTACAAATATTCTTATAAAGGAATCTGATAAATACTTCAGTTACCCTTTCAGTTTTATATCGATTGCTGTACTTATTCTTAATTTCGTTATAATCCATTTAATTAGAAATATCAATGTCTTCAGCGGACAAATACATGATAGGAAACCCAGAGGCCAAACTCGGTGTAATTTTGTGATAAACCAAATTGTGTGCCCTTCTCATCAAGGCGTGGATAACGTTGTCAATAGATTTCCCAACGCCGGCGACGATTTAACACCCCCAACCCAGTGTGCAAACTGGAGGAGAAGCGGTTCCTCATCCGAAGTGAGCCGCGCATGCGCACGGATTAGCATAGGCAAACAAAAGAACCGCCGGCGAGCATAACCGAATGTGGGTTATTATGAAATCGCAGTCGCAAACGCTCTGCTCATCAATGGCTTCTAATTGGCCCCCCCCCCTCCCCTCCCTTCCTCCCATCATCTCATCTTATTCGGATCGATGTTTTTCGATTTGTTCGATTTTTCGGGGGTATAAAGGTGCGTGCTCTGGCCGACGATGGAATTAGTTTGGTCAGCTGTTCGCAACCGATAGTAACCACATTTGAAGCCCAGTCGCGATGAAACCCTTTGCCTGCATCCTGGTGATCCTAGCCGCCATCCTGTCCGTTGGTCAGGCCTCTCTGGGCGGACTTCTTGGAGGAGGCGGTGGCGGCGGAGGAGCTGGTGGCATTGGCCAACTGCTGCAGAGCAAACTGGGCGGTCTCGGCGGTGGATTGGGCGGCGGCCTGGGCGGTCTGAGCGGAAAGCTCGGCGGAGGAGGCGGTGGATACTCCGGCGGCGGTGGATATTCCGGCGGCGGTGGCTACTCCGGCGGTGGCGGCTACTCCGGCGGCGGTGGATACTCTGCTCCCGTGGAAAAGGTCGTCATTGTGAAGGTCATCAGCGAGGGCTACTCCGGCGGCGGTCACTCCGGTGGCGGCTACTCCGGTGGCTACTCCGGTGCCCAGTCTGGTGGATGGTCCAATGGTGGCGCCCAGTCTGGAGGATGGTCCAACGGTGGTGGCTCCCAGTCTGGCAGCTGGAACAAGGGCTGGTAATCAACCAAAAAACCAACCACAAATAGTTCAAACTGCCAACCAAAAAGCCAAGCAGCTTAGGTTTTAATATATAATATTTTTTTATAATTTTTTTTTTAGCGGTATTTGATTGTTAGAATTTATGCAATATAGACAAGAAAAGAATTTCCATTTTTAATTGAGAGTGTTTTTGTGATTGGGATCGGGAAACCGGTTGAAGTTTGGCTTCCTGCTCTGACCCAATGGCCGAAAATGGTTGAGGTCATCACCTGCCAATCGAATGGATGCCAGTTAATGGGACAGGTACTTAGGCGATTTTCCACTTGGCGCAGCACTTGCGCAAGCAAAAAAGTGCATTTTATTGTTTTCCACAGCCAAGCCACATCGATCAATTGGACTGCAAACGACTGGCAGTTGATCGCACTCGCAAACAAAAGACCCAATTTGAGTTTTATACCGCCCATGAATTAAAATGCGGCCAGCGGTGGAAACGTGCAAAAGCCAAAAGGTTCAAGTGGTTCGGTTCTAGCCGTAGAATTGGTTTCGATCAGCGTCGTGTATAATTAGCATTTTGGGGACAAGATAGGCCCACATTAATTTCTAGAAAATATTCATTCTACTCTTTGTGCCAGAGACTGATTTATGAATATACATTTTGTTTTTTTTTTTTTTTTTTTTTTTGTTTCAATGCTATCCATGCTTAGATCTCTTAAAAGTGACTAATGACCTATTAAAGCTTTGGAAAACATTTATGCATTTTATTATTATTATTTGTTAGATTATTTGTTAAATTTATTATGGAACTAATGAGTTCTTTAAAAATTCTTATGTATTTAAAAATAATGTCTTTATAATTGACAAATAAAAATTTTATACGAGTATCATGTGGTATGCCTGTAAGAGTTTGTTGTTCATTGACAAATAAAAATGTTATACGAGTGTTCAATTCTCAAATTAAATTCATTGTTATTTTGGTTTTAGATTTCGGATGGTGCTATTTTTATGGTGCTATGATTATATGTGCCAGCTTATAATTACTCAATTTTTGCAATAGCTTGAAGGGTACATAACATTCAGCTTGCATTTTTTTTTTTTTATTATTTAATTTATGTTGATGACGAAATGAATTGATCTGCATCTTTGGAATAATGAAAATACAATGACACCTTCTAGCCAACCCCTTCAATCTCTCGTGATGGGTTCTGTGCCAACTCATAAGTTGCACCCGAACAATTGAGCCCAAGCACCCGATTGATTGATTGATATTGATTGATTTGCCGGCGAGGCGACCCGATTTGCCAGACAGCACGAATTATGTGCAACCGCAGCACGGTAGCAACACGAAGACAAACACGCAGCTGCCTTCCATCGCACACCTCCATCTGCAATTCCAATACCAATACCAAATCCAATTCCATCTGTAACGCCATCGCCATCGCCATCGCCATTCTGAATAATGGGCAGGCATAAAGAACCGATCGCCAGATATCGGTATCGATCCCTGGCTCTATATCTTGCCATAACAGCCATCCAAACGCCGGTAGGCGTACTCAATTAAGTACTTTGCGGTTGCTACATAAAAATGGAGAGCCAAATAGATCGATGATCATGATGCGGTATCAGTGCACCTGAGCTACACTAGCCCACAAATCAATTACATTTTTTGTCGTTTCTTTGAATCTATTTATTTTTTGCCATTTCTTTTAAAAGTCTTTTTGTTTTCTTGTTCATATTTTCATATTAACTTAAAAAGGGTCTTACAAAAATCCATAAGGTTTTTTAAATCTCATGGAATTTTCGGAGATTCATAACGATGTTCACTGTTTAATTCGTAACATCTTTATAAGTGATTTCAAAACGCTAGTAATTTCTATACCTTATCATTTAGGCCTTGGACCAGCTGTAGTCCAGTGTTCCCTGCAAAGTAGAGTCAGGTGGTGCTCCATCTGGAGGCGTTTTGCTGGGCGCAGAACAGTAGACGCAGACCTACAAAGCGTACGAAATCGAAAGTTGGAGTCGACATAATGAGCCCCAAGTGCTGAGGTGACTTGAGCCACCCCGAGCCTCCCCGACCCACTCCGAGTCACTCTGAGCCACTCAGAGCCACCCAATCCAAGCCCAACCACTGGCCATTGTGAGCTGTTCGCTTGGCAGTTTTGGCAATTACATCTGATTATACGAGGCAGTTGCTGTGGCGAAGCTGTGGCTCAGTGGCTCACTGGCTCACTGGCTCAGAATCTTGGATGGGTATAAATAGCCGAGAGTGGCTGCAGTGGGGCATTAGTTAGTGCACGGCAGCTGCGGAGATGCAAACCACAACGCGACGACTTGGCCTTCTCGGTCTGCTGGTGGTGCTGGGCGGCATAGTGGCCCAGGGCAAGCCACATGGCTGGAGCAGTGGCGGAGGTGGCTGGTCCTCTGGTGGCGGCAGCAAGGTCATCATCAGTGCCTGGCCTTCCAGTGGCGGCGGAGGAGGTTGGTCCTCGGGCGGATCAGGATCAGGATCGGGTGGCTGGAAGAGCGGCGGCGGTGGTGGCGGCTGGTCATCCGGTGGCTCTGGAGGCGGCGGCTGGAAGAGCGGCGGTGGCTCCAGTGGTTGGTCCTCCGGCGGCGGATCCTCTGGCTGGCCCAGTTCCGGTGGCTCCTCCGGCTGGAAGTCCGGCGGCAGTTCAGGATTATCCAGTGCCCTGTCCAGTCTCTCCGGCTGGAAATCGCAGGCTTTGAGTAGCCTGAGCAGCGGTTGGAAGAGTGGCGGAGGCGGTGGCTGGTCATCTGGAGGATCGGGAGGCGGCTGGTCATCTGGTGGCTCTAGAGGCGGCGGTGGCGGCGGTTGGTCCTCCGGCGGCGGATCCTCCGGCTGGCCCAGCAAGATCAGCAGTGGCTGGTCCTCCGGCGGTGGTGGTGGCAACGGCGGATGGTCCTCCGGCGGAAGCGGCGGCTGGAGCTGGTAAACGAATCCCGGACAAGAGACCACACAGAACCGAGGCTAGCCGGCGACAATGAGGCGATTACACTGCTCAGCTTGTACATAACATTTTCTCTGCCCTAAACTTTATCCAACTTTTTTTTTTTGTGTACCTAAATATGTGAATAAATCTTACGAGAATGTATTTGTGATCGAGTTGTTGTTTGGAAGAGGGTAAGAGTTTCGTATCATTCTAACTTGCTATTTGAAAAACTTTTAGAATTATTTAAAAAAAGCTTTTATGTTCTGATCAAAAAAAAAATTCTCAGAATATTGGTTATTGCTTAAAATTTTTGATTTACCATTGCTCTTTGAAGGAAAAAAATACTGTTCATACCAGAAATGGCTTGAAAAACATTATCCGGACTCTAGGCTGGGTAGTATAGGTCGCCAGCTACATAACAGTCACTCTTATGGGTGTACGTCTAAATTTGGCCAAGATACAACAAAATTACTCTTAAGGATTTGTTTTTTGACAATTCTCCAAAAACCCAAAAAAAAGAGGTAACAAATCAGTTTTTCTATCAAAACGCTGAGAAGTAATAATCGAAAGATGGAATGTCATACATCTGTGAATTCGTCATTAAATTGCCAATCAAATGGCATTCACAGTTAAAGTTTTTTCAGATTTTTAAATTTCTGCAAAAAATAATGATGTACCCCCTTACAAAAAAGTCAGAAATTTGGAGAAAATTAATTTTTCAAAAAACGTTTTTCTAAAATCGGTTTTTGTGTCAAAACAAAATCAATGGTTTTCAATCGATCAGGGACGGATGGTATAGGTTGCCAGCTGTTCAAAATGGCAACTCTATTGACTTTGGGTCTTATTTTGGCAAAGTTACAACAAAAATACTCTTCAGAAATAATTTTGTTTGAAAAAATCGCCAAAAATCGCAAAAAACACATTAAAAACTTGGTTTTTGTGTCAAAACCGTGGGAAATAATGCTCAAAATGTAGATTGTCATACACCGTTGAATTCGTAATAAAATTTCCAATCAAATGGCATTCACAGTTAAAATTTTTTCAGATTTTCAAATTTCTGCAAAAAATGATGATGTACCCCCTTACAAAAAAGTCAGAAATTTGGAGAAAATTAATTTTTCAAAAAAACGTTTTTCTAAAATCGGTTTTTGTGTCAAAACAAAATCAATGGCTTTCAATCGATCAGGGACGGATGGTATAGGTTGCCAGCTGTTCAAAATGGCAACTCTATTGACTTTGGGTCTTATTTTGGCAAAGTTACAACAAAAATACTCTTCAGAAATAATTTTGTTTGAAAAATCGCCAAAAATCGCAAAAAACACATTAAAAACTTGGTTTTTGTGTCAAAACCGTGGGAAATAATGCTCAAAATGTAGATTGTCATACACCGTTGAATTCGTAATAAAATTTCCAATCGAATGGCATTCACAGTTAAATTTTTTTCAGATTTTCAAATTTCTGCAAAAAATGATGATGTACCCCCTTACAAAAAAGTCAAAAATTTGGAGAAAAATAAATTTTTCAAAAAATGTTTTCTAAATTCTGTTTTTGTGTCAAAACAAAATCAATGGTTTTCAATCGATCAGGGACGGATGGTAAAGGTTGCCAGCTGTTCAAAATGGCAACTCTATTGACTTTGGGTCTTATTTTGGCAAAGTTACAACAAAAATACTCTTCAGAAATAATTTTGTTTGAAAAATCGCCAAAAATCGCAAAAAAAACACATTAAAAACTTGGTTTTTGTGTCAAAACCGTGGGAAATAATGCTCAAGATGTAGAATGTCATACACCGTTGAATTCGTAATAAAATTTCCAATCAAATGGCATTCACAGTTAAAATTTTTTCAGATTTTCAAATTTCTGCAATAAATGATGATGTACCCCCTTACAAAAAAGTCAGAAATTTGGAGAAAAATAAATTTTTCAAAAAACGTTTTTCTAAAATCGGTTTTTGTGTCAAAACAAAATCAATGGTTTTCAATCGATCAGGGACGGATGGTATAGGTTGCCAGATGTTCAAAATGGCAACTCTTTTGACTTTGAGTCTTATTTTGGCAAAGTTACAACAAAAATACTCTCCAGAAATAATTTTGTTTGAAAAATCGCCAAAAATCGCAAAAAACACATTAAAAACTTGATTTTTGTGTCAAAACCCTGGGAAATATTGCTCAAAATGTGGAATGTCATACACCGTTGAATTCGGAATAAAATTTCCAATCGAATGGCATTCACAGTTAAAATTTTTTCAGATTTTCAAATTTCTGCAAAAAATGATGATGTACCCCCTTATCAAAAATGCAAAAATTGGTCAACATTTTTTTTTTGTTATCGACCGGGAACGGATATTATAGGTCGCCAGCTCTACAAAACAGTCAGTCTTGTGGCAAATTTCTACAATTTTATAAAAACAATAAATAAGCACAAAGCAAAAATCGGTTTTTGTTTCCAAATCTAGTAAGTATTTTTAGTTGTTTTAAAAGAGAAAACAGTCATATACAAAATGCATAATATAGTTTTATTAGTACAAAAAAAAGTAAAAGCTGAAATAGAAGGGCTTCGGATTGAGGAAAACGGGAAGAAGCAGGAGGTTATCTCTATCTCTTTGCATGAAACACATGCCGGGTGGGTGAGATTAGGTGCACTTGGTGGGGCATTTACCAACCACCGCCGTGATGCTTGTTGCCACCACCGCCGCCGCCCCCGTAAAGACCACCGCCTCCTCCGCCGCCGCCTCCGTGTTTGTTGTGGCCTCCACTGGTGCCCTGCCAGGATATGGAATTTCCGCGATTTCCGGCCAAGGACCTGCTGCCACCTCCATGGCCACCACCTCCATGGCCACCGCCTCCATAGCCTCCTTGTCCGCCTCCCTGTCCATGGCCACCTAAAAGTATCATCATATATGAATAATAAAACATTTTATGGATATATTTAATGGAACATTATAGGTCATTTAATAAATATATTTACCTTGATTACCACCTCCGTAGCCGCCCTGTCCACCACCTCCATGTCCACCACCTCCATGACCGCCACCACCGCCTCCGCCATTCTTCTGCCAGCCTCCTTGGCCACCGCCTCCATGTCCACCTAAAAGAGTCAAAACCAAATAACAACGATTTTGATACCTAAAATGTTTAGACACTAAAAACTACGAATTTTATAGGATGTGTTTAATATAAACTTGTTAGATGACAATAAATTTTCTATAAGTTTGTCAATAGAATTATTTAAAAAAAAAAATAGGCAAATCAAAATTGTGACTAAATAAAAGGTGTTCGGTTTAAAAAAGAAGGACCGATGTTAAAAAATATATGAATACATTTAGATAAAATTGTATTTATATAATTGAGGGTAAAGGAAAAACAAGGACTTTGTGTCATAACAAGTGGTGAAGCTCTGGGGGTATATATAAATTAAATACACTTACCATGGCTACCGCCGCCATAGCCTCCTTGTCCACCGCCCCCATGACCGCCTCCTCCTTCGTTCTGCTGCCAGCCTCCTTGTCCACCGCCGCCCCCTCCGTAGCCCCCACCACCACCTCCTCCGCCCAGCAAACCGGCCGAGGCGAAGGCGATCATCAGACCGCACACAAAAGCAAGGATCAGAGCGTGACGCATCCTTAAATATCACTCGTAAAAAAAATATAAAAAAATAAAGGGAGTACAACGACTTAGAACCGCTGTGCAAGCGCTGCTGGAGGCTCAAAACACCACTGATGAACTAACCCAGAACTGAGGCATGTTTTTATAGCTCTCGAAGGCGGAAACTTCGGCTGAGTCAGCAGCCTGCCATCCCTCCAACTATATTCGATGACGATTCGAGCTCCCAAAGGAAGGTTGAGAACTGCACTTCATGTCGGCTTTGCGGCTTTGCACAATGCGGCTGGCTCGAAACAGTCTCAAGTACGGCGGCGCACTCGGCGGATACGCAATGTGCGCCGGCCTGGGAACATCGCGCATACGCCACCGCACCACTTGCAAACTGCTGAGCCATGGCTGCATCATTAATTGCCAGCTTACATAGCACACAGCACATTTGGCCACGAAACGCCTTGCAATTTGTCTTACAAGTTTACTATTTCCATGCGAAATTCTAAGCATTCTTTTTGTGTTGGCCGTGCAATTTGTTGTTGAATTTTTCTTATTTATTATTAAAGTCTGGCCGCTTGACTTTGTTTAATAAAGTATAGAATTTATGGTACACATTTGACCACGTTGGGGGTGTGAGAATCTTTCGTGAACTTAACATAGATTTGTATTTATTTTATTTTGATTTGTGCATAAATTAAAAAAAACATTTTAGATAACAATTTAAACGTTAATCAGTAGTTTATAATTATTTTGACAAACAAAAGACATTTATTGAAAGCAATTTTAATATTTATTAAGACTAACTTTTACCCATGAAAAGCAGCAGCCTTAAAGATTTAAATCGGGACTTAACCCCAAAAAGCTCTAATTTTTCCCATGCCGCAGAGCATTTAAATGGTCATCATAAACAATCGATTTTCCTATAATTTTCTTTTCGTATTTATGTTCATTTTCGGCTTCGCTCCTCGCTAATGCCATGCAATATTTGCAGTAATTAATCTTCATTTATACAGCAGCCGCAATTGAATCGCTAAATGTACGAGACACGACTCCGCAGACACTGGTTCAATGTCAATTGGTGTTCAAACATGGCTGGGTGCATGCTCAAGTGCATTACTTACCATAAATTTCATCAACTCCTATGTGTGTGATGTGATGTGTCTGTGAATATGGCCGTATGGCTTTTGTTGGCTGCCAACGCGTGCTGCAGATAAACACACTGAGCCAAGTCCACCAGATAACCTCGTCGGAGGCACAGAAAATTGTCTGCATACAGTGGTATTTGCCGGTCCCATCAGAAGGGAAATTTAAATAAGAAGTAATACAATTAGTCAAAGTAAAAATAAATAATCAGATTTCAAGTCATATATTATATTTTTTTAATTACTAAATACACACTTTAAGTGTAATGTTTAGGCATAGCCCCATAACATGTTTATGTGGTTTTGAAAATGGAACCACCGTGCCACCGTCCCGAAATGATGATGATCTTCGCTGAACTCCACTCGCATCACTACCTTGGCCACCACAGCGCTGTTCCACAATCATTTGCAAAATGCATAAAATATTAATAATTGCTGAGCCAGAGATACTCGCTTCTCAAGTTTAGAATGTTAATTGCTAACGATCCATAATTCAAAGATGCATCATAAAAATGCTAAACTAGTTGCATTTATGCATTTGATTGAATCATTTGTTTATTTGTTACAAAAAAATTGCTACTTCAAACTTACAAAATCGTGTGAAGTTTGAACCAGGTGCGGAGAGAGGGGATTTGGGATTGTGTGTTGGGTTTGACACTTATTCCTTACCATAGAGTTGCTACTGCTGCAGCTCCATGCGGAGTTTTCGCCCCATCCAGAGTTGCCGCTGCAGCTTCAGCCAAAGTTGCAATTGCCCCAATAGGAGTTTCCCACACATTCAGAGTTGCCACTACCCCTTTCAGAGTTGCATTTATGCATTTGATTTTAGCATTTATTTATCTGATACAAAAAAATTGGTACTTAAAAACTATGTTACAAAATTGTGTGAAGTGTGAACCAGGTGCAGAGAGAAAGGGATTTGGGATTGGTATTGGGATTGGGATTGAGTGTTGGGTTTAGAGATGGTCCTTGTCCTTTACCACCATCCAGAGTTGCCGCTGCTCCAGCCAGAGTTGCCGCTGCCCCATCCGGAGTTTCCGTTCCATCCAGAGTTGCCGCTGCTCCAGCCAGAGTTGCCGCCGCCCCATCCGGAATTGCCGCCCCATCCAGAGTTGCCGCTGCTCCAGCCAGAGCTGCCGCTGCCCCATCCGGAGTTGCCACCCCATCCGGCGCTATTGCCCCATCCAGAGTGGCCGCCACCGCCTCCTCCCAGCTTGATGACCTTGATGACCTGCGGCTGCTGGGCGGTCCACCCACTGTTCCAGCCCGAACTGCTGCCGCCCCAAGGATTCGATCCCCAGCCCGAGGATCGCACCACTCCTGCGGAAACGCAGGCCACCAATGCGCACAGTACAATGAACACCTTCATCTTGCTCTGAGTTTTTAGTTTTCAGTTTTTAGTTTTGAGTCCTGACTTCTAGGTGCGTATGTATATCCCGGGTGTTTTTTGCTGTGCGTCTCGAAGTGTAGCACTCGAATGCTGTAACCACTGGATCGCCACTCGCTATTTATGGCAAAACGGCAAAAAGGCGGCAAAAAGTGGCCCATACTAATCTGGTCGAGAATCCACAAAATAAATCTCGCGGGTGGCTGTTCCAGGTCGGGTAATTGCAGTTTATTAAACCACTTTGAGTGTCCGATTCTTGACCAGGGTCAACCGCTTTACAAGCAGAAGCCACAGCTATGTAGCCATATAGCCACATAGCCATCAACATCAAGTCAGCCAACCATGTGGCCAAGTTGCAAAATTCGTACATAACTCACACGCTTGATGGATCATTTCCTCGGCTCGCTGCTGGCGGAAACTGCAGCAGAGCTACACACAAAGAAAAAGTGGGCTACATTATTCCAATAATTCACAGGCCAAAAGAATTGGACTTAGAAATTTGTTAAAGACACTTACATATATCCAGTAGTTATGCCAATCAGAAATATAACTTTGTCCTACAAAATACTGTTTTATTGCAGCTTAAATAAGTATATCTTTTACTTTCATTTTATATGTGGTGTTACATATTAATTTGTTGTTATTAGTTGCATTATTATTTATTTATGATTATTTATTTATTTATATTTTTTTCTTAGTGCTCTTAATGAGCTTTGTTTTTAATTATGTTTTTTGTTAGCAATTTTATAATTTTGAAACGACCACCTAAAACATTTTCAAAACTGCTTTAGTTATGATTTTTGCGGAAATCCTTTCTACTTTTTTCTCAGTGCCGTCAGTGATCTTTGGCTTAAGCCGCATAAGCTGGCGTCTGGTGAGTCATTTGTCAAACTGGCAGCTAAAGCCGCCAACGGAGACACTTGCAAATGGAGATGCATATAAAGATGCAGATGCAGATCCCAGGTGAAGGGGCCAAAAATAAAAAAACAACTCAAAATCGAGGGGCACAGTGGAGAGATCAGCGCGAAAGGTAACTGGATCTGGGCGATGGCATTTCCTGATCTTGATGGTCAGTCGAAGGACATGGGAAAGTCCCGACATATCATAAAAAATATATACATATTTCTCGAATTAAAAACTTGGCCCATTAAACAACTAGTTTATAGAGCAAAGCTATCAAATATTATTAAACCATTACACCCATTTAAAAGTCAACTTTCTAGTAATGTAGATGCAAATTCATCTAGGACATCCAGGCCATTAGAGATCACCTAGAAATATATATCATCGATCGATCATAGAAGAGAGATGAGATCGTCTCTACCCCGACAACAACATTCACCAACTAAGACGGCTGGCCTTAAGTCGGCTGTAAAACTCATCTCCAACCAAGTCCGCCAGTCTCCGGTCCCACTGTACCTGGGCGCCACTCAAATACTCAGATACTCAGATAATAGTCAACAGCAAAGCCAACTCCAGTCGACAGTCAACAATTATGAGCTTATGTCAATGGCGACAACGCGGCCTCTTTTCTACAGGTTATTTATCTTTCGGTTTTCTTCCATGGGGTATTATGATTTATCCAAAAAATTTGGCACCACCTAATAGGTTTTCCATTCGTGATGGGTTACATTGTTAACCGCTTGATAGAATAATATATAGTTATAATTAACGTTTTAAAGATGATTAATCATTGCCATCAACGTTTGTCTTAAGTTATTATTTATATAATAAATTAATAAGACATCTAACAAAATAAGGAAATAATAAAATTGTTTCTATAAAATATTTAGATAAGATTAATACAAATGCAATAAAATGGAATATGTTTTTCTGACAACGTTTTTACCAGATTATAATCAATTAGGTTTTGACTCGGCAATTATATGTATACTTTGGAACATCAAGGTTATTAAATACAGAAGTAGCAAGCTTTTCAAATTATAATTTTATATTTATTTATTATACTTTATAAAAATGCATTTTGTGGTTCTTTCGCCATAACTTCTCTTTCCTTTCGCTACCTTCTAAAAAGTATTCCAACTTCGTGATTCTCCTTAACTCTGTTTGTGGGCTTTGCATAAGCATAATAAACACAAACTTAATTGAATTGTCAACGCTTGGAAGACAAATTGTGAATTGCATGTCGACCGCAATCGGGTCGGTGTTGGCCACCAAAAACTAGTAGTAGCTTAGGATTGATTGCGTGCGAATGGGATGTCTCAGAACCCGAATCTCCACGAGCTTCGCGCGGTTGTGGCAATCGTGATCGTTGAGGCTTCTGGGCACTGGCCGCACTGTGCCAATTGGGAGGATCGCACAGGGGAGCTATTCATGCCGAAGGGCGAATTGCCTCTGACCTCCAGGAAGTAGTTGCCCTTGACATTGTGCGGCACGGCGTAGCCCATGGGCACCTCCTCACCCCTGCAGCGGGATTGCCGGAGTCCAGAAAGCGATGTGCAGCGTGCGGCCAAAAAGTTGCGCTCATTGCCGGGATACACGGTCTCCGTGAAATATTGCCAGGCGCGGGCATGGGCGCATGTCACCAACACACAGCCCACGGACAGGGGTCCCATTCCGCCCGGATAGAAGTCCACATCGCCCAGCGGATCCCGTTTGCCCAGCACTCCGGGATTGCTGTGGATGACGTCGATGAAACGGGCATCTCCTCGCAAAAGTCCCGAGAGAACTTCACCCTCGTTGAAGCAGGGCTTGGCCGGGTCCAATCCCGTGATCCGGGGCACTATCTTACCGGTCAGGCTCTGCAGGTGCCGACCTGCGGATCCCACTATGTGGGCACCCAAACTGTGGCCAATCAGGTGGATGTTCTCCACCGGCATCACGTCCAGCAGCTTCACCAATCCGAGGGCTATGTTCTCGCCAATCTCCTCCGTGTTGAAGGCCGACCATGTATACAAGGTGTCCACGAAGCGAGCTGCATCCACTGCCTGCAATTAATTATATTACAAAATTGGTATACTATATTTTACGTTTATCTACAAAATTAAATCGAATTTCATTTTAATTTTTAAAATATTACATTTTACTATCTACAATTATTTATTTACCTATTAATATTAGCAAAAGTATTCGATATTAAAGGGTGGATTTAGCTTTAATAAATATAAAGAAAATGATATTAAATCAAATTAAATGTTTTGCGACATCATTAATTTGGGTAATAGCTCCACTGTTTAATTCAAATTTATTTTTTGGGGGTTTCATTGCATACAATTTTAAGCTGATTACCGAGTTATTTTACATTCAGATTGAACTGCAATATTTATTCTAACAAATAATATTCAAATGGAAATCATATCAGTCATATTGTTTATGGAAACTACTTTCCTAAGTAATTTTATTAAAAAATATGTAAAGTTAAGGTGTTTCTAAAAATAATAAGCTATTACTCACCACAAAGTTGACATCGCCGCGACAATTATAGGCCCTTGATAACTCCTCGATGGTATCCGATCCATTGACTGTGGTGGTCCATCCCGTGGCCAGAATGACCACCTTCTTTTTGGGATCGAATAGAGGGCTCATCCACATTTCCTCTGCATTGGTGAGCGGAAAGTTAGCCTTCGTGCAAGCCGTCTGCAGTTGAAAGTGCATCAGATTGATGTTCGGCGTAAATTTCGGACGGATTACGTTGGAGGACAGAGCCTTGGAACCTGAGAAAATACATTTATTCATGAGGATTTCTAAATGTTAAATATTCCATCTTCTATAAAGTCTTTGATTTCAATATTATTTAAATAATTTTTATCCCAGTAAAATTGGGTTACGTTAATATCATTATAATGATATATACTTTAATCTTTAAACTTACTTTATTCTTAATTAGAAAACGGTTTCTGAAAACCTTTAATTCAAGACTGTTCAAAATGACTCAAATTAATTGTTTTTTCATACCAATATCCCGTTTGGATCATACTTTTGACCTCAAAAGACACGCACATATAAAATTGACGGTGGTGGAGACGATGTGGAGGGGATAACCGGCGACGACATCTTTGCTGAGTTCGAAGATACCTTGGGGCGTGGGCAGCAGGTCGGGATTCAAAATGCTGGTGCTTAGATTCCTGAGGTGACCAATTGCACCCAGCAGGGTAAATTCGTGGGACTGCGAGAGACCCAAAATCTGGAGAAGGAGCAGAAGCACCTGGACCGGAAGCATCTTTGGCGCCATTCCTCCCATTCTGGACAAGATCTTGACGAGTACTAAATTCCGGACACCAAGTTTCAGCCCTATTTATAGAACCCAAGCTCTAGTTCTTTAGTTTGTACAGCCAAAACTAGATTTAATTGGGTATTCCCAGAATTCTGGACTCTCTTATCGCCCAACTGAGAGTTGCACATTCTCGAGACAAAATTATTTGGATCCTTATGTCCATGTCACTGATAGTGAAACGAAAAATGCACTGGAAAAATATTTGTAATATCAGTTTGAATAATTCTATAGACTTATTTAGACTAAGTTAAAGATTTGAATCAAATCATTTAGGAATTTTATAACGAGCTCAATAAAGGATGGCATTCCATAATTAAAGTTACTTTCATTGTTATGGTGAAAATATTGATATTTTTTGGCGAATGTTTGGATTTCTTGTTGGAAATCCGGATCAGAGGTTGTGGAGAACTACAATTTTTCAATTTTTTTTTCGAATTATTTCTTTAAAATTCAATGTACTGCTTTGCTCTACAAAATAAAATTAAAACAAATAATTAGCATGTATTGAAGTCTAATATATTTATTCGCTTATACTGTTGTTATGCTAACTATAGAA
Source organism: Drosophila gunungcola (assembly GCF_025200985.1). Classification (NCBI taxonomy): domain Eukaryota; kingdom Metazoa; phylum Arthropoda; class Insecta; order Diptera; family Drosophilidae; genus Drosophila; species Drosophila gunungcola. The sequence continues at coordinate 154,565 of NW_026453185.1, read as the reverse complement.
CAGATTTAAAGAAAGAACAAGTAAGTATCCAATAAATATTTACTTAAATTAAAACACCAAGCAATTAAGCAACCTTCAAGAAATGAACATACATTTTTTGCTTTGATTTATTTGGATAGGCACATGTATGGTATTTAAAACGCTTCGTCATCTAAACAATTTCCTTCGGTATCACATAAACGGTATTCCCACTTCCCCATATCCGTTTTTGGGCCTTGCGTACGCATAAAAAGCACCAATTTAGTTGAGTTGCCAACGCTTAGAAGGCAAACTGCATATCGACCAGAACAAATTAGTAGTTGTGAAAAAAAAAAAAACAAAGGTAAGACCAGCTTAGGATGGATTTCCGGTGGACGGGATGCCTCAGAACCAGGATCGTGATTTCACTGGGGTTGAGGAAATCGGCGCCGAGGTGGTCGAGCTTGTTGAGGCGTCTGGACACTTGCCGCAGTGCTCCAAATGGGACGTTCGCACAATGGAGGCGTGCTTACCGAAGGGCGAGTCGGCGCTGACCTCCAGGAAGTAGTTGCCCTTGACAGTCGGCGGCACGGCATAGCCCATGGGCACCTCGTCGCCCGGACAGCGGGAATCCCGGAGTCGGGCCATCGAACTGCAGCGGGTGGCCATGAAGTTCCGCTCGTTGCCCGGATACACGGTCTCCGCGTAGTATTCCCACGACCGAGCGTGGGCACAGGTCACCGAGAAACAGCCCGCGGGCAGAGGTCCCATTCCGCCCGGATAGAAGTCCACATCGCCCAGCGGATCCCGTTTGCCCAGCACTCCGGGATTGCTGTGGATTACGTCGATGAAACGGGCATCTCCTCGCAAAAGTCCCGAGAGAACTTCACCCTCGTTGAAGCAGGGCTTGGCCGGGTCCAATCCCGTGATCCGGGGCACTATCTTACCGGTCAGGCCCTGCAGGTGCCGACCTGCGGATCCCACTATGTGGGCACCCAAACTGTGGCCAATCAGGTGGATGTTCTCCACCGGCATCACGTCCAGCAGCTTCACCAATCCGAGGGCTATGTTCTCGCCAATCTCCTCCGTGTTGAAGGCCGACCATGTGTACAAGGTGTCCACGAAGCGAGCTGCATCCACTGCCTGCAATTATAGGGTATTATTAAAAAGGTAATACATATTTCTTTATCAATTTTTTCAAGGTCATTCATTATTATATGAATTTATTAAGAAGAACTTGGTTTTTTTAAAGTATGTAAAATAAATTTTACAAAAATTATATAAATTATTATTCAATCATTTTTCTGTAACTTTAATATGGGTAATTCCTCTTTTGTTTAATTGAAATTTATTTTTCGCATTGACCCATTCAAACAATTGCAAACAATTATAAGCTGATAACCGAAAAAGCTTAGAATTATTGTTTTTTACTTTTAAGTGCAATTCTTATTTTTCAATTTTGTACTTCGAGAGGCTTTGCCTGAAAATGGAATCATCAGTTTTGATGTTATAACTTCAGTTAACTTGTGTTTAAAAATGAATCAGTCAAATTTAAGAGCATGAAGTCAAGTTGATTAAATTAATATTACATATTAAATAAATGGCAAACGGAAATCATTCAGATTAAATCCAGGGTTAATGGTTTGAACCTGTCTGTGAACGATACTAACTGTTCAAAGCCTTGTCAGTTAAAAAGCGTATTTCTTAAAATTATTAGATTGCACACAAATTTGTATAGGTGATTACTTAAAATAACCTTTTAAACTCTTTCTATTAGTTTTTCTATAATAACAAATATATTTAAATAAATTTCAAACTCACCACAAAGTTGACATCGCCGCGACAGTTGTAGGCCTTTGAGAAGACATCGATGGTATCCGATCCATTGACGGTGGTGGTCCATCCGGTGGCCAGGATGACCACCTTCTTCTTGGGATCGAATAGAGGGCTCTTCCACATTTCCTCCGCTTTGGTGAGCGGAAAGTTGGTCTTCGTGCATGCCGTCTGTAGCTGAAAGTTCATCTTGTTGATGTCGGGCGTAATTTTCGACTTGATTTTATTGGAAGCCAGAGCCTGGGAGCCTGGGATAATAAATTTCTTTATTTAAAATATCTTATTCCTCTTTCTACAAACTACTTTTAAACATTTTAATACAAACATTATACATTTTTTAAATACTTTAAAATATACCAATACCCAGTTTCTAACTTATTTAAATACCCAGTTTCTAACTTATTTAGATACAACTTTTGTTTCTAAAATGTATGTATTAGAATTTCCTAAAGCTTGAAATCAAAAATTGTTTTATTAATTTAAGGGAAAATTAAAATGCATTCCCTAATTAATTGCTGTTGCTATGAATGTATGATCAAATACCTCACTATGTGCCAATACCCAGTTCCTAGCTTATTTAGATCATAGCCTTGCCCTCTAAGGATACTCACATATGACGTTGAGGGAGTTGGAGACGACCTCGAAGGGATAGCCGGCGATGAGCTGCTTGCTGCCCTCGAAGAGGCCTTGGGGCGTGGGCAGCAGACTGGGGTCCACGATGCTGGTGCCCACATTGCCGATGGAATCGATGATGTCCGGCAGCGTCCATTCGATGGAGTGCGAGGGAGCCAGGAGCTGGAGGAGCAGCACCAGCACCAGCACCAGGAGCGGTTGCATCTTTGGGCCAGTTCGTCCCATTCTGGCCAAGATTTTGACGAGTACTGAGTGCCGGAAGCCAGGTGGCAGCCGTATTTATAGCCTCCAGAGGGAGGAGCGCGAAACGACACTCGCATCGCCTAATATAAATAATTCCACTCAACTGTGACCATATCGATGATGTGTTTTCCGATCAGATAAGGTGCACTTGTAACTTAATTTGTTGCCATTTCGATTCGTCGCCTTCGCTACTTCTACATGTCGACGGGAAATCGAGATCTCGGGCTGACGGCAAAGCTGCAGTCGCATTTCCCGAGCTAATCTGCATACATTTCAATTCTAATCGTAAACTAAAGCAAATCGCAGGGCATTAGTGATGATAAAGACAACAAAACCCTGTTATGCAGTCGGTGATCAGTCGATGGGCTTGATACCCTATTACCTCCCATTAACAGCATCGAAATTCGACCTCTAATTGATATGTTTCTACAGCAGAAACAAACAACCAATCTAAAAAGTCTTGGGGATTTCCCGAGAATTCTGATCTCTGCTTGAGACAAAATCATTTGGATTTACTAACAAAAAGTCTGCCTCAGTCGATTGACAGACACCGAACCACTGATAGTGTATCAAAATGTATACACTGGGGAAATATTTATACACGCAAAAATGTTACATTTTAATTCATAATCTATTTAATTATTTTTGATTTTATTTCCTATACATGTTCTGACTAGCCTTATAAACTAGGTAAAATAGTTGAACACAAAATTGAATAAAATATAAAATTAATACTTTGTTAACAATTTCAATTTAACTTTAATACTATCCTAGAGCCAAAAGTATTTTAGCTTTAAAGTTAAGGCACTAGTCATAACGAATTTTAAAGATGAAGAATTTCGAATTTGAAAACTTAATACTAATGTTTAGCCATTACGTTATTTATTTTATTAAAAAATGCTGTTAAGGTTACATTTTTTTTTGTTACTAATAGTCTGATAATGGCTATTCCATACCTAAGCTATTTTCCAGACATTTTGTTCCCAGTGTAAGGTCAAACCTCACGTATTTAACATCAAATGCTGCTGCTGGTTACGACAACAGTGCCATATTAATGGGGGCCCATTGCTCACTACTTATTTCCCAGTCTGTATTTCCCGATCTCGGCGCCCCAATCTCCAAGCCATTGTCATTCTGACAACGTGCCCTGGACAATTTTTGTGGATCCAAAACAATAAGACGTCATAAAAGATTAAATTTTGCGTTGACATCAGCGTTCTCCAATTTCTCACACAAATCACGGACCGATTTAGTCGAAAGAGGGAAGAGGGGCTCGACTGCGCCTTGCCCTTGAAATTATCGGGTAAAATTTTTGATATTAATGCAGCCTGTGAATTCACAGATACCTCACAGAGCATATTTTAAGTTATTGTAAGTTATCTCGCATACCGACTTATCTTACATCGCTTTTGAATATTATTAGTTTAGTTTACTTGCATTGGTTACACACGGAATGAAAATCAATTTTTCTTACATGGTATATCGACAAAATGTTGCCTGTGAATTTTATACAGAAATTATATAATTTAAGTATTTGCAATTTTGAAATACAGAGATAAGATATTTATAGCTCAATATATATTTTTGGAGAAACAAGCTCTTAATGTAGAAATAAAGCGCTAAGATATTAATATTTGACACAATGGTGTGTATTTTATAGCTTAATAAAAGTCCTGACCGACGTTTTTTAATTTTTATTGAAAATTCTGCTTTTCTACAGACACAAGATGTTTGAATTTTAAAGCTTAATAAAAGTGCGATGTTTTAATTTAATATTGAATAAGCTTTTAGTGTAAAAATTCAGAAATTTAAATGTCTAATTAAAATTTAATAGCTTATATTGAAAATTCCTTTCTGGTTTTCTGCTGAACAAGTCCTAGGTAGTAATCGAATAATATTGATTAATATTTGGTTTTTACTTTAGTTTTAAGGTTTTTTTCAGCCAATAATTTAGTCACAGGCGATGCATTTAGTGTTGGAGGAAGTGTAGGTCTGGGGATTGGCATTCTGGCCATAGGGCTCAGCTCCATTGGCGCCCACGTAGAAGAGGCCCAGTTCCGTGGGCTTGGCGGCATAGCCCATCACGGTCCGCGTGTCCTGGCAATTATTTCCCAGAAGGAGTTCCGAATAGCCTGCCCAGAAAGTCGTTCTCATTCGAGGGATACACCGTTTCTGTGTAGTAATCGACGGCTCTCTGATGGGAACAGACAATGGAGCTGAGGCCTAGGCAGCCCGATTTGAAGGGAATCCGTCCCTGGACAAAGAAATCAGCGTCGCCGGCCCGCTTGGGGGAGCCCAGTATGCCGGGATTCGAGTGAATAATGTCCACAAAGCGGGCATCGCCACTCCGCAGACCCTCCAGATCGTTGCCGTCGTAGAAGCATGGATTTGCTGGATCCAGTCCAGTTATTCTTTTCAGGATTGAGCCCCCCGACATTTGCCTGTAGTTCCTTCCCGCAGAGCCTGCGATCTGGGCGCCCAAGCTGTGGCCCACCAAATGCAACTGGTTGGCCACATAAGTCGCATTCAGCCGGAGCAGCGCCTTGGCTAGACTGGCTCCAATAACTTCGGTGTTCAAAGCCGACCATGTATAAAGGGTGTCCACAAGGTCAGCTGCATCCAGAACCTACAAAACATGGGAGTTATGTATTTTACTAGGATGTGATATACTCAAAAGGGTATTATTTTATCTTATCTTATCTTATCAGCTTTGTTTTTAGCCATTATTTTGTGTCTCAATTTTTTTATATATATCTTAAAAATATATATTATTATTCCCAATAACTATCTTTTTTTAAAAAGTGTTTTTTAATCTCTATTAAAGGTGTCTGAAAGTATGCAACAATATATTTTAAACTTAGAAATCAAATGCGTTCATTACCAAAGGCGGCTTCCTTTTTGTTATGCATACTTTTAGGCAGCTTTAAAATCCTCCCATATCCTTGTATATTTTTATGTAAATATTTTAAATACTTTTTTTTCCATATCCACACTCACCAAAACATTGGTATCATTGCGACAAGCATAGGCCTTGACGACGGGTCCACTATTCGAATCATTGATGTTCGTTGTCCAGCCGGTGATAAACAAGACCGTGGGACGATCCTGATAAAATCCCGGAGTAGTCCACAAGTCCTCAGCTTGCGTCAGAGGAATACTGACATTCCGGCACTCGAATTCGGTGCGAAGCTGAAAATTTAGGCGTGACACATCCGGAATAAGCTTGGACCTGACCACACCGAGATCGACAATGGTGCTGCATATATAGTTCAGGGTGGAGAAGGCTATGTCCAGAGGCAACCCGACAACCAGCTGACGCAACTGATCCTGTAGTCGATCCAGGATTAGGCTCTGATATGAAGCCGGTATCTGTCGCAAATTGAGGCCATCAGTTTCCTCAAGTCTCGTATTTTCCGAATCCTTAGAAAACCCATTTTTACAATAGCTTGCATTCTCGGGCTTTAAGAATTCCAAAACATTATTATTTTCGGAACTGGACTTATTTAAGGTATTATTTTTCAAGTGAGTCAAGTTTTTGGAGCTGTTATTTCTTAAATTATCAACTAATTGATAACTTATAATTTTTGCCTTAAAAGTTTCCAAGTTTTTTACGTCCTCCGAACTAAAGTACTTTTTATTTTCAGAGCTTGAAAGACGAAAAATTTCAGATTTCTTTGCACCCAGTACCAAGCTACCTGTATTTGGCAAACTAGATATTTTTTGGGCTTTAGTTTTTAAGACTTCCTCATTCTTGAAATCGAGATTTGGTATTTTTACATTTTCAGAACCAATTTTCTTTGAGCTATCAGACTTTGAACTGTCTGCAATTGAAGAGCTTGACTTGTTCAACCAGTTTCTTGCTAAAAAAGTTTCTTTTGGAAAGTTCTCACTCTGATGAACAGTTTGATTTATAAAATCTGCCTCAATGGACTGTGAAATCCAAGCCAGCACCACCAGCTGCACCAACAGAACCGAAAAAGACATGGCTATTCGAGAGTCACTGAAAAATTGTATTCTTGCCTAGCTTTTTATATGTGGGCCAACTGAGATAACTTTCATTTTAGCACACTTCAAGTGAAATTTATGACCCCCTGAGATAGCGACATCTTGTTCTAAGACACGACTTCATTATATCGCTCACGATACACGTGTCCTAACCTCACGAACTACTTTCTTGGCTTGCAAAATCCAGGTAGCAATCGCATAATTTCCAAGCAAATATTTTGCGTTAGGAAATGTTGGCCGGGCTGCCAAAATGCGATCCACCTAATAGCCACGTCGCTCCGCTACCAATTGCCTGAACATCAGCTTGCCGCCCCCACCATTAACAGAAAATCAAAAAAAAAATGAAAAAAACAGACAAAAAATTAAACACAAAACAAGCGGTGCTATTACATTGGTAATTTGTGGTGTTGCTGCCGTCGTTGATGTTGCCGGCACGCAACCCGCCAGCAACATCGCCGATCGCCGGCAACAGCAGCAATCAGAAGCGCTCAGAGCGAGTGCCTCCAGTTGGCCATTGGAATGGTGGACTCACAAATGAATACTGCCCAATTAATCACACCGATCGTATCCGAAAATATACTGAAATGCTGGGAGGATTGGGTCTTGTGTTAACCAAGAATATATTGTTAATGGAAATTTAAAACTTAATTTGTATCTTATTTTAAATAAAAGGTTTCTTATATTAACAATTTTATTGTTATTAAAATACTTATTTTACAAGGGATAAAAATCTGTTCCTTAAAGGCTTAAATTGTTGTTTTTCAAGCTCAATTCAATTGGAATTTAATTGAAAAAATTAAAGAATTTAATAGATTTGATTAATATTAAAATAGTTTGATACAAACGTTTTACATTTTATTTCATAAATAAATTTAATTAGACTTTAACAAAAGGTAGGGATACCAAATATAGCAACCTTTTCAAGGACTACCTTAAACTCTGGAAAATATGATTATTTAAGCTATTGTAAAATAACATTGCACAAGACAATGCATATCATTTAAATTCGAACACTTTATATATCTAAATATAAAATGAATAAAATTTAAAATAAAAAGTTGTATAAAATTCTTTCTCTAATTTTCTTTTATAAATTATATTTACTTAAGATATATTGAAAGAGTAAATTGTAAGTAAAAGTAGCTATTTATTGTATTTAGTTTTTGGGGTTTCTGATTAGAGCACCCAACGTTCGTTGCTTTTCCAATCTTCTTCGTTTTTGGGAATTTATTCGCACATTTCGCGTTGAATTGGCGGCAGGCACAATCGACAAATGTTTATATGTACAACGTTTGCTGTTTTGTTTTACTTTTGCAATCTTCCAGACACTCGTGCTCCATATATATATATATATATATATATATATATATATATATAATATCCATATCTGGTTGGGAATATGGGTGAGTGTGTCAGACGCACGGAGCTGTGGGTTTTCTGTGAAAATACTGGCGATGAAGCGCGGGTTTTTCGCTCTGCTGGCTCGTTGTGATTTTAATTGCAGTCCAGACTCTCATGAAATCGAAATCAATTTAGATTGCTCTATATCCATTTGGCTATAATCCTCCAAGTACCTTGGTATGTGGTTGAAATACAACTGATGTAATATGTGCTTATCGTATGTTATTGTGTCTTGATTTTTTGGTATAGATTTTTCTCTATACCTTATTATATTTTTTATATTCTTTATTATGAAATCTATATTTGAATATCCTAGATGCAAGCATATTTTAACTGGTAATATAAACTGTTAATATTACTTTAAAACCTATAAGTGCATAAGGAACATCGGTAAGAAATTAAGAAATCTTAGAAAGAAAGATGTAAAAATGCTCTTCATGTAATTGCTTAAAAATTGCGATAAATATATTAAGTGTAAGGATATTGCAAAAATAAAAACATAAATTATTTCGTGGATTTTGAATTTTGAAATAATTTTTATTTCTGGAAAAGGAAAAAGTAACACTAACACACTAATAGTAATATATTTGTATTTTAAAGAATTTTATGCTTGCATAAACTTCCGAAGTTTATCTAGGTTTTTAGTACACCAAGTATAAATGCCGCATTATTTCTGAAATAAGTTACCCAAATAGTTAATTGCACTTTTTGGCAGCTTTGCACAATGGACACATCTCACTGCATTGTTTGCGGGCCAATAAATATATACCTCAGATATGCGAGTGTATGTGAATGGCTCTTTATATTTGCCATTCTATTTCCACTACTTGCTGTTGATAAACCCAATTAGTTGGGCTGTGCCAAATAAAAAAAAAATGAGTAAGCTTCCGCCTTGAGTGCAAATATGTGGAGGGTTAAGGCCCATAGGGATTCCAAAAATTACGCAACGGTGGGGCGAAAATAACACCGAGAACGGGCCTAAAATTGGCCGAAAAAACTAGTTATAATAATAGAGAAGACGAAAATTATTACGTATACGCACCATTGCAACAGGCTTTTCAATGGCCCCGCCACTTAGACGTCGACGTAATGCGGAGTAAGTGCAGCAAATTATCAGCTCCAGCCGAACGAGCGGCAGATGTCCGTTGCAACATTTTTTTTCTCTCTGTGTTTTTTCGCTTTTCGCTTTTCGCCAAACAAAACAAAACAAAACAAAAGACTGTGTGTAAAAGTCTGTGGAAAATGCAGGAAAATGTGCGGTCCGAGGCATATATAAAACCAAATGCAGTTGAGAGTAGTATATTAGTTGACTCGAAACATTTCGCCGCGTCGGTTAAAGGAGCTTAACAATAGTTTCTTTTTTTTTGTCGTATACCCACATTCAATAAAGATGTTCACCTACCGCCAGATACTGATGATCCTGCTGGGCCAGCTGCTACTGCTGGGCATCCAGAGCTATCCTTTGAAGGAGGACCTGTCCTCCAGTGTGGTCCACTCGGCGGGTCTGCTGGGTCACTATGCCGGCGGTCTGACTGGCGGCGAGGCTCTGTCCAAGCTGGACTTTAGCTCGTCATCCCACGAGCTTGGGGCCTCCGCCGAGGCGGATCACCTGGGCTCCCTGGGCGATCACCTGGGCGAGGAGGGCTTCCCGGCGGACTACGGCAGCAGCGATGCCGGCGAGGAGTACGCGGAGGCCAGCGAGGTGCACTCGCAGTACGAGGACCACGAGCAGAAGGCCGTGCCCGGCATCGATCACGGCAAGGGCGCCTTCAGCTACAGCACCCTGTACGAGTTCAAGGATCGCGACGAGCACGAGCTCCACCACATGCAGCACCAGGCCCTCGAGGAGCAGGTGGAGCACCAGCACCAGGCGGAGCACCAGCACCAGGCGGAGCACCAGCACCAGCACGACCACGACCACCACCTCGACCTGGACCACCACCAGCTGGAGCATCTCTACTAAGACTGTGATAGTCTCGCACCCAAACCTAGAAAAATGCTCAAAAATTACTATATTCTAAATCTGTTTTTTTTTTTTTGTTTGTTAATGATTACTGAAATAAAACTAAGTTATATCGAAATTGGAAAGCATTCTTTGGGGTTTTAAAATTAAAACGATAAGTCTAACAACCTTTTAAATAAACTAAAGTTAATATCTTAGAAAAATTGAACCCACAAAAAAAAACTTTTTTTTTTTTATTAAGATATTAAACAAGCGTTACTATTAATAAAAAGTATATATATTCTCAATTTTAATATACATTCATAAATTCCACAAATTGTTTTTATAGCAAGTTTATTCAATGTCTGAGTAAAGCTAAAAAAAAATAGTAAATCAAAGGCAATAAAAAAACAACAAAAAAAACCATAGGCAATAAACAAAATAGGCCAGTTGGATAATAATAATTTATGGGAGTTTGTAAATAGATTTACGATAAACCATCTAGCGTCCATGGGAGTGGACAACCTGATGCTGGGGCAATTTGAGCTGCGAAAAGTCCACATTATCGCTGACCAAAATGCGGTGTTCGTGGACATTTGGGAGCGATGAGTGTGGCAGGTGCGAAGCGGTCAAGGTGTCCACAAAAAAGTGCGGCCAAGGATTTCCCAAAGACGAGGATTGGACATTGGGCACCAGTAGCAAATGCGGTTGTTCCGTATCCGGAGCTAGCTGAAGAACCCCCGAACTAATATGTATGGCTGGTCCATAACCTGTTGATACATGTAGTACTTAATAAGATACAAGCGCCTAACAAATTAATCATACGCACCGTGGCTGGACAGTTGCTCCTGCTCCACCGCATGACCACCAACTGAAGCCTCGGCAACCACTGCCAGAATATACAATTGAAGTGCAAACACTTGCATTTTGCTTGGCCAACTCTTTGGGGACTCACAGCTTTTATAGGTATTCGCTGGCGAACGGAAGTTCTTGGTCTTGGCTGAACGCCCATCGGTGACACCTTTGGCTGACTTGCCCTCAAATCGCACACGAATCGCATGACATGTCGGTGATTATGATCGTAAATTGTGTTTACAATTCTTAATCGGTGTTTCGATCACTCGAAGAATACAACTAATTGGGAACGCCTTTTAAGCCACTCATATTGTTTTTCAGCTTAAAAGCATTCCAGCAATTAAGAAAGAAAACATTATTCGAATAGGTATTTTACATTAATTTCATTTAAACTAAAATCCTAAATACCTATGTAATTGATGCCCATTATTTTCCGAATTATTTAAAAAATAAATTTTTGTGGCAAGATCAACAAAGTATGGCATTTTATTATGAAACTATTATTTTTAAGTATAATTTTGAGGTTACCAGTTCTGAACGCGTATAAATATGTATTTTATGCAAGAGCAATTATTGTTTTATAATTCCACATAAATAATAATGTTATAAATTTTTAAATTCTGGATATTTAACGTACTTCATTTTTTTGTGGAAAACATTTATCTGGAAGTGGAAGCTTGACGGCTATAATAATTAAATGCAAATTAGCAAACCCTATAGATCCCAACTCAAAACACTACCTCTCTGCCGGTCTCACGATTCTAACCTCGCTCTCAGGGCCTTCTTCTCGATCTCTTCAGATCCGGAATCGGAATCGGTATACGAATCGCCACCGATTCGTTGGGAGTTAGCAACAGGGTGCTAATTTCGTTTAGAATCAATAACACAATGAACCCAGTCGTTGGAGAGCCATGAAAAAACCCCGAAAGAAAATATATATATATCAGCAGACAGACAATTCGTCTGAGGTTCTGGCGATTACATAAGATTGTAAAGACATGAAGACCTGATATCGGTGATATATGTTGATTTATTTTATGTACACATCGATCGAACAAAAAAAATACAATTATTCGCTTTAGAACTAGAAAAAAAATAGTTGAGTACGCTTTAGGTTAGGATGGATTTGTCAGATCCATAATCTGCAGGATTCCATGGCCTAGCAGCCCACCAGCTTCTCGAAGATGCCGCCACGCTTCCAGCCGCCATTGAATCCGCCAGAGAATCCACCATTGGAGCCAGAGTTGTAGCCGCCGTTGTAGCCACCGTTGTAACCACCATTGTAGCCAGTGTTGTAGTCGCCATTGTAGCCAGAGTTGTAGCCACCACTTGAGCCAGCCGAAGCGGAGGCGGAAGAGGAGGCACTGGAGTAGCTGGACTCTACGGCCGGTGGTCCGTACACCTGGGCGGGAGCACGATCCTCATCCACAATCAGCTTGATGGTCTTCACCACCTGCTGGCTCTGCGGCTGCGGGGCGTAGGAAACGGGAGCGGGTGCGGGTGCATAGCTGATGGGCGCCGGAGCTGGGGCGGCGTAGCGCACCACAGGCGCCGGGGCGTTATAGGTCACAGCGGGAGCGGCCTGAATGCGAACCACCGGTGCGGGAGCAGGAGCAGGAGCGGAGTAGGTCACAGCGGGAGCAGGAGCGGAGTAGGTCACAGCGGGAGCAGGAGCGGAGTAGGTCACAGCGGGTGCAGCCTGAACACGCACAACGGGAGCGGGAGCAGGAGCGGAGTAGGTCACTGCGGGAGCAGAGTAAGTCACAGGAGCGGGAGCAGGAGCAGAGTAGCTCACGGCAGGAGCAGAGTAAGTCACGGGAGCGGGAGCAGGAGCAGAGTAGCTCACAGCGGGAGCAGAGTAAGTCACGGGAGCAGGAGCGGAATAAGTCACAGGAGCGGGAGCGGGAGCAGAATAGGAACTGGAACTGGCACTGGAACTGGCAGAAGCACTGGAAGAGTAGCCGCCATAGTTGCCACCATAGTTGCCGGCCGAACGTCCGTAATCGTAAGAGGGTTGCTCCACCACCTTGATGACCTTGATGACCTGTTCGCCACCGCCATAACCACCGCCATAACCACCGCCATAGCCACCGCCATAGCTGCCTCCATAGCTGCCTCCATAATTGCTGCTGCTGCTGGCTGAGGAGCTGCCATATCCAGAACTGTAGACCGGACGGCTGGGCTGGCTGTAGTATCCCTGGTTGTAGCCACCGGAGTATCCGCCGCTGCCATAGCCGCTGCCATAGCCGCCGCCATAGCCACCACCGCCAGAGTTGCCACCACCCAGACCACCGCCAATGGCCTTGAGCAGGGCCAATTTGGCGCCCAACAAGGCACTCGAGGGCACTGGGGCCGCGATGGCCAAAAGGGCCAGTGAAACGCAAACGTATAGCTTCATGGTGATATTAGTACTGGGGATGCTGCTGGCAAACCTGACAAACGAAACTCAACTGATGTCCCAAATCGAGACGGGGCACTAATTTATAGTCGGCCAGCAGCAGCAGCAGTAGCAGTTCGTACCCACAGCTCACCTGTGTGTGCGTTTTTGTGTTGTTCTAATCTATGCTCCGACCTAAAAGACAAGACAAGACGAGACGAGACGAGAGATTCCCCCTGCGAACATTGATGTTTGCTTAATTCATAAATGGTTACTTATGGGCCAAGACACACGGACAGGCAGGCGCACAAGACGACAAAATATATCAAATCTGGGCGGGGCTGCCAGCCACCGGCTGTCTGTCACCTCAACTACTTAACCATCAAGTGAGATATTTGCTCGCATCTCCCGCGGGCAGAGCAAAAAATAGTTAAATGAATCCACGGCCCAAAAGCGTTACGGATTCGCAAGAAGCTCAGGTAATTCCCCATCACACAAATTGGCACTGAGAAAAATGTTTGGCCTAAAGATCATAGAATCATAGATCATAAAATCAAATAAAATTCCCAGTTAGACTTAATTTACTTTATGTTTAAGAATAAAAAAATGTTTTTTATAATTACCAAATATCAATATTATGATTTGCAATTTAACAAATAGCATGACTCATTTTTATAGTTCAATTTTTAAAATATGGTTTATCTGTGACATGGATTTTTAAAAATGTCAATAAACGATTGGGAAATTCAGCTAGACAATTCAATGTGAGTGGCATATTTATTGACTCATTTATTTATTGTGTCAATTTGAGTGTGGGTGATTTGGGACATTAAAATAAATGTTAGACCTATTCAATAGTGTTAGTCAGTGTTAGTGTTTTTTAAAAACTGAATATAAAACTATTGATTTTGTAGTTTTAAAATATGAAAAACGTTAATTGACTCATTTATTTATTGTCCCAATTTGAGTGTGGGAGTTTTGGGTCATTAAAATAAATGTATAGACCTATTCAGCGATTTCTCGCAGTGCATGCTGGCACATGTGCGTGGCCAGTGTATTGGCATTGTCACTCATTCAGCCCCCGAAATCCTATGCATGACTCCACGTAGCCAAGGGGCTCAACGGGTTAGAGCCTCGTCAATATCCAAATATCCAAATATCTAAATACCCAAAAATCCAAGTAACCCAAGCACGCCCGAAAATCTTCGCTCATCTCGGATTTCGACCCGAAAACCTGTCCACGTCGGCCACGTCCACATTTTCTGACGAACTCGTATTTCCTCCCATCTCAGATCAAATATTACATATATGTAATATTTGTCGGTTTAGGGCTCTTTATTCTTTGTTTTTTTTGTTTCTTTGCTCATCTATTGATCTAGACTGTTATGCAAATTGGGTCAACAGAAAAAAAAAAACAAAGCAGATTTAGCCAAAGATGTTCCAGCTGGCGAAATTTGATGTTCCCATAATTTGACAACTGGTTCTTGGCCAAACACGAGAGCGTCGTAAAATTGATTTTTTAAGGAATTATGCGTGGAATTTTAGGCATATAAATTTGCAGCATACATAACTAGTTCTTATATTGTATTCCTTTTTGAGTTTTTAAGCAAGTTGCTGTCTTCTTTTTTGAGAGCAACAAATCTCTACAAAGACACAGCGTTTAGAAACTATTGTGCTTTTTAAGGGTCAAATATTTATGAGACTGAAAAAATTAAAAAGGAGGACTCCGCATAATGCATAATATGAGTAGTATAATTGTAACTATTATTTTCTTAAATTAAACAATGTTCTTATTATTTTTCAGTTGAGATGACAATATTAAAATTATTTTAAAAAGAGTCTTACAGTTTACAAACATATTTTATTTCAACTTCTCTATTTGCATTGTATTTCTTTTTTATCTCTTTTATTGTTCGAGCATGGCAAATATTAAATCATAGCCAATTTACACATTCCCATTTACAGATTGTGTGGCTTTTTCTCCCGGCATTTGTTGTGTGGTGTGTTTCTTTGGCCTTTTGTGGTTTCAGTGGCTCAAGTGGTTGTAGTGGCTGCGACATATGTGCCTGGAGATCGAGATGGAGGTGGAGATGGAGATGGAGCTGGTCCAACTCAACCAATTTGCACCCATGGGGCGTACAGCATTCTCGGCCAAACGTTTTGCTTTTTTTTGGGCTTGGCTCTTGTGACTTTGACTTTGGATTTGCTTTTGGTTTTTGGCACTTGATTACCATTAACAGTTTGGTTGGGCTCACGATCTGCAGTTGGATGTTAAGGGGGTAGAGGGGGGCGGCGCAAAGGGTTAAAGCCGGCTAACTGAGTGCGTAAACAGCACTCAACTCTCGGTTTCATTCAGAGTCCCAAACGAAGGTCACCAGGGTTGGGTGGGCCTATTTTTTTTCGGGGGAGCTGACTTCTTCAATTGGGTGCGAAAACGTATTTGGTAATTGTCAAGAGTTGAATTGCAAAAGCCCTAGATTGTACATGACATGTTGACGAATAAACATTAAAAAAAGAAACGTTAGCCAGGTAAAACAATTACAAATAGAACTAAAATACTTAAGGTTTTTCGGCTTCATTTTATTTTAGCACACTTTTGGGCTTATCAGTTCATTCTTTGTATTTTATTGGATCTTAAAATAGCATACTCAAAGTTTAAATGTACTTTTTTTAAAAGCAAATTTAAAAAATTGCACAATAATTTTAATAATTTTGTTGGTTACAAGTTATAATTTAAGCACCAAAAGTCTAAAAAATATATAGAAGAAATGTATTTTAAAATAGATTTTTATTGACACTTATAAAAAATTTTAACCTAATATTCCTTTTAAAGATACTTCAACATTTATAAATGTTTTTTTATAATAAAATTTTCTTTAAAAATAATATAACAAAATATTTAAGACACATCCAATCCTTATTTAGGAATATGCTTTAAAAAACCCTTTTACCCATTATAACCATCAATTAAAAAGCCATCAATTTAAAATAAAAACAACTGCAAACTTAAATCGTTATTTATACATTTTATTACAAATCGTTAACTTTTAATTACAAATCGTTGTTTAAAATTATCAAAAAAAAGTACCACTTTGTGATGTGGTTTGCTCGTTCTCTAGCAAAGTCCTCCGGCCAAGCCCAGTGGTGGAGGTACTGGTGCTCCGAATCCCAGTCCGAAGCCACCGCCGGCGCCATAGCCGGCTCCAAATCCATAGGAGGCGGGCAGGGCGGCACCACCACCGAAGGATCCGCCGTAGCCACCTATGCCGCCGGTCAGGCCACCACCGAAACCACCCACATAGCCGGCACCACCTGCCAAAACGGGAGTGGCCACTGGCGTGGACACCGAAGTGACCACCGGAGTAACCACGGCAGAAGTGGATATGGCAGGGGCAGCTCCCACAAAGCCGCCGGAGTAGCCACCTCCGTAGCCACCGCCAAAGCCGCCGGAATAGCCACCACCATAGCCTCCTCCGACTCCTCCACCCGGCACAACCGACACCTTGATCACCTTCACCACGTTCTCGGGAGCATATCCATAGCCGCCACCATATCCTCCTCCATAGCCTGATCCATAGCCTGATCCATAGCCTGATCCATATCCGAAGCCAGAGCCATAGCCGGAACCATAACCATATCCAGAACCGTAGCCAGAGCTGGTTGCTCCGCCCAGCAGAAGATTCAGCTTGCCAAAGGTGGCCTCTCCCGGTTTGGCCAGCGAAACCATCACGACCAAGATCGCAGCCAGTCCCAGGTAGAATTTCATGATGGTGATGTAATGTGTTACTCGGCTGTCCTCGCTAATCCAAAATCCACTCTTGACTTCGCCGCTTGGTCGACTGATGAACTCTGGTGACCATGCCATCGACTTTATACCCGGCCAAGTCGGATTCATCGACAATAGTCTACGATTGTTCTGTACCCAAACCCGCAATGTGTGAAATTACTCAATGGCTTTCGTGGTGGACAGGTGAACTAGTCTCACAAATATTTGTGTCAAAGTCAGTTTTTCACTCGTCGCTGTGGTCTTGGGATTCCGCAGAAGGTTTGCGTTTATCTAGAACCAATGAAAAATAACGCCATTTTTGGGCAAACATTGCAGCTTCAAGGGAATTAACACTTTCGTTTTCTTCAGGGCGATGATGCAAGCGGATCTGCTTTGGGGAAAAACAGTTATTAGTCGTGGGAACAAGTCAATTACCATAAATAAACGGAATGAAAATTAATAAGAAGTCAAAAATCTAAAGGTTACAGTTTCTTAGTTAAAATATGCTTAAGAATTCGCGTTTAATTCGCATTTTTTTATTCAGTAGAATAGAAAAAGTCTTACAGATAAATTAAAATTCAAATTGAAATGCTCAAGATAACTATGCTTGGAATCCATCTCAGGATCTACAAAGATGGCCATCAACCAGGCTAAAACTATATTGTCAGCTTCTAATGTACGAGCGCCTCAAAATTAAGGTAAAATTCTCAGTTAGTGTTATAGTGTCTGGAGTCCAACAGAGGCAGTTTCCCACAAACGCAACCGTCCGCAAAAGAGGATGAAGAGGCAGGCCAGTGCTCTGAGGAATCTTCGCCAGAAATGCGGTGGCAGTTACACCAGTGACGATGACCTGCCGGAGGTCAAGTTATTGCCCTCCCCCCTCATGGGAGTGCCCTTTATCCAGAGTCGCCTGAGGCCACCAAAATCCCAGAAGGGCATGTACTACAGCACAGATTGGGAGAAGTCGGCGCTGGTGAGCAATTTCCAGAAAAGAGGTTGGCAACAGGTGCCATCGTTCAATGGCGAATGGAACTTCTACTGGGCCTCCACCCAGAATTGTCGATATATCTTCGGCATTGATCATCCGTATCGCATGCGATCCGATCAGTAAGTAGTAATAGGATTTCTCTGGTGGTTTAACTCTCTAGCTTAACCCGCAGAGTGATCAACCACTTTCCAAACTCCGTTGAGCTGTCACGGAAGGATCTGCTGATCAAGAACATCAAGCGGTATCGCAAGGATCTGGAACGGAGAGGCGATCCCCTGGCGCAAACCCATTCGCCGGACACCGAACTGGGCATTGGTGGCACTCGGTACATGCATCTGGACATCATACCCATGACCTTTGTCCTGCCCTCGGACTATCTGCTCTTTGTGGAGGCCTTCCATCGCAATCCCGCCAGCACATGGATCGTCAAGCCGTGCGGCAAATCGCAGGGCGTGGGCATTTATTTGGTGAACAAGCTGTCCAAGTTGAAGAAGTTCGCCTACGATGCCCGCACCTTCTTTCCGCCAATCAACCGGGATACCTACGTCATCTCCAAGTATATTGATAACCCCCTGCTCATCGGCGGCAAGAAATTCGATCTGCGGCTCTTCGTCCTGGTCACAACATTCAATCCACTGAAGGCGTATCTCTACAATGAGGGCTTCTGCCGTTTCTGCACCGAGAAGTACGACCAGACCGAGATCGACAACGTCTTTATGCACTTGACAAATGTCAGTATCCAGAAGACGAACGTAAGTTAGTTCAAACTTGAAAAAAAAACTAGTGTAAAATCAAACATTTAATAGTTAAAACTGACCCAACCCTTAAAAATAGGTAATAGTTTACCCCATGAGTTTACCGATGATTTTAAAATAAATCAAAAATATGTTATTTTTTCTAACATTTTAATGCTATAATACTATTCAATGGCCCAAAAAATAAAACAACAAAATACATGAAAACTTAGTAAATAGTTAAGTAACAATATTTCAATGTTAAATTATAATTTGTTTTGTTTTTGTGTCCTTTAACACTTACCTACTCATTTTTAATCTCTTGCACTAACTCTTGACTTCCAGCAAGAGTACAATTCGACACATGGTGGCAAGTGGCCTCTCCAGAATCTGTGGCTCTATTTGGACAGCATGCGTGGCGAGGGTGTTTCGGAGATGCTGTGGACTCGGATCATTGAAACCATCCGGCACTCCTTGGACGCAGTGGCTCCAGTGATGGCCAACGACCGGCACTGTTTCGAGGTCTACGGCTACGACATCATCATCGATAACAACCTGAAACCCTGGCTAATCGAGTGCAACACGTCGCCATCGTTGCACTCGACCACCACGAACGATCGCATGCTCAAGTCGCGGCTGATAGACAATGTCCTGGATGTGGTGGTGCCGCCAAAAAGTTTACCCGAGTAAGTTGGCCTCCTCCAATAACAATTATGGTTTAAAAATACTCGTTTCATAAAAATAACTTATTATGTTGTTTGACTAATATGGTACCAAGGCGAAAATGAAAAAGCTTTTAGTGTAAGACTAAACAATTCGCGTTTAGAATCCGCCTCACAGAGCGAGTGATCCTTAAGACCCCTTAAAAAACACCAATGCTGATCTTTAATTTAAGAAAATGAAAATGATTTAAAAAATCTTACGGTTAAGACATCTATCTATCTATGCTGAAGAATTTGCGTTTATTTTATTTTCAAGTTCAGTTGGAAACTAGACTTAGAAATAATATTAATCCAAGATATCTATCTATGCTGAAGAATTTGCGTTTATTAGTAAACTGATCCATCATTTCTATCCACATTTTAAGTGAGCACTGGGACAAGACGCCCGACCCGGAGCTTCTGAAGAACTTCACCGTACTGAAGCCCATTTCGGTCTCAAGCCCACCGACGGAAGTGCCCATTCGGCGCAAGGTCAGATCAACCAAGAAACGCAAAACAAAATGCACAGCTATCAGTCCAACCGCAGTAAACATATCCGTTCCACCGCCCGCTGAAGGCGAACCAAAGATTAGGAAGAGCACCAAGGAAAGGCGGTGATGCTGGTTGTGCTTGTCAAATGAAAATCGCATCGTGGTTGAACTGCTGATTATGGAAATTTGTAACTTTTAATTCGCAACTCGGTATTTCGGTATCGCACAAATTACTTAGGTTGTACACAAAATTAAAGTATCGTATATATTCGCTATACATGTAAGGCTACTCACTAATTCGACTTAATCGTAGTGGTTCGTATAACTTAATTAAGCTGCTTGTCTTTTTTAGAGACCTAAGCCGAGGTCGGCTGCACAAAACTCCTTGTCTAGGCTCAATATTCGTTAGAACCAAAAAAAAAAAAATTGCTTCACTTACTCATATGTATATAGCTATGTATATATGTATATGGTGGTGGCTATAAGTTTTACTTTTCGCTTCTTGCAAATCTTAACGTTTGCACACACAAAATGGCGTCCGCTTTAAAGCTTAACAAAATAAACAAACAAGTTCTATTTACAAATCAAAAAAATATATAGGGTATACATAAAAAAAAAATAGGATAAATGACAATGGAAATTCTTAAGACCTTTCGTAGTTTTCGAATTTGATGTTGTTTTTTTTTTCTTGTTGGCTTCTGCGTAAACTAATTATGTACAAAGGCGTTTGACTTGGACTTACAGCTAAATCTTAATTCAATCGGAAATCGTTTGTGTTTTTGTTTAAACAATTAAGTCTAAGCACTTGACAATTGGATAGCGCTTTACGGGGGAATACTTTCCTTATTCGTTACTCTCTTGGTTTCTGGTTCGCCAAATATGAATATCTTTAAATATATATATATATTGTGAATTGTGAACTTAAGCTAGATGTGTGTCAGGGTGGGTCAATTGGTTGAAAGTCTGATAATTCAAAATATTATTGTTTGCAATTTACAAATATAAAATCAAGTTTATCCTTTTCTAGCGGACCCTTGAAAATGTTTCGGAATACTAAAGTAAATATTATCCTGGTTCTTTCCGTTTAGCAAGAAAACGTCTTGGTTTCGTTTGCTTAATCAAATATCACGGATAAATATATATTCATTATTCAGGACATTAAATAAATTAAGTGTTAAACTTTTTCCTTTTACAAATTCTTGTATAGCCTTAAATATATATTTTCCTTTTGCCCTCAATGATTAGCTGCATTTTAGGCTTACAACTGCTAATACATTGGATTCCCTTTAAAGATTACAATCAGCTTTAACCCACCCCTAAATGTGGAAATTGCATTTCATCCAATTTTAACAACACAAATCCCCCGAACATGATTTGATATGTTCAGCACTCGGTGGCAAAGTAGAAGACCTCCACCTCCTCGTTGACCTCGCTGAGAATGACCCGATTTTCGGCTAGCACATCGCGAGTGGCGCGCGCTTGCGCCAACACCTATAGTCACACCTTGGAGGCATGTGGCTGGGATCCGGCGGCACTGCCATACTGCGATTGTCCGGACATCTTCTGGACAGTCTGGTAGGTGGGCTGCTGCTGCTGTTGCTGCTGTTGGAGTTGCTGCTGCTGCTGCTGCTGGTGGAGGAGCAGGTGGGCTGGTATGCCCTGCTCCCTGATGGTCACCTGGGTCACAAAGGGACCACGACTGCGGGCACTGCTATTCAGGCTGGCCGGCGAATAGCCATTCATGGCCGCCGCCTTCCAGTGCGGCACATTGATGGGCGACGACGAGGACGATGTGGCACTGCTGCTGTGACTGTGCTTGATGCTCCCGACCCGCTGTTGCTGCACCGTCTCATACTCGTAGTAGCTACTAATCGGTCGCACTCCTCCGCCTCCGCCTCCTCCTCCTCCTCCTCCTCCTCCATTCACCTGCGATTGCGGCTGGGCCGAGGATCCTGGCTGGGATCCGGAACTCGTCGAGTGCATGCTCACATCCTGCGAGCGGGCACTGCGCTGCGAATGGTAATGTTGATGGCGGCGACTGCGAAAGCAAGCGAGTAATGTTCATGAGTAATTTACAAAATGCCCAAAATCATGCCAAATAATAAATATGTAACAAGCATCACGAGTAAGCAGCTTAAAATCCTTTTAGTAATAAGGTGCAGTGCGGTTTTTACTTTTAAATCTTAAACAAATATAGTAATAATAAGAGCAAGTGGCTTTTAAAAGGGCTTTGTCACCTTTAAATATTTTTATTTTACAACTAAGCTTCAAACGATAGGTTGAATATTTAAACTTAAAGTTTTAAAGCTTAATAGTAAAATGTTTAACTTTATCAAAAATCGTTCTAGTACTTAGCAACTAATTTTTCTTTTATTATTAAAGACTATTTATATTCCTTTTAAATGTAATTTTATATTTTTACTAATGAATCAAGTTGTTGTTTTCCAAACCGCGTTTTTTAACATTTTTTTTAGGAATGGCTTAGTTTAATTAAATTTATTAGTTGCTAAAAATTTAAGTAACTGATTGCTGAATTATATTATGTCGACTAACTCAAAATTAATTAATTATATATCCACTAATTTATGATTATACAAAATACAAATTATATTACACTTCAAAGCTTTATGTTGCAAAGTTTTTCAAACTTCTTTTTCAAATCAGAATGTTTATTGTCATTGTTAAATTTGATTGTTAAATAAATTTGTTGCTCTACTGACTTTTGCTCATAGTGTTCATGCTCTAAACCAAAACCGCCTTATATCTACAAACCGCACTGCACTGGAGTGTGTATGTGTGTGTGTTGTGGTTGTGTGTATGGTGTGGTTGTGTGTATGGTGTGTTTGTGGTTGATAGTGTGGTTGTGGGTGGGTTACCTTTCCGCCTCCACCTTGATGCGCTGCCGGATGACCTGCTGTCGCATGCACTCGAGCGTTGACTCCGAAAGCGTTTCCGAAATGGATGTGGTGGAATCGCCTCCACTGCTTTTTTTTACCAGTGTAATTTTTTTAGTAGTGGTAGTAGTAGAGTGTGTGTGTGTGTTTGTGTGGGTGAGTGTGCGTTTGTGGGTGGTTTACACATGGACAACAACATAGATACACGGACACGCGGAACAGAGAGAGAAAAACCGGGGCGAGAAAGAGAAAGATACGACACATGTACAATATGGTGTTGTTAAATGGCTAATAAGGTTAGTTAAACATTTAATTCCGTCACCGGCAAAATGAAAGTGATGCAAAGGACAGGACGCAGGCCCGCTCTCACCTAATCTGGTGCTGCTGCTGATGCTGCTGGTGCAGATCCTCGTAGTTGGCATAATGCTGATAGCGATGGTTAAAGATGTCGTTCTGATGGATGCCGCCATTCAGCTGGCCACCATTTCCCGCCCCATTGGGAGCTGGAAGCGGTGGCGGTGGCTGGTACGCCGGCGGCTTGCCATTCCGCTCCAAAGCAGCCAGTGCTGCGGTGGGTATCTGTTGGTGTTGCTGCTGCAACTGCTGTTGCTGCTGTTGCTGCTGTTGTTGCTGCAACTGTTGCTGCTGCTGCTGCAACTGCGGCGATGTGACCGTGGAAACCACCGAACTGGGTGGCGAAATGGTCAACGCATAGTTGTTGTCCACCGGCACCACGCCATCCTTGCGATTCTTGCCAAAGCGGAACATGTGCCCAATGCCGCGCAGAATGCTCGGCTTCTTGGCCCGCGACGACTTGCTGCCATGTTTGCCATCGTTCAGGGAACTCTGGAAGGGTCCATTGCGCTGCGAGGCAAAGCCGCCCTCGTGATCGCCATCCTCCAAAAGCCAGGTCTTGCGAGGCTCTAAAGAAAATCGCAAATAAAAGATTTGTCATTTTTGAAATGAAACTCTTGCGGTCAATATAATAGTAGTGAGACAATGTAAAGGGCTCAAAAAAATATAATTTTAAGGCATAAAACAATTTTACTTTAAATTTATATTAATGCCCAATTACCAATAAACAAAATGTAAAAAAAATTAAACTTTGACATTGTTTTATTTTTTTTTAATTTAAAATGTCAAAAAATCTCAAAAATAAAAAAATATATATATTTAAGGCATCAAACAATTTTTCGTTAATATATGAATTCTCAAATAACAAAATAAGATAAAAACTGAACATTAATATTAATTTAGTTACAAGCTACGATTGCCAAAAAAAACTTCTATTACTTTGACCCCCGCTGCTGTATAAAGTTAAACTCACTATTTGCGTCCGGTTCACTGACCACCGCCGCCCGGAGGCTATCCTCCCGGCCACGCCCACGAGGAGCCCGCAACGCCTGGTGGCCACGCGGCTCATCCGACATCTGCAGCTCCTGCACCATCGTCTGCAGCGACTCCAGCGACGAGGACTTCTTCATGCCCAGCGAGGGGCCCAGATCACCCAGCTGATCCCTGGCCTCCGCCTCCGCAGCTGCGGCCAATTGCTGCTGCGCATCCCGCTGCTCGATACTGGATGCCGTCTTGGCATGTTTATAGCCCGAAAAATGGGCATTTGCACTGGCTATGCGGGCGGTGAGGGATTCAATGGAGCCACCGTACACAGCCGACTTGGTCAGCTGGATGCGACGCTCGCGTTCCCGCTCCTCGCGCAACTTCTTGTTCCGCTGGTAGGTTCCAGTTTCACGGGCATCCAGCGCCGCATGGTGCTTCTCCGAGATGCTGCGACGTCCCAGGGCATCGCGTGAGAAGTGCTCCACTCCCGAGTTGGTCTCCAAACTCAATTGCGACGAGTAGGTGGCATCGAAAGTGCTGGACGTCGACGGAGTGCCCGGCACCACGGGATTGGCCACGACGACACCTGACCCTTGGCCCTGCCCGTGCTGATTGCCAACTGCGGCCAAATTCTGCGATGGATTGGCACTGCTCGCGTTGCAGTGCTGCCCATCGTGCTGACGCGACGGCAGGGTTCTGTTTCAAAAATGAGATGTATTTAGTTGGCATTAAGATGTGAATGTTGGCTAACTTACGGCGACATGGGCTCGGCATCGTCCTCGATGAGCAGGGCCGTATTGCCATGGCCAGTGAGCAGATGCAGCTGCGCCGGTGACCAGTTGTCATTGGTGGCCATGTAGTAGCTCTCGTTCCTCAGAGCTGCACTGCTGCCAATGGGCGCTGGAGGCAGACGACGTTGCTGCTGTTGTTGCTGCTGCTGCGAGGGATGTTGCTGCTGCTGCTGCTGTGAGACCGGCTGCGCTGAGTTCGAGGAGCAAATGCCACCGGTTAGGCGATCCAAAACGGGATTGCTCCATCTGTAAGACAAGATAATTGGTTAATCTTTTATTTTTAGGCAAGTTTCTCAAAGAGTTCAAAAGTTGAAGTCATGCAAACTATAATACCTAGAGATTGGGAATTTAAATACAGAATCTAGTTATTCCCAAGCAGCGCAAGTTGGTAGAGGCAATATATTTGCTAGCATATGTGTATTCAATGAACATCTGTTCAAATTGAACCAATATTTTTGAAGTTATTAAGAAATAAAATGTAACCAGAGACGTCAATGCAAGCAGCTAAGCCTTTTTTTTGACAACAGATGGCGCTTTCGACTTTATGGTTTGCCAAGTCAATACCATTGCTAGCGTCATCTACCGGAGGCATTAAACCATTATTTTAGAATTTATTAAGAAATTAAATGTAATCAGTGACGAATATCATTGCAAGCTGTCAGATATGCCTCCGAATATTTTTTTTTACGACAGTTTGCGCTTTCGACTTTATGGTTTTGTCAGGTCAATAAAATTGCTAGCGCCATCTGCCGGAGGCATATTTATTTTTAAAAGTGGCTTGCAGTGGTATCTACCTGTCTTCTAATCCCTTGGATTACCCACCTGTTCATCTCATTGCCGGCACTGCCCCCACTACCGCCACCATTGCAGCGCTGCTCCCGCTTCTCCGGACTCAAATAGATGACCGTGGCTCCCGAATTATCGCTGGCATTGGAGCTGCTGTTGTTGTTATTGCCGCTGCCATTCGAATTGCAGTTACTGCCACTGCCGCTGCCGCTGCTATTGGTATGGCTGTGACTGCTGCTGTGGTCCAAGATGTCACTGGAGCTGGCCGATCGCAGGATCTTGCGGCCCACCAGCAGGGTAATGGTGCCCGGATGCTTGCCCGGCGTGTTGACCATCGCCCGACGCAGTGTTTCCATGGCCTCGGCATTGTTTTGGCCACGCAGTGATACTCCATTAACGCTCAACAACTGATCGTTCATCCGCAGGCGTCCATCGCGCGATGCCGCACCGCCATGGATCACGTTCTTCACGAAAATGCCCAAGTCCCCGTCGTGCTTCATCAGACCATTGCTGCCACTGGAGGCACTCGATCCGGAGGCATTCAGATTCGAGCACGTCTTGCCCTTCACACTCACGCCCAGTCCGGCCTTTTCGGTGTCGTGAACGGGAATGTGCAGGGTCAGCTCCTCGCGGGAATGCCAGCTGTTGCTGCTGGGCGGCAGGCTGTCCTGTTGGGATTAAATTAGATAAATTGGATTAGTTATGGTCAATGTTTCCCCTAGCTTCCCTTTCAACTTACATTTGAAGCTGCCGACTCGCTGCCCGCATCGATAAAGTGCTGAGATTCGTTGAGCTGCTGCTGTTGCTGCTGCTGCTGCTGCTGCTGCTGCTGATGGGTGAACAGAGATCGTGCACTGCTGGATTTCTGGACGGGCACAGGCGGCGGCGGTCCTGGAGCAGGGACTGCAACTGGTGGAGCCACTGCAACCGCCACGCTAGCACTCTTCTCCGCCGGCTGGTCAGCCTGCTGGTCTGCCAACTCCTGCTGGCGGGAGACCACAATCCTAACCGTTGCGCCCGCTGGCATGCCCCGCAAATGGCCACCACATCCGTTTGCGTTTTGCCCGTCATGGGAGTGCCATCCACCTCCAGCAAACGATCGCCTGGCTTCAGGCGACCATCCTCGATGGCCGCTCCGCGTGGCAGGATATTCTTAATGTAGATGGGACAATGTCCGCCAGCGGGATTATCGCGTGTGGTGACCGAGAAGCCCAGACCATTGGGTCCCTTCTTGAGCAGAATTTCGATCTTCCTGCCCAATTTGCGGGTATTGGCCACCTGCAGTGAGGTGCCCACGGGAGCAGCATGTGGCTTGCGGGTGGGTGACACCGTGGCCACCTCCACCATTTCGGCCACCTTGGAATCCCGCTGCTGGCGGCGATTGCGATCTCCCCGCAGCACTCGAACCCTCAGTTCCGAACTCTCCAGAGCCCGCCTCAGTTGTTCCTGCACCTGCGATTCGGTGAGTCCAATCAGTTTGATGCCATTGATCTCCAGGATGCGATCATCTCGACGTAGTCGACCCCTTTCGGCTCGACTGCCCGGCTCCACGTGTTGCACCAGCAGGCCGCCGCCATGCTCCTTGTCCGGCAGAGCAGTGAGTCCCAGCGGATTGCCGTATTCGTTGATGATCAGCAGCATTTCGCCATCCTTCTCGCGTATCGACTCGTACGCCTGGCCCAGTGGCTCCTTGCGCTTGGACTCCCTGGGCAGGGATTTGCTGGAGTAGGCACCACTCTGGCCGAGTCCCGCATGATGACCCCCCTGCTGCTGGTAGGATTGCTGGGCTTGCGGCTGATTCTGCAACTTCTCGGCCGCCTCCATCCACTTGTAGCCGTTGCCGTCGCCCAGAAATTGCATGGACAGGCGACCGGAACGGGCGAATGGCTGGTGGTTACCCGAAGAGGAGGAGGAGGAGCCACCGCCCCCTCCATTTGCCGCATGTGGTTGCTGTTGGTGGAAGAGCTGTTCCTTCAGCTGCTGGCTGGGATCATCGTCCTCCTCCCACTGCGGCGACAGCTGACCGCCGGCCTTGTCCAGCAGCAGGCGTTCCGGGGAATCCCCGCCAGCGTAGTGCGGTGCCGCTGCCGACCAGCGCTTGTTGCTGCCCTCCGCCTTCAGGGAGGCCAGCAGATTGGGATCACTGCTGCGGCGCACCATCAGTCCAACGCCCAGTCCGGCCATCGGTCCCGACGTCGTGCTGGTCACCTCGATGTGCGGCGTGGACAGATCCCGCGGACAGGTGGGCGCCTCCGTGTTGGTGGGATCCCGAAAGATGTCCGGCGAACCGGTGCCCACGGACGAGCTGCCCGACGCCCCATCGCCGCCGCCCTGCGGGACACCCGGATCCGGTCCTGGGTCATCGAAGTGCGCCAATATCTGCTCCCGATCGTCGGCCACGTCGCGCACACAGTCATCCGGATCGAGGATGCCCGACTGTGTCTGCAAATGCGTCACTGTCACCCAGGAATCGGGCTGAAAATGGACAAAAAAAAATATTTCATTTAAAAAAAAATGATAAATACTAAAGAATTACGAAAAATTGGTAAACATATTTACTTTAATCATACTTGTAGTTTCTACATTACATTATTTCTTTTCTAATGTTTTTTTTTTTTTAATTAAAAAGTTAGCCTCTTTTTATAAGTTAAGTTTATGGATTCAGTACTGTATTTTGAAAGAGGGGGAAACATGTAGACCTGCAGGTCTTTGCATCTGTTATTTCTATTACACTGGGGGCCATGGAAGTCGCGGAAGTCTTTCCCAACATCCAAGCCCTCCCCCAAAAACGCCAATCTCGCATCTTCCATCTGCAGTCTGGTATCTGGAGGAGGCTCATCACAACCCATTTGCACCAGCTGCACATCCACATCTGCGCTTCCGCATGGAGCAACCACATTACGTGTTGAGTCACACTGTCGTCGTCCAAATCTCGGCTCACGTGGGCTCAACTTGAACTCCCTGAACGATGCCTAATAAGCCAGACCACGACGACCTCCAGCGCCCCAAATTGCAATCTTCTTGTTGAGCCGAGCTATGTTGAGCTGATCTGAGCTCAGTCAAGGAGCTGGCTGGCTTTGCTTTGGCATTCCGATGGATTCCACAACAAATGCCAAATGCCGGCCACTAACAACAAGGGCACTTGGAGAAAATCTCATTCTAATTGGGTGTTTCTTTTAAATGTTAAAACTGCCTTCTCAGCAAATAATACATATATAAAATATAAAATATTTCGTTTCCACCATTAAATTACAATTATGTAATAAATTTTATAAAATATTGAAATTAGAATTCTAAGATTTATATTTTTGTATCGTTTCTAAAAGATACATTTTAATACAAAATAGTACAAAATTTTAATCAACTTTAATTTGAATTAATTTTTTCTTCCTTATCTCAATTTATTTCTTTAATTATTAATATCAGTAGATAAATACGTTGGCTTCTACACAAGCAACAGCACTTTCAATGTCTAAGTCTATGTTTATTTTTAATGTACTGTTTTTTTATCATTTGTTTGCCAGTGCTTTTATATTCTTTAATATGCAAATATTATTTGTTTACTAATTATTTGGATCATAATTTCTCTGTGTGCATAAGAAACAAAAAAATTGCATCATGGCTGGAAACCAGTCAAAAGCGTTGGAGGCTCAGCGACTGAGACGAGCTGCAGAACTGGAACGTCGAACGTCAACTTGGCGCAACAATTTCGGCTATTTTTCGCGTCTTTTTCTTTATTTCTTTTTTCGGTTCGCCTTTGTCTTCCACTGGTTTGTTTCTTCACATGGTTGTTCGATGTCTTTGTGGGTCAAAGAGCGCGCATTCAGGCATTCTATCTATCGGATTCGGATGCAGCACCGATTTTTGGGATTCCAAATCGCGATTTGCCGCGGAGAACGAAGCGTTAAAAATGCAGTTGGGGCACAGTGGGTCAACAAGTTGGTCAAGAATATCGATCAAATTTCTAATGAAATTCAAGTTAACTTAAGGATGTAGGGTAATCTTTAAATCATCCTTGATATAATATAGTTGATGTAATCTATTTGTTAATGATAACATTTATATTTAATGCTAATAAAGGAATTGGAAACAAAACTTTTTTTTTGTCAATTTTAGATTTTTGACTAAACAAAAAACAATCCTTAAGAGAATTTTCTTTCTGTAAATTGTCCAAAAAACTTACTGGTTTGTGCTGCTGTTAACATATACAATCAATACCCGCGTATTTTCGAAAAATGAATTTTTTTTGTTAGATCTAAAATTTTTTTTGATCATGATTTTTTGCCAACAATTTGTTGTTGCTCAATTATATTTGTAATTTAAATTTTGGTTAATTATACTTTAGAGTGCCTTTCGTCCCACTGTGCATGGTTGATAATATTTCTTTGTGGTCATTTGTCAATGGAAATTATGCGGCAAGGATGACAACACGATATCGTTCTCATATATCATAAAAAGATTGAAAACACAATGTGGGCGTGGCCGCAAGGGCTAACACAAGTGTCGTATCGAACTGTAGGAATGTCAAATGAGATTGGGATTGAATTAATCAAGTGTGCATATATCAGCACGTTAAAAAAAATATTTTATCAAAACCAGTAACAAAATTATTGTGATATTGAGAGATATTTTAAAACATTATAAAAATGTATACACTTAAAACTCCATGTAAAATTGTATTGCCACTTTTTAATGGATAATAATAGTACAAAATAAGATTAAATACGGAAGATATAACACTCTATGTTCTAACAATATTACCCGAAGTTATGATGGTTTGGTGACCTCTATCTTTTTTACAGGACCTACACCTTTCACACCTCTGGGCATACTTTTAAATGTGTTTAGATCTTTTTGTTTCGAAATTATTAAGGGTCAAGTGTTTGATGTTTTGATGTTTGTTTTTTTTCAGTGAATACATCTTAGAGATCTGTTGGACTTGATTATCATTGATTCTGCATATTCCTATATTTAATATCGTTATATTTTTACCTTCACACACGAATAGGCCGAGGGCGAGGGCGGTCGCTTGGGCAGCGTGAGGGAGTAGGACTTGTGGAGATGACCGTGGGGAATCCCCTCGTGCTTGGCGGCCACCTTGTAGGTGTGTCGCCAGCCGAAAAGACCGCCCAACTTGTTGGCCAGCGCCGGGCATTTGGGCGGTACGTCGAACATGCCGGCGGTCGATCCAAATCGAATCTTTGGTATTTGCTTATTAGTTTTTTATATATTTTTATTTTATTTTATCGATTTATCTTCCCGTTTTATTGTTCGCTTTTCGTTGGCTTTTCTTTGTCACTGCCGACTAATTGTTTTTTGAGGAACATTTCACCGCTATATGACATTTCAAAAGGTATATATATTAAATTGTGATTCAACAACGCTTAGTCACTGCACTGTGCCATTGTTATTATTATTAGTGTTCTTCTTGATTTATTCTTCGTTCTTATCGGTGATGCAATGCGGCAACTGTTAAGAGCCGCCCTATCAAAAACGCTATCAAAATGCAGTGTGAATTGGCTGCCTTATCGGAGGCACACGGAAATGCTATCTTCGGCAAACTAAACAACAAAACTCAAGTCTACGACATTGGAATTCATGAGTAAAGGTTCTCTGGATGGCGGCAGTTTAAAAATAAGTTCCCGAAAGAAAACAATCAGTAATTCAATCGCCACTTGGATATTTTCCAAGTAAACATACAAGAAAAAAAGAAATCCAATCCCAAATCAAGAAAAGGAAGTTACGCCAATCAATAATAAACAAACTGACTTATCAAATTTATAACAAACAACTAGGAGTCGAAAACAAATCATAAACAATGAAGCTTATAGGCTGAAGCTTTTAATCGAAAGTTGTTGACATATTTCTTGTTTATATTTTTCCACTTTAAGGGTTTTGCTTCTACGTATTTTAAACAATATATTTATTTTTAAAGACATTAAACTGCTTTTACTACTCTTGCACATTCACCAAAAATGTAACCCCGTTTTTCATTTGGGTTTACAATTATTTTACAAACTGGTTTTTCGGTTCTGAGAGTCTTGGCTGGCGGCGACGGCGACGGCCTTTCCCAGGCAATTTTCCTGCTTGCATGGCTACCATTTTATTTCCCCCTTTACATACGACTACTATGTGTACGCGCCGCCTCTCTGTTCGTGTTCAGGCATTTTTCTTATATATTTTTTTCTGTATGTTTTCCTATAATATATAATGCATTAATATATAGATAAATCAACTGACAACGGACAGTTGCAACAGCAAAAAGGCAGTGGCAATTGCAGTTTCTGCGGCAGGTTGAACTCATTTCGCACACAAATTCGCTTTGATTATGCACATGAGCAGCGGCCAATGCGAGTGCCGTGAGAGCGAAAGAGATGGAGGGACGGACGGGACACACCTGTAATAAATGCGACGTTCGGTTCGCAGCAGCAACAACAATGGGCCACAGTTTTGAAGCGCCAACAACGCGCTGAAGCATGACAAGATATATCTCCCATATCCACCATCCCCCGCTCGCAAATGCGATTTATTTGCTTACTAGAAATTTTAGACACAGCAAAAGGAGACTGAAAAAAAACAGGCACAGATACACATTCATTTATGTTTATATAGACCCTGGAGTTCGCATAAACATTTTTCCAGGCCGAGCCAATATTAGCTTAAGTCGAAAATAAAAGACAAGTCGTGTGCAGAAATTAAACAAACTTTTCGTATTCGCGCATTTCACTGGCTTGATCTACACACAGAGAAAAGTGTATGTGGTAGCATATATAATATATCAATTTCATTTTTGGTTGCATTATATTTAAGCTTGAAAAATACATCAATAGTTATTTGCACGCTAATTTGAAGGTCAGAGGAGTGGAATTCACCTGCTTGTCTCATTCATTAACATTTCCATTCAAGTGGAAGTGTATATTGTGAGAAACGAGTTCATTCATTCACTCAAGCATTCATTGATTGATTTATTCATTCTTTCATTTGGCTAATTAAAAATAGTCAATAAAAGTGTATTCACTTTTTGCTAATTTTTTTGAAAAGAAAAATATAATACAATATACAATAAATATAAAACTGATTACAAAGTAATTAAATGGAGTTTTGAAAAAAAAACATTACTTGCATTTTATTTACGCAGGCAAGAAAGAAAATTTTTCCGAGTCATTACATATTTTTTTAAAAAGAAATCATCGCCAATAATTATTATTTAAACTTGACTTTCCTATTTACTTGTAAATTCCAATTTATGTATTTGGTATAAAATTTGATTACAAATCACGCACGTATTTAAATTATCAATTAGCAAATCCCTTCTTGGCTGCGATTTGGAAAAGCAAACGTTGACTGCATAGAAATAGCGATACGATGCGATCGCCCCCCGA
This sequence comes from Drosophila gunungcola, assembly GCF_025200985.1. NCBI lineage: Eukaryota > Metazoa > Arthropoda > Insecta > Diptera > Drosophilidae > Drosophila > Drosophila gunungcola. The sequence continues at coordinate 121,447 of NW_026453185.1, read as the reverse complement.
CCATATATATCATACAATATATGCATATTATAATGGAATCAGCAGCGCCGCTCGCCACTCCCTTGGGTAGAAATTAATTGAAAGGAGAAAAATACTCGTAAATTAGCATAAAATGCGATCATATAAAGTTTTCTGATGCGGCCACGCCCCCGAAGACATGCAAACCATGGCCCCCGCCCTCGTCGTCGATTCCTTTGTGGGAGCGCTGCTTTTCGCCAGAGTTTTCAGTTTTCAGTTTTCAGTGTTCAGTCTTCAGTTTTTGAGTTTTCTGGAAAGAGTTTGGCCATAATTCGCAATCAGGCCTTTAACACCCACGAGATGCCGTGAGGTCCCAATCGGCAGGGGAAATATCATAGAGTTGGTCGACTGAGGACGATGGAGATTGGGGGGTGGGGTGTAGGGGGTAGGGGGAAGGGGGGGATAAATGTGAGTGCCACAAACGTGCAAGAAATATGCAGGAGAGGCAACGAAAAGAAAGGCCAAATTACACGTTGTCATTATGCATGCCATGCAGCAAAGGGCGGGAAAAAATCTGAAGAAAAAATCCATAATGAAGTGTAGCAAACGGCAGGAAAGAGTGGAAAAAAAAAATGTATGCAAAAAAGGGAGGGAAAAAAATAATTCACAAATAACTACAGCTAAGTGCAGCAACAAAGAGGCGGGCTAACGGGTGGGGGGCGTGGCTTGCTATTGTTGACTTAAAAAAGCATTATTGTTAACGCTGGAATTAGAGATGCTTTATATTAGCGCCGGGGCCAAATAACGGAGAAATTCACGGTGAAAGAATTTTCCAAGAAATACCAAAAGGGAAGTATCCGAATTTGTTATGGGGAAGAAAGAAAAATTCGAATAATTATTTACTAATGCCATTCAAACTTGAACATTTTAAATAGTTCTAATAATATTAATAATAGACCTACATTAAAAGTGCACCAATTTATAGCTCCATGGGTGAGCATTATACACAGCAAACAAACAATTACTCATTTCTCTTGTCAAAACCGAAGCTTTCAAGAGCCCAGAGACTGAGTGAAAGGAGAGAGGCGGCACCTTTTTAGCAGCCAGCTGATTTGCATATGATTAACACAAAGAAAGCAAAATAATATAGCATCATGCAAGGCATTTACACAAATAATTAGCAAATAATTGAATCGAGAATGTCTGTTTCTCTTCTTTTTTCTCCTTTTTTCTTCTCTGAAAACATATGTCGGGGGTGCACAAGGGCACTTGAGGGTCAGATGAGGCAAAACAACAACAGATGCTGGATGTCTCAACGGAAAAAGCTGTCGGGGAAAACAAAGTGAGGAAGGTGAAAATGCAGTCTCCACCATTTAAGGCTATTAATGTCAATTGCAACGCTTTCTAATGGCAAGGCTGCCTTGCTGCCTGCCTGCCAGCCATTCGACATTGGCTTTGGCTTTCCCAATCACATTAAGCACTCTAATTATTATCAATCGCGGCGATATGATTTGTGATATGGTGATATGGCATCGAGTGGCGGTACTCGAGAGTGGGTGTCATCCAGTTTGTTTCCCATATGTCGAGGTCGCTGGCCCGCGGGAAATATTTCACAATGGACTCAAAAAAAAGAAAAGCCTGAAAAAGTGACACAAGCTCCGCAAGTAAGCTCACACTCTATTCCAGGTTGATGGCCAAAGAAAGCCTTCCACTTAATGACTCAAAAAACAAAAAAAAACAAAAAACGAGCAAGAAAGAAAAGACAAGTCAAGTTAAGAAAAAGAGCTTGAACTTTTAACACCCATCATACGTGTTATGAAGATCAGGGGGGAAATGAAACCTACCACTATACTGCGGCTCATCAACTTTTGCTTTTGTTTCTTCTCGGTTTTTACTGCCTTTTCCCTTTTTTGCCTAATTACTAGCCTAGGTAATTATGCGACACTTTAGCCAAGATCAATGGTGTTGAGAACCAAGCGCTGCTTGTGTGTATCTATAAAGTAGTTTTTATTAAAACAGTAAATAACAATCTTTAATCTTTATCCAGTGCATAACTTATAGTTTCAAATATTTCTTATTGGGAAATCAATATTTTTTATTGGAGAAATTTTATGTGTTTGTCAATGCTCTAGACCTTTTGCTAATTTTAGTGTGAAAACTGGCAGTTACATCCGATCCCACTCTGTACTCTGTATATATGGTATATCAATCTGCCCTAATACTCGTTTAAATACCTAGTTGAATCACAAATTATATTTCACAAACACGCGCTTGGCTCACAATTCCGCTGATAGGTAAACAAATTATTACCCCACCCGTTTTAGCTCCAAAACTTAGTGAGTCAGGGCCTTGGAATAGATAATACCCTTATCCACATTCGCCTTTTTGACATCTGGACAAATTGAGAAATGTACGAGGGAAAACTTTGAGTAACTGCCATATAATGTGACGCTTTATGTACTCTTTGAAATTGTTTACTTTATGCGCTGTTTCTTTATTTTTTTTTTTTATTTTTTAGTTGGTTTGTTACGTATTAATATTAATTGCTGTTGGAGCAGGGAAAAACTTTCATCTTTTCCTACCCATTTATAAGTGGAGCGTCGTCGACATGAACTGCAAGCGAATACGGTGAGCACAGACGAATGGTAAACAACAAAAGCCGCTTACAAACGTTAACTGGTAATTGCCATTGCCGAAAAATATATTTAAGGAGGGCGGTGAGTGGTGGGAGGGAGGGAGGGAAAGGAAAGGAAAGGCCCCAACCGGATCGCTTCTCGACTCCACAAACACACAAAAAGTTGACTGAACTCGCGAGGGAAAAGGGAGATTTTGGGCGAATGAGTATGAGTTGTGATTGAGTAACACCGATTTTAATTGATTTAAACGGCAGCGACTTTTGCTTAATTGCACGTGAAAATGCAGAGGAAGTTGTGGAAGTTGGGGAGAAAAGTAAAAGCTGGGAGCGAACACTGTGAGAAAATATATAACGATTTTAGTTTGTATACTACTACAGAATTATCTGTAGTTATTATTATTATCTTTCTTTTATAGGATTCTTTCATAGGATTCTTTTTAAGTATTTATCAGAGAGTAGATTTTTAATCTCTTCAAATAAATACTATTGAATTTCCTTAATACTTAGGTAAACAAATTATATTTAAGTATTTTAAAAATAATTTTTGATAGAAAAACAAAACTATGTAAAATAATATCATACATAAAAGTCTTCTAATTTTTCTTTGTGTAGAGATAAGAGAGTACTTAAATTCATTTGAGTAGGCTTCACCGATTCCCATTACTCTAGCGTTATTTAATATCTTAGTTATACGCATTTTATCTAACCAAAAATGGTAATGATAAGGCTGCGAAAGAGACGGACAGATACTGGCAAAATGAGATGCTGAAAGAGAGAGGGAGAGAGCCTACACGTGCTCGTATTTCGTATTCGTTTCAGGTCAATTGAGTTCACTGTCACTTTCACTCACTGTCGTCTCCAACCAACAAGTTTGTATTTATTTATTTTGGTTTTAAGCCACTTTGGTGACAACACTTGGCAGCCAAAAACAAAAAACAAAAATGAGTAAACAGTTAATCAAGCAGAGCCGGCTTTTAACTGTGTATTTCGATTGTTTTGATTCGATTTGTTTGATGGCGAACAACCAGCGATTTATTGGTATTTATGCTTTGTTTTGCTTTCGGCGCTTTTGCGGCTTGTTGCTGGTATCGTTTGGTTTTTTGTGGAAAATGGGAAACATAGGGTATCAAATTTATTGAATTCACATACTTTTAGCATGTATCTAGGAATTTCGAAGATAAGTTCAGTGAATTGATAATTGTGTGACTAAACATTTTTAACCCTAGATAAAAAAAAGGAGAACTCCTTTCTAGATACAATAATACTATAATTTAATTCTCATCAATTATACGTTTGTAAACCCTTTTTAAGCCAATAAAATATTATCAAAATCCTTGATAATCCATAGAATCTAAATACTACGTAGGTACTTAACGTACGGGAAGTAAGCACTTCAAGCGAAAATCGAATAATTGACTGATCATGGAATCAAGATTACCATCGATAACCCCACCCAGAGCAAACCAAAAAAAAATTTACGACCTTTCGCGCTTTAGATTGCATAAATCGAACGTTTGGAAAAACCCTCGCTCCCGAAAAAAAAGAAAAACAAAAACAGCCAATGGCGAAAATATTTTATCAAATCGAAACCACAAACGAACCGTAACCCGAAAGCTATTTTATCTGTCCAGAATGATAAGATTAACGCCAAGAATCGAAGGCACACCGAATAGAATGCCATAGAATGTAGTGTATATATGGAACCACTCTAGTGGGTCAAACCCACCCAATCGATGCCAAAGTCAGTGAAGGCCAACCACAAAGCTTAACTCAAGCGGCAACTCCAACTGGTGGAACCACCCCCTTTTTTCGATGCCCCCGGGCCACGCCCATAGTTTCCCTGGCTACCAACCTGCTCCAAAGCCAAGCTTAAGCTTGAGCTTCAGTTTTAGTTCTCGTTCTCATTCGAATACGGATTCTTGTTCTTGCAGCATTCCTGCCAAGTGAAAGTCGATGGAATCAAGGCTCTTTTAAACTCTCAAGGCTTAAGTTGCATGTTGTGAATCAACAAAATGATATATATTTTAACGAACTTCCCATACCTCATGCTCAACGATATAATACTGAAGGATTTTGTTCAAGAAAAAAAAGGTAACTTTCCAGCAAGCAATGATTCAAATTGTTTGGGACAAACCCGATGGAATTTCCAATTGTGATAAGTGCACAAAGAATTTCGATTTTTGGAATTTACCTTTAGAAACTCATGATAAGAATGTGATTAAGCCAATCTACACATATCAAACAAGGGATAGTGAAAATAATGTTTCCCACCGTGAGTTAAGTCAATAATTCCTAAATATCCTAATCCGGAAATTAACTTTTTCGAGCAAACGCATAATAAAGTAAATTCATTTGCCACCAGACCCGTAAGAATGTGGAAATGTCTGGTTCTAATTACGCGCCGTTAAGCCAATTGAAATTGGAAACCCAAATGGATTTATTAGCCATCTAAAAGGATGTGGAAAAGGTAGGAGCAAGATAAAAAGAAAAGGTCAAAGGATCCGATCCTCAAAAGAAGCCACCAAAAAGTTACAAAAATAAATGCAGCAAGAAGGGGAACATAAACCATATGGTGGGAAGATTCCCACTCCTGAGCGGCTTCTAAGTACAGGTGTCCTTCGAAAATAATGACATTGGGGGTTGTTTTTATAAATTAAAAAATATTGCATTCATCCATTTATAACATTCGACATTTTACACTAAGTTTTAATGAAGAATTTATGAAAAGAAAATAAGATTATTTTTCAAATATTTGCTTTGTTTTTAATTAGCAAACTCTCTTAATACTGAATTATTATATTTTGAACTCCCAAACTATATAAAGCCTATTTATATACATAAGTACTTGGCTTTTGAGTTTAGTTTTTCCGAGTGTATCTGTTTGCATGTCAAGACATTTCCTGCATTTCCTTGATCGTCATGGGAAACTAAGCACAAGAAAACCATTATGAGAAGAATCACCCCCAAACAACAAGTGTTTGCGACTCGCGCATAATTAAATAAGAAACTTTTGCGTTATCTGGAATTTAATCTTTTGGCATGTTTAGATATATCTCTCTTTTTTATCAGATAGCTGAAAACTTTAGATAAACCTTAAATTCTGGCAATTTCAACAAAAGAATGCAATGATATTAAAACTGTGGCAATGCCAAGTTCTTCACTATTTTGGCACTTGAACAAAACACAAAAAAATAAGAAATTTTCGTTTGTTTTTTTTTTATTTTCATTGTTATTTTGTCTATTATTTTATTTGCACTTTATTTCGAACCGTTAAAACAATTGCGTTAAATAATTGTGGTACCGACGACGGCGGCCAGCGACGGCAACGTCCGACGGCGACGCATTTCTGAAGCGAAGTGAAGTGCGGACGACGGTCCCGTCCCGGTCGCAAAAACAAAACACACACACAGCTCGCCAGTCGCAACCGCCGGAGAGAAAGAAAGAGGGAGAGCGAGCAATCGCGATTGCAGGTGGGAGAGCGAGCTAGGGAGAGCCAGCTGCACTCGAAAAAAAATTTTTTTTTTTTTAAATGCTTTTTGACTATTCTTGATTTTTGTTTAGACCACAACAGAATTTTAGTTTCAATATTCTTTAAATACAACAATAATGCGTCTACTTAGCTCCTAAAACGATGAAGACCAATGTAGAATTAAAGCTAAAGAATTTGCAGCCAGTTTTTACATTATTCAAATGAAAAATAATTGATAAGGGCAAATTTATGGTTTACCAAAATTTTGGGCAGTGCGTTCAAAGAGCATGGCCCGTTTTTCTCTCTTGTTTTTCACCTGCCTTGGCAAGTGCAGGCGGCGTCAGTGGCTCTCAAACTGTTGGCAAATGACCACTGGGCGAAGATAGCAACAACAAACACTGCGCAGAAGAACTTTGTCAAGCGGAACGCAAACTCAAATGCGCAAAAAAAAAAACAAAAAAAAACTAAATAAAAAAAAACAGCGATGCGGCAGGAAAAGGGGATGCAACCAACACAACAACAGCAAAATTAGAAGCAGCAACAAGTGCCAAGAATGCAGATATAAAGAAGTCATCATACCCTATATAAAGAAAGAACCTAACAAAATATTTAATTATATATTATTTTTGCAAAAAAATATAACAAAAAATATAACTCTTAGTGTTTACAATTTCTCTCATAGGAGCTATTCATTTCTTCAATGACTTGTCATTTAAATCTGATATTTTGACACCCGAATTTTTCTTCTGTACAATTTCTGATACTTGTAAGAATGTAACCTTCTTTATGGTTTCTTAAGACTTATTTTATTTTAGTTTATTCCTTAATATAATTGTGATGAAATGCATGACTTATTGGGACTGCAATTACCATATCTTTCTGTGACGTATAAACCCAGCTATCAAACCTAATGTAATACCTCGTAAATCAAAAGAAAAATGAAATATATTTACATAGATCACCCATGCGATCACATAATCCATATGCCCCGACGACGCCTTCCTGGGCGGCGCTGAATGCAAATTTATGTGGAGTGAGCCAGGAGTTCGAGAATGAGAATGAGGATGAAGTTGGGGTTGGGGTTTGGGTTTGGGTAAAAACAAAAGGCAGGGAAACGCAGAATTGACGCCAGGACGTCGTTGGCATTGTTATGCGATGTACTTGTTGTTAGTGGCCTGGCAGGGAAGTAAACTAGACACAAAATGCCAAGAACGATTGACGACGATGTCGGCGACGCCTGATAATGACGATGGTTGGGATGGTTGGATGGTAATCATCATCATTAGCAGTTTCCTTTTTCCACTTATTCTGGGACCAAAACCAAAACCAAAACACCACACACAACATCAGCAAAGGCAACAACAATGGTCCGGCCTTCGAGTGCATTTGCAATTGTTAGTTGGTTAGGCATTTTTTTTTTCCATATTCAGCTGAAATTCTCGCGCTATGAAACCAAACGAACTGGAAAGCTTCCTTTTTCCACGAACAACAACTACAACAACAACGGAGGAAAAACTCGGCAACATTCGCATAATTAATGAGAGAAACGAATCAGCAAAAATAAAAATTAAAAAAAAACAGTAAAAAAATAAGTACACAAGTTTGTTGGTAGACTTATTTGTACAGTATTGGTTTTGTAAATACATTTTTCATATTTAATGGTTAAGCCAATCTTTCGTTATTCCAAATTGACAGGGTAGCAAGAATATATTGTTAAATAAGTTAACCTACAACACATAAAATGCCACCCATCAAAATTTAAGGCTTTTAAGTAAGCTGGCAAATAAACTGAGAGCTTATTTGAAACAATTAAACAAAAATTTTAAATTTTTTTTTAATTTCCAAAGTAAAACTCACTTCTCACTGTACTCGATTGGTAGGTACTATTAGCACTATCATTATTATGTATCCGCATAAAAAAAAAAGAGAAAGAGTGAGTGGTCACTTTGGAGTGTTCGTGTGTGAGCTGAAGCTCGTCAAGTTCTGATTGCATTTAATGAATACATTTCGCACAGGTATTTTCTTCGCCGACCAAACCACTCAATCACTCAAACAGGTGAGTCATCAATCAAAGCCCAAGTTTCCTTTCTTTAGCAATTAGATCGACATCTTTCTTTTGCTCTTTCATTCATTAATTTACAAATTCCCATTGTTTGGCCAGTGTCTCTAAAACTTGAAGCAACGAAAACTTCCGCTCGGCTTTAAAAAAATAACAAACAAAACAAAAAAGCTTTGTCATTAGCCAAAATTCGAGCACACAATAACTAATGAGCAATAAGTCGAAGGGGAGGTGGGAAAATTTTTAACCAGATACACAGAAAACATTCAAAAATTATATTTAAATATTTTTTTTGATAAAATGTTTAAGGTCAACACAATACATGAAATTTTTTCATTGCCATCAAGTGCTATAAATGTAAACGTATTTGTGACACATTTTGAAATCCAAAATATAAATTAAAATAAAAAAAATTAAAATACAAAATATCTTTTTAAGTTTCTCAAGAAACCCAGGATTTCTGGTTAAACTCAATCCAAACAAATCGGAAAATTTGTAATCAATCTTATAATTATGTAATTTTTTTTGTGTGTAACTAAAAAGTATATGGTTTCATTATTGAAAACCCTCTCAGCTGTTTTCGAGCAGCAATCTAATCAAATCTTTAAATTTGTAATCAATCTAATGTTTATGTTTTTTTTTTTCTGTGGAACTGAAAAGTATATGGTTTCATTTTTGAAAACCCTCTCAGCTGTTTTCGAGCAGCAATCTAATCAAATCTTTAAATTTGTAATCAATCTAATGTTTATTTATTTTTTTTTGTGTAACTGAAAAGTATATGATTTCATTATTGAAAACCCTCTCAGCTGTTTTCGAGCAGCTGGTCTCGTTTTATTTTTTTTTTTTCACAGTTTCGCGTGTTTAAGACGAAGTTGTTCGACTGGTCCATTGTCTCAGCATCTGGGTTTTATTGCTCAAGTGTGTGTTAAAAACAATAGATATAGACGCACACAGGTGCACCCAAAAAAAATCTTAAGTTCGTTCACCATTTCACCCAATTTTCGATGGCATTTTGTGTGTTTTCATATGTTGTCCGTTCCGTTTCGATTCTATTGCTCAAATTGTCGGTCAAAAACAAACGTATGTTGAGAAGTGGGTGTAATTGTAGCGCTTCGTTGACCTCAAGGTCAACTTTCACTGTTCTTACTTGCTCTGGCTTTAATCTAATTTTAAATTTTACCGACCCACAATCATTTAACTGGCGCCATCTACTCTGAAAGTTTCCTCTGTGGCGACCTCTGTTCAAAATGATCATTCAATTGCTTTCAAACTGTACTCTAGAGATGGCAAAACATAAGTTGTAGAAGCGATAAAATAGTTTTGGGTTTTGTTTTAACTGTTCAGGTTATTTAAAATCAAATAAATTTAAATCAAAATTAATGTTGCACTCCTATTTAAACTTTTATAAAAAACTATAAAGATCGTTCAAAATGTTATTGAAGAAAGTTAATGGGCGCCGTCTAGACGTCCGATTATGGAACTATATGTAAAAGCTGCGTCAAAAAGTGAGTAAGTTGTATGTAAAGTTACTGTAGATAGATATTTTTGTAGAGTTTGAAACGAAGAACAATTTTTATTTAAAAAATTAAGTGAATAAGACTTAATTTTTTTTTAAATTTGTATAAAACAAAGCAAAAAAACTAATGGCCGAAATTCAAAAATGCATGTTATTCATGCTATTCCTTTTCGTTAATCTTTAGAACATCAGTACGGATTTTATTGTCTTCAGTCATTTGTTGTTGTTTGTTTTTGTTGTTATTGTTGGCTGTGTCCCGTCCCCAGACATCAATAATTTATTAGTTTTTGGCATTTGTTTGGTTTCCCCGCCGTCCCATTTACCCCAATATTGTTTATTGGTTTCCCCCCTCGTGTTTTTACATATTTTGTTGATTTTTGTACTTTTTGTTTGGGGCGTTGAGCTTGCAACATGCATCCATTGGTTTTGGCTGATAAGAAATAGGAGCTATGACTTTTGGAGGTAAGAGCCCGCTCTTGCCAGCCCTCCCTAATTTAGTGTATATATACACTGGAATCTCTGCATTCTGGAACTGCAACTACAACTCACGACTCACTGCACCCATGGCATGTGTCAGTTCGGTGCTTGCATTTCATTTGTCAGTGGAAATAAATGCTCGTTCAAGTGGGTCATCTATACGGCATACCTGTTCGTACCCCACCCGCTTTCGTTTCAATTAACTAGCTGTTATCTCACCTGCAAGTAGATAAAAATGGAAATGAAAATTAGTTTTAGATTACTGGCTTTTTTTTTGGGTACTTTTTGGGGCAGGCACTAAATTGGAACAGTGATATTAACTGTATTGATAAGTGTTTATAACTAGGTTACAATGTTTCTTTTTTGATAACAAATCTAATTAGATGTTTCATAAATAAAAACCATCAGTCGTTAATGTATATAAAAGGTTCAAATAAAATAAGAAAATACAACTAATTAAAAAAAGAAATTAAATCAAAATGTAAGTTGACAATAAAAACGATTAAATTGTTTTATTTAGATTTAATTTGGCAAAACTAATCAACTAGCAAACAGTTGCGAAAATTATTTTGTGTGAATTGTATGTATTGTGTGTATTGTATCCCTTCCTATTTTTTCACTTCCCACATGAACATCGCTTTTGGTCTTTATAAAATTATTGTATGGTTAACTCCATGTTGAAATTAAAACCTTGATGTTTACAGAACATTTGTAATAATTTAGTCATTTCAAATGCACAAATGATCTGAAATTCTATATATATATTAGGGGCTTTTGTTTAATGTATCGGTAGTTTACTGTTTATTTCCTTCTCTAATTTCCCCTTGTTTTTGTTAGCCTGTTGCTCCCGCCACGTCTCATTTCATTTGACACTCTCTGAATCTTTTGAACCATTTGTGCGGCTTCCTCTCTCTTTCTCCCGCTCCACCTCCTTCCACCTAGTGATCCACCGCCCCCATCCAACACCCACTCCTCCGCCAACAACCACCCAAACACCCGCCGCTAAGTGGATTTACTGTCGCTGCGTGCGCTTTATTAGCCACCGTGCACCAGTTGGCCGACGAATGTCGACGTCTCGTGCTTGCGTTACATTTTCATGCAACAAGCAACAACAGCAAAGAAAACATAGGGAAAACTGGGGAAAAGGGGAGGAACGGAAAAGGCGGGCGGAGTGGGAGAAGAGAAAAATGTTTTTCTAATGTCAAAGACACGATCAATTACAAGCGGCTTAAAGTCGGCGGCTCGTGACTGGCTGCTGTTGTTGTTGCGGTTGTGTGGTTACTGTGGTACAGTGAAATTATCCAGTACAAATGAGACAAATTTAAGATTATTGGAGCTTAATATATTCAGGATTATTGCCAACAAAAAAATCCTGATCAATTTAAATTTAAAAAAAATTAAAGACATCAGGAGGTCATCTTAGAATAATTTTACTTAAGGTAAAAACTAACAAAACATGACCTTACAAGTAATCTTCTTATTCAAGGGTGAAGCAACACCATTTATTAGGTAGTCTATTTCTTATTATGAAAGTAATTCATTTTATCAGTATTGTTAGTGTCGTATTTTATTATTACCTTGAATAATTATAGTAAGTATCTATTTTTTTTGTATTACAAATATTTTACTTATGGAATTTAAATTTTTAACCAGTGTTAACGAGACAAAGTGGTTTCTAAGATTGTTGAATATCAACAAATTTTAAAGTGGTATAATTTCCTAATTAACGAATTTTCACTGTACTTATTCGTCGTTGTCGTGTGTTGGGGGTGGGGCCCACATATTTAGATAGGATTACGAGGGGCCGGGTTGGAGGGAATTCTCAGGGGAGCCGCACTCAAGTCGCACTTTGATTTGACACGCAGTGAGCGAGGGAAACGTGAGAGGAATCGCAGTGTCAAAGGCAGGGAAATCAGGAGTGAAGGCGGGATGGGTAGGGAATGGGTAGGACCAAAAACTAAACCAAACCCAAGAAAGAAGCAACCAAACCCCTGACATTTTTGAGCGAATGCCTGACGTTTATTTATGCATCTGCGTACTTGCTCTGAATTTTAAAATGTGCGGCAGCAGAGTATCCTGGATTGTGGTTTGCAGGGGATATTCAGTGTGAGAATCTATTTACCTAATGGGAATGTGTCCATTGGGAATGCGCCAAGCGAATTCTTCGAAATGCAACAGAAATTAAGCAATAGGCAAGACACGTAAGCTGAATACTAATGTTTGGTTTTGAAAATGATTTTTTTTAAGAGTATATAAGTATATTTTTATATTATTCAATAAGCCATACAATTGAGGCTACTTTCTATATAATTTGGACTAAAAAAAATCTTCTAGAAAACATATGCGTGATGAGCAACGTGATCTAGTGATTCATCAGTATTTGTCCCATTTAGAGCACTTATCTTGTGTTTTCCTCAATTTTTTTCTTTTAGCCAAGTCATTTAGCGCCAACGAAACAAATCGAAGTAAAAACACAAACCTGAACCAGAGAGACGAGAAAAAAACATATAGAAAATACATGGCGCTCCCAATTGTAATTGTCTAAGCGGCTTGGCTTCTTCCTCTTTGGTTAAACAAAAAATCTTAAAATTTAAACTAAAACAAGACAACAATAAACCAATCGGATATTGCGCAAGCTAAAATTGTTGTTTTCGTTTTGGCCTGCTTCTTTTTTGTATCTTTTTTGGTTATTTTTAATGTGTGTGAATTTCCGCAATGCCATCAACATGTTTAAAAGGGGCGATGAAAGTGGGAGGGGGAGCCGGGGGTCAGAGTTCATTACAAAAGCTCGTTCAATCGCGGTTATGCAAAAGCCAAGGCAGAAAGAGATAGTCAATTTGAGTGAAAGTGAGACAGCAACAGGTGATGAAGAAGAAAAAAGCCAAGACAACGACTGAAAGACAGAAAAAGAAATAAAAACGACGGAAACGCATTTATTTCAAGGCAAACCAGCTGGAGATAAAACTCAGAGATGTAGCTGCAACTTTACTCAATCAGTCAATCAATCATCCAATCAATCAAGTGAATAGGGTAAAGTAATCCCCACAACTGGATCCCCTACCAAAACCACAAAGAAAAAGCCGAACAATAAGCGTAAAGAAAAGCGATCATCTTTCTACAGTGTGGACTGGAAAAATAAAATGAAAAACAATTTTGACAAAGCATAAAAAACACATCTTATATTAAAGTAAAATGATTTAAAAATAAAAATATTAATTAAAATTCGTTATGAGCTCTACTATATTAAGCTCAAATACACACAGCCCTCCCTGTCAAATTTACGAGTGCTTACTGTATTTGGTAACTGGATGTCGCTTTGGGGATTGTTTTCTGACTGTTCTTATTATCTTTATTCTTTTTCTGGCCAAACAAAAGCAACGATCGAGAGGAGAAATGCAAGATGAAGAAAGGCTTCTTCTTATTCTTATTCTCCTCATCGTTGGGGTATTCAAAAACCATATAATTTATTGTTTGCGGAATTGAAAAAAAAAGACAACACTCGCATACGCACGCACAAAGGAAAAGAGTAAGCCGAGACTTACATTTATGTGTGTCGCATGACACAGAACGAGAGTTACAGTGAAGAACAGCGATAAGTTATTGTTAAATTAGCAAGATTAACTAATTTTTTTATTGGCATACGGAAATACCGAATTAGGTACTTTATGCACACAATTTTTCACTTTTTTTAAACAGCTTTTGGAAGTTATATTTTAAAGATTTTGTATTTCATAAACCATAACATTTTATTTGTCTCTAAAACAAAGAAGTTGCTTCTTTGTTATTATTTTAGCATTTATGGTTATTTTCATTTTATACACAGGCATTTTAAATTAATAATTTTCTCACCTAACTTTATTATAAAATAATCTTTTATAAATACTCCATTTCTTTAGAGTTCACTGTACCGCCGTAGAAAGCGTTGAATGAAAGCTTCCTTTTTCAGCCACAAAACAAACCCAAGACAAGCAAACCCACAAACAAAAGGATCGCAATTTCATGCTAAATGCCACTTAAATATGTTCTTCAAATAGAACTACTACAACAAAGCCCCTTTCTATTATACCCATACTAAAGGTATATATAGATATTCTCCGCCACACCCTCTCTTTATCTGTGCCTTCAAGAGACCTGCATTGTAATGGATGAGAGAACTGCGTCTCAGGTCAAACAATTTCCAATTCCAGGAATTTACCCGAATGACGGGCGACACAACATTAAAACGAAATTAGAAGCGAAATTTATGGGCTTGGTTTCTGTGATGTGCCATCGTAAACATAAAAATGTCACTTCATTTGCGGGCTTCAACATTTTTGGCTAGAATTTTAGATTCGTTAAACTCTCTAAGGAATTTGAGCAAAAAAATAAACCCTGAACCAAAACAGCCCTGTCCAAAAGTTCACATTGTTTCATAAGCTGGTTTATGCAGTCAAAAAAAAAAAACAAACAAAAATTTCAACACAAATAACAATTATCATAAAGAAACACAGTCAAAAACTGAAGTTCACAAAAACTATGAAAAGACAACCACAACGCGATGACAAATCTTTTTATACCCTTGCAGAGGGTATTATAATTTCAGTCAGAAGTTTGCAACGCAGTGAAGGAGACGTTTCCGACCCTATAAAGTATATATATTCTTGATCAGCATCACTAGGAGAGTCGATCTAGCCATGTCCGTCTGTCCGTCTGTCCGTCTGTCCGTCCGTTTATATGCAAACTAGTCTCTCAGTTTTAAAGCTATCTGCATGAAACTTTCCCAAAAGTTGTCTTTCTATTGCAGGTAGTATATAAGTCGGAACGAGCCGGATCGGACGACTATAGCATATAGCTCCCATAGGAACAATCGGAAAAATAAATGAAAAAAAATTATAACTTTGCTGTTTTTTAATTTTTTGTTTAGTTCTTCGACATATAGTAATGGTAAAATATTTCCGATTTACGGTTTAAATTTCATCAAAATCGGACGACTATAGCATATAGCTCCCATAGGAACAATCGGAAAAATAAATGAAAAAAAATTATAACTTTGCTGTTTTTTAATTTTTTGTTTAGTTCTTCGAGATATAGTAATGGTTTAATATTTCAGAATTACGGTTTCAATTTCATCAAAATCGGACGACTATAGCATATAGCTCCCATAGGAACAATCGGAAAAATAAATGAAAAAAATTATAACTTTTCTGTTTTTTAATTTTTTGTTTAGTTCTTCGACATATAGCAATGTTTAATTATTTCAGAATTATGGTATAAATTTTATCAAAATCGGACGTCTATAGCATATAGCTCCCATAGAAATAATAAAAATATATAAAATAACTATCTAATAATTGAGCTGCAAATAATCATAGTTTCAATGTTTTTTTTTAGCACATACTCAAGTAAATCATAATTTAAATGTTTTCAAAAGTATTTAATTAATGCAATAGCTGCAAGGGTATATGAACTTCGGCTTGCCGAAGTTTGCTTTCCTTCTTGTTTTATGCTTCTTTTTTTTTGGGTTAAATAAAAAACTTTTCTATATAGAAATTCACTTAACTTTTTCTGGTATTTTTTTATTGTTCATGGAAGTGAAATTAAATGCCCAAAAGTGGTTAAAAATTACGAGGGGAGCGGAGAGACGGAGCGTTTGTCTCTGCATTTCCCACAAATAAATGGAAAGTGTTTGGGTGACTTTGGGCAATAAATAAAGACCAATGGAAAGCAAGAAAATTGTTAAAAACAACGTTTTTTGTTAGATAATCGGAAGCTGAAAGCGAATCTTGATTTTGGGGCAACTGGTTTGTTTTACACAGATATTTGTGTTTTATATATATATCAAATATTTCGTTTATTGTAAAAGGCAAACAAAATATGTTAAGATTTGTTCATATTAAACCGACAACAAAACCAAGCACGAAAACAATGTTAATATTGAACAACAAGCATTTGTAACTGCGTCCAAGTCAAAGAATAATTTTTTTCTGTTCCCTTGTTTATTTGCTCTCCGATTTAAATTCAAGGCGTGCAAAATAGTTGTGTTGTATTCTTTTTGTTGTTGCCAAACAATTTCAAGGCCAGGCCAAAGTTGTTGTTACTTTTATTGTTGTGGCATGTGGGTGCATTATACGCACACCTTTATGCCAACATATACTTGTATATATGCGATAGCCTGCTCAATTGGAACGACTTTTTCTCTTCGTCCGCCATTTGCCGCCAGCGTCGAGTTTGTCGCCTCAGTCTTTCGTATTGCGCGAACGCAAAATGAGAAAATGAGAGAGCGAAAACCGCGGCAGGCATGCAAAAGAGCGGCCAGGCGCTCTTTCTGGGCAAGAGCATCGCCCCCGCTCAGAGTACAGTGAAACTTCCAAACTCAAACACAGGAAATATTTGTCATATATTCTTATTAGGTTTATTGACATTTCAGAGTATTTTCGTAGTACTTAACGAATTAAAAATAATTTTTATGAAGATGTATCTACTTATAACAACAACCACAATAAATATGTAAAATATCCATCCTAGCGACATCTGACTGTCTTTTATTAATTAAACAAGCAGGGGAGGCAAGTGCGCAATTTGGTCTGGGCGTGTCCCAAATTGCGGGGGCATTAGAGGGGTTTTAACTATCGGCGTTGCCTTTAGCGTTTTAGCTCACCTTCCTTCCTATTTTCCGTTCAAGCGTTTGCACGTGCAGCGCCTACGAAAAGCGGTCACAAAATAAAAACCCAAAAGAAGCCAAAGCCAAGACTATCTTTACAGCCTTTTGCGACGACGGCCTTCATCATCGACATTCTTTGGCACCACTTCTTATTTATCTCTCTCTTTTGTGCGCCTCTGGATGAATCATTTGTAAAAATTTCACGTCGCGTTTTTTTTTAGAGGAAACACCTGGATAAATACAAATAGAGAGAAGAAAAAAAAAACGGATAGCTAGTTTTTATTTAGGGGGGAATATACATACATATGTGACTCAGTAAAATGTTCATTTCGGTCTGCCGGCTGACAAATGCTTAAATACATTTTAAAAAGCATTTATTAATTAGAGCCGAAAAAAAGCTGTTCGAAATTAATGGCTCCGTTTATTTGGTTTCTGGAAGTATCGGCTTTCATTGCCCGCCAAACTGACCTAGCCCAAAAAACGCCGCAATCCAAGCTCTTTGCCTTTTTTTGAACTCGATAACCGTTGGCTGCTGCCAATTCAGTCGCAATTCCACCCAGCCAGCCAGTCGTTTATTTTTTTGTTTTTTCCGTTTTTTTTTTTCATTTTGCATCATCGAGAAGAAAAATGCGGTTTCTGTCGATTTCTACTGCTTGGTTATTTTTGCCTTTATCACCGAAACGTGAGCGACGTTCTGCTTTGAGTCTTACGTTTTTGGTTATTACACAAATTGAAAATGAAATAAAAACGTTAAGAAAACAAACACAGGAGCTGACAATACGAAGATGATAATGCACTTTGTGAAAAGAACTGTACAATATATATAAATATTATATTTATATATTTATAAAAAAAAAAGTCACAATTTTGCCAGCATTTTTTCATAATTAGTCATAAATGCTATATTTGGAAAGATTGGGTTGTTTGGAAAAAAAAGTAACGTTTGTGGTTTCTTATTTATAAAATAAAAAGTTTACATTTGATACTTAATAAATTCCTTTATTGTTACCAAGTACATCAGTACCAAAATATATTATAATAAAACAATGTTTAATATAGTTTTTGGATCCTGAGAACCAAGACACCATATTTTCCAAGAGTGTTGAGGGATTGAGAATTGCAACAGAAGTTGTCCGGGTTTTTGGTTACCCGGCGACAGAGTTGGCTGGGAATTCAGCGGAATGGAATCAAATGGAATGGAAGAACCCAGGGAATGAAGTGCAAAAGTTGACCAACGAAACAACCGTTTTTGAGCATGTATGAGTGGGTACTTTATGGCTGATGAATGGTGACGCCGCTACTGTCGATGACTGGCGATGGGTACGAATATGGCTGCGGGTATGGGTAGTTGACCCAAGCCAACCCTTTTGGCAAACACTCGCAAAAAATAAATAAATAAAAAAGATATACGTATGCTACATTCCGATACGTGCCTATATCAGACATGTGCGATCGACATCAGCTCCAAGCTTTTGGGGGTACGGTATATGGTACACAACATGCAAATGTTTACACGATAAACAAACATTACTAAGAATTCAAATAAAATAAAATGGTATAAAAGATAAATGAATGAAATGACTTATTTATTGTTGGAGATTATTGTTATTTTCAAAAAAATATATGTGTAATTTTATTCAAATTAATGTTCATTAATATTAAAGTTTATGACGCTCAAACGGTTAAATTTATAAACAAGCATGTTTAAAAATTTTTTAGGTGAAGATCAACATACTTAGTTAGCAAGCAAAATTGTTTCCGTGGGTTTA
Organism: Drosophila gunungcola; assembly: GCF_025200985.1. Taxonomy (NCBI): domain Eukaryota; kingdom Metazoa; phylum Arthropoda; class Insecta; order Diptera; family Drosophilidae; genus Drosophila; species Drosophila gunungcola. Next base: position 102,924 of record NW_026453185.1, on the reverse strand, counting down.
GTTTCTTTATTGGTTCGAATTTTTTTTTAGATTTTGTTGATATGCCTTTTTTAAGATCGTTTTTATTTTTTATCAGTGTCTGAGAGACCGTGTTTATTTCGCGCTTACTCATTACCTGAAAACGTCACGTTACTGCACAGAGAATGCTTTTGTGCAACGAAAAAACTAAATACCGGGAAGAGGGCGGAGGCGGGCGGAAGGTGCCACGCCCACTCGAGCTCCACTGACCAGCAGATCGGTGCATTGTTAAACGCTGTCGGTTTATTTGTTTTCGTCTTGTTGCCACTTTTGTTTGATGACAAAACAAAACCAAACTAGTTTGAGCAAAGCCCAATTAAAAAATAAAATAAATAAATACCAACAAAATTAAATGTGCCGTGTGTTTTGGACCGGATTTGATTGAAAAGCGGAACTGGAACCACTTAATAATAATATGGGATGCTAAGAGATGTTAAGGGAAAATTAGATATTATAAATTGAAATGTAAATGCAGATGAAATTTATAAATAATTAAATATTATTTTGTTTAAGTATGTGTAAACTAAAAATTTAGACAGTTTAAAAAAGTTCTATAAGCAAAAATATACGAAATTATAATTTTATATAATTTCCGAACATTAACCTTAAAAAATAAAGTTATAAAAAATTAAATTAAGCAATTTGGAAAAAGGACCGTTTTAAAATAGTTCTATACGTTATATAAAGTTTTTTGATTACAATATTTTTAAAAGATTTTTTTATTTATCATTACGAATGGTTTAGTTTGAACTTGAACTATTTGGCAACTGCAATGCACTTGACCCCAGGGTTCCCCTTCAATGGAGCTTGTCGACACACACGCACTGCCACCTCCCCATATTTTTAATGATTTTTTTGAGCCACCTTGGCGACCTAACCAAGCATGAATATGACGTGGAGTGGTGCTCCCCACCTTGAACTCTCATTACTTCTCATTAATTCGAATGATATAATAAATAAGGTTAAGTCAGAGTGGAGTTGGTGGGTGGGTTAAGGGTCGGTATTTATTTTGGGTGGTTCGGAAGGTGTGTTTCAATGTTTCCGCTGTCATAAGCTTGTCCAATAACAATATAAACCAATTAATTTGCCTAAGGCCTGTTGGTTTTGTTGCTTAAAGCTTCGGGTGCAACGCAAACAGCAGCTGTTACTCCCATTTCCCCGTCCCCCATTAATGGGTATTAACCCTCGATCCTGAAATGCATCCCAAGGTATATATAAAACGGAAGCGACATCAAACCCAACCCATCTGCAGCACACCACCGCAATCGAGTGAACCACCAAAAATAAAAAAAAAATAACAAAACAAACAAAGGACGGGGGCTGACCGGAGGTCAGGGGCGTGGCAGGGAGGGGGCGGTGGGTGCACACACACGTGCGTGACCAAAAATAGCTACTCAATTAGTGTGGCAATAAAATGTTTTGTAATTCTACACGATAACGAAAAATGCACTTTAGGTTGGGCCCTATGAAGTGCATGTTTCGACCTACACTGACATAGTAAGAAAAAAAATGTATTTAAAAAATACGTTCATTGCAATTTTAGTTAAAGCAATCCAACAATTTTATTTTATTTAATTTGACATATTGTTAATATTTTTTAGTGAAACATTTGATTTCTAAACATAAATGTGTCCACCCTAATATCCTATTAAACGAGGCCTCAAGCAGCAGAATGATATGATTTTATAGAAAGGGGAAGAGGATAAACTTTCATAGAGAATGCAGCCCAAGGCAGCAATTTCCCAAACACAAAAACAATCGTGCAATCGTGCCAGGCATGCAAACGCAAGTCAAAAGTGTCCATTTATACCCCTAGTTCTCCCTCTTAACCACATACTCTGTTCAAAACTCTGCTGTTAACCCACCTTTTGCAACACACAATATCAAAACCAAAGTTGAGTTTTCCAATCCATAACGGGGAAAACAATTTTGCAATGTATGAAAAGTAAACAATCGAGGGCAATAGTGGGGGAAAATAGAGGGGATAAGAACAATAGCTCAATAAATCGAAAGCCAAAAGGTGCAATAAATTTCAGATCAATGACGAATTCTTGTGACTAATAAAATTTGTTGGACAAAATGATGTATAACTAAAAAATTCAACAACACTGAGGCAAGTAATGTATTTTTTTTTATAAACAAAGAAGATCAACAATTAAACATGTACATCTATTAACTCCCCCTTTAATTGTTTTAATTTCCTTTTAAGTTAAAACTGAAACACATCGGCTAAATTCAGAGAAGCCCTCGACAATCGAACCTTTTTCAGCGAGTTCTTTTCTGGGAAAACCAACTGGCAAGTGGAATAGCAATTCCATATCCAATCGATCGCTGCATTTTGTAGAATAATATATAATTAATCGAAGAACCAGTGTAGGCGAACACAGTCTGCGATATCGGTGAGTGGGTGTCAATTGAAATTATTTCCAATTTCAATTACACACAAATAAAGCTAGAAATAATATACTATATAGTGAGTGGAGAAACGATAATTCAATTGAATTTCTCGCTCCTAATTTGGTAGCGTGGCCAAGTGAATCAGCCCACAATGCACTGCAATAATAATATCTATGGCCTGGCTATATAGAAAATGACGCAGTCAACTGCTATTTTGTTGTAGTCCGTTGTTTTTGCCATATAAATACATACATATACACACACACAATGGAAAACATACAGACGGTGTAATCAGGTTGTTGTCATGCCAACCGACAAAACAGAAACTATTATAGCTGCAGTCACAACCCCCAAGAGTCGAGTTTTTCTGAGTTTGAGTCTGAGTTTGGGTTTGGGATTGGGTTCGGGCCTACATACTGTATCATACGTAGTACAGTGCTACCTGACGCCCGACGACAGGCGAGAAGAGAGTGGTGGGGAGGGCGACGTGGCAGGGGTAGGGGTTCTAGTATAGTCAGGCATTTCATTATATTGCTTTGACTTTTTACGATAAAGAATTTTGATTGGAGTTCTTTGTTTACAGCGTTTAACTTCTGTAAATCGGAGCAACTTTTCTGCACGCTTATTTATTTATTGCAATAGATTATTGAATACAATTTTTTTTCCATGTAGCATCAATTTTAATGGGAAAAACTATAGCCGCACAAGAAAATTAATATTCAATTGATTTTTCTCTTTTTTCCTATTTTTACCATATTTTCTTTTGGTTATGCAGAGGTAAGAGTGAAAAATGGCGATGCCAGGGGAGATTAGCTACAAAGAAGGTGGGGTAGGGTGTACGTGTGCGTGTGGTAGGTCCACCATAAATTGTTTTCTTTTGGTCAGCCTGCTGGAAGGCCTCTCACATTGGCTCATAATTGGCTTGCATTTCCTCATTTTTCTTTTCGACCAACAGCTGCAAATATGTTTAATCTATATTGTTCAAGGGGATAAACTAAAAGATCGCGGGTGTAAACGGAAAAAAGCATAAATAAATGTTAAAGAGAAAACCAGGCCTTCATATATGATAATCTTTTTAAAGCAAAACGTTTATTTTTACGCAGTTAACGGTTTTTCTACATTATAATATTTTTGAATTATTTTTAGGCGAAGGAGAACTTATGGTTATGCTTGCAACCTTGTACCTAAATATAATTCCAGGTATTTCCGACCTTCGCTCCATAATTACAGCCTACATTTCACCGACAACCAAATGCCAACGAAATTCTAACGAAATTCCATTGGCCATAAAAAGAAACTGCCCAAGGTGTTTGGTCGCTTGGATTTATCGATTATTTGCCATTGTCGAAGCTTGGCCCCTACAAAAACCCCATAAATAAGCCCCCTTCCGCTTTTCCGATCACAGAGAAAGACCACTCATAGTGTTGCTACCATATTTTCATTGTAATTATTGACTTAAACCAATTAGAGCGCACTTAAAATACGCTTACAATTAGCGTGAGTAGAAAAATCAAAAATGTAACCGCAAAAAAATGTGCAAGCGAGATGACAACACAAAAGGAAGAGCGAGCGAGTGTGAAAGAGATAGAGAAGAGAGCTGGATATATCTTTTTATGACTAAATAATTTACAAATTGTGCAAAACTGGTTTTGCAGTCTCAGTTTTGCTGCTGCCGTTGTTGCCACTTAATGCCAAGAATTCAGCAACAGCGACCAGAAAAATGCTCAATGAATTTTTTTTTTTTCTACTTGGGTTAATGTGCTGTTTTTCTCTGTATTAAAAAAAAAAAGGTATTCTATATCTCTGGTTTCCCAGGCAAACCAAATAAACAAATGGGAAAGAGTAAGCTTCTACCCTTCGCTTTATTTGATAAGAAATAACGCCCACTAAAGTCGAGCTCGAACAAAGGAATTGTAAGTCCATATCATATTGCTTTTAAACTGAAGCCGAACGTTAAACTATTTTTATGCGAATTTTGTGGATTGTGAATCGTTTTGTTACATGGATCGAGTCCGTATAAAATAGCTGGCTAAGAAGCAGTCAGTTTTAAGTTCATTACTACAAATTTATAGACCGGCTTGAATAAGCCCATCGAAAACATTGACCTTGATGTCTAGCTATAGAATATATTTTAAAAACTAATATCTTATGGCTGTTTAATAATCAATAGTAAAAAATCAATAGAAATTTCATTTAAGTTTTTCTAAGGATTCACTTTCCCATGTTTTTTTAAGAATTACCTTTTAGTAACATTCTATTACAAATATATAAAACGTGTTAAATTTAACTATTTTTTTCCAAACTTAATTAATCCTTATACCAAGTTTCAGCTCATTCCCTTTTAGAGAACCCGAGTTAGAGCACCATATGTAAAATAATTCAATGTTATATATCTTCAATTGCAATAGGTCAGTTGGTAACACTCCATCTTTCCACTTATTTTTAATATTCTCGTTCTCCTTATTCCACTTCACACCTCACACAAGTTTGCAGCAAAAGATAATGAAACGAAACGCGAAAAACAAAACAAAGCACTAGGAACAAAAAACTGCGATCGCACAGCTGCAAAAAAAAAATTGGATTCGGAATAGTAGAAATAAATAAAAAATACAAAAGTATCTCATGTGGCCGAAGAATTTGAAGTTTAGCTAGCTGCAAGTCATTTGATTTCGTTGATCTTGCAAAAAACAAAATGAGTATACAGTGGAGGTGAAATTATAAGCAACTGTATTGTTATTTCATATTGCAAAGAGATCAAAATAGTGTAGTAAAAAAAAAAATTTAATAACATTCTGTATGACAAAAAATTATAAATAAAGAATGGTAAATAAGTTCACTACAAAGGTAAGTATTAAGTGGAATTTACATAACATCGACATATAAAGGAAAATTTTGAAAACGTGTTAAAAACATTTGTGGAATTATTTAAACTGCTTTTTTCTCCGCAATTGCATTTGCATGGGGAAGCAGTAACTTGCATAATTAGCAAGTTGAATTTGTTGGTGGTTTGCTTGGGGGTTTTTTTGGTCTGGAATCGGGCGGCGCACGTGATCGCGAAATGGAAAGCGTCTTATCTGTTGGTAGCACCACCTCTGCCCCCTCTGATCTGTTTATTTCCCCTTTTTCTTTGCACTTAATTGCAGCTGACACAGTTTCGTCTTTTGGCCAGACAATGAAAGCAAACTAAAATTCACACACGTTGCAACAGATCAAGCACCGCACACAGGTCCCCCATTGCCATTTCCAGGCCCCAATCCCCGCCAGGCACCGAAATTACACCGGAAATCCACCAGGGCAATCGTCAGGTGAGCAGAAGTCTTCGGTTTCGGACTATTTATGGTTTGGGGAAACGCCTTATTAATAGAGCATTTTCTCTAGGTTGCAATAAACAAATTATGACGTTTATGAGGATAGTTCATTTTAAAACGTATTTATTACAAACAAAATATTAATACAAATAATATTATTAGTATTAAAAAGTAATTATGATAACTAATTGCTTCTTTTTAAATTTGTTTATTATAGAAAATTAAGAAAGCCTAATATTTAGCCACAACCATCTAGAACTTAGCTAATTTACGCTTTTTCTAAGATTTTGTTCTCCAAGGGTTGGTGAAATTTATTAAACTTCCTGTAAGAATCTTTCACACACTCTTTCGAACATTTTTAAAATTCTTATAGGAAGTTGTACCAATTTCCCAGGGCGCTACCCATCTACATAATGACTTAATCGTTGCGGCAAGCAAAGAAAAAACACGACTCATAATCATTATCAAACAACAAAAAGAAAAGGAACCCCCGCGCAACGAAATTGATTTCGAATCAGAATTTTCCCTGGAAAATTCTAGTTGAATCAGGAAGAGCCCTTCCCTTGAACATTTGATTAATTATAGAGGACCCCAACGAATTTCAGATGTTATTTCTGATTAATTAAGGTCCCACTCTCTCGCCCTGTAAAAGTGCATTTCTCGACCCTTTTTCAGTTCGCCTTTCGGGGGTTACCTGTTGCCTCGCCCCGGCGAAGATTGAAATCGGGTTCAAACGAGTTCAAAAAGAAATAAAAATGTTCTTTTGATTCTCGACTGACTTTTATTATAATTCGAGTCTTCTGTTCTTCGTTTCAGTTCAGTTCAGTTCAGTTCAGTTCTCCTCTTTCTTCTTCGATTTGTTGGTTGTTGTTATCATCTCGCGCTGTTTTCTTTTTCACTCTGTGTCACTCACTCACTTTTTTCGGTTTGTTTTTATGGCTTCGTCGAGGAGCTTATCATTATTCAAATATTTTACCTAGGCTCTGTTTCTCTTTGGTCTCCTTCTTTTCGATCTTCGCTTTATCTGCCTGCCTCACTGCCCCCATCCCCACGATAAGCGCCGTTGAAGAACCTTTTCTTGTTCGGTTTAATTCTAGTTTTTTTGGGTTTTTTTTCTCGAGTAATTACATCGCTCTCAAGTGCAGAGTTTCCGCTCTTGAAAAAATTGTTTACGGAACTGCGGGAGAAATGACGGAGTAGGTTTTTTGGTCGTCCAATTACAGTGAATGTTGGCTGGGAACTTCTCGAGAAATACAGTCAAAAGATTCATTTGTTCTACTAGTTAAATTTATAATTTGTAGGCATTTTTATTTTTATTTACCTAAAACCAAAATTAACCACCTTTGCTTAAACCCATTTACAGTGGGACATTAATGTTTAACAAATTATACGTTTATAACACTTTATTAACGACACTTTCCTTTTTAATTAAATGTTTGTGCAAGTAAAACAAATTATGTAAACTTTTAACTCGTTGTCAAAGCGAAATGAGTTATTATTACAAGTATTTAGTTCATAAAAATAAACAGCGACAAGGTAAAATATTTATACAATCTTGACAATAAAAAAAAATATTATTGGGTTTATTGGCATAATTATTCACATTTTGTCAGCGCTTTTTCCAATAAAATATACGAGCACCAATTTCTACATACATTAAATTACCGATAATTTATTTAAGTTTAACATAAATAATATATTATAGAAATACGTTTGGTATTCTGTTTGCAAGTCCTTATAATGTTTGATATTATACATAGATACCATAAACAATTTTGATAAATTTTCGATTATTGACGAAAATGAGAAGACACTGCGATCTAGAGATTTTGTTGTCATTAATGATATTTAGTTATGGTGTTATATGAAATATAAATATCGTACCTAACAGGTTCTCCAAATATTATTAAACATATTTTTATGACCCTGATAATGTTGCACGAATTCCCCCTCTATATACCTTAATTATAGTAGATTTATGGATATTATCATTATACTTATTAATGGTATTATATAGGATAGATCCCCTACCTTGCCGGCTGCTTTGATGTAGCGTCGCGTGGCCTCCTTGACGAGATCGCTGACGAGGAGTTCTCCGGAACCGCAGGGTACCAGAATGCGAACGTCGCCGAAGCAGACGGTGACCTTCATTTCGTTTTCGTACTTTTCGTATTAGTAATAACTATTATCTCTTTCGGATATATATATGTATATATATATTTTGGATCGCTGCAATGCACTTTCTTTTCGCACTGTACACACATTCACTTGATTAAATTGGCAGATCGTTTATTCCTCTTCTTTCGTTTGATTTTAATTATTTTTCGGAATTTATCCTATTATTAATTTTGTTTTCAGCTAGGAATTTTTGTTGTTGTACTTTATGCTCGTCTGCCTACAGCAGCTTGTTGTTGTTGCTGCGACCGCATCATCATCATCGTCGTTTTTTTTTTTCCAGCTGTCTCCCTTGCTCCTTTTCACTTTGTTGTTGGTTGTTAGGCAGCTGCAACAAAAGTTGGTCTAGGGCGGCATGGGTGCGAGCGAGATGGCTGCGTGCCTGGAAAAAGGATCGTTTTCCAGTATGTACTTGTATCTGTATTGGCGCTCCCTCTCGCGCTCTATCTCTCTCTCGCTGGAAACTTTAACTCTCTTTCGTTATTTACTTAGCATATTTCACCGTATCGCATCGCTGTTGTTATTGTTTGTGTTGGTGTGATTCATACACGCGCGCACTAAAAAACGAGTTACAACAATAACAAGAACGCGAAAATACCCAAAAACAACATCAACAACGGGCCAAGATCATTTATTTACTTCTTTTCAACGTTCTTCACTTGCCATTTGTTTTGGTCATATTATTAAATATATTATGTACTGGCATACATTTAAATTTACGGTTCGATCATTTTTTACTCTCTTTCAAAGTTGCTTTTGTCGTGTTTTTCGTTTTCGGTTATCTCTCCTTTTCGCCCGCTGGCGTCGCTTCTAATTTTGTTTAGCACTTTTAATATAGCCTTTTGTTGGTTGCACATCAAGTACTGTAGTTGACCGCCACTTTTATTAACAATACATTTCAACTTAAAAAAATACAAAAAAATCCGCGAGCCGCACTTCGGATTGAATGCAATGCGCTCGGAAATTCGAATTTTTGTGCAGGTCGACAACAACAAAACAAAGCGGCAGAGGTGGCCAGACCTTGATGAAATCATCGATGGCATCGATGTCTCCAAAATATCGGTTATATCGATGTTTAACAGAGATCATCGATGTTTAAACGTCCATCTCTAACATAACGCTGTTAGTTCACTGCAAAACACAATCCTACAACAGGCACGCAAATTCCCCGCAAGAGGTGGCCAGACATCGATGAAATCAACGATGTCATCGATGTTTGGCAGAGAGTATCGATGTTTATCCGTCTCTAACGACATTTTATTCTCTCTTTCTGTTAGTCGACGTTTTCCTAACATTTCGATGCCAACATCGATGATCGTACAGTACGCGACTCAACAGAGTTTTGTAAATGTTAATGTAACGTAATTAAATTTCAAATTTTTAAATTCTTTCCTTTGATGTTTAAAATTTGCATATTATCCACCTTCACTTTACATATTATAAATATATATAAAATAAATTGACGTAGTAACGTTGATTATATTTTTGTACCGCAAAGGAAAAGTTTGAAAGAACATCAACATTTAAAAGATTATGAAAATGATGGAAAATTCTGAAATATCGGTGAGTTAAATATGATGAAATATATCTATCATTTATTTCGTAAATAAATACATCTGCTCAAATCGAGGAATTATTATTTAGCATGACATTAGCCCCATACGAAATGCACTTTGATCACTGTAAAAAATGTTTGCGTATCTAAATGCCGAGATATGCCAATTACAAATTAACTGAATTATACATTAATTAAACGGTTGCACTGAAGTAAACGACCGCCTTATTTTTGTTCTCACTAAATTCGATTTTATGTTGCCCACAACAACTCCTTTAGAGGGAAACAATTGAAAATTTTTTTCAAATATCGATTAAGCTTTGATGTTTTCCGCCAAATTCATCGATAGGAAAAGTATGACCGCTTCTTTAAAACACAAAAACACTAAATAAACATCGATAACACAATTGTTCTCTTTGCGCGCGAAAATTAAATTCAAATTTTCAGAAAAGTAAGAAATCTCTCCATGGCTATATTAGCTATGAGATAAATAAAACAAAATAAGCAGCAATTAAAATCCGTTTCAAATTTAAGCATATTAAGAATAAATGCATACTGTGAGCCAATGTGATGATGTGGTTCCCCCAAAACTTCGAGTTTACTTATCGCTCTGATAGAACATATCAAAATTCACTCTTTTCCTGCACTTTTGAAAAGGGATTGCTACATGGCTACAATTCCCACCGCTTAAAACATGTCATTTATTTGTAGTTTTGTATGTCTAGTTTATCAAGTAGTACATGTACAAATAAACAAATTAACCTACATTATTCAAAAATGTTCGGTAAAAAGGGTCGCATACCAATTTTTACTTAACTTTCTGTTTCTGTTCCTGTTCCTCTGATTTTTCGATTTCTAGTCGGCTAAAACTACATTTATCAGTACGTAGTAGTGCTAAAAGGGTTTTCCTTACACCTAGCCAAAAAAAATAGTGACAATGATGGGGGGGGGCGAGGGTTGATGGTTTGGGTTTAAGTAATATAGAATACAATGTACAAAGCAGTCGAAGCCCGGATTTTCTCTAGAAAATGTTTGGGGATAAACAACAGGGGGGCGGGGGCGGGGGCGGGGGCGGGTGGTGTTTATGGTTGGGGGTGAAAGGGTCATGGGGCATATAACATGGACATCATTTTGGCATAACAAGTCTTTTGTGTTGGTTGGGCTGCTTGGTTTCGCTTTTCTAAATGTTGCGATTCCGCTGATTGCCGCCCCGCTGATTGCGATTGCCATTTCCACCTGGTCCTCCTCCTCCGCCGCTTGGAAAGTTGCCACCTCTGCCGCCCCCGTTGTTGTTGTTGTTGTTGTTGTTCCCATTGTTGAAGTTCTTGAAGGGCATGCCGCCCATGTTACCCATGTTGCCCATTGGATTCATGCCGCCTCCTCCTCCATTGTTATTGCTGCCCTGTCCTCCGCCAGAAAAGGGATTGAAGGGATTGCCATTGGGCAGTGGTCCTGGTCCGCCTCCACCTTGGTTTCCTACATTGCCGCCTGGCAGCATTCCCAGCAATCCAGCGCGCGGCGGTGGCTGATTGAAGGGCGGTCCCAGATTGCCCATTTGCATCATCATTCCGGACATGCGTAGCATGCGTATATTTGGCGGCGGTATCCTTAGCATTTGGGCCAGATTCGGTGGTGGTTGCGATAGATTGGGCAACACCACACCAGGTCCTCCTCCTCCTCCTACTACTGCTGATAATCCTCCTGCACCACCAACACCAACACCACCAACACCACCACCGCCACCGCCACCGCCTACGCCACCTCCATTATTCTCCTCGGGCATCTGCACCACCTGCCCATTGTCATCCACAAAGATGTAGAGCTTGGCAAAGATCTGCTGCAACGTGGCATTGTTCACAATAAAGCCGACATCAAAGATTTTCGGTGCATCCTCGGGCAGCTGATGGAACTTCTTCAGTTCGGTGAACACCAACGCAAGCTGCTGATTGACCATGATCTTGTTGTTGCTGCCGAGGTTCTTGTACCAGTTGGAGTTCTGCATGAGGCTGCGGATTTCGGAGATTTGTTTGCTGCCACCAGTGGCATTGGTTGTGGTTGATGGACTGGGATTCGCAGCAGCGGCAGCGGCAGCGGCAGCAGCAGCAGCAGCGGCTTGTTGACTTTGAGCCAGAAGATGGGCTCGCCGGGGATCGCGACGTGGATCCGCTCGTACGTGTGGCTTTTCCAGCACCAGATTCGGCGGCGGCACGCTCATCGATGGCGGCGGCACACTCATCGGCGGCAGATGGGCCAGTGCCGCCGAGGGCGGCGGTGAACTGGGCGTGGCATCACGCAACGCACTGGTCTCCGATTCGGGCGAGGCTATGCTCGCCCCAGAACGGCCAAAGGAGTCACCAGCTAGGGAGGAGCCACTGCCAGGCGCCGTTGTCGAGCCCAAAAGTCCACCATTATCGGGTATATCGGGTAAACCCAATATGCGACGCAAGCGCGGATCGCGCAGATCCCGCTGCTCCTTGTGCAGCGCACTGGCCCGGATCTGGGCATAGCTGGTCTCCTCCACGGACACCTCCTGCAGCTGCCAGCGGAGCGGAGTGTGCGAGAAGATGGCCGCATCGATCTCGGTGGCGGGCATGTAGTGTTTCATCGGCTCGAACGGCAGTCGCATGTCCGTGTCCCGCTGACGCAGCTGCTCCTCCTCCAGGTGCGGCTCCCGCTGCCGCTGCAGCTCCAGCTTGGCTGGATCGAAGTCATACATGGAGGGGCGCACATACAGAGAGGGCGTGGTCGGCGGCAATGCCGCCGTAATGGCCGGCAATTCCGGCATCAACTCGTTGTCCTGATGATCCTCCTGCTTGGGCGACTGCGAACCCGGCTCCGGCGTGGGAGTCGGCGTCAGCGAGCGCGAATTCGAGTTGGAGTTCTCATTGCTGGAGTCCACATCGCCATCGCCGCTGTGCGCCTTGAAGGGATTGCGTATGATGTCGCGGTAGAAGGCCGCTCTGGCCTCGGGATCCGATTGCTTGTCGCCGAACAGGATGCGGCTAAAGACGTTGGTAGAGGCACTCCCAGTCCCACCGCCGCCGCCACTGGTCAGTGGTCTCAGGCCGGCCCCTGGATGATCTCCCCCAGCCATGGACGGCGGCAGCTCCTGATTGGGCGACGTGGCACTGGCTGGCAGCAGTTGGCTGGTCGTCGCCGATCCCTGGCCCAGCATGTTGCTCATGAAGCTGGGCAAGTCGAACACCGAGGGCAGGGGCGCCTCCTCGCTGGCCGAATCCTGTCGAGCGGACGTCGGCGGCGCCTTCGTCGGCTTCGGCTGCGGCTCATCCTCGGCGGTGGACTCGTTGCCATCGTCTATGACCAGTTGCTCTTCATCATCGCGATCGTCGTCCACTAAAATTAAATGGAAGAGTCAATTAAAATCAGCTAAACTATAAATTGGGGCAAGTTATAGCGTTGAATTACAATGTTGTTAAGAAATAAAGCCTTAAAGCTAAATATTACTATTTAAGATAGTTTCAATAATTTAAAATGATCCAAGTTACAGACTTGTAATTCTTAAGTTGCTTGATTACCCTTCAATCTCTTTTAAAATTTAAATATGTTAATAGTTGAAAATCTAAAATTGTATTTTTCTCAATTGTTTTGTTTTTTAAATGTTTTTTGGTTGGGGTTTTGTTGAATACTTAAATGTTTTAGCTTGTAAATTTAGTTTAACCGTCTCAATTGGCATTGAAGCAACAAATACAAAATATAATTGTTGCCCAATAATTTTTAAATGTTTTTGACACATGGTTTTATGTAAAACTTTTAGAACAATTTTAGTAAATTTTGGATTTTCACATAGTTTATATATAGGTATATCTTTCAATTAAGTTTCAACATGAAATGATCCCATCTACTCACGCGGATCGTTGCCCGAAAAGCTGACATGTGCATCCTTCAGATACTGTGTATAGTCCACCATGATGAAGCCATTGCTGTTGGAATTGCTGTTGTTGGCCTCCGTTTCCGGCTTCGCAATTGGAGTGCTAAACGCAAAAGTTAAAGTAAACATATTGGTTAGCAAGAAAGGAAGCAAACATAACACTCAGCGAATCTTAATGATCTACATTATGGAATAACAACATTATAATAACAATAACCATAATAAAGATAACAAGGCTATATATGGCTAAAAAAACCATTTTAATGTAATTTTCCCCTAAATTTAGTGCATGCTGACACTATTTAGGTCATCCTAAAATGCAGATAATTTATATACTCTTTATTTTTAATTCATTTTGGTTATGTTCTCTAAGTGTAGCAGTCCGAAGGCCACTATAAATATATATTCTACTCGCTTCTATTTGCATATTCGAATTTAAATCAATAGTTATTTGTAAATGTTTAAAAATAATAAAGTTATGTTTTCCAATAAATTTCTCGATATCTTCCATGGAATCAATAAGATAAAATCGTTCGATATTTTTTAAAAAAATAAAATTCATGTTTTTGAAATGGTTTATATACATCGGATATTTTCAAATACAACATAGTTTCCTTTTTGTTTAAATAAATAAAAGCTATGAAGTATAAATACTATTTGCGATAGAATATAGAAATATAATAGAGTAGAAACGGAAGGACACATGAATTCTTCTGGACCTACACGTCTGGCAATGATGTGAATATACAATATATACAAAAGGGTCAGAAATGTCTGACTGCATTTACAAACACCCTGCTTGATTAGCTTTTTGAAGCTGAGCTAAGCTAAACTTACCTGACCGCCGACGTTTCCGTTTGGTTTTGTGGCTTGGCCTCCTCGGCCTTGCGCTGAATCTCGCCAATCTCGCCCAGCGTCAGACCCGCCTCGGTTAGCTGGCCAAAGGGCACCTGCAGCATCTGCTCCAGGTTCGTGATGCCCAGCTTATTCAGCTTGGCCATGTTTTCGGGACTCAGGACGCTACTGAGATTGGCCAGGTCCAAGTGTGGTGGCAAAGATTTGACAGCCGCCGACGGTGTGTTGCCCGCTTCTGATGCAGCTCCTCCTGCTCCACCTGCTCCACCTGCTCCACCTGCTGCAGCCGCCGCCTTGGCAGCCGTTTTATCAGCCCAGCGCGACTTGCGCTTCTTCTCTGAATGCGGTGGATTGATGACCATGTCCAGAAGTGAGGGAATACAGCCACCAGCTTCCGCAGCCGCCTGTTGTTGTTGCTGTTGCTGCTGTTCCTGTTGCTGTTGCATCTGTTGCTGCTGCTGCTGCTGCATCTGTTGCTGCTGCTGCATCTGTTGCTGCTGCTGCTGCTGCATATGTTGCTGCTGCTGTTGCATCTGCATGTGCTGCTGTTGCTGATCCTGTCGCCTGCCCATTCCGCCACCGCCCATCATGCAACTCCAGGTGTTCTCCCGCTTGAATTGCTCGCACAACTGCTCGTGCCGTCGCATCATCTGACCCATGGCAATGTCCCTCGATATGCGCTTGAAATCGCCCAGGATCTCCTTGGGTGCCGTCTCCATGTGCTTGAGCAGAATGTTGCGCAGCTGCTCGGACAGGGGTTCGCCGTGATGGAAGAGGCAATCGTCGCCGGCATAGCAGTCCATGCCCAGGTAGTAGTACTTGCAGGGGAACTCCTTGTGCATGTAGGAGCACTTTTCCCGCTTGGCGCAGCAGTCCATCAGATAGAACTTGCACAGCTCCAGTTTGCGGGGCTCAATCCGACCGCTGCCGCCGCCGCCGCCGCCACCCATTTTATCCATACCACCACCACCACCACCGCCAACGCCTCCGCCGCAGCCGCCGCCACCTCCTCCTCCTCCTAATCCCTCCACGGAATCCCGACGATTTCGCTTGGTGATCCCTGTTCCAGCTCCGATGACCTCGTGGCGCTCACGATCCCTTCGCTTGCGTTTATTGCCACCTCGCTGCTGATCCTTCTCCCGCTCTCTTCGCATCCGACGCCGCTGATTCATCATGCCCGGTCCGGATGCCGCCTCCTCCTCGGAATAGGAATCGTAGCTGCTGTAGGCATCCTGCTGCGAGTCATAGCCTCCGCCTCCGGCTCCTCCTCCGCCAGCCGCTGGCCCATCGCCCATGTCCCAATCGGGACCGCCGAATCGCTGGCCACCACCACTGCCGCCAGACGAGGGCGGTGCCACACCTCCGGGCGGCGGACTGCCGCCGCGCACGTTCATCATCTCGTATTCGTCCATGTCATCGCTACCGGCACCGCCCGCTCCACCGGACACGTCATCGTCCTCACGTCGCGACCGTTTCTGGAAAGGATTAAGTGGGCAAATGAGGGATTAAATACAGATACATAAGTGAATAAATATAAATTTTAAAGATAATGTGGGTTTCTGGGGAAGAATTTAAAATAAACCAGAAATTCTAGAGAGGATTGAGATGGAAATTGACGGATTACAAAGGGATTTTGGAAATGATCTTCCATAGAAAGGTTCTTGTGAGAATTAATTCATAAATAACATATATAATAATAATATTCTGAAGGTTCCGCAATTTAAAGGCTAAATTATAGTTACGTAAATAAATAAAATATAAATATAAATAAAGTGCAAAAAAGGTTAGATACTGGAAAGAAGATTCAGGATGTCTACGAATTTAAAGGGTCTTTCAAGTAGAAATCATAATCATGGTACATATATGTATATAAATAATAGGCGTTGTTAAAAATTAAAATGTTAAGTGTATAAATAAGGATAACAAATGTGCGTATTTGTAGGAAAAACTCCCAACAGCAATCAAACAAGTATAAAATAACATTAGTTAAATTATAATTCCAACCTTCTCAAGGGTTAGTTTATCAATGACATTAACTTTAAACGCTTGAAGACACACAGAATAAACTAAAAGTTTGAATCCTTGTGAAGAAATTTTATTGTAAACTCTTCATAGACTCTAGATCCCCTCATTTTACAAGCTGAAAATATCACATTTGCTATGGATATTTTCCGAAAACTACTTTAACGTAATTTCCTACTAAGTACTTGTTATATAGTCAGGAGGTTTCTGCATCGGATCCTGCCCCATACCCACCTGGTTGGGTTTCAACCAGCTAAGCCAAACCATGCAGCAATCAAGTCGATAGTGAACTATAAACTAAAGGCCGAAGGAAGAGGGGAGTGGATCGAAAACGAAAACAATTTGTCATGGAGTTTGGTCACGGTGGCTAATAATCATACAATTTCCCGATGTCCACGATATAATTCCCCTATGCTCTCAAATACCCCACTGCCCTATAGACAGGAAAAAATTAGATATATATAGGGGAAATTGGTTATTTGAATGGGTATTTAAAGTATGGAATTAAATGCATTTTAGCGGAGGTCTTAGAGGATTCAGGAGGTAAAGGGTAGAAAAAGAGGTGATGTCCTTACCTGGTGCTCCTTGTCCTTCTTTTGCTCACGTTCCCGTTCTTTTTTTCTCTTCCTCCTCCTGCTGCTACGACTCGGCAGCTGGAGGTGATTCCCGCTGCCGGATAGACCCTCCCCGGATCCCTCCATGGACCCATCGCCCGTGTCGTGGTTGGACGAACGCATCCTGGGCATTGGCGGCTCTATGCCCTTCTTCTTCAAGGCATTGGCTATGGCATTCTCAATGCTGCTAGCGTGGTCATCTATGGGAATTTCAAAGATATCAAAATATAGATTAGACCTGGGTAAATTTTAGGCCCACTATGAGCTTTTACCTTCCAATGGCCTCGGTTTCTTGGACTTGCTGCTATTGTTGTTCTGTGGCCCGCCAGAATCGGCCGATAATCCCACATAGACGACATCCTCGTCGCCAGGTTTGTTCTTCACCTCGAAGCCCACGAGTTGGACATCTTCATCCGCTCCGGAATTTTTTTTTGGTTGGACCTGGATCTTTGGTGGCGGCACCTGCGATTCATCCTCGTCATCGTCGTCGATCTCACCATCCTCTAAATCCTCCGCCAAATCGATCACCGGCGCATCCGCCAAAATCAAAGACATTTTCGTATTTATCGCTTAGATATCAATGGCTGGAACACAAAAGTATTTTGTAAAGGACATGGATATAAGAAACGATCTCTATAAAGCCCTATATGTGTATATATATCGAAATATTCAAAGGTAATTGAGTATTCCCAACCTATCCACATGTGATCGAAAACTAAAAACTGAATGAAATGCTGTCTGAAATTGCTTAACACAAAAAGCAAACGTCCCTGATGAATCGAAATGGGAGTGTGATCCCAGAACCCAAATATTTGAGCTTCGAAAAGGTTTTCGTCTTGAATAATCTTTTAAATTAAAGGGATTTGAGGCACAAATTATTCAGTTTTATAAAATAAAAAAAATTTTAAATCAAGAATATTTCAACATTTCTTGTTTAATTTCACTCTTACTCTACAAATATGTTTAAAAAAAAAGCATTTAATTTGCGTTAAAATAATAAAGCTTATAGTTCCTATGGCAAAATTGCAAATATTTGTTAATTTTAAACGGAGTAACAATTATAAATACTTTGGATACTATTATTCGACAGTAATTTAAAATTGGCAAAGTTGAATTTATAAATTTTCCTTAAATGTATGAATTTACTGAAAGCTATATTTAAAATATTAAAGAAGATTATTATAAGTTATAAAACAATAATAATTAAATATATAAAAATTATATATTATAATAAATGTATATATTATATTATAAAATCTATTATATTAATAATATATAATTATAATTATAATAATCTTATTTAAAACCTTTAATCAAATTTTCGCGTATTAACATCTTAAAGCATTTAATGAAAACTTAAACAAAAACAATTTCCGGAAGAAGAAAAGAGAAATTCAGCAAAACAACAGCAACAAAAAGTTCCAGCGAATTTGGAATCATCAAGTTTTTTGTTGTTTGGTATTGTGCGAATGAGACAACAGCCGTTATAAGCCACACGCGCATCTCTGTGTTATGGCATGTATGTGTGTATCTGGGACTTAAATTTTGCATACAAATTATTTTATATTTGTATACTTTTAACCAAAGTGTGCCATCAAATCAATTTACAAACGTTACAAAAACAAACATGTCTCGCACACACACACACACACATAATGAGTGCGTGTTTCATTCTGACTCGCGGTTGTTTATCATATTGTCTCTCTCGCACATCCGCGACCTAAGCGGAGAATACATATAAACAAGGCAATGTTACAAATATGCTTGTGTTTTGGGAAAAAGAGAATGTTTTCATTAGTTAATTATTATGTTTCTTGAGCGTGTGTTTTAATACAAAAAGAGGAATGTTTAATGGTTACACTTGAGGCGAAAGTTTTTTTTGTTTGCTGTGCGAATTTGTTTAAATGCGACTATAAATGGCAGTCGTGTGTATGAGTGTCCTAAACAGCTGCGCAGTTTGTAAGTTTGTACATACATACAGTAAACGAAAAAGCACGCATATTTGTTTGTTTTCTTTTTGCGGGCGTTCCAAAAACAAATGTATGTATATATGCTTTCTTCCAATAAATTGCGCCATCTGTCCCTTTCTCACGCAGGTGAGGGGGGCGTGTCCGCAGAGGAAAATACATATGTATACATAAAGACATACATAGGTACATATACAGTGGAGTACATACAGATATTTCGGAACTATGCCAAACAATCAAACATTTCGTTTTTTTTCGATCTTACTTTTTTTTTAGCGTGATTTTACGTGCGATTTCTGTTTTCTTTTTTTAAGTGGAACATTTACAACTTTTCGGTATTGGTTTATAACATTACTGTTCGGTTTTCGGTTTATAGGTACTTTTTTTGGTTTCGTTGTTTTGATTTTCGGTTTTCCTGTTTTAGTGTTATTTTTTGGCGTTTCTGCTTACATAATGTGGAAGTGGTACAGTAGGTGAATAAAGATATATATACTGGCATATATGGCATATATTAGAGGCCATACATAGATATTAACATACATCTTATGTATACGTATTTGATGACGCAGCGGTTGTGTGGGTACATATATAGGTATGAAAAAATCGTTGAAGTTTTCGCAAAATCGAAAAGCGACCTTTTTCGACTTGGTTTTTTCTGATACTATATATATGTATGTTTGCGTGCGGCGAGCGCGCGCTATCTCGCTCGCATCCGCTTTAGCTCGCTCTCGCCCTCTCTGTCTCTCTGCCTGCGGGCCCTGTATCTCAGTATGTATCTCTCCCTTCCTCTCTGTCTGTCTCTGATACGCTCATGGACAGAATACAATATACAAAAACATTAAATTAATAAAACTTTTCGTCTCGTCCAAAACATGAGTAATTTCAGGAGCGTGATTTTGTTAACAGTTCAACAATTCTACTTAGTGTGACCGCTTGCAGTTTATTCGATATTATCGCATGGATGGTTACCAGACCGCATATATCTTCTATCTGGCAGTGCCAATTGCCAGATGTTTCTTTGGTGCCGGCGCTGCCAGACATTTGTAAAATTTGAATTATTTTAAAATAAATGTTGAATTTAAGAGCAATGCTAAAAATGGTCTTTTTCATTCAAATAGCCATGCATTTTAGTTGTGGAGTGAAAACTTTGTTGCAAAATCAAACAAACATGGTACAAGTAAAATTGTTCTACAATTGTTGCAATAGAATTTTAACAACAGTATTGCTATTTTTTATTTATTTTTTCATATATAATTAACCTTACCTTCTATATATGAGTATCCAAAACTTGTTAGTTGACGACTAAAGGCTTAAGGACTTAAAAGCTTAAAAAAATCCAAATTTTAAGTTTAAGACGATATACAAGATGTTCAAATTTTAGCTTATCAAGGAATAAATAAATTCTGAAATGAGTGTTAACTCAAGGCTTTTGGGAGTAAACCTTTTATGATTTAGACAATTTGTATGGCAAGCTTGTTTATAAAAGATGATAATACAAACAATCTATAGATTTGGGACTAAATGGTAACAAATTAAATCAGCTATCGGGTTGTATTAAGTTTAATCTCCTCCCTAATGTATGGCTTTTGTTATCGATTTTTTTCGATCGCACGCGATCAGCTGTTGCGGTCCTTCTCTATTGCGCCAATAGGCTTTTTTCTTCTGTTCCGCATTTCAAGCGATTTTGGTACTTTCCCGTGTAGAGACGACAAAATGGCCGGATCGAATCTGCTGAACCAACTGGGCGCCATCGATCTGAACGATCTGGTCTATGTGGAGCGGGATCTAAACTTTGCCCAAAAGGTGAGCCAACTTCCCCAAGTAACTGGAAAAACATGACTCAATCCGGAGGATTAAATGATTCAACTTGCGGAAGAGTACTTTATCTTCTGTGAAATATATTAAAAATACTTCAGTTAATTTAAATATTTTTTAGTTTTTGAAAAATTACACTTAAGGCTATAAAGTTGTTATATTAATGTTAAATATAATTTCAGCCCAGAAAAAAACATATTTTACAAACCAATTTTTAAGTTTTTATTGACTAAAGTTATTAATTCAAGTGATATTTCCTTCAGGTGGGTGTCTGCTTCCTGCTTTATGGCGATGATCACTCTAATGCCACCTATATACTGCAAAAACTATTGCCCATGACGCGATCGGATTTCCCGCAGAGCGATCTGCTCATGCAGTATGCCAAATCTCATCCGGAAACGTGGAGGAACCACCTCGTGGAGGCTCTGTGCATCATTGGCGCGCGTCAGGTGCTCCGCAGATTGGGCCTCCGTTGGCAGGAGCTGCGACTGCACTATTTACCGCATGTCGGAGGGATCGCCCTGCATATTCATCCGCTTTTGAAAAGTCTCTATAGGATCTGTGAGGAGTTGCCTTTGGCGCAGAGTGGTCGCCTGGTCCTGGATGTTGGCGAAAAGGTGGCGCGACAACAGGCAGGCGGTCTCCTGCGTTTCTATGATCCCACCTATCTGGAGATCTTCCTGCTGGACTGGCTGACCAGGAAATGTTTGCGGCTGGGCGACATCAATGCCACGGGCAGCGATGTTCAGCTGCTGATTGAACATTTCAAATTCAACGATTTGCAGGAGCAGGCCAAGTTGCTCATCGATACAATCAATAGCAATGCTCCGGACGCGGATCAGGTGGCGGCGGTGGTGGATCCCCTTTTGACCACCATCAAGCCGGAAACGCTATCGGATAGTCCGCAGGCATCCAGGGGCTCCACGTCGTCAGCGCCCTCAACAGCATCCTCTTTCCGGCGAAGAAATGCCTTGGAGTTAAATCGGGAAAACGCTGGCATCGCCTTAATCATCAACCAGAGGAAGTTCCATCGGAAAGTCAGTGAAGAACTCAAGGTAGTTTTAGTTTTCTGTTATAATATTAAATTGAACGTCAATGAATATTTTGTCTTCCCACTCCACAGAAATATATTTCACCCAAAAAATTAAGAGACCGCGTTGGCACAGATGTGGATGAAGGACGACTTAGGGAAGTCTTCTCCTCGATGGGCTACAATGTGGAGTCGCACTCCGACGTGGATCACTTGGGCATTGTGCAGCTCATACGCAGTGCCTGCGACAGATCCCTGCTGCAAGATTCACTGGTGGTCTGCATCCTGAGCCACGGTTTCGAGGAGGCCGTCTACGGAGCAAATAGCATCGCCCTGCGCATCACGGACATCGAGAACGTGCTCTGCAGCAACGAAACCCTGTACAACAAGCCCAAGTTGCTGATCATTCAGGCCTGCCAGGAGGAAGCTCCCGAGGAGGGACATCAGAGTCAGCAGGGATTGCCTGTAAGCCGTATTTTTAGGGATTTAATTAAGCAATAATTTTATTATTTTTTTCCCCGTTTTCAGTTTAAAATCGATGTGACCACCCAGTCGCCTGGGCAACATGTTAATATGGTGCGGGCCATGTCGACGGTGAATGGATTTGCTGCTCTACGACACACGCACGAGGGCAGCTGGTTCATCCAGTGCCTGTGCGATGCCATCGATCAGCATTCGGACACGTAAATATCTTTTGAAACACGAGCAGCACCGGATTTGATTTTATATCATATGTTCTTTGTTTCACAGTGAGCACATTGCCGATATCCTGACGATTGTCACCAACAACGTGGCAGAAAAGCGAGGAAAGAACGATGAGTCTATGGTGCCCAAGTTCAATAGCACATTTCGACAGCACGTCTACTTTCCACCTCGCTTGTGATCGTATGTGAAATTAATTGAGGAATGGCTGTCAGAGGATTTACCTCCAAAACAATTTGAAATTTTACGGATTTGCAATTCATTATAACATATGCAATCAAATAAGGTCCTATTGAAGTCTAAGTTCTAGAATGTTTCAAATCGTAGTATGATAAATCATATATCTTCAATACGGCTTAACTGCCATTTTATAAACTTGTTTGGAAAATATAATTATGATTAAAAAAGGAACAACTCATGGCGAATAATGTAAAATATGTTTAGCATTTGATCTATTAAAATAGTTATTTGAATTACAATTTATAGCGACTGCTACTATTATCTCGTTAATATTTTAATTTGTTTTTTTAAATACAAGATAAAAATAATTTATACGTTTATTGTGCGGACTTTATAAAAAGTTGCGCGTTTATTATTTGTTGGCTTTAATACTAATTTAGTATTCAACATTAGATATTTCCTAAGAGCAAAAAACTTAATGTTACTCTAATATTAAGCAGTAACAGTAAAATTATTTATTTTTCTTGTGTTGCTTGTTGGCCTTCTTGGACTTTTTCTTCTTTTTCGTCTGCTCCTGCTGCTGCTGCTCCTCTTCCTGGACCTCCTCCTCGTCATCATCCACTTCTATAACCTCCATATTTTCCTGGTTGTCCTGCTTCGCTTCATTCTTCTTGGGCTGAGGCTGCTGGCCCAGAACTTGGACCTTTTCCAGCAGCTTCTCACGCATGGGGCCACCCTGGGCCAGGATCTTCTGCAGCAGCTTCAGCTCCTTGAGACTTTTGGCCTCCGTCTCCAGTTGCCCCACATATCTGGCCAGTTGTTTCTCGAATTCCTTGGCGGCCGAACGGTTATCCTTGAGCGCGGCTTCTAGTCGTCGGAATTGTTCACCAAGAAGCTTCAATATCTGTGCCCGCCTAAAGCTGCGTGTTTTCTGCACATCCAAATGGGAGGCCAACACGACGGCCAGTGGAGCAACTCCCTGCCATTTACCGGACTGGAAGAGTGCCTCAAAACTGGCCAGCGAGAGGCGACTGCGTCGATTGGCCACCCACATCTCGAGGAACTCGACAAGCAGAGGCCAGACGGCACTGGCCTTGGGCTCGCCACCTGCCGATCCCTGGCTGACCAGGTAGGCAAAGCACTTGTCCCGCCAAATGGTGACCTCCCCCTTGGCCTGACGGCTGGTGCTTGTCTGCTGCTTGCCGCCCTGCTCTTGATCCTCTTCCGACTGCTCCTCGCCAGTCGACATCAGTTGCTCGATGGCCTCCAGAATTGGTGCCTTGTCCTGATTCGGCTCAAACTTAATGTTCTTGGCCAGCACCTTCTTGAGCAACTTCAAGCTGGCTTCTCTCAAGGATTGCAGTTTGGTATCGCCACTGCAATGGCGGTACACCTGGAAGACGCAGTGCAGCACGTCCAGGATCACCGGCTGAGTTGGTTTCTTGATGGCGAACAGCTCCAGCAAGTCCAAGGCGCGAATGCGGAAGTGCAGCAGACTGGTGTTGTCAATGCGCTCCGATTTGGTGGGTCGTTCCTTGGCTTGAGCCTTGCGCGACTTGGGACGGAACAACTGGAAAGAACGCTCAAGAGCAGCATTCAATCGCTCACCCTGCTCCTCGTCCACATCGTTCCAATCCACGCTGCTGGCCCCGTCGTCATCGGCATCGCCATCGTTGACCAGGGCCTGGCGAACGCTCTCGCGTATCTGGGCCAAATGGGACTCCTCATCGCCCTCTTCATCTTCATCCTCCTCCTCATCATCATCATCGTCGCCATCTGAATCATCGCTGGAATCTTCCGGTTGCTGCTCCTCCTCCATTTCTTCATCGCTCTCCTCTTCGCCCTCGTCTTTCTTGCTCAATGGATTCTTGTTCATATTGAGCACTTCGAGAATCTGCTCCAGGTTGGCTGGCTCCAGGTGGGGAATCAAAGCGGTGGCCACCAGGTTGACAAACCCACGCCAAATGTGGCCCGTTTGCAGGAGCAACTGCAGCAGGGCATCTGTGAGCACATCCTGCCATCTTAGTTCCTCGTCAGCCTGAAAAATTTAAATTTAATAATGGGTTTCATACAATCTAGTTGGTTTCACCTTCACCTTTTTCTTGCTCTTCTCTAGAGCATTTTTACGGCAGATAATCAGGTCATTCAATACGGTAACGGATAGGGAACTCTTGGTGCACAAGGCCAAGGAAACAAACAGGATGAGAGCCTCGAAAGTTTGGCCCACGACGTCCGATTCTTCACTGGGATTTGCCAGCAGCTTCTCCACCTTCTTCCAGGCCTTCTGCAAGCCCTCATCCCTGGGCGAACGCAGTTTGCTCTCCACATCGGGTTTGGCAAACTCTTTGTTGAGATAACTCAAGGTTTTCTGCAGCAACTTGCACAGTGCCGGCAGACCCGAGCACTTGTGCAGCAGGGAGCCCAGAAAGATCTCCTCACAACGCACCGAGCACTGGCGACTGAATGCGCTGGCGCTGGTGGCCTCACATGGCTTCCCATCCGCGTCCAAGTGAAAGAGGCCAGCGAGCAGCAGGTGACGCAACTGCTTCTGACGCCACTTAACCTCCTTGTCCAGTTTCGTGTGCTGCAGGATCAACTGCATCTGGTTGAGGCAGTGCACTCGGCTCACCCTGTCCTCATCCTCCAAAGAGCCCAGCAAATTGCTGTAGTATTCATAGAGCTTCTGCAGACTCTCGATGCTCAATTGATTGATCAACTGTTGGCTGAAACGGGGCAAGCTTATGACCGTATCCAACTGCAGTCTCTGATCCAGCAATTTGAGCAGCAGCTGCAGCTTGACCTCCTCGTCTTGCAGCTGTTTCTCGAAACCAAGAACTAGGGAGCCCTCGAACTTGTAGCAAATCTCACGCAGTTCCTTTTGCGAGGGTTTCTTGGCCTCGCTTTTGTCTCCCTTTACGGTGGACAATTCCTGCAGCACAAATTGCACACATGTGGGTGTGAACAAATCCAAGATGGGCTGTTCATCCTTATCCTTAAAGTTCAGCAGTATGTGACCCAGTACCTGAATCGCACAAGCCTTGGCTGCATTCAGCTTAAGGGGCTGCTTGGCATCGACAAACTGCTGCCAGGCGACGAGCAAATCTTTTCCGCCACTGGCCAGGAATACGGCCAATCTGGCGTACACACTATCACTGTGTATCGTGGAGCCGGAGTAATAGAGCTCGAAGAGCTGTTCAAACTGCGGTTTCTTGGGCCACAAGCTGGCCAGGAGCTTCTCGCGTCCCAAGGTCAGGGGATAGGTAAGGTGTACGGCTAGCAAAAGATCGCAGGTGCTGAGCTTTAAGCCACTCAAAGGCTTGTTCAGTTGAGGTTGCAGCAGCGGCCACACATACTCATCGAAACTGGCAGCTAGAATCTGTGAAAAGAACGAAAAAATTAAGCATTAGTGATTAGGGATGCCCAACCACTTGACCACTTACGCACCTGATTGAAGGAGTTCGCTATTATGTCCGCACACAGGGACACCATGTACTCTCTGCCCTTAAGCTGGGACACCAAAAGCTCAAAGACTGCCGCCACCAGTTTGGGCTTGGGTTGGCCGGGCTGCGGCATCTGTAGGATGCAAAAGGCCGTGACCAACTGGCCCACTGCGGCCAGGGAGTCCTCTTTGCCCCTCTGCTGGCTGCTAACGGTCAGGTCACGCTTCAGCGTCTTCAGCACCTCCAGGGCATCGATGGCCGGCACGGCGCTTAGGATGCAGTGCATATAACTGGCGGACAGGGCCACTGCGTTCAAGTCATCTGCTCCCGTGGAGCGAATCAAGCGCTTGAGCACATAGCAACTTGTGGCATTGCGCTGGAACCGCATAAGTTCAAGATTAGGCTGGAGGAACTGTTTTACTGATTATCCCAAGGAGCACCCACCTGTTCCTCATTCGGGTCATCGCGCAGCAGCACCACCAAGGAATTGATCGTCTTGTGGCTCAGCGGACTGCCCTGGATATTTTTGAAGATTCCGAAAACAGCTTTGTTGATCTGGGAAACCTTCATGGGGCTATTGCTCGGGGTGTTCTCCTTTTCCTCGTGCTCCGAGGGCTTCTCCTTCTTGGTTGACACCTTTGGAATCTTACCCGGTTTCCCTGTATCCTCCGATTCCTCCTCAGATTTTAAAGATTTGGCACGTTTGCGCTCCTTTTTGTTCTTTGTTTTGATTGTTTCGCCATTGGCCATGCTTTTATCCACCTTTTCCTTCATGCTTCTTTAAAATTTATAGCTATTTTCAGTTAGTTCCTTTATGTTTAATGTTAACACGTGCTCCGCCTGATTTTAAATGTTGAACAGCTGTCAGCGTTAGAGGTGGAGAAACATCAATGCATCGATTTTTTTAAAAATTTTGAAAACATCGATGTTTTTGGCGACTATCGATGTTTTTACGCGTCACTAAGTTAAGGAAGCTCGAGAGGTATAAGGGTAAAATCAAGTTTTTAAATGAAATAATTAAGTTTATTGATATATTTTTAGATATTTTGCTGGTCAGTCATGGAGAATTGGTTTTTGTTTACCATTACACTAAGGGGGGACCCTTAGGCCAATACACAATTTTTTTTTTGGAAACATCGATGTTTTATTGAAGACCGCGAAAATCGTTGTTTCTCCACCTCTAGTCAGTGTTGGCAAGTCCTCCCTTTTTTAGCCAGTTCTGGTTTTTTGGATATGGCAGGTGCCTGCATTTTTAGCTTTTTTATAGCTTTCTTTTGGCTATAGCCAGGGCTTGCCTCGTAGATAAACAAAACCATAGAAATATGTTGGGTATTCCCGAAACGTCTGACGACCTAAAACAGCTGTTTCACCAAACAGCCGTTGCAGCTATTGTTTCTCTTATTATTGTTTGAAATCGGGAAAAGTAGAAAGACGAACTATTGGATTTAGTAGAAAAGAGCGACTACCTTTTAGCAATTCAATAAAGTTCTGCAGCCTCTGGGCTGCTGAAATTTCAGAAATTTCAGTTTGATAGTGATACAGGCTAGTTTCAAAATTTAAAAAGGGGTATATTATATAAATGTTTTTTTTATTTGTATTGTAAAATATTTATTTATGAAGTATTCAAGATATTTTTATAAGTTTTAAAAGCCATTTCTTAACTAAATGGCAACTCAACCGCATAAAAGTAAACAAAAATATATTTTACAAATGATAAACAACATACATATAAGTAGAAAA
The DNA here is from genome assembly GCF_025200985.1 of Drosophila gunungcola. Lineage (NCBI taxonomy): Eukaryota > Metazoa > Arthropoda > Insecta > Diptera > Drosophilidae > Drosophila > Drosophila gunungcola. The sequence continues at coordinate 75,217 of NW_026453185.1, read as the reverse complement.
TTGTTTTATGTAGCAAAATGTAAAAAATAATAAAAACAATTTTTCTTTATTTTTCGTCTTTTATTATCATAAATCTACAGTTGTATTTTCTAGATTAAGAATACATTCAAAAATTGCTGATATTCAAGATTTGTGCGCCTTGTTGGTTATTGTTTTATACTCTAAATACATTACGTTTAAATAAATGCATTGAGATTTATCAAGCTATTCACTGGCCAAACATATTTTATGGCGTTGTTTGGTCGGATTGAGATGAGCATATGGAGTATACGGATTAAGAAGAGTATACAAAAGTATTGGTGTGTAGTTATATATAAATATATATATACAAAATCTGCGTTATACTGAATCGATAATAACAAAAATATTAAAGACTGAAAGTAATCTCAGAAACTATATATCTTAAATCTATAAACATATCGGATGGAGTTTAAAATAATATAATACAAGTGTAAATACAGCATTGTTCATTTGTCTTTCGGAAGAAATTCAAAATAAATATTGCACGGTAAAAATTAAAAAAAAATTTTAAATAGGAATATGACAAATGGATGCCTCACTTACTTTAAGACTGTTATTTGGAGTTCATGTAGAAATTTTTGCAATATAATGCTTGCTACTGGCTAAAAGTTTCATTATGATAACTTATTGCCAGCATTTCTGTCTATGGTTCATGAATTGAGACAGTCTATTCGTAGATGAGTGGTATATATAAAACTAGGGATCCTGAATGATGCACCATTGTGAACATTCAGGTGTGATCATAGGGCCCGTAAAATTCGGGCTGACCCGGATCTCACGCGGACCAACGCGACTTTTGCAGCTCGATTTGGCCCTCCAGCGTCTTGGCCAAATATATGACCAGCAGCTGAATGAGAGCGATGCCCAGGGCATTGCCGGCAATCACGTACAGATTATGCTCGGCCCAAATCCTCACGACCTCGATGCACCCGCTGGTCCAGATCCGCTTCCTGGCCTCCGGTACTGGAGTTTCTTGGACTCCATAGCCGCACATGATGTTTACCAGTCCGGAGGATATATCGGTGGCATTTATGCAACAACTGTAAGGTACTCCACACTTCTCTACCGACGGCGAGCTGCAGTTGAAGTACTCATTTTTGCCTGCAAATACCACAAAATGAAGTCTTATCATTTAAATATTTTACAAATTACTATTAATTAAATTATTTTAAATTGGATGACGCTGAGAAGTATCTTTTATTATTTCCTCTGTTTCTTTGTAACGATATAGAAAAATTTTCGTTGTATCGAATTTCTGTCCATGAAATTTTGGTTTCCAGCATAAAGATAAGCATTATATTTCTAGCGAAGCAAACAGTGTGGTTTCGACAAAAATTTTTCTGCGGTTTGTCATTCCATTTTATCAATAGTCTGAAATTTAAGACTCAACACCATTTATACACAATCGAAGCTTAATTTTTTGAGTCTCTCTGAAAGTTCCTTATGATCTATCTATTAACTCACTCCAATCCTGGTAACCCGAATTACTGAGGCCACAGCACTTGAACTCCTGTTGGGCAAAGTCAATGAAGTTCTGCAGGTCCGGATCATCGCGATACGAATGGATGATCTTGTCCGTGAACTGCTTCTCCAGAAAGGTGTTCATGTATTGCGGAAAAACGAAGCATATGATGGCTTTGGATGGAGAAGGGAGAAAGTTGGTTAGTAATGGCACTGGAAATGCAAACCAGATCCCAAAGCCCACGATGACTCACCGATGGCCATTTCCATGAGGAAAAAGAGCAGCAGGCACATGGAGTACAGCTTCAGCAGGAAGGTGTTCTCCCGCAAGGCGCCCAAGCAACCGGAAAAACTGACCAGAAATATGACCATGCCGGCTAGGATCATCACCAGGGAGATGTTAAGGAAGACATCGTAAAAGTTCTCCAGTCGCACCGACCCGTTGGCCTCCTCCCACTTGTCCTTGAAGGCGTAGATCCCGATGCCCAGGAGCAAGCCGCCAAATAGCCAGAACACAAAGTTCAGCATGAAGATCATGTACTTGACGCACTGGCTCACATATGTGAAATGATGCGGATGCATCACCTCCCGCACTTCAATTCCACTGTACCCCCGTCCTCCGGCCACGCCCCCGCCTCCGACACCGCCCCCCTGATAACGGTAGTTGCTCATCCCCAGTTTCTATATGTCTTTAACTTAATCTCAATCTGTATCTGTATCTGTTTCGTTCACTTTATCTGCATTCACACGATTTCACTTTTCTTGCAACTCAATCCTCAGACTCGTTTATCAGCATTGGCATTAAATTAATTAGTTGTTTAATTAATCTCGTTTCAATATAACTTTATGTTGCATGAAAAAAATGTGTAATTTGTACACAAACAATGAAAACAGTCGGGTGGTATCGGTTATCGATTATCGATAGCATGGAACAGCTGTTTGGGGTCTTGAACACTTGCCAGCAAAACTGGGCAACAAGTCGATAACAGATAACATTTTGGGGAATGTGAAACATGAATAAAATTCTGTTTCAAAGTGAATACTTACCAGTCAGTCTTAAGATTAATTAATTAATTTTAAAAATTATGGACACACCTCAAAGCATTGCTTAAATAAAATTTAAATAAACAGCGACTTAAGTTAAATTTTGAAGTCTTTTATTTTTTATTTAATATAAGTAATTTCCTAAAATAGAAAACTAATAACTAACATCTTATTTTAAAAACTTATGGCGTTAGTATAAAACATTTAATAAATAAATAAATAGAGTACAAAACTTGGCCCGATCCTCGCTTGCATGTTGGCCAGTGTTATTATTCCTCTATCATTGCAAACAACGTCTCACATTAGAAATAAAACACCTACAAAATCGTTTCGGCACTGACATTTGAACTTTGAACTGGTACAACGTTTGGCTCGTGAATCGTAGGATCGCAGCGCTTTAGCTATATACATACATACATACATATCTCTCCGGCAAGAGAGGACTACTATTAAGCGCAGACCACTATCGGGAATCGATAAGCAATCGGCAGTGCTGATAGCTCGGAAATACAAAATTGCTTAGTTTACTTAATTCCAGTTCAGTTTCAATTGCATTTAGTGTAGTCCACCACCATGAACTTTCTGCTGCGCTTCATGGTCTTCTGCCTGGATCCCTTGGGTCTGGGCCGCCGCTTCCTCATCCGCCCGGCCATGAATCTCGGGTGGAACGTGTACGATCGCGTCCGGAGCAAGGCGGACGAGAAGGTGGGCACGGTGCGCGAACTGGTCCTCCGGATGGGCCTCATCGCCTTTGCCGTAGTGCTCATCATCTGGCTGGCAGTCTTCATGTACGCAGCCTTCTACTACGTCTACATGCCGGCCATATCACACACACGCCCCGTCCACATGCAGTTCAAGTGAGTATTGGTCGAAATTCGGAGGTGATTTAGTAGAAATAATGTATAATAATAATGGAAATCGGATCTCTGGAAGATCTATAGGCGATTTTGCCCAACATCTACAGAACATTATTTTTGACTTGAAGTTGTTCATGGCTTACGGAAATCAAATAGTAAGAGATATAAATAATAACACTCTACAAACACTTAATATATGCCTAGATTTTTGTCCAGTTTTTTGTTAGACCTGGTAGCCACTTCTATAAAAATGAAAAACCTATATTAATAATGCCGCTTTTCCATCCGCAGAACTTGCTTAGATACCAGCACGCCCTGCACCTTTCCCCATGCCCACGTCTCGCTGACGAAGAAGCAACAGCTCCTAATGGTTGGCCAGGCCTATAAGGTGATCGTAAACATCGATATGCCGGAATCGCCGCAGAACCTGGAACTGGGAATGTTCATGGTGTGCGCCGAGATGAGGGACTACGATTCGATGCTGAGGGGTCACTCGTGCCGATCGGCCATGATGCGGTATCGATCGCCACTGATCCGCATGATCTCCACCTGGGCACTGAGTCCGCTTTATGTGCTGGGCTGGAAGGAGGAGTTCCAGCAGGTTCCGGTGGAGATATTCTCTCGTTATCTGGAGGAACGACAGCATCCCATTACGGATGTATATGTGGAGATACAGTCTCAAAAGATCCAGTTCTATACGGTGACACTGCATATAGTGGCTGATTTTACCGGTCTGCGTTACATCATGTTCAACTGGCCCGTGCTGTCGGCCATAGTGGGTATGTTGTTCTTTATATTCAACGTCTGCCGTTCCCCGCTAATCCTTATTGTTTGTCTTCCAGCCATTAGCACCAATCTATTCTTTATACTGGTCATCTTTCTGCTCAGCTGGTACCACTGGTCCGACGCCAGCTGGCTGCACAGCCTGCAAATCAAATACGCCCGGCTCACGAAGTCGCTGGAACCCGGCGTAGTCCTCTCCAGAGCGAGCAGCCTACGGGATGATGACGATGACTTGGTTGCCTACGGTGATAAGTCCGGCATTGCAGACGTCGGCGGTGATACAATGAGCGATGCGGATTCCGATGAACTGGTGTTGGTTAAGAAAGTGGCAAGTGGCAAGCCGGACTCCCAGGATGCGCTGCGTGAGCGTCATTCGAAGAAGACCACCACCACGGACCACTAAAAGCTGAGATAAAATAAGGGGGACCACCATTTACCACCGACGCCCATACGACGCTTGAGCCAAAGACTAAATAGATAGTAGGACTAAGTTAGTTAACACAGCTGCCAAACGAAGTATTCCGGCGGATTTATTCATTAATGTTCTGCTTTCACTTTAAGCAGCCCAATTAGCTCAACATTATTTTACTTAAGTGGTGGATATTTAGTGTAATTAGAAGCTATAGGTGTTATTCCATTTATATTTGATACCCCGATAATTAATAGTTTATACCTATATGATGCAATTACAAGTTGGATGTAATTTAATCATATTTAGGAGGTTCATCATGCAATACCTCAAGCTACTGATTGTTTATTGTAGTTTATAAACAATCACATAAAGCAGAATGCATTCCATTTAAGCTGAGGATGTGTAAGCTAGGGCGCAGATACACCGAATCTTTTTTATTTAATCAACGAATTTACAAAAGCACCTAATGTAACAAATAATAAACTTGTTCAGGCAAAACTTAACAATTAGTTCCACCTTTTAGGCCTCTGCTTCATCCTTGTTATTGGACTTTCCGTTCTCCTCAGCCTCATTGGACTCCTGGGTGTCCGGCTGAACTTCATCTACATCATCATCATCGAACAGGAGCATGCTGAGCAGGGTTAACTGGGTGTTCAGGATATTGCCCACGTTGATTATCCTTTCGCCACGATCTTTATACACCACCTCGGCCTCTTCGTCCGTTTGTTGTTGAGCCACTTGATAGCCCCGCCGCTGCCTCTGTTGCATCAAGGTCTTGGCATCAATGGCTTTCAGTTTCCGGCTCACATTCTCCGCCACCGTACGCCTGTTACGGACGTAATTTCGCCGGCAGCAGGGCAAATTGTGTATGAAATTAAAGAAGCCCGAGTACTCAATGCGCAGAAACTCAAAGAAATTGATCCGATGCTCCTTCTCCGAATCCCTCATGGTCTTGGCAACGGTGAAGTGATCATTGATCAGCGACACAAAGACGTTGATCAGCAGCACGATGATGACAAAGGCCAAAACACCGTATAGGAGAATGCCCAGCCATTTGCCACCATGGAACAATTCCGATGGCTTGACCTGGGCACTAAATCCAAACGAAAAGCACATGCACATCACCATGCTCTTGACAAACCGATTGAAGTTGTTGCTATTATTTCCGTTTATTGTGACCACGGCGAAGCAGAAGCCCATGAGGAATATAACGATGGCAATGGCCGTGCTGGCCACCGCGGCCCAGGCCAAATAGAGGGTCCTGGTGAACAGCTCGAAGACACTGGAGAACTGCATGACCCGCCACAGTCTCAGAGTGGTCATGCATATCAGGAAGCCAATTGTGATCGTGGTCAACTGATGCATGCGCGACGGACGCCTGAAGTCAATGAACTCCATCTTGCTGGCACCCTCGACCTTCTTCATCATATTGGCCACCAGGGCCTCGCGCAGGACCACTAAAACCACCACCATCACATTCAGCAGAAAGATGAAAAGGTCCAACTTGTTCCAAATGCTCTTCAGCAAATCCGGTTCGTACCACAGTTTGATGGCCAGCGACTGGGCGAACTGGATGAAGACCACCACATAGATGAGCAGCGCCAGCAACCCCACCAATGGCATCTGGTCCACATTCTCCAGCAGCTTGGCACTCTCCACCTGAACCTCCGGCACGGTGCCCCCGAATGGGGTCTTCTCCAGCCGCAACGTGCATATGCTGAACAGATTCACGTCCACATTGTACAGCGTGAAGTCGATGAACACCGCCGAGGTGTTCAGGGTCAGCCAGTGGTATTCGCTGAGGTAGTCCAGCACCTTTGGGGTTTTCATAATTATTTTGGGTTAGGAATTTTCGTTAAATATTTTATAAACAAAGGAAAAAAAAATTTAAGAATCCCTACAAAAGAGGTACTCCGCTTGGGAATTAAGACATGTTTTCTGTTGAGAATTGTTTAAAATTATTTAAAATTAGGAAAATTCATTTATGGAGAATTTTAGATGTATACCCACAAAATGGAAGTTTTGCACGTCTAAAAAAACAATGAAATCAAATGTATAATTTTCTTTAGATTGTAATTTGTATTTATAAAAGGTTATCGATTGATCCCTACTTAGCAGACCCCTTTATAATTTATATGTTTTATTTTAAGAATCACAAAATAATGATTATTTTTGAACATTTCAAAACTTTTTAAATAATGATTATTTTAAAGAAAAAAAGTTTTTTTTTGGTACAAAAAAAATGTTAAATAATGATTATTGATGTTTTGCTCAAAATAAAAATAATTTACAAGTTAGGCAATAACGAATTTGTAAAAAGGATTATGTCAATCCCTTTTTTCTGGAAAAATTAGTTGTTGTATAAAAAAAAAGTTTAATTAAAACCTTGTAGAAAATAGAATCAGTTTTTTTCCATTTTGATTAAAAAAAAAAACAAATAATCATTATTTAATAATTATTTTTTTTTAATTTAAAAGGTACTCGATAACCATTCGTTTACCCACCTTCATGCTATTCGCCGTGCTCCTGGCCAGCAGACTGACGTAGCCGGAGAGCTCCGGATAACTGTTGAGGGAGCCCACATGATCGAAGTTCATGAGCAGGCCGTCCAGGAACTCGAAGCTCACCGTGATGGGTATCCAGGGCTCATAGATGCGCCAATATTTATCCGCATAGTGCAGTCTTCGGTAGGGAAGTTGCCAATCGGGCATGTAGTACATTTCGGAGAATTGCGGTGGACCCAGCCCGATATCCGGATCGATTACTCTTAGCTGGCGCAGTCGAATCACTCCCAGGAGAACCGTCTGCTCCGAATGAACCCAACCGGTGGCAGTTCCTCCACTCGAGTTCGAATTGAATGCAATGACCAGCGTGGATTCAATGAAGTCGTACAACTGGTTCAGAAAGTATACCTCCTTCAGGCCCGTATAATCGGTGTGATTGTACATAAACAGCTCCTTGATGATGCGGGTATTGTGATAGAGGGTCTCATCGCGCGTGACCAGGATCATGCACATCAGGCAAAGGAAGTACTGGCCATAGGTGAAGAGATCGTGGGCGATCAGCTTGTACTGTTCGTTTAGTTTCCAGTTTCTATACTGCGACGATATACCCAAATTGGCTCTCTGGCTGCTCAGGCGTTGCTTCAAGAAATCCCTGCGATCGTGCTCCTTTCCTGTATCGCTGCGCGGTGGAATATAGAGACTTGGCGGCCAGAACGTCCTGTCGATGGCCAGGACCACAAATTTGAGGGGATCCCCTATCAGGTATTGGAACATCAGCACTATCACCATGCTCACCAACATGGTTTTGAACTTGACCATCTCGTGTTTGAAGCCGACAAATATCGTGATTATTGCCATGCAGCCTATTATTATACCGATCGTTATTCCGAACATTGCCAAATGGGATTTCTTCACATTCATTTTGGCGGGATTTATTTAGGTCACCTGAAGATTTACTATTTGAAGACCTCTTAAAATCAACGGGATTTGATTACGATTTTAACAAGTGATCTACATTTAAAGGCCAGCTATGTAAACAGTTGTTTTAATCCCAGTCTCAGTTATTTGTAAAAAATATTTTTTTTATTGTTAATTAATTTTAAAGTGGCATTATTCAGTATTTTAGTTTTAAAACAACACTTTTTAGTCCATAACTTTACCAATCAAAGCCCATTTCAAGTTTCATCTTTGTAACGGTCCTTTTTTTTTACCCATGTTTTCTTTTACATATGTATATAAAGTCAACTTCAAGTTAAAAAGTACAAGCTAATTGGGAACTATGGTAATGAACAGTTTTTCGCTTAATATATTTTTTATTTTTATAAAGATGGTTCAAAAATTTTGAGTATTTTTGAGCTTAATGTGCTTTGAAAGTAGCCCACCTATAAGTAAGGTTTTGGTTCTATATTGGGAACAGGAATGACAGACAATTTTAATTTCAAGATGATAGTTCATTAAATTTTAGGTAACATAATTATTTATTCCTTGTTAAACAATCTTGCATTTTGGTTTTTTAAGTACTTTCATGATTTCAAAAATATTTTAAAACATTGCCAGTCTTCCATTTTCGTCGCTATTTTGACGGACATGGTAAGGGTTAAGCGGTTTATTTTTTGTGTATTTTTTCAGGCGCCGCGGTATTTCTTAGTCAGTCCGCGCTGGTCACATTGACAGTTAAATTAATATAAAAAGGAAAATAATTTAATTTCATTACATATTTTTACGAGCGAATTACGAAAATGACGAAAGCCTAGCGCGATTGTGTGGTACACAACCAATTGAACTGAATCGTATCGAAACGAACGAACGGAGGAGGAGCAGGTGTCCGCCAGTTGGAGGAGCGACGAGGAGCGATGACGATGACCGCCTCGGATAAATACACGTACCAGCGGACCGTGTTGTGTTTGGCCCGCGTTCTGGCGGGGATTCAGCCGACTCCCTGGGAGAAGGTACATGACCCAGTGGTCACCCACTGGTCACCCACTGGCCAACCAGTGCTCTGGAATTTCTGCCAGTTGCCCTGGCAATCGACTTTTCGCACTGACCTTGAGCGGCGACCATAAAACAGACATGCGTGTGTGTGGGTGTGGGTGCTCGAGGGGGCGGTGAAGTTGTGGGTGCGGGGGTGTCTTTACATTTCGCAAAGACACCACTTGTGAATTGTGATAATTCAGAAACACTTACTTCAGGAGGCATTAAATTAATAAAAAAGGTTCCCATTAAATTATTCTTTTAAAGTTTAATACTTGTTGTAACTTCAACTATTGCCCTTTAAGACGAAAAAAATATGAGCAGTGTTTGTGACTTGTTATGATTCAGAAATACTTCTTTCATTATATTTATTTTATATTAGACTACAATGCAGAAAGGTTCCAGTAAATTATTTTATTAAGTACCATTTAATCAATTATAAGAATAAATACTAACCAGACGATTTAATAATCGTACCTTCAACTATAGCTTTTTCTAAAGGGAAAATATGTTAGGTGTTTGTGAAATATGATGATGCAGAAAGGTCCCAGTAAATTTGTTTATTTACTACTTATTAATTAAGTACTTTTTAATTATTTGTTACTTAAATTAAATAAAATTAATGTTCTTTAATCTTTAAAAGTTTAATATTCGTAACTTTAACTATTGCTCTAAAAAAGGAAAATATGTGAGGCGTTTGTGAATTGTGATGATTCAGAAATACTTCATTAATGAATGACTTATAGTAAGAATTACCTACGATGCAGATATGCCACCCGAAGTTTAATGATTGTAACTTTAACTATTGCCCTATAAAAGGGAATAATATAATAACCATAATTTCTATTAGTTTAACTCGTTTTATTATAGATTTCGCAGTTGGCAAGTGAAAGACTATCCTACTGAAACTAAACTATATACTTGGTACACCTGTCTCATATATGGCTTCTTTCTACTTTTTGCCTTCCCTGTCACAGGTGCTGACCCTGTTTCGCTATTGCCCGCAGGAGAATGCCGCCGGAGTCTTTTGCCTGGACACACGGGCCCAGGATGCGGTGATAGCCCTGGGTATCTACTATCTGGAGAGCGGCTGTCAGCACGAGGGCCAGATTGTGCCCTACCTACTCCGCCTGGCCAAGTGCCTGCCCAAGGCCGTCTGGATAGACGATGCCCGGAGCAGCAAGGTCGAACGTGGGTCTACGTCTATGTGGTTAATAATTCATCGATTAATGATTTTACATTTGCCAGGCATTCGCATTCCCTCGGCGGAAAAGTTTAGCTTCTGTTTGAACACCCTGCTCTCTGACATAGCGGCCAAGTGTCCGGATTCCCGCGAGGAGATCATCCTGAATCAAGTGGAAACGCTGGGTGCTCTGGCCAACATTGTGAAGTCGAGCAGGGACAGCAGCTCAGCACCGCCTCCGATTATCCTGTGCAAGGCCACGGTGCCGCTGCTCTTTGGATTGGCCAGATCGATGGGTCGCTATGCCAGCAATGATCCTCCCCTGCTGTGTCGCATCTTTCCGCCCGAGCTGCTGCCCATCCAGCGGGGCGGTGGGCGCGACGGCACCGGATCGAGCAGCAGTGCCAGTGGCACCTGCGGCGGATCCTTCAGCAGCAGCGAACGCCTGGCGGCGGGCACACATCAATTCCGACCCATTATACCGCGTTCCATGTCGGGCAGCCTGGCGCAGGCCCAGAACCACGAGGATGCCAGGCACAGGTTGGCGGGAAAACACCAACACCACCACCAACAGAAGCCCTCGCTGCACAGCTACTTCTCCGTGCCGTACGATCCACGGACGCACTTCTTCACACGCTACGGCTCCAGCTTCAATCAGTTTCCCAATATGCGCGTCTGCGAATCGCCCACAAAAAGTGGCCCACGACCGCTGTACCAAGTGGCACCGTTTCCCATCCAGCATCTGCAGACCATATTTGCGGTGTCCAAGAAACTCCTCACCAAGGACACGCTGGAGCATCTGGATGAGCAGGCCAGCGACATCTTCTCGCTGCATCAGATCAAGGGCTACTGCTACAAGAGTTTCTCAGAAACGCTGAACCTGGTTCTGGTCACCCTGCTGCGGGAATTGCTGCAGCACCAGGTCGACCTGCCCACCCCGTTCACCAAGGATGTGCAGGAGTTCGTCAAGCGGCTCTTCCTCAACGGGCAGACGGAGCTGCAGAACAAGCAGCAGGATCAGGAGCGGGAGCGGCGGGAGGAGAACGGCATCGCGGTGGTCAACAAGTACAAGGTCAATGTGATGGCCAATGCCGCGTGCGTCGACCTCCTTGTTTGGGCCATTCGCGACGAAACGGGTAAGCGAAGATCCTCCACGTGTGATCGACACCGAATTCCAGCTCAACGCTACGGCATTAATGCAAATGCAAATGCAAAATGACAATATAAGCAGCTATATGTATTGCAAAACAGATCGAAAGAGAGAGAGAGGGAAGTAGCTCAGTTGATAGTCAATGGGGGATGGCTAAAAATTACTATTATTTCATTTTATATTAACACGTTTAGTATAAAACAATCGTTTTTAGCTTTGCAATTTGAAAGATTTTTGTTTTTTATTTTATACATTTTTTTATTTATTTTAAAAGACATGTTTGAGATCCTTTTGTATATTTCAATTATGAAATATATTTATATATTTTAGTTAACAACCTATAAAATTTAGTTATTTAATTTCGTTTAATTAAATTTTAACTAAAAATGTTATATCCATATATCTTCAAAATTCAAATACAATTTTAGGTAAAAATATATTTTTTAGGGATTTATTTAACACAATATATAAAATGGAAATTTCAAAATTGATAGGTGGTCTATAACCAAACATCTTTAAAATTGGGGTATTAGTTGTATAAATGATTAAGTTAAACAATAAATACATTTTAATTTTACCTTACCCCTCTCTCTTTCTTCAACTCGTTTTCAGTTATTTCCTTTAATTTCTTTTAGTTTCTTATAGTTTTTTTTTTTAATTTTGTTTTTTTTGGTGGCCGGAACCCGGAATATGGTTCAGTTGACGTCGACTATAATGTGCCATCCCTGCAGAATGGCTTGCAATTTTTATTGAAGAAAGGTCAAGAGAGCAGTGTAAACCCAACTAGTTTCGATTTTTATACCCACAAAACTGATCGTCAGGGGGGAAACTACAAGTGAAATGTAGAAAGCTAATTTCCCGCTTTACAAAATTGTCGAAATCTTTGATTTATTTGGCTGACTTGAGGTTTATACAGTAAATTTGTTAAGCCATTGGTTTTCTATGTGGTTTCCCCTCTTGAATGGACTACTTTATATTTCGGTTTTGTGTTTTATTGTTAATTGCCTGGCCTTTGTTCGCTGCATGCTGCAACAACAGACCCACATCCTCCTCATCCTCTTTTTGTTCCTTGTTTCCTTGTTTGCAAACAGCTAAATGATGATGTCATTATAGTGTGTACTAATCCATTTCCCCGATAATCATCCCAAAACAGAGGCAGACAAGCTGTGTGGCCGGCTGTCGCAGAAGCTAAACTTGGAGCTGAGTCACAAGATCGTGATGGATCACATGCCGCTGCTGATGGTGTGTCTGGAGGGTCTGGGCAAGCTGGCCCAGAAGTTTCCCAATATCGCTGGCACTTCGATATCGTATCTGCGCGATTTCCTGGTGGCTCCCAGTCCGATTTTGGGCAAACTTCATGACCATGCCATGCAATCGTTGGCCCAGCAGAAGAAGGAAAAGGAGCTGACGCCGTTTAAGATCGCCGTGCAGCACTCGGATTCGCGGACAGCGGTCGTCATCTACGGGGATAACCAGAAGCTGCCGGGCAGTGGAACCGGAAGAAGTGGTCACGCGGCCTTCGAGTCTCTCCGCGATGCGGCCATCGAGAATCTATCGATCGCTCTGCGAGCTGCCCACACCCTGGACCAGTTCTGTGTCCCAGCCTTGGTGGCCAACGTGTCCAACCGACTTTTCACGGCCGAAAAGTCAGGCAGGTGGGTGCACAAACTTGAGCTGTTTGTCTATGTCATTGGAATCATCAGTCAAGGAATCAAATTTATTTTTTGAGTATCCGCTGATTGTCAATACAAATTACTCACATACAAAAATCAACAATGATAAATATACATTCTAAATTCTTAAATTATAAATTACGAAATCGAGAATTCCATTTTCGCGACTATTGCTCACAAGCTCAGTCTTTCGAAATAAGCTAGACCTTCTTTAGATTGTTTTGCTTAAGAATTCGCGGCCATAAAGAAGAGACTATTGATGATCAAAAGAACTTGCGAAACATATTTTTTTCAACTATTTTTATTTAAATATAAAAATAATGATATTGTATCCCAAATTTATTTAATCAAATTGCTTTTTCAAAATGACATTTCATAGCTCAAAACTCGAAAGCTTAAGAATTCGCGTTCATACACAATCGCATAAACAAGAAACTATTAATTATTTGAAGAACTTGCGATATGATCTTAATTTCGAAGTTGAGCATTTTAGTGTATTAGCTTAAGAATTAAATCTAACGATTGTCTCTATCCCATTGAACATTTCAGTGAATCGCAGGGGGAATGCCACAAATCCAACCTGGTTAGCCTAAACATCATTGTGATGCTGGGCCATGTGGCCGTGGCGCTGAAGGACACCTCGAAAACGACCCAGAACATCCTGCAGTTCTTCATCCAGCGCTTCTGCAAGGTGCCCTCGGAGCAGAACGCCCTGATAGTGGATCAACTGGGCTGCATGATCATTTCGCAGTGCGAAACGCATGTCTTCGACGAGATCATGAAGATGTTCTCGCGCGTGACCGTGCAATCGGCCTCGTTGGCCTACACATCGGATCCGGAGCACAGGAAGCAGTTCCATCACGTCTCGGATGCGGTGGTCAATGCACTGGGCAACATAGCAGCCAACATACAGGGCGATTCGGAGATGCTGGAGCTGCTGGGCAAGCTGCTGGAGCTGTTCGTGCAGATCGGTTTGGATGGCGAGCGCAGCTACGACAATACGCCGGGCGCCCAGAAGGCCAGCTCGCGGGCTGGCAATCTGGGCATGCTGATACCGGTGATTGCGGTACTGGTGCGCCGCCTGCCGCCGATCAAGAATCCCCGCCAGCGGCTGCACAAGCTCTTCAAGGACTTCTGGGCCTACTGCGTGGTGATGGGGTTCACGAATGCCCGGCTTTGGCCAGCGGACTGGTATCAGGGTGTGCAGCAGATAGCGGCCAAGTCGCCGCTGCTGATCTCGCAGACGGCCCACAAGTCGGACATGCGAGAGCTCAACTACACGCTGGCCATCAAGAGTGATTCGGTGAACGAGCTGCGCAGCCAGATCCTGGTCCTGCTGGAGCACTCCTCGGACAATGTGGCCACGGCCATCAACAAGCTGTCCTTTGCCCAGTGCACCTATCTGCTGAGCGTCTACTGGCTGGAGATGCTGCGCGTGGAGAACGCGGACGAGCCGAGTCTGGAGCCGATCATGAGCTACCTCTGCGACACGGCGCTCCAAAGGGACAAGACGGGCATCTGGCAGTGCGTCAAGTGGTATGACTTTCCTTTATTCTAACCAGAGTGTCCAACCGGTTTCGTATCCGTTATCCTTAACCGGTATAACCGAATCCAAACCGTAACCGATAACCGAAATATATAGCAATCAGAACAATTGGGACCGGTTCTGTTAAAATGTGTTCTTTAAAAATACATAAGTCGTAAAACATCCTAACCATTTAATATGTCAGATCCTGCAAATGCTGATATTTTAAACGATTTTTTTGCACAACACATAAGTGTATTAAATGTTCATTCATACAAAATAAACTTCGACAAAATCACAAATCTAATATGTACTTAGAGTAGAAAAAAGTGTCGATGAGTAAATTATATAAATTTTTTTATAAGAAGTACCTAAGCGTTCATAAGTAAATAAGTACTAGTAAAAAAAAAAAGCTTCTAAAAAGTTCCAACATTCTACGTGAACAAAATCTTATTCGCTTTAATTATTCACTTTTAATTTAGAAATATTATTTTAACCGTAACGGTCATGCAATAGTTAAATTGGTTGTAACCGTAACAGTCACCGAAACCGATATTTGATTCGGTTTTGTATCCCTGATCTTGACACTATCCAATGTAAGGCTTCTTCTATTTATATTTTTGTAGCGTGGCCGACCAGGTCTTCGAGAAGTTCCGCAATGTGCTGTACGCCCACGACGAGATCCGGGAGAAGGTGCTGGAATCGCAGGCCACCCTGCTGCTGGTCTACTTCAACCACATCCACAAGCCCATCCAGGTGGTGGCCGACCAGTATCTCTCCTTCCTGGTCGATCGTTTTCCCCACCTGCTCTGGAATCGCCGCGTGCTGTGGTGCATGCTGGACATCCTGCAGCTGCTGGCCTACTCGCTGAGCCTGGATCCCAACGAGGAGACGCCCACACTGCGGGTGGTCTCCACGCCGTACACCCTGCAGTTGATGGACTCGCTGCCGGCGAGGGAGCTGCGCCTGAAGGACTTTGCCGATCGGTGCCAGGGCATCGTGAACGAGGCCATGAAGTGGGCGCCCCGATCCACGCGCTCCCACCTGCAGGAGTATCCCAATCAGATACCCACCCCCGTGCTGGCCCATCACAGTGGCTTGGCCTTGGCCTTCGATTCGGTGGTCAGCAGCAGTGCCCTGCACACGAGCGGAACCATGAGCAAGCGGCCCAGTTGCGTGAACTCCGACACACCAAGATTCGTATCGGTTCTCTGCCTGAGGAGCAAATATGCCGGCGAGATTAGCGGCCTGCTGTCCGTGCTTAGCGAGAAGGACAAGGCCGGCCTGGCGGATCGGCTGGTCAGCGATGTGTGGGAGGCCTGTGCCGAGAAGAGCGATGCCCGGCACCGTGGAGCTCTGTGGCGGGCCACTGCCTATCTGATCATCTGCTCGGAGATCGATAGGAAACTGCTGCATGCGGTGGCCAGTTCGCAGCTGGAGCTCTTCACCGAGTCGGCCATGGAGACGGCCGTGGAGTGCTGGCAATGGGTGTTGACGGCACGGCAGGATCTGGAGCTGTGCTTCATCCAGGAGATGGTCAGCGCCTGGCAGACCACCTTCGAGAAGCGCATGGGCCTGTTTGCCTGGGAGACGGAGGTGACCAACCCGCTGGCCGCCTACGAGGGCTGCAAGCTGGTCAGCAAGCCCATTCTTATCACACCCCACTTGATTTGGCTCCAGTTGCTGTCCGAAATGGTGGACACCGCCAAGTACTGCAATCGCGATAAGGTCGAGATGTTCTGCCTGCTGCTGCACCGATGTCTTCCCATACTGAAGAGCAGCCGACAGAATCGGCAGGTGTCCACGGTGGGCTGTCGCTTCAAGCTGCTGCAGTGCGGACTGTCGCTGCTGCAGGGCAATACCATACCCAAGTCGTTGGCGCGGAACATACTGCGCGAGCGCATCTACTCCAATGCCTTGGACTACTTCTGTGGACCGCCCACTTGCCCGAATCAGAGTCGGGACCAGCTGCTGGAGGACATAATGATACTGCTCAAGTTCTGGCAGACCATGCGCAGCGAAAAGAAGCACCTAGTGACCTCCGAAGTGGGTGACTATGACCTGACCAACGCCTCCGTGAGCTCCACACAAATGCTGGCGGTGAGGAATAACCCGGAGACGGCATCCCTGATCAGTGGCAGTGGGTTGACCAACGATTACACCCGCTCCATGAGTGCCAGTGGCAATGCCGTCGGCATGGGCATGGGCGTGGCAGGTGGTGGTAGCAGCAGTGGCTGGTACAACACCATTCCGCACTCCACATCCACCCTGTCGAAGCGCTCGAATCGCTCCAAGCGGTTGCAGTACCAGAAGGATTCGTACGACAAGGACTATATGAAGAAACGCAATCTGATTCTAGAGCTGCTGGCCGTCGAGCTGGAGTTCCTCATCACCTGGTACAATCCCAACTGTCTGCCCGATCTTATAGTGCCAGGTGAGTAGAGTTCACTGCCATATGCTTGTTACATATATCCGTTAGTAGAGATAGAAGGATATATACATATATATTCTATATGAGATTTGGTTTTTAACATTTTCATATTCTAGCTATACCTACACAGCTCAAGTTTATTTCAAAATTTCTTTCTGAGTCAAGGCATACGTCAATTATTGGGTGGTATATGTTAATATCTATCGTCACACCAAAAAGTTTACAAATTGAACCAGTATTTTAGAAACTATAAGAAAAAATTGAATAATGACGTCACTGCATATTAGATAAGCGGAGATCTTATACTTAATATAGCCACCTTTGCTTTCTGTGGATATATTTGTTTTGAAACGGACTGAGTAATGGGTAACTAATAGTCGGATAGTCGATTCTGGTTTTTAATAACCATGTCGGTTTCGAATAACAATAATATTTATACTTTAATACTAATTATGTTAGTTACGCTTCCCACTTATATGTAACTTAACCGATCCCTGTCCGATTTCGCTTTAAAGGTGAGGAACAGATCACGGAGTGGCGCAACCGGCCCTACAAACCGAACGTCTGGCGGGACTACGCCCGTCTCGCCTGGTGCTACAACCCAGCACTGGCCGTCTTCCTGCCGCAGCGCATCAAGAATGCGGAGATCATCGACGAGGAGGTGTCGCGACTGGTCTGCTCCGATCCCATAGCGGTGTGCCACATCCCCGAGGCACTGAAGTACCTGTGCACCACCAAGAATCTGCTGCAGGAGAGTCCGGATCTGGTGTACATCCTGTCCTGGTCGCCGGTGACGCCCATCCATGCGCTGGCCTACTTCTCGCGGCAGTATCCATCGCATCCGCTCACGGCCCAGTATGCCGTGAAGACGCTCTCCTCGTATCCGGCGGAATCGGTGCTGCCGTATATTCCACAGCTGGTACAGGCCCTGCGGCACGACACCATGGGCTATGTGGTGGAGTTCATCAAGAACATCTCGCGGAGATCGCAGATTGTGGCGCACCAGTTGATATGGAACATGCAGACGAACATGTACATGGACGAGGACCAGCAGCACAGGGATCCCAATCTGTACGAGGCACTCGATCAGCTGTCGCAAAGTATTATCGCCTCGTTCTCGGGCGCCGCCAAGCGGTTCTACGAGCGGGAATTCGATTTCTTTGGCAAAATAACGGCCGTCTCCGGTGAGATTCGGTCGTTTGCCAAGGGCATTGAGCGGAAGAACGCGTGTCTGGCGGCGCTGAGCAGGATCAAGGTGCAGGGCGGCTGCTATCTGCCCTCCAATCCGGAGGCCATGGTCCTGGACATCGACTACAGCAGCGGCACGCCCATGCAGAGTGCGGCCAAGGCGCCGTATTTGGCCAGGTTCCGGGTGTATCGATGCGGCATCACGGAACTGGAGACGCGTGCCATGGAGGTGTCCAACAATCCGGTACGATAAAAATTGGTCAGAAGTTCACAACCCATTTCCGACCCTATAATGTAAACATATCCTTGATAAGCTTAGCCACTTCCGTCAGTTTCTGTACCATTTGCGATCTCAGTTTATTTATTAATTTATATAAAAGTTAAAGTTTATAACTAAAAGCTAACTATTAACTAAGAGCATTACCAACTATGGCCTTCCGCTTGTCTAGAATAACATTACTGATTTAAAACTAAGCTTGTCGAAGGCATCTTCCTTTTTTGTTAAAATCCTCCCCAACTTCTCCCTCTTCCTTTTGAACAGAATTCCCAGGAGGATGCAAAGATGACGCTGGGCGTAGAGTCCTGGCAGGCGGCCATTTTCAAGGTGGGCGACGATGTGCGCCAGGACATGCTGGCCCTGCAGGTGATCACCATCTTCAAGAGCATCTTCCAGCAGGTGGGACTCGACTTGTTTCTGTTTCCCTATCGCGTGGTGGCCACCGCTCCAGGGGTGAGTCCTTACTGCCTTACTTTGATCCTTGAGGATCCTAATTGGACTTCAATTGATTCCAGTGCGGCGTGATCGAGTGCGTGCCGAATGCCAAGTCGCGGGATCAGCTCGGCCGACAGACGGACAGTGGACTGTCCGAGTACTTCCTGCATCAGTATGGCGACGAGAGCTCCAAGGAGTTCCAGGCGGCGCGGGCGAACTTTGTGAAATCCATGGCCGCCTACTCGCTAATTGGCTATCTGCTTCAGATCAAGGATCGACACAATGGCAACATCATGATCGACAAGGATGGCCACATCATACACATCGGTGAGCTGCACTTTTGCGATTCATTCAGTACTTTTTACCAAAGTTTAACAAGTAATGTTAGGGAAATACCTTTTTTTAATCGGTTACTCCCAGAAAAATATGCTAATTTCGGGTATTTATTTAACGAAAACTGTTTTAAACGATCAATTTGTTATCTAAAACTGAATTAATTAAATACGTTAATAAGTAAAGTATATTTAAAAATTATGTCAACAAAATAGTTTATGAGTAAATGTCCCATTTCTGCTTTTGTTTTGCGGTCGACAAAATTGTAGTGAGCTAAATTTAAAAAAACCAACAATTGAACCCTTTTCTTTTTGTATTTAATCAGTTCAGTAGTTTAGTAGTTTTTGCAAATATGCAAAACAAATTTGTAAAATTTCAAATTTACAAGTAACTCTTTAAAAAGTAAATTTAAATTTTCTTGTTTAAAATCAGGTGATCTATCTTTTGAATGATATTGATATCAAAAGTCATATGATAAGGTATTAATCTCCTACTTCTCTCCTCGTTTTCTTGCAGATTTTGGCTTTATGTTCGAGTCTTCGCCAGGTGGTAATATCGGCTTCGAGCCCGATATGAAGCTAACCGACGAGATGGTCATGATCATGGGCGGCAAGATGGACTCGCCGGCCTTCAAGTGGTTCAGCGAGCTGTGCGTGCAGGCCTTCCTCGCCGTGCGCCCGTACCAGGATGCGATTGTGTCCCTGGTCTCCCTGATGCTGGACACCGGACTGCCATGTTTCCGGGGACAGACGATTAACCTGCTGAAGCAGCGATTCGTGGCCACCAAGAATAACAAGGAGGCAGCCGCCCACATGCTGGCTGTCATCCGCAACTCGTACCAGAACTTCCGCACGCGTACCTATGATATGATCCAGTACTACCAGAACCAGATACCCTACTAAAATCCTACTACCAAGTACAGGCGCCTCTTGTTGATTGTTGTTGTTGGCCAAAAGACACTTGAGACAAATCCACAAAACTCCAAACCGAAAATCTACAAAACAGAAAGAATACCCTATTCGTATTATATTGATGTTGTTTCGTTGCCGCACCCGTATTCGTATTCCTTAACCCGCACTTCACGAGAGTGGTGTATATCTTTATTGTTTCGCGTACTTATAAGATGTTGAACTTTTCCAAGATTTTACGACTCATATATACGTTATAAAGTATTTATAAATATTAAATCAATTATAGGGCAATATGTTATACAATGGTAAAAATATGGTATTTAATGGGAAATGGAAAACGTTTTTTTGTGGTTCTTAACATTTTAATAGTTTTCTGGGAAATAAAATATTTTGGACTTGATTTAACTAAATTGTGTGATAAGAAGAAAAAAAATAAATAAATAAATGTATTTAAGCCCCAAATGTTATATCATTAAATTTGTTAATTTTTTTTTAACTTTAAAGTTTAGTTACTGTGAAAGTATCAGAAAGGTTAATAATAAGGGGAAACTACTTAGCGAAATTGTTTGCATGTCTAAAATTGATTACTTTTATGAGGAATCCAACTTTTTATGTAATTTAATTATTTTTGTTAGAACGATATTAGATAAACGAAATTCAAAAAATAAAATAAAAATATGACGATACTATTAATTTATTAGTAGTAGCTGCAGAAAAAACTTTTGTTTTAAAATTTTCAATATTTTGTCAAGATCAATGGTACGAAATAATAATTTATTAAGCTTTAAAGAAGGGTAAAATTAAATCGGAGATCATTTCAATAACAAATGTAACGATTAAACTGCCAACCAGTGTTGCCAGTCAACCGGCAAACCGATAACTAGCACGCCGCCACAGAGTTATCGAAAAGTCATTGACTTTTCGATAATACTTATTGTCTGGGTTTTTTTGTTAGGATCAAACGGTCACACAATACGCCTGACAGTCGGCCCACTATTGTGTTATCGATAACGATAACAGATATATACAGATCTTGTTGTAAGTAAAAAAAACTCGAAAAGAAAAGTTAAATAAAGTAATTAATTAGTAAACGCTGCGACAAATAAGTGCCAAAAAGTTCTCGTACAAACGGAAACACACTAAAAGCGAAAAAAAACGCCGCAACATACGGGAGTTTTCCCCCATTTTCGTCCCCCACTTTTTTTGTGCGAAGCGAGTGTGAAAGGTACATATATACGGAAGCAAGGTGTAGCAAAAGACGAAAAAGCGTGTTTGTGTGTGTGTTGAGTAAAAGAAAGCAATCGAAAAAAACGAATTTAAACGCATGAAAAAACGAAAACGAAATGAAAAAAAGAGAAGCGTATATATTAAAGCAAAAAAACACATGAAAACGAATCTAACATTAACATTTTTTTCGAAATACGCCGCTCTCTCAACGTGTGCCTGTGTTTGTGTATGTATATGTATGCGAGTGTGCGTTCGTCTTTTTTCACCCCATGCGTGTTGCTTTTTTTTATTGTGTGTGCGTTTGATTTGCCAAAGAAATGGTGAAAATTCTTGAGAAATTAAAACTGGAAAATTGCGATTTATTTTTTGTAGTACATTGCACACACACACACACTGCAAGCCGAGGAAATTGCGTTACACAAGCACACCCGCTGCCTCTGTCGACGTCGCTGCCCAGAACCTCCGCTGTGGTGAACAAGTGTACGTGTGTTCGTGTACCTGTGTGTGTGTGTCGCGTGTCTCTCTCTGCGTGTGTGTGTGTGGGTGTGCGTGCTTCAATAATCTAATAAATTTTTTTCGAGTGTTGCAATGCAGCGAAATAAAACAACAAATAATGCTAAAGTAACAACAAAATAAATAAAGAAATTGTTGCAATAAGCAAACAAACACACTCGCGAAAAACGAAAACTAACGAAACTGCTCCTCTACGCTTGCGTCGACGTCGACTGCGCAGCCAGCGCACAGTGGATCGAAAAGGCAAGTGAACAAGTTAGAGAGAATCTAAAATTCTAAGAAATTAATAGAATCCAATGCAGGTTCGAAACAGTTAAGTTTAAAAAGATGAGGCTTTTGTTGATGTTCACTGCATCAAACTACAATGATTAAAAAAAAACATACTTTGCAAAAACAAAAAAAATAAACATTTATATTTATTTAGTATAAATATTAAAAAAACTTATATAATTTGTTCATTATTATTAAATATTAGCTCATTAGTTTGCATTGTTTTGATAAAGAATGTTGTGATCTTTACAATTGAAATTTTCAAAAACTTAAGAAAAACGTTTTTGTATTGCAATCAGGTTTTTTCATTTAATAATATGAATTATTTTAATTGGTTTGCCACATTAATTCATTAAAAAATTCCGCTTTTTGGTTACCAACACAATTTTCACATAAAAGATATTTTTAAGATATTAAGGCAAATAATAAGAAAAAAAGAAGAAGAATATAAAGAAAAGAGAAATTTAGTCAGAGAAGTGCATCAAGTGATTTTTTCGCGACTTGTGGGGTGGGACATTACTCATTTGACACGATAATTGATTGTACAGGGAATGTTCCATACAAATTATTTTTTTCAAAGTCATTTTTTCAAAAAATTATCCAAACCAAATTCCTTGTGTTACTTAAATCCTACAACAAATCGAATTTTCTACCTCAAATTATTAAAACATCCAGTTTTTTTAGATATAGGTTGCCAAAGTTTGTTTTAAAATCATATGAAAACAATGTTTTTCAAAAAGAACTAACTGAGGTAACAAAAATGTACATTTATTTGAAGGGCTTATAAATTTCTACTTAATTCCTTTTATTCTGTCTCCACTGTACTTGTTTTTGACCCACTATGTCTGACAGCGTCGGCGTCTATGGCGACGTTCCATAAAATTAACAGTCTGCCGGTCAAAGGAATTTAAATTAAATAAAACGAAATTGGTGCGAAAACTCTTTGTGTGTCGTGTTGCGTCTTTTTGTTATTTTTTGTTTGCTTTATTGCTGTTTGTATCGGGTTGAATATCATTATTTTGACTGCAAAGTGCAACGTTTGCACTGAAAGTGACATTGAAAATGACGGCAATAAATAAACACTAAGGTATACATATGTATATGCGTGAGGAGAGATAAGGCTTAAAGATTTTCTGGTTAACGTCCGTCATATTTACTTTTCATATGCCCTACAAGGGAGTTATGGATAAAAAGGATTAGAAATGTATTTATTCAATACATAAACGAGCGCTCACTTTAGCAATTTAAAGACAGGAAAAACCAAAAAAACTAAAAACAATTTATAAATTTTTAATTTAATTTCTTGACTAATAATTTAACACACAAATTGTATTACAAACTTAAATTTGCCTATGCCATTTGTTTTAAATTTTCAATATATTGTATGCAGATCTATTGGATTATTTTGTTCTGATAAAAAAAATGAAAATTAGTTCTAATCGTTGTTTGCCATTACAATTTTAAAACATTTCTCGAAAAAAAATTTTCTTTGCTCACAAATTTTTTTATTTTAATGAAGATCGTGCGATGCATTTTCGAGGATTCCTTTAAAAAATGAGGTTTTCTTTAGAAAATGACTTCGCAATAACTGTAAGCCTGCAGATTGCAAGGGTATGAGTGGAAGTGGTATGGGCCTAAAGAGAGGAGAGAGAGAATGGGCACTATTGCATGCTATGCGGCTGCACGACATCAACATCCCCACCCATACATATGCACACCAACGCCCACGAACTTTGCAGGAACACGCACACACATATACAAGCACACACAAACAAATTAATGCCAGAGTTGTCCACTTCCTGTGCACGTGTGCATGTCTCGCCTGGCAACGCCACTGAAAAAAGAAAAAAATTAGAGAAAACCACCAAAAAAGAACTACAAAAAACGGTAAACGAAGTAGATTAAAGTCGGATTTCTCTTGCACAGCTGTTTTCCTGCCACTCACACACATTTGCTTCGGTTTTTGTGTTTCGTTGGCAACACTTTCACGATATATGTGAATATTCGTTGGCATGTGTGTGTGTGATGTCCTTCGCCTGCGCGTGACATTCCGATACATTGTACACAATTTGCACGCCGCCAACGGCTTATCGATTATTCCATTCATCATCGTAACTGTTTTTAGATTTGTTGCCACACTTTAAATTCCTTAAGCCATACAAATATTAGATTTTTAAAAACTTGAAATATCTTTTGACTTTTTCACCTTTTGTCTTATGACAAACTATCGATTGCAAAAAGTAATTCCAGCGATAACAAAAATTTGATTTCTGTTTCCTTTCATTTATTGGAGATGGAGTATTTTTTCTCGGAATTTTTGCATTTTTAACAAGAAATTAACTTTTTCTGGTGAAAATTATTTTATGTTTAACTATTTTTGTATTTAAGATTTCAAATATTCAAAAATAGGCATTGTTTTACAAAATTGATAACTAGAGAGCTTTTTGGCGGGAGGAATTCAGGGCTGACATAATATTGCAGTCGGTAATCGATTGCAGTTGACATTTTGGATTCGACAGTGTTGTAAAACGGTAGCAGCAGCACTAGTTGCGTTGTGTCGCAGTCGCTGCGCTGCCGACTTCGACATCCTTGCGGCTCCTTTCTGCGCTCCTGTTACCTCTTTCTCTCGCTCTCTTTTAGCCACTATTTTTCTCTTTGGCACTTTCCCCGGACTGTCTCTCCGTTTTCCTTTGCTTTTCCCGTTTGGTTCGTCAGTCTAATTCTGCCAGCAGCGGGCTCAAAATCAATGCGAATTTTCCGCGACGCCGTTTTCCACTTTTTTATGCTCGGTTTTTCCCCGAGCGGTTTGACTTACTTTATTTTCAAATATTAATTTTTGTTCCATAAACTCGTATATGTTGGCCAAAATCAGCTGATTAAAATTACGTAATTGTGTGTGTGTGTCACGTGCGTTTGCTCTCTCAAGCGTGTGTGTTTGTGTGGGTGCTGCGATTATGTGGGTGTGACGGCTGGGGAAATTCAAAATTTGCATTTTTTAAGCCGGCAATTGTAACCCCTGTAGAGAAACTTTGTTTTGCCTAAGAGAAAACTTCTTCGAAAACTTTTTTTTTTGTTTTTTCTTATGTGTGTGTCACGTGTTTTTTACGAAGGCTTTAAAAAATACAAAACCAAGCACCGTAAGTTTTAAAATTAATTCTATAATATATTATTTTATTATGGGTTTGCAAATATTACTATGATTTTCCTTAAAAGAGCCGAAAAACCTGGAAACGTTTTTCAAAAACCTAAAAAACCAAAACGTTTGTAAAAATACAGATTTTGTACTACAAAGAGCCCATTTTTAATGTCGTAAAATGTTAATAGCTATTTAAAAGCACTTTTTGGTTTAGTTTTCTATATCAATATGACGTTAAAAGCAGCAAGCCAAAATGTTTAAAAAAAATGTAGTGAAAGGGCTATTAAAACCGAATGGGTTGTATTAAAATCGTTGTGTCACGCATCGATTACTGATCTCAAAGCGACTAAAACCGAATAAAAAATCCCCTTCAAAGTAATCTATGAACACTTTTTGCTATCTATTGATACAATCGAACTGGAAATAGCTTGTGGTTCTTGTTATTGTTTTAAAATTTTTCGAAACAAAAGCATGAAGTGCAAAATACAAAAAAGATTTAAAACTCCCATACATATATGTGCATACTAGGGGCATACAATCGATAAGATTATGGTTGGGTTCTTTGTTGCTCAATTTTATACAGGCGTATGTGTATATCATTATTTGATATTGCTTACTGGGTTCTTCCATTGATTCTTTGTTATAGAGAAGGAATATATAGAAATGAGTAAGACATTAATGGACTGACAGGTGTTGCAAAAAGGGAAAGGGTAGATTAGTAGATAGTCTATAGGAATACACTTACAATCAATGAAAATGATTGTAAGAAAGGAGAGATATATGGAACTACTAAGAAAATAAAACCGCTGACAAGAACTCGCAATTTTGAACATCAAGCAGTACTTATTTTTCGCCAGGTTCTCAAAATCTCATTTTTATTAGTTCAAATATTATTAAATAAATTCGTTTTCAAAGTTTTAAAATATTTTACAGGCTACATTTCTGGGGGCCCGAATAATTGTTCAAATGTTTACAAAATTAGTTAAACCCGGTCTGTGTAAGCTGAAACTTTAAGTTAGCCAACTATAAGTCAGAGTTTCTACAGTCGATAGACAATAACTTTACTTGTTTTTGGGGGCCGAGAAATAGGAGAAGGGAAAGTAATGAAAATAATAAGAATCAACATGCAAATGCCAATTTATACGTTTTGCTTGAAAATTTCTTTGGTTGTGTGGGGCGCGTGTATCAATAAATAAAATCAACTAAAAATACATGTGAAAAGCACGCGAAAATAGCCGGCAAACAGCAACAACCAATTAAAAAGAAAAAGACTGGTCGAAATGCGGTCGAAAGCGGGAAAAATTATGACGCGTTTGCAACTTTTGTGCGAAGGCGTTAGGACACCGCCCCCTTTTGCCAAAAAATAATCCCCACTGGCGACACTTTTGGAGCACACTGGGTCAAACTTCCAAATTTACTTGCATAAATTTATTTTTTTGTTGTTTTTAAAAAAAAAAATTTTTTCTCAGGGCTTACACCACCATAACTATAAAGTTTTAAGTTTTTATCTCTGGAAAACAACTGAACCAAAAACAATCAAATGCATTGACAAGGTAAAATCACGGAGAAAAATTTTCTAACATTGTAAAAACTACTTAAGCTTGAACTTCTTTGCAAAATAAATATTAAAAATATTGTAAGAACAAATAACAAAATAAATTAAAGTACACATAAATATCTTCAGAAATAGCTAGCGGAAACCCTAAATTGGTTTCGATATTTTTGAACATAGTAACTTTAATATTTTAAGAGTAAGCAGTTTTTTAAACTTTTCGTTAAAACAATTTTGTAAATTCTTGTTGTAAGGTTTATTAATAGACGACCTACTTACTTCAGTTCATATTTTTTCGCTGTCTGTATAATTAAAAACAATTTGAGGGGATGGGTTTTAGAGAAGGGTCTCTCGTCACCCGCTCACTGTGCTAGTACATCCCCTCAACCTTTTCCGCCTGCCTTTTGGTGCTGCCAAAATGTTTGCCTTGACGCTTTTAACCTTGATGGATTCGCTTTGTAGGCGGTGGGTGGTGTCAGAGTGGGGGACATGTTTGCTGCTAAAATGCTATAGCATACTTTCTGGAGTGCGGCTACAAACACACACACACACACATACACAGAAACATGGCACCCCTCGGGTGTGCATTGATTTTCCTATTTTCCTTATATTTTCCTTGATTCTGTTGTGTATTTAGTCATCTTTTTGGGGTTGCCAGGCAGCCGCAATGCTCACAATGGGCCCTCTTTTGCCCTCTGACCCCTCCGATCGATACATTTATAAAGCCCCGCCAAGCATCATTAAAAAATATGTGATGACGATATATATTCCTTTGATATTTCAATGATCTGATTTTTTCGATTAGTTGCGAAGCAATCTTTATATTAAAACATTTTTTGCTGAATATAATTCGATTTGATTGATAATATTAAATAAAGTGTTTTCCAGATCATAGTCATATAAATTAATAAAATTATTACTGGTTTATATATATAATTCTATATTTCTTTTGTTTCTACTTTAAATAATTTTCTTAGCAATATTGCTAGCATACAAATTATTTAAAATTTTTGTTCAAAGATTTATTAATTAAAATGGGGTTATATCTATAAAAGAATAATGTTTTCAATAATAAAATAACGGAGATGTTTATGTTTATTAATATTTTTAAATTTAAATTTAAGCAATCGCAAATCTAAGATTAATCAACAAGTGTAAAGACTACAATTTATTGAACACCCAAAACATTAATTACCCGAATTAAGTTGTATGTACTCTGTCCAAACACGCAATTTGAATGGGTTAAGTGACCTTCGCCCCATTCCGTATCTTGTGGGCTTAGTTTTTTCCCCGCATTTTTTCTGCACATTTTCCCTGTTTTTTGGTCAAATTTTGAATGAGCTAATTGAATGAATGGAAATGAGCTTACAATTTTTGTACAGCACAGCAAATGTAGAATGTACCAAAAGGGTAGGTGGAGGGGAGGGGAGGGGAGGGAAGGGGAGGGGAGGGGGAGGTGTTGGGTGGGAAATTGAAGAACCTTTTCGGCGCTGCGGCATTTGGTTTTGTGGGTCAAATGGCGGCAGTCGCATGACGACAGCCACGAAACCAACGAAACGTCCTCGTTGTCATCGTCATAGTCATCGTCGGTGTGTCGCCACTAATACTCTCCCTTTCTCTCTCTCTCTCTCTCTCTCTGTTTCTCTCTCTCTCTCTCTCTCTCTCTCTCTCTCTTTCCCACTTTCTTGCAAGTCATTCTGGGCTGCCCTTTGACCCTTTTCCCCACCCACCTTCCTTTCTTTGCCGCCAAACCCCAGCCCCTGGAACTTGTCTCTTTCTTTTTACACTTTTACCATATTTATGCCCTTTTACAAGAGGGTATGATACTTGCATTTTTAATGATAACCTTTTTGGCCCCAAAAAATACATATCGATCGCAAGCGAATTAGGGAGTACAATAAAAATCAGCTTAGGTAAATAAAATTTAGAATTTATCATTACCTTTTTTCAGACTGGAAACCCCTGAATGTTTGTGTGTTAAAAAAAGATCAAAAGGTATCTGTTTTTCAAAATCAAACAATTTATTTGGAAGTTAGGAAATTAACATTTTTTGAAATTGGTTTAATTGGGTGATGGGTATCTGATAGTCGGAGGCATTCAACTTCCTGTTTTGTTCTAAAGTTATACTTGTCCTTTTATTGGTCTTATATTTATTGCATGCAGTTTGGCCGCTTGCGTGGTGGAAAGTCATAAATTGGTGGCTCCCCGGTTTTTCTTGTCCCGCCCCCTTTTTTCCGCCCCGCTGTCGCGCCTTTGTTGTTGATCTATTTCAAATTAAATGGTGTCATTGTCAGGGGGTCGCTGGCATTGGCCATTGCATGGCTCTCTCTTATTT
Organism: Drosophila gunungcola; assembly: GCF_025200985.1. Classification (NCBI taxonomy): domain Eukaryota; kingdom Metazoa; phylum Arthropoda; class Insecta; order Diptera; family Drosophilidae; genus Drosophila; species Drosophila gunungcola. The sequence goes on along the minus strand of NW_026453185.1, from coordinate 46,025 downwards.
TATTTTCTTGCTTTTACTGCAGGACACTTTATCAAAGGACTTTGGAAAGAAGGAGGGCGGTCTGTGTCCTAATTGAATGGCCTCTGCCTTGCTCAGACCTAAAGTTCAGGCCTTATAATTGAAACCATCTTATAATTAAGTCATGAAAAGACCGAAACAAATTAAATTGTTAAGCCATAATTTCTGATCAGCGAAATAAAAGTAAAACTTGTTAACATTTTTTTTTTAAACAGTGGGATTTTAGGAGTATTTAACTATTTGTATATTAATAAATAATCCAAATTGAATGCAAAATCGTTTAAACTTTTTAAAACGGTAAGCCACTACAAAACTTATAAATGTATAAAGATAACCCACTTAACTAAGTTTCATTTTAAAATAAAAAAGTGTGCTATATTTGCTTGTTATGATTGCCACATAATTTATTGCATACAAATGGGCGTGGTGGCCCTGGGGAGAAAGTTCGAAGGTGGGGTAGAGTTTTGGGGGTGTGCCCTTTTTTTTTTGGGGGGGGGGGGAGGGGTTTATTTCAAATAGGTCAATCAGCTCTCGGCCACGCCCTAACCTTCGCCCCTCTGACTAATGCAACCGCAATTACCTTCTGACTTTTTTTTTGACCTTAGTTTTTCTGAAGTTTTTAGTGATTTTTTCAGCTGACCCATGGTCTTCTGCTCCCACTGGCAACTTTGATTAACATCTGCTTCTGAATTACGAGGCAATTTATTTTGTTGACACCGAGTGAAAAAGAGGAGGGTTCTTTTTTTTACCACTTTTCTCCTTCAATTTATTTGCAATTAACACACAACTAACTGCCAATTTCTTTCCTTTCTTCTTTTTTTTAGATCGCAGGCGCTCGCCTTCTCACATTTTCAAAGAGCTGCCAAAAAGAAAATGAGAGGACATCCTATTGGACTAACTTATTTGTGTATAAAAAAAGTAAAATAACAAATAACAAAAAACTTAAGCTGTTGTGCAACTAAAGGGAACGAAATTAACAACAAAAAATAAAAAACGCCACTTTGAAAAATAAGAAAATGCATGTGTATGTGTGTGAATGAGTCAGTAGAAAAACAAAAGCAACACTCGCTAACAGCAACATAAAAAAAGTGAAAGCACAAACACCAGACACGCGATTTTAAACTAAAAAATTAAGATATACTACAAATTTTCTTTTCTTTAATAAATACCATTGCATTTAAAGTTTTAATTAACTTTAAATTAAATTAAAAATTTATGTTTGAGAAAATTACAAAAAAAGTATAATTTTACATAAAAAAAATTATTCGATTTTTAGGCCGCTACAACTATTTTAAGCGCAAGTGTATTTAATTAATGACGTTTTAATTTGCAATATTCTCAAATATTTTTTTTATATAAATTTTGATTTTTTTTAATAATTACAGCCATTGAACAGTTACAATTGTTGAGCCCTTGACGAGTTTGTGTGTGTTAGAACAGAACCGGAAAGATACAAACCATAACCATCAAAATACGTTAAATAAGGAAATATAAAAAAAGGTTACTTGGAAAAATTCTGAAAAAACGCGGCTTGCATGCCAATGGCCTTGCAGTGCGGTAAAAAACAGCAGCAGCCGAAGAAGAAGCAGAAAGTTCAACAAAAACAACAACAAATGCTGTAAAACGTTGTGTTTTTTTGTGAAATACTCTCGTTGTTTTGCCGTGTTAAATAAACTGAAATTGATATTGCAACAACAACACAAGCTACATCTTCCCCCCAAGAAACAATAATCAAAGCAAACAAATAATTGACTGGCATAATTAATTCACAACCAATCACGGACCAAAACAACAACAGAAGCGGCAAATAAAAGCAAAGGGTTAAGCCGAAGCAGAAGAATTCGAGGAACGAGGAACTGAAGCAGAGCAGCAGCAGGCAACACAGCCAGCAGCGACACGATGAGCGGTCGTCCAAGAACTTCCTCCTTCGCCGAGGGCAACAAACAGTCGCCGAGTTTGGTGCTGGGCGGCGTCAAAACATGCAGTAAGTGGCCCATAATAAAACCATATTATTTACAAATATAACCCACTAAAAAGTCGTCAGGAAACCTGAAACAATAGGAGTTTTATAGCTTATGAATTTTTTAAATTTTTTTTAATACTTTTGTGAAGATATTTTAAGATATTGTTTAAAAGATAAAAACAAGTTTTTTAAATTAAAATTTAAAAAACAGATACAATAGCAAAAGTTTTTATGGATTATAGATAAGTTATCATTATGATAAATTACAAGAAAATTTGGCCTTTTCGTGATGGGTATTTTGTGGGCACTTTACAACTATTATTTTGGCCGCAGCTGTATGTTGTATGAAATATAATTTGGTCAATTAGACAGTTTATAATCGAATTTTCTGACATTAAAATGTTTAAACCAGTTGAGTGCTGCCTGATCAATTTTTAAAGTTCCTAAAAAAATCAGTTATTCAGTTAATGCATCTTCCCATGAATTTAACCTTTAAAAAAAATTGGTTAAGAATCAATATACATACATATCTACTAAAATCAAGGTGGAATAAAATTCGAAGTCAGCCTGAAAGAGCGCTACTCACAAACTCAAAACCAGCGGACGAAAGACCAGTTCAGTAAGATTAAATACTTGCATAGAATAAGGTCACAGCAGTTTAATTGGAGAACATGAGTTCACCTACCACGGTCAGGGAAAGGAAATATCTTCAACCTACCTTAATTGGTTGATTACTTTTAAATCAGTTTTTTATGAACTCATAGTAATAAATTATTGCATTTTATAGTTCTAAAATCAATTATTTGATTCTGCAATAAATTTATTGAGTAATTACTGTAAAGGCAAATTAAGACTTAATTGAGTTGTGTTTATTATATGTTTTAATTTGTTGTTTTTGAGTATGTTACTCAGCTGTTTTGACTTACGGCTGTTTTTAGCCCCTCGATACGCGAAAAATGCCATCGTATTATCAGTGCTTACCCCGCCCCTATCTTACCACCTGTGCACACTGGGCTAGCAGACCTAAATTTTTGGACAAAACTGTAATATAATGCCAACAATTCAAAAATTTGTTATTTTGTCATATTTATAATACACGTATTAATTTAAAAAAATTTATTACTAAAAAAGCAGAAATAGCTATTAAAAATGTTTATACAATGTTAAGTAACTCACATTTATTACCAGTTTTAGTTTTACATTTTACGACTTGGATGGTTTACTTTGTTTTATAAGTTCCCTTGGTGTACCCTCTGCAAATAAATTTATTTTAATTAAGTGCGAAGAGTTTAAGTGTCCTACCTATACAGGAAATACGATGTTCCTTTTTTTTTCACTTAAAATCACCTTGATGGCCCACTGTGCAGTTTTTGAGAAAGTTTTTTATTTTCATTCATTCTCTTAGAGAGTATTTCATGATTCTCTCCCTCTCTTTGCCTCTTCTTCTTCGCCAATCGATTACACACACCATATATACACTTACCCACCACTCTCGTAGTCGTTTGCATGTGTATTTCACCTCGATTTTCGCCGCGTCTCTCTTTTTCTCTCTGTCGCTCTCTACCTTTTTCGCCGCATCTGCTGCTGCATACAATACAGCGCTCAATTTTTGCGCTGGTGTGCGTGTCGTGTCTGCTGTTTTCTGTTTTATTCACATATTTTTTTTCTACTTTTTTGCTTGGAATCCGAAGCGAAAAAGACAAATTTTTAGTAGCACGAAATTCGTGGCGAGAAGAACTCTGAAAAAAACGCGCGCCACAAATTAAAGTTGAAGTTAAACACCACACAAAAAGGAATTGAATTTGCCGCTCTGCCGCTGCCTGCGTCTCTGCCCCCCGCTGCGCTCTGCTGCGCTGCTGCGAATTTAGTTTCAATCGAGATTCACTCGCTGCGGGTTCGCTTCGCATATTTGCTGCCTCGAGTTTGCACTAAATAAAGCAGGAAAAACGCTGAAAAAAGCACAAAAAACGCCGAGGAAGAAGCAGAAGTAAACCACCTCAAAAACACCTCAGAAAAGGGCGAAAAAGCAACGAAACTAAGCCAAGAAAGCAAAAACAAAATCCCAACGTCATTTTAATTTTGTTCTGTGAACGAGTGTGTGTGTCAGTGTCAGTGCCTGTGTGTGTGTGTGTGTGTGTGTATAAGCAACTGCTGCGCTGTAGTCGACAGCGCAGCGACTGCGACGCCGACAGCGCTGCAGAATTTTTCGCCAAGAATAAAGTCGGCTGAAAATAACGGCAGTAAATAGCTGAAAAAAAGAAGGTCAACAGTTGAAAACTTCAACCCAGTACCGACAATTCACCACCACCACCCACTTCACTTCGCTGCTGACGGCGACCGCGGCAGCGACTGCGACAGCGGCGTCGACGTCGCCGCTGCCCAGCGTTTTCCGCTTTTCAGGTTCTTCTTCTTCGCTTCTCTTCAATTCAACAGCGCTTTTCCGCTCGCCTACCTCATCGAAGCATGTTGATCAACCGCGGCTCCCTACTCGAAGGTAAAACAATAAAAAAAACGATCACAACGCTTAAGGCAACAAGTAATAACAACAAAAATTTCAAGAACAAATTATAAGAAAATCAGAAAGATAAGTTTAGGTTACATTCGATATTTTTGCTGTTCGAAAAATTTGTATTGTTAAAAAAGAAGTAAAGAAAAGTACAATTTAAAAGGTAATATAAACTATCTACCGACCCCGGATTTTAAGGCTATTTTATTGTTAATCCATACGACATTTTGGCAGCCAAAAGACATGACATTTTCTATGACATTTGAGCAGAAATTTTTAAAAATAAAATATAACTCGTATTGTAATACAATTTGACACTGACGCTGGTAGCATTGTGAGTCGAATTTTGAATATGATTTAGAAAACAAATATCGTGCCCAATGAGTGAGTTAAATAATATCTAATACCTGGATTTCATACACACATTTCACATATACATATATATAAAAAAAAAATCTTAAGCTGTTTCTTTTCCACCTGTCTAAAAAGAGAGAATCTAGAAAAAAAATATGTGAGAATTTGGAAATATAGGATGACAAGAGATGAAGAACAATGGAAAACAGTAAAAACATTCTTGGAAATTGTTAAACAAATTAAAAGATGAGGAGCTAAGTATGTCTAAGACTATAAGCAATAAACTTAAAACAAAATAGAAAATTTTAGTCGAGTGTCGAGACTATCATAACTTCTAAACTAAATTTTTTGATTTGCGAAATTTAAGGTTTTAAGAATCTATACGAATAGATCCCAATTTAGAGTAGTACATTTTCTTTTGTTGCTTAGAATTATTTATTAATAAATAAAACGCAGCGTTATTTTTGAGGTTTCAATCTGGAATCATCGTTAACGCATTGATCAAGGTGGAAGCCATCATCATCATCTCATCATTGCTTGGCATTGCAGTTTGCAAATGAAATGATTGCGCGCGCTCTATTCCATTTCCATCCATTTCGAATAGGATGTTCCAGTACTTGGGATCCACTTCCATTTGTCTTGCGTCATTCCGCACCATTCCGCACAAACCCCCACCAGCTCATTTCATTTCGATTCAGTTAAAATGCCCGAATCCACCTTGAGTTTGCCACCTCATTGGACTACCCTCACTGCCCCATTTAACTGAATTTTTTTTTTTGCTTTCATCATGCACCTGCGTTCGCTTGCCAACTACGTTTATGCAGTATACAAATTTGCGAATTTTTATTTTCCAGCGAAATTGGTTTAATTACTTTTTATATAATTCAGGCTTTGTGGAGAAATACAAGTCTTAAAAATGAAACCCACGTAAAACGCTTCGTGTTTTAAACATGCAAAGTATAATTCATGTGTACTTTATGTGATAAAAACAAATTTGTACAAAACATACAAACACTTGAGTTCTTAATTATCTTCTATTTCGTACATCATTGTTACAGGTGTATACAAAAAGAGAACATTTTACTACATTTCAGAAGATTTAATAAACAGTTCTGTACTTGGTTGTTATTTAAAGTTCCAAAAAAAGCTGAACTTACTTATTAAATTTGGAAGAACGATTTTATGAATTTGAAAGTGCAGTACAAATAACAACCTTCTAGAAATGTCAATTCTTAATCAGATTAAGAAAATCACATAGACGTAGTCGAGAAGTGCAGTTTTTGGCCCGTTTGTGTATTTATTGCCGCATAAACGATTTCAAATTAATAAATTGCTCGCTCTTCTTCTTCGGCAATCTTTTGATTTTAATTCGGATCGTGCGTTTACAGCGCTGCCGCGGTCGCCGCTTTCCTTGGCCTCACTGCGTCATCGTCATCGTCATCAACTTCAATCCGGAGTAAACAAGATAATGACCTACATAGTGGGAGGGGGTGGGTGGGTTGCAGGGGCAGAAGTAGTATACCCGCATACCGATCACAAATGCACCGCGATATTCAATATTTTTGCAGTTGCTTTTTGTTTGGCTCTTTGTTTCTGTTTCAATTTCGATTTCGTATAAATATTTATGCAATTTTGTTCGTACCTATAATTTTCCGATGCCCTCTTTCTACTTTATTTCTTTAATTTGTAATATTCGTTTTTATATCCTTGCAGGGGGCTAATTGAGAAATGAGAAGAAGGAATTTGGGACTCTGTAAAACATGTAAATATATTCTTGAACTGCATACTGATGATGCTGAGAAAGAATATTTTGATGTCTAAATAGTTGCTTATTGTTGTTGTTATTCAATTTTTTGCGTAGGAGTTTTTTGACTATAACTACAAGGGGTAAACAAAATAAGCTTCCACTTATTTTTTCTTTGTTTTTGATTATGCGATCGGCGACCCCCAAATGCGTTTTTCGGTTTTTATATTGCGTGCACTTGGCGTTGGTCCAAATCAACAATCCATAATTTATCAATGTTGTTTGTAATTGAAGAAAATCAAATTAAGCAAACGTGAATAATACGATATGAAATTCCTTTCGAGCGACAGAAATAAGATCGAGGCAAGGGCACAGACCTCTAGAATTTTAATACAGCCAACGCAGAATAAAATAATATGTGCAAACGATAAACGAGGCAACCCATGGGATATTTTGGTATTCAGCTACATTTTGTGAGCATTAAGGTTTTTAAGTGCAAATTGTTTAATTATTATTACATATATTGTTTTGGTCGTCTTCTAGACTAAAGGTTTTTTTGCTCTTTCGCATTCAAACATCTTTAAAAAATCCTATCTCGTATTTCCGCTTGTATCGCCAGCTACATATTTTAACCTGAATTGAAGTTTTTGTGTGAAAAGAAAAAGGAACTTTACTTTCAGCTTTTCACGTCAAAATTTTATTTTTAAATCTTTCGTTAAATATTTCGTTACTCAAACCTAGCCGCCTTTAAATGCACTAGCCAAAAACGAAGAGAGCTTTGTACAAAAATTATCAAAATCAGTGCGCAATAGTGAATAGGTTTGAGCTGAGGCCAAGTCGTCTAGAATCACTAAAAATATCATCCAACAAGAAGGCAGCAAAACAATCTACTACCCGCGATGTAAAACTGAAGGGTACCGCCCTTGAGGGCCCCAAACTGCCGGGGAATAAACATCTGGACCGCCAGTTTGTCCAGTCAGTGAACAGTTAGTGTCCTTCCCAGTTGGTTTGTAGCTTATTAAGGCTATAAAATCTATAAAACCTCTTCTGATATCTGTAATAACAGTTTTTCTCTTTTTTCTTTCTTTTCAGGTAAGTTTACCATCATTTTGCTTATTTATAGCGGGTAAACGGGTAAGCGAAAGTCTGGCAATAATTTTTAAAGTATTTATCATATGATAATAACCACTAAGAAACAACATTTTTAATATCTATAATTAGTTATAAGTGGGGCTTAGGCTACAAAGAGGGCCCAAAGCTGAAAAAATTGTAATGCAATAAACTATATTGTGCAATTTGTTTTTCATAAATATTAGTAATTGCTTTATAAATAGTATTAAGTATAATTTCTTAAAATACATAAGTAAAATGAAAAAAAAAATACTTCTCATTTTTGAAAAAAAAGTATTCTATACCAAATTAAAATTTTTACAAAAACGTTTAAAAGATTAAAACTATAAAGAATTTAAGGTACAAATTATAAAAAAAATTTTTTTGCAATGGTTTCTATTTTTGGATTGTCATTTGATCCTGGTCCCTGCATACTTTTGGGCAGCGCTAGTTAATTAAGCGGTCATTTTGTACTACTTAGCTGCACTTTTTAGGTCTTTTGGGCATTAACGGTTCTTGCACCCCATCTCCCCACTCATTGTTTTTTTTGCACTCTTTCACTTCCAATGGTTTTGTTGAATCACCGGCACGCGCGCTCTCTTTTTCCGCCTCTTTTCTATATCTCTTTCTCGGTTACCTAATTTTCGTAAGCCACCGACACATGAGAAATTCCGGTGCATTGCGCACACATCCACCTACACGAATACAACTGACATATTCACGCACCAAATGCAAATTAGCTTTGCGTTGACTAGAGATTCTATCGCGCCCGCGCTCTCTCCCTCTTTCTGCCCCCTTTCTCTTGCCCCCCAATTTCACGTTCCCTCTCTGCGACTTCTTTGCCGCTCTCTCTCCATGTGTGGATCAATTTTGCCGTCCTTCACAATGCATAGTGCATAATTTGGAATTTTCGATGAAATTATTATTATTGTTTTAAGTTTTTTTTTAGGACGCTAAAATTCATCAACCTTACATAAAAAAAATTTGAAAACATTTCATATTTCTTGATAAAATATACAGTTTGTGGCCAACTGTGCAAGTTTTATTTCTCCGGTTATTTTACAGCTGCGGTAAATGAAATGGTATTTCGTTAAGAAACAGACACATTAAGTATTTTATATAGCAAGAAATTTGGAGCAAAAATAAGAAAAATTTAATAATTCTCATATTTTTTAAATATTTTGGGGTCAGAAATGTCTCCCTACAGCCTTACAAACTTCTGATCAAAATTGAACAAATGTTTTTTTGATACTAAATTCTGTACTTTTAACCTTGTATTTAAATATTATTTTTCAAAGTTAAGTGGTCTTTTATAAACGGCCTGACTTCTAGTTTCAACCGCTGCTGTGCTGCTGTGCTCGTGGGGAGCCGGCGTCGCCGCTGCTGCGCTGCCGGTGGATGTGAGTGTTGGATGTGAATGTGATGTGGATGCCGATGCTTCGACTCGCTCACTCGCGTTGAATCCATCGAGCAGGCGCGTCGTACTCTCTCCCCTCGTTCCGTTCCGCTGCGTTTCTTCCCGGCGTTCCGCGACCATTTACTTATTGTTTTTGTGCTTTTATCAGCGACAAAAAATCGAAAAAATAATAATAAAAATAACGGCGAAACAAAAAGTGAAACAAATTCGTGACGCGCCTGATTATTTCTTCTTTATTTTTTGTGTCAACAGTGTGCAGTGTAATGTGTCCCCAAAACAAATACAAATAAATAGAATTCAATATGTATTGAAATCTAATTAGTTGCCACATTGTTGGTTTGGCCGTCTGTGACACCATTAGAAAATGAGGAAAAAAAGAGCTTAAAAAATCAATTTAATTGGAGTCTATTTCAAGGCGTTGTGAAATGTTTTATTTGCTACTTTAACTTAACACACACACATTTCCTTATATTTTGGGAGATTTTTGTAGTCGGGGGAATGTTCTAGAAAGCATTTTAAAATACTCCATAACATTATATAAATATTATATAGACAAGTTTTTACTGCAAATTAATGAAGAAGAAGTGGCTTAAAATTCATCAATGGAAAAGTTTTTGCAATCTCTCCATCTCGCTCGTTAGCTTGCCCTCTCCCTCGCACCCCTCTTTCCCTCGCAAGACGCACAACAAGTGGCGAATCGATGCGGCGTCATCTTGAAACCTGTTTTTGTATCGTTGTTACTCTTTAAGCGTACACAGATAAAAATAATTAAATCTTTAATTTTAGATGGTTCAAACGTTGTTTTTTTTATTACTTTAAAATTGTTTAGCTTAGGAATTAGTTTAACAAACATCTTAGAGATGTTTTTATCATACAAATTGAATTATTTTCCAGTCTAGAATAAATTTCGTTAATTTCTGCAGCAAATTATCTTAATTTATAAAATTGATTTGTGATGTTTTTGTTAAAAAGATTGAATAACTTATTAATTTATACAATGAGCATATGTGTCGATTGGCAGTACTTCAAGGTACTGCTTCAAATTGATCAATTGTTAAAATACTAATTCAGTATGAATATAACTAAAGAAAATCATGAATATTTAAATTGTTTTCTATGTAGTTGTTACTGCGGCTGCTGCGTCTTCCCGATAATTGGCGTTGGATGGTGGCTCTCTCTTCCCCAGTGCCCCGTACACCTCGAACTCTATCTTTCATTCCACTGATCAACATTTGCTTTTATGGGCAAATGTTCCTCAATGAGTAGTCTTAGCTATGGTGATCAGAGGGAGGAGGCGTTGTTGAAGTCGCTGCAGTACGTGCATGCAATTCCTTATTGGCGACAATGTTGAAATATGCGTCTGGTTGCAAAGATAGCAGCAGAGAGCAAAATAATAGGTGCAAAAAGCTAAATAACTTTGTAGTAAAAATTTAAATTTAGGGAGGAGACTAAACTATATCACAAAAATATAATCTGGAAGTTTTAAAAGCTACTACCTTACCATAAAGACGAGAAAACTAATCTCTATGTCAGTCAACTATGGTAATCGAATGGTTAATTTATTTAGGAATTCCTAAATGTAGTAAATTAAATTTACGTAAGACGATAATTGGAAGCATCAATGTTAACAAAAGTCCCAATGTAAAATTCTTTTAGACGTTCACTTAGTAGAGCACATTTAAATAGATTTGCTTTCTGAAATATTTACGGTAATATTATTACTATTTCATAACATTACTAAAGTCAACAGGTTTATTTGACACTTTTAAGTGTAACCTTTTTAGCTGACTGACCAAAAAAAAAGTGTTAATCCATTTTGAAGCTGAATAGCCTTATTTATTTATATAACTCAAACTTTATTAATATTTTTTTTTTCAAATAATAGTCCTTATAACTTTCTGAAAGTAAAGTGTTTCGATTTTTGTTAAATTTAAGAGCTTGTTTGTGTATTTTATCACTTTAGGTGTCTATTAGTGTGACCGCTAGTGTGTATAGTGGCTTGGGCCAAAAGTGAATTATTCATGTTGTTGCTGCTGTCGCTGTGCCAGTGGAAAATTCCCAAAAAAAATTCGCATGAACTGTGCCGGCTTCTCCTCCTCCTTCTTCTTTGCCCCTCCTTGGCTGCTTTTCTCCTCCGCCTCCTCCTGCCACTCGTTCTTCTTCTTTGAGTGCCCCGCAAAGGCAAAAAGTCGAAGTCGAAGTTACTTTATGGGTGGTTGTTGTTGCTCTGTCTTTCGCTTTAGTTTTTTTTGGTTTTAATTTCTTTAACTTTTGTTTCGTGTTATAAAAATAGCACAGGCGAAGAAATATTTGCACACTACACACACGTGTGTGTTAGCATTTGCTAATTTTCTTCGTTTGGCGTTTTTTGTTTGTTGATTTTTCTGGTGATTCGCCTAATTCTTTTTTCCTTTTTTTTTCTGCTGTCTGTTAATTTTCTCTTTTGGTTGTGCGTTACCAATTTTTTTCTCTTTCGCATTATTAAGGCAAAGAACTTGTATCTTTAATGTGACAAATAGTTTTTCGTTATTTTAAGCTAATCTCTTTCTTTATATCTTTCTTCCGCTCTTTCTTCTCTTTTACTCCCCCACGCCTTAAATGTGTCAATGGTTCAAGGCAGATGAATTAAGTATTTCAAAAGGAGAACTAACCTCCGAAGCTTTTCATTCAAAAAGCTTCTCAACAGGGAGCTTTGCTTTCGTCAGACTTTTTTCGGGGGCCAAAACTGCATGACGTACCGCCAAATTCAACAACAAAAATATACTTTTTCGCATTCGCTTCATGGAAAAAAAAAATACCGTATATAAAAATCTGCCCGGAGAGACTGGAAAAAAGTATTGGTTTGGATGAATGGAATCAGAATCTTATCAAAGCTTATTTTAAAATGTTGCCTATCTACATTTTTCTATCAAAATAAAGTTTAAATTTGATTGTAGAAAACTCCGCTCAGTTCATTTAAACTGAATCGATCTCGTTAGACGCAGTTGTTGCTGTTCATAATCTTAAAGTTCCCCCCATATCTTTCTCAGCTACCATTCTCATACTTGATGCAAAGTCAGCTGACTTATGTTTCATTTGAGCCACGCTTTCCACGTTGATCCCTTTACAAATATTTTCACGTCTCGATTTACATGTTTGGGTTTATTTTGTATTTGTAATTATCGCATAATGACGGTAGTGATGACGCGCTCAAAAAACCGATCAAAAGTCGGGATCATATTGCCCCCCCGACGATTTCTCACGCCCATTTTTGGAGGTGAATTGGGGTTTTGACATTTTTGGTAACCAGAAATGTCGTTGCGACCGCAAATAAAAAAAAAACGAAAAAAAAAACAATATACGGAATACGGCCAATGGAAAAAAAAAAAACCAGTGCAAACCCCATAATGACAACACTTACAAATGGGAATACAGTGCGTTTCATAATACTGGAATATTGCAGTTTCCGGTAAAGATTATGTATAATGTTGGCTTTTGCTATATACATACCATATATTTTTTTTTTATTCGGATATAGAACGCGATATTTTTGTAGTATTTTAAGTAAGCAATTTCGCAATATTAAATTTAACTGATTGAAGACGTAATCAATGTTCTTAATATGCTCTTATGTAAATGTATCATTGATTAATCGATTCTTTTGATTAATTTTCCGATCCGGACTGTATTTTAATTCATAAAGTCACATACATTGGCACCAAGAACCTGCTGACGTTGTCGCATTGTTGTTATCGTTTAATTAACATTTTTCACTTCAATTTGCAAAATAATACGTACAATAATAATGACAAAGCAGGTTGGGATGATACGGAATCGAATCGAATCGTATCGACTATATAATGCAAGGGAAAGGAATATGGAAAGGCGTCAGGCAGTTGAATAAAAATAACGTTAACAGCTCGTTGGATACAAAAAGCTGGCCAAGAAGCCACACGACGTCTCGGGTAATAAAAGTGTGTGCTTTAACAGCCGCGCTGTTCTATTCCGCTTTATTCCATACTCGAAATTGCTTTTTCGACCAATTAATTAGCTTATTTTTTATTGCATGCAATTCTATTAAGTGACTTTCGTCCGTTGATTGGATTGTTGGGATTGTGTGTGGGGCATACAAATCGATTGGGAAAGACTTCCATTACCATACCAGCATTAAAATTTAATTTTTCGGATTTGTTAAATTTAAAGTATAAAGTTTTTTGTTGTTTTCGTAAAAATTTTACCTGTTACAAGTTAAGAAAACTTAAATTTTGAAGATATGTTTAGATTTTTTTTTTTAAAGTTTATATTAAACCTGAAGGAAATGGAGTTTAAATCAAAACAAGTTTAATAAAAAAGATTCACTATTCCCTTTTGGTGAAAATAGTTTTGCGGGTTTTCGTTGATTTTTATCAACCACTGTAATTTGATAATAATAATTTGTCGACAAGTTGAAACTAATCTGTTAATTGAGTTCTACATGGAAATGTTGTCAATTAAGGGGTGTTGGTGCCGGGGGGTTGTTGCCCCGATAAATTGCTGTTTGTTCTACTTCATTCTGGCCGATTTCGCGGAAATTCATACTGCAACACAAAAAATGCACTTAATTTATGCGAGAATGTGGAAATGGCGGAAAAGCATTCGCCTTTGTGCCGCCTCGCTCCTCTTTATAAATATTCGTGCAGGGTGAATGGAGAATATCGTCTCGTTCTATTGATAATGTTCAATATATATAGCATATATAGCCTCAGGTGCGCTTTTAACCTTTGCGGCTTACAAGCACGCGAAACTTAAAACGAGACTCGGATTTGTCTTTGGCCATTTGCGGTTCTTTTGTTGGTTGGTGTATTTTTTGGTGTGCGAGGCCAGTAAACCACATGAAAACCAGTTGTGTGGTGTCGGTAACTCCGCCGCCCACCTTCCTCTATCCCATCGTTCCCGCCCCCCAATTGGCAAGGCCGATTATCGACCGCTGACCGAAGGCTGCGAAGAAAAAGCAAAACAACAAAAACTTAAAACGTTTAGAAAGTTACCAACTGTTTAAGTTGCCTTGATTGATTTGTTGCGTTTATTGTTCATTCCAATCAGCTGCTTAGGTTGATGGTCGAATTTGGCCTTGGCTGCGTTCTTTTCTATTGTTTCAAAAGAACGTTTTACTTACAGTAACATTTGAAACGATTTGAAAAGAATTAATTCTTTATTTTGATTTTATTTTCGTTTCATCCACTATTTGTTGGTGATTTTATTCTACTCTAATATTAAGATATGTTTGTTCCATTCCTCCATTTCAATTTAATAAAAATTTGACCGTACCTGCTAGTGTTCCAGGCCATTTCGTTTCAGCTTGTTTTACTTAACACTTAACCAGCCGTTAATTAACCAATCAACAATCAAAACGATTCGAGTCCAAAAATAGGCACCTATTATTTATCACTCGCCTTTCGGCTATTTTTAATGCAAATTCCTGGGGAGATAAAATGAAAAGGGGATTGGAATGGGTTAGCCAAAGACGTTTAATCAACGGCGCGTGGCGTCTAACGAAATCATCGCATGACCAACTAAGTCGCAACCCCCTCTTCCACCGATTACACTGAGATTTTTCACCGCTTGCCAAAACTTTCCAGTCTGCTGCACAACAATGTGAAACGGAACACGAAACGTTCCTCTTCTTCAGATATATTATCTGCGTTTCGTTGCGAATCTTTTGGCGCAATTAGCGTGCACAATTAGCATATCCCTGGCACTCGTAGCGTCGTCCCCTTCTAGCTTGTTTGCGTGCAAATTAAATTAGCAGCCCCGGCCAGAAAGAGACGACATAAAGGGAAGTACTGGATGAATTATTGGATGGAAATATTTAATGGCTTCGAGGTGAAGTCCATTGTGTGTGCGACTCCAAATTGTTGATTAAAAAGAAAGATCCTCAACTTTTCCAGTGGTTGATCTGCAATTAACACTGTATTACTTATGCGCCGAAATCATTTTCCGCCGTGCCATTTACTCGAAGTAAATATACGATATTGGAACTATCACTTATCGTGGGTCCATCAATAATCCGTGTATCACGTGCCACCCCAAAACGCCCCCGATTGTCTATTTGAGATGTGGCATTTATATCTCGTTGTAAATTCAATCCAGATTTTTGTTACCGGGGGTTACCGGTGGTGTCTGGTCTGAACTGAATATGACCCATCTTGGCCTTAGTTATTGTTTGGGTTTACTCAGTGCACTAGAACTTGGGCGAAAAGTGGGTCGGGTATTTGGATTGTCTGGGGAATATCTTATCGCCTCCATATAGTAGTTATTGTCGTCTGCCGTCTAGTGTCATCTATTTTCTGCGCCAGATACCACAGTGTTTATGTGGTTCGTGACTCGGCAAGCATAGATGGGGTAAACAAACTGGAGAAAAACCCTTGGACAAGAGAGGGTATTAAAGTACGACTTGGACTTTGGATTGAAGTTTAAAGGTTATAGTTAAAGAGTAAATGTAAGAGTAAAGTAGTACAACTTATAAGGTGCCTAACCAAAAAACATATATTTAAGTTATTCAATTAAAGTTCATTTCAAATAAAATCGAAATAAAATCTTGAAGTATTATACAAACGAAAAAACCCTACAATGTTTTAGGTGAAAATAAATAATATTATTTTTTCTGTTGATTTGTTGTTGGATTTGTGAGATAAGAAATATAATTTCCTTAAGATAGGGACCACTGACTTTTACAGAAATGTTATAAAAACTTCGTGTTGTTTATATACAACATTTTGAAAATACGTTTTTTATTTTATTTTTTGTTTAACCTGATGAAGTTTCTAGAATCTTGGAGTTTTTTTTCTTTACTTCATGTGGGGAATACTGACCTTTGTAATAGGTTCGGTGGCTCGCTTTCCTGCTTTCGATTTTAAGTAACAACGCGGGGAAGCACAATGAAACTGAAACAAAAGGGGGCACCGAAACAAAAACAACAAAGGCTTTTTTTAAGAAACAGAGAGAAGAAAAGAGCGAGTAAGAAACAGAAACTTCAGCATTGCCTGACGCAAATGCCGCCACGCATTGCGTCATTGTGGGGCTAAATGGGGGTGGGAGCGAGAGGGGGGGAATGTACGTGTGGAGTGAGATGGGGGAATGCGTGAGAGAGAGCCGCTTTATTTTTGCTCTCACGAGAGCATTTGTCGGCTTTTTTTTGCTCATTAATGTTTCGATTTTTGTTGTATATTTTGAGGTTTTTTATTGTGTTTTTTTGCTGTTGATGACACATGGTTCACTTGTTTAATGAGAGGGGGTGGGCCAAAAAATAAAAACAAAAGGGGGGTTGGCTCTTCTCTATAATTTTTAATTTAGAGTTACCAAAATGTTGCAATTCTCATGCCCCTTCATTTTTGTTATTTCTCTCGCTTTAAAAATTATCTGATGAAATTCATTGATGTTTTTGCGTACAAAATTGTGGTTTTTTTTTGTGGTATACATTAACAGACATTTTTTTCATTCCTTTTTGTGATAAATCTTGTTGCACAGTTTTTTTTTTATAATATTTTGTTATAATTTAAGTAGTTATATTTTGCTTTAAAAATACAGGTTAAGGGAGTTCGCTGGCTTACTTTTCTTTTTTGTTTTGTCTCTCGGTTTCCTTGGCTTGATTTTTTGTTTTTGGGGGACAAGTACTTGGAACTCTGTATTTAGTCAGCGCGCTTTTAATTTGTCTTTTTTGTTTTCTTCGTTTTTTTAATGGGTAAAAATGTATAGTGACTAAGCCAATGCCAATGTAAGTGGCTTTAACCCATTGAGGCAACTGTTGTTTCGGGGTTTCCCAGTCTTGATTTAGTGTCATTGAAAAGGGGTTTTTTGGAGAATTTCTTGGGCATTTTAAGATACTGCATAAGCCGAGTATCACACCATCACAACAAAATTATTAGGAAATTCCCAATGAGTCATACATAAATTAATCTTTAATTAATACCAATAACATATATTAAAAAATATCGCTAAAAATAGAACGATTAAACTGCAAAATTCTATTATCTATACAAGAGTTTTAATAATAACATGGGGTTAATAAGGGTTAGTCTTTAAAATACACAATCACTCTTTTCTTTATAAGCTGACTCATTATGTTGCTGTTTATATGCAAATTGTGTTGTTTCCATAAATTCCGACTAGAAAAAATAAACAAAAATATTTTGTAATTTGTTATCGATGTGAAAAATAAAATTCTTCTTCTTAGCCTTGTTTATTTGTTTACATTACGCCATACGACATTGTTGTTGTTTGTCATGTAATTATGATAATCAAGTGCAGTAAAAACTGAAAACAAAGAACTTGGCAACAACAAGGGGGTTTTTTTTGAAGGGGTTTTGGGGTTTGTTGTATATGGGGTGAGGTTTTTAGAGTGGATTGCAGCTCTTTATCAACTTAAGTTAATCTTTGCTCTCGGTTGTTATGTGTATATATGTATATGCATACTTTAATATGACGGGACCATATAGATAGGCGATACATGATCCGGGGTGCCTTATTATAAAACTCTCCTGTTTCAATTCACTCTGTCCCCCGTTCCCAATTAACAGGGAAAAGTACTTAACACACACATGACCAAAGTTCACTTCTGGCTAAGCGCTTTTTATATTATTTTTTGATTAATTAGGCAATTTGCTTGAACTTTTGTTATTGTTTCTTTTTTATTTGCTGATAAGATAAGGGCATGAATTGGCAGTGGGCACGTGTGGTTTTGCCAGAAGTTGAGTCCCTCCCACTTCCGCCCACTGGAAGCAAGGCCACTCGACAATTAGTGGTTGGATTTTGCGAAAACTTGACATTCAGCCCACTCCACTATCCGCTGGTTTTTGTTTGTCGCAATTTGGACGAAGTGAGTGATTGGCTTAAGGCTGAAAGTGAATCTCACGTGAGTGGGATATTTAATCGATGAGAGCCTCGAACTGTCTCTTTATTTTGTTTGGCCATCATTTTGTTACTGTGTTAGTTGCTGTTAGTTTCATCACTGAAAAGTGTTTATTTCTGCGTGCGAGTATTTGTTTTGGCAACAAAAATATTAAGAATTAATAATTAATAATTAAACCAAAGTGGATTTGAGCTCTAAATGTGCTGCCTCTGGTCACCTTTCCTAAAGCTATTGGAAACAAAAATAACATGTATTGGGTCAGAAAATTAAAATTGTTCCAAAATTATAAGAGAATTAACCCACAAACATTGATATTTTTGTAACCAATAATTATTTTTAAACTGATTGCTGCAGTGTTAATAACCCAAACTAAACAAATTGTTTTTTTATGCCTTTACAATTCATTATTGATACATAAGTAGATTATTTGTTGAAGAATATAGTGTTGGGATTTATCAGGCTCTTTTAGTGCTCTTGTTTAAATGAAATCTGGTCATGGGTTTTTCCCGCTGTTTCTGCCGTAATCACTTATTCCGATTATTGATTTATAGGTTTAGCATCTGACAAAACTAATCAATTGTTTATGGAATTGAACTTTGATGGAAAATACTCTGTTCACTTAGTTTCTTTGTTTTTTGTATGTCACGTTACTTAATATAAGTGTATTAAATAATTATCATATAATTGCCGCTCTAATAATTCGAGCAAACACATTTGTGTACATCCATGCCCCTAATCAACAAATTTTATTGTTTTAAATTATTTATATTGATTTCCCAATCTATATATAAATATTTACACATTTGCTGTACGTATAATGGGATATTTACAAGGAATTATCGCATTCCCGAAGACGCAGTTTGTACATTAAGCGTGTGTCGTTTCGGTTTTTACCAGTTTTTGGTTGTTCTTATTGCCATTTGGAACCTGAAAGCGTTATATGTGTGCATACACGGCGAGGGGAAGGTGGGTGGTTGACAAGGAATTGTGGGTGGTAACTGGGTGGCGGTTGTTAGCAGGGTTGGGCATTCACTTATCGCGTGTTGGCTTTGGCACCTCTCCTCTATCTCATTCCTTTTGTAATATTTGTTTTGTTTTTCTCCGTCTTTCCCGCTTTACCTCTTTTCCAATTTTCCGCTTTTTTTGTCTTTGGCTTTTTACGGCTTTGTCTTGTTACCATTGTTTTATATAAACCGATTTCAATTGGTACCACTGCTTTAAAAGTAACTGAAAATATTTTAAAATTAATATTTAAGCTGTTCTTCAGGTCTCTATCTTTCACTTCTCATACTTAAAGAAGAGACTACACCAAAAATCCAACACTTCAGTGAAGTAAAAGATCTTTAAAAACATTTTCTTTGTCCCCTTCTTAACTTTATTTAAATTAACCCGTTTCCGTTGGGCTATCGCTATAATCGGTTTGCAGCAGCTGTTGTTATCGAAGTCATATGCTTTGTGTTGTTGATCGACGCTGGTGTGAATGTGATGTGCAGTCTCATGGGTTAATTGCCTTGGTCTGCTCTAATTATTGATTGTCGACTCGGTCATTAGCAGCTGGCAAAGGAAGTGCCGCGATAGCGACAACAATACAAGCTTCTTTGATTTTTTTTTATTATTAATTTATTTTTAATATTTGTTGTTTTCTACTAGGTAACCTCTCGTGTTGCGCGTGTTTTTGGTATCACCCCACAACCTTCCTTCTTTTTGTGAGTTTTTTGTTTAACTTTTGGTATACTCGAGTCTTTGGCAAATAGATGCGCATATTTCCAACGGGTTTCCTTTTTATTTTCCCAAATGGAATGCAAATATTGTACTGTTTGTTCTTTTTTTATTCCCGTTTCTGCTCTTATTCTATTAAAATGCTATTCTATGCGCTCTCGTTATTGTACTTTCACTTTCTTTGAGTGCATAAGGGACCCGAAAGATGGCGCTGCCGCGTGTAAGCAACAGGCGGCGGTGGATCAGTGGGATTGGAACGAATTGAATGTATTTTTGGGTCTCCCAGTTTTTTTTTTTTAAGCTTTATGTGTTCTGTCTAGTTTATTTGCTTTTTTCATTTCACTTTCGATGCCGAATGCGGCCTCTCATTTTATTTTTAGTTTCGATTCAGTTCGACAGCCTAGACCCCAAAAAAAAGGGGCACGGAACGCGTGGTAAAACATGTTTTGTTTCCCACATTCAGAATCAATAATTCCCCGTAAAAATAGCCCGTAAAAACATGTCTTTGGGCAATTACCATCGTTAATACTTACCAACCACGGTAAATGTCAGAGCGCATTATCGACATGCAAGTTCAAGACCAAATAAACAAGAACCACAACCCCTAGGCTGGCTAACAGGCCCCTCAAAAGACCCACAGACCCGCCTCTCCTTTTCACTGGAATCCCCATCACTTAAGCCCGTCCCCAGCTCATTTGCTATTCAAATTGAAGTTGACTCGACACTGGAACCCACCGGCACGTGGAGACCAGTGCAAGCCGGAGACCTGGCGCCAAATGAAAATTTCATTCAATAAATAATAGCTTTTCGAATGGAAAACCACTAAGAAAGTCCAGGATTACTTTTTGGTTTTGTCTTATAGCAATTAGTTGTACAATATATAGAAATTGTAAACGAAAGTTAGCATTCTTTCCAAAAGATTATATCATAACTGTCTGATCATGATAATTACGGAGAAAACAAGTTTTCTTATTTAACATACGCTTACTATACTATACTCTGGTGTCTATTAGTAATGCATTTAAATAAATTGTTGGTTATAAATTATACAAATCATAATTGTCTTAGCCCTAACTAATTTTCCTCGGCTCTATAATACCTCTTCTTAAGGCTAGAGAAAAGGTATTAGGTATAGATTAAAAGAATGGGTTAGGAGCTCTGCGTCTTCTCTAGGCTCAATGTCAAGTCGATAAAAATAAAGGCAAATGACGCAGTGGCCGAAGAAAAAGGGTTGCTATTACTGGGGGCTAGGGGTCTTTACTTAATGTAAAATGTCAGTTAGGGCGGAAGTCAAAGCCTTGAATGGGTTAACCAAGGTTTGGAAATGTTGCAGGGCGGAAAAATACCATTGTTGGGCTAGCGGGTATGTGATAGAAATCTGGTTAGTTGGTTTAGAAAGCTGCCTGCAATTCAAATATACTAACTAGCGATTTGGAAGATCATGGAACTTTGGATAATATTAGTTGACATTTTTAGTGATCACCCTGTCCCAAAGTGCTTCACCCTGTTGCACAGAGAGAGTTGTTGCTGTAGTTTTCTTTGTTAGTTCACCCCCCAACTTGCTGGGTTTCGTTTTTCTTTTGTTTTATTATTATTTTCCCGTTTTCTATTTGTTTTTTTTGCGCCATTGCATGACCTAACCAACTAAGCCAACAAACTGACCTAAGCACCCTCCGTAATTCCCAGTCCCGCCACCTTCTTTCACCAGCCCCCTTTCGTTGGGCGCTTGTCATCGTCTGCAAAACCGCTTTCAACCTGAAACCGTATACCATATACTATATACTATATATGTATATACCTTATATCGTGTACGGGGGAAATGGACATACTGACGCCGACGACGACACATGCAATTATTGTGCTGTTTTGTTTTTATGGGGTTTGTCTTTGGTCTATTGCGTACTGTCTGCTGACCAATGCTGCTTTTTCAGTTAGTGTTTAACTTCTATACGTTTACCGTTGTTGCTTAGGAAGTCCTTTTCTTGGTTAGCCATTCCATTTTATTTCAATTTGACTTGTGCTTGTGCGGACACTCCTATTATTTGTGGTAATGCGACGATGTCCTCTACTCTCGAAACACTTTCTCCTGAACGTCCTTTACCCCATTATGCTATTAGTCGGGGGCTAGTTGGTTAGGTACCAATTGGTAAATCGTACTAACATCAATGTAGCGACGCAGATTATTTTGCCCTGGTAATTTTCCAAATTTCCTATTTATTTTTTCATTAACTTAAATTGTGTGTTGCTACGGAATTGCCTTTGTTTTTTTGCAAGTAATCCTTTCAAGTAGTTTATCTTAAGTTCTTAAATTACATTGACTACAAAGCTTGATATGTATGTATATTGAAATAAGAAAAATAGTTATTAAAGTCGTGTGATCAGATATATATTGCATATTTAGACAATCTTATAAAGGCTTGTCCCTCTTTTTTATAGACATAAATTTTAACTTATTTATTTTATTATTTACTTTAGTAGGCGATTGTGATTACAATGCTGATGTTATTGTTGGAAACATTTCCTTTACGTATCTATTTTCAAGAGGCTCATTTATATTTTAGATGTAGCGTAAATTATATTTTTGTTCATATTTAATTTATCACGTTCGCACTTAAGCACTTCAATAAAAGTATAGGATTGTAAATTAATGGGCCCGGCAACACAAACAATACCCATATGTATAAATAAATAAAAAAAGGCATTTTGTTGTTTTATTATTGTTTCTTTTTTTGGATTTTAGTGAAGTATTTTTAATGCTGATAAAAGGTCATTTTAAAGTAGTGATAAGATAAAGGCTTTTACACGACAAGGGAAATTCAAGAAAAGAAGGCTTCTGAAAGCTAATCAGTTTTGGTTTTTGCCATCTCTTTCGCACGCAAAATTGCAGCTGTGTTTCATTCCATTGAGTTTCGGACTCTGCAAGTTTTTCGATTCCATTGAATTCCGTTGTGCACTTCACTGAGGAGAAAAGCTTACTCTCTATCTCGCTCTGGTTCTTTGGCCCCTCTCTTTCTTCTAGGCTCTTCCCCTCTCTTTCTTGTAAATCTTCACCTCTCTTTCTTTCACTGCGTGCTTGCGTAGTGTTTCAATGCCGTACGTTCCATCGCCCTGCACATGTGAGTGTGTGTGCGTGCGTCAGCGATAATAATTTGGAATTTGAGTTGCCGTTTTCGCTCTGTTTCTGTTTCGCTCTGGTGTGTCTGTTTCTCAGTTTCGATTGAGTTTCGGTCTCGTTTCTTAGTTTGTCGAGTTCTCAGTTCATTCGCGACCTCAAAAGCGGCCGCACATGTTGCACGCTAAAAAAACACACAGACCAGAAAACAGAAATAAATAACCAAAATAGACACTTAAATTTTGAAAATCCCAAAGATCTCTCTCTCTGCCTTTTTTGTTTCGTGTGAGTGTGTATAAATTTAAATGGTTTTTGTTTGGCTTTTATTTATATTTTTTTACGGTGTCCAAAAAACAAACCACAATGTTGGGCTAAATTTAGCCAGAGAGTCAAAATAGAAAAAGTTTGTTTTCGAAAATGCAGCTATAACAGCAAAAATCAGTGTAACCAAATCAAAAGCAACCACTAATTTGTTATTTTGTTTGATTTAAATAAAATTAGGCAATGTGACTGTGAAGCGCGAAGACAAAAAAGTTAAACAAAAATAAAAAGTGATTTAAAACACTTTAACTCCCCCAAAACTGTGCTCAGCTTGGGACACACTTAACTAATTCTAAAGAACTAGGAAGGAAATACTCTAATCACTAGAGTATTTAATAGACCATTAAAAACCTGATGGCAACAACAACAACAACCCAGGCAGCAGGAGCTGCACCAGCTCACAATTTATTGCCCGCCGCCGCCAGTAGCAATAATAATATAAATAATACCCTTAACAACAACAATAATAACAACAACAACAACAGCAGTAACAACAACAATAATAATAATAATAATAACGTGACAAGCCAGCCCATAAAAATACCGCTGAGCGAACGCTTCTCATCGCAAACGTCGACGGGTTCGGCGGACAGTGGAGTAATTGTTTCCAGTGCATCGCAGCAGCAACTGCAGCAGTTGCAATTGCCGCCACCGCGCAGCAGTAGTGGCTCATTGAGCTTACCGCAGGCGCCACCTGGCGGCAAGTGGCGTCAGCAGAAGCTGCAGCAGCAGCAGCGCCAGCAATTACTGCTCAGTCAAGATAGTGGCATCGAGAACGGTGTTACGCGGTCAAAGGTCAAGGATTCTCAGGGCGGTGGTGTGGGAAAACCTGGTCACAATGCCATCAATTCAAAGGAGGCTGGGAACAGCAGCAGCGAAAGTCTGGGCAGCAATTGCTCCGAAACGACTGCTGAGGATCAGCAGCGGATAAGGGCCTCATCCGCTCTGGAACTCAGTAGCAGTAGCAGCGTGGACAATCCCGTGGTCATTGGTGTGGGCAGCACTGTGATGGGCAACAACATCCTGCGCAGCCGCATTAAGTACAAGAGTACCAATAGCACCGGGACCCAGGGATTCGATGTGGAGGATCGCATCGATGAGGTGGATATCTGTGATGATGACGTGGAGATCGAGGAGGAGGACGATGGCGTCAATGTGGACGACGATGTCGAGGAGGCCGACAACCAGTCGGACAGTCAGTCGGGCATAATAATAAACCTCAAGAGCAAATCGGAACAAGAGGAGGAGGAGCCCAAGGAGTCGGAGGTTAAACCCAAAACCCGATTACTGCCACCCGATCAGGCGGAACTTACAGTGGCAGCGGCAGCGGCACGTCGTCGCGATGCCAAAAGTCTGGCCACCGATGGCCACATTTACTTTCCCCTGCTCAAGATCAGCGAGGATCCGCACATTGATTCCAAGCTGATCAACCGCAAGGATGGCCTTCAGGACACCATGTATTATCTGGACGAGTTCGGCAGTCCCAAGCTGCGGGAGAAGTTCGCCCGCAAGCAAAAGCAGCTGCTGGCCAAGCAGCAAAAGCAGATGATGAAGCGGGAAAGGCGGAGCGAGGAGCAGCGCAAGAAGCGAAACACCACCGTGGCATCCAATTTGGCGGCCAGTGGTGAGACCAAAGATGATGAACAACAACCACACTGTGATACTAGCTCTAGGAGCAAACATAACTCGGTACCCAATCCCCCCTCCAGCCATGTTCATCATAATCATCATCTTGTTGTGGATGTGGAGGAGGATGTGGATGTGGATGCCACCAAGCGTGACGTGGGCCAGGTGAAGATGCGCCGCCACAGCCACGACAACCACTACGATAGAATCCCCCAGAGCAATGCAAACACCATCACCACCACCACCACCACCACCACCACCACCCGCCCTAAAAACGATCATCAGTCGCAGGATCAGGACGTCGAGGACATCGAGCAGGGAGCCGAGCCCGAACTCGAAGGAGATGTCGATGCGGACAGCGATGAGAGCGGCGAGAACGTTAAGACTGCCAAATTGGCCAGAACACAGTCCTGCGTCAGTTGGACCAAAGTGGTGCAAAAGTTCAAAAACATATTAGGTAAAATATGACATGTTAGTTCTTAGGACTGCTCTTAAATTGCACAAAAAATTTAAAAATACAGAAAGACCTATTAATTAACTACTTTGAAATTATTTTATAACAATATGTTAGTTCTTAGGACTGCTTTTAAATTTTAGAACAAAGTTTCAATCGAAAAATTCGAAACTGCAAACTGGCACAAATTCAAATTCACACAATTTTCAGTAATTACTTTTAAATAATTCTATAATAAGTAGTTGTAAGGCTCAAACATTTAAATAAAATTTGTTTTTTTTTTATTTCAATTTTGGGCAATCAACTTAATTTCATTCAAAAAATTATTTGAGACTAGACTCATAATTATGGTAATTTAATATAATTGAAAGCAGTTGTGAACAACATTTAAAAGTATTTTGTTTACCTCTTTTACGTTATAGCAAAACAAATTATAAAGTTTTTTTTTAAAGGCTGTAATAAAACCAGTGGGTGGTGGAATAATTATAATTCATTATAATTTTATCTCT
The DNA here is from genome assembly GCF_025200985.1 of Drosophila gunungcola. Lineage (NCBI taxonomy): Eukaryota > Metazoa > Arthropoda > Insecta > Diptera > Drosophilidae > Drosophila > Drosophila gunungcola. The sequence goes on along the minus strand of NW_026453185.1, from coordinate 20,306 downwards.
ATAAACATATCTATTTATTAATTATTATTAGTTATTTAATATTTGAAATACGATTTATTTATGCATTTAAAGTTCTTCTAATAGGAAAAGGCTTTTACTGTATTACAAAGTATCATAAAATGTTATCAATTGTTTAAAACTGTGATTTCTAAAATTTTCCGTTTATTTTCTTCTCTTTGTAGGTAAGTGTTGATTGAATTGAAATACAAATTCCTCAAAACTCCGGAGGGCTTATCGTATCGGGTGAGATTGTTCTATGTACACACACATATACACACAGAGATACATAGATAAGTATGGTTTTGGAAAATTTTCGGAGATTTAATGAAAAGTGATAAGGTTTTCGCTGCGGGGGACTAAGTGAAAATTCATTATTAGTTATTTAAAGATGTTAGGAGGAGGATCGAAAATAGTTTTATGACATTCCTTTTTAATTACATTTTCTGGAAAAATATAACATTTGCATATACAAATTTTCTGTATAGAAGATGGGTCGATGAACGAATGTATTTTTTTGATAGCTTTGTCAAGCTTTTTCTTTCTTTGGTGAGATAAATATACACAAGCGGAAACGTTGGGGGAAAACACACATATATATATATGTGATCTTATTCTCCCTTTTATTGCCATATAAAGAGTGATCTTGGCTTTATTGTGAAAAGCAGTCGTCAGCCGATAAGGAAAAGCGGAATTTTCTCGTCCATGTTCTACAACAGGCCATATTTCTTTGTTGTTGCATTTGTCGTTGATAAGAAATATACAGTGAAGTGGGTGGGGAAGAGGCGGAAGAAAGAGACGGGGAGGCCAGAAGAGAGAAAGAGACGGCAGGAGCAGGGCAACAACACTGATTTACGCCAGCTGATGTTGATTTCTTCGCTTACTAGCTTACTAGCTTACACATTATACTCTATGACTGGCAAGCATTGCAGTAATATATATGATTTCATTCGGAGATTTCCAAAGCATTACTCGATAGTGTGCAAAAAGTGACTGTCGAATTTATGAAGTGTAGTGTTGATGAAAATCAACCCAAAAGTCGAATGTTTTCAAAGGACCCATAGTATTGTTAACCAAATGTTCCCATTATAATCCAAAGTCATTCGATAGTTTTGTTTTGCCATAGTCGGATACTTTTTCTAGCCCTTTGTTCTAAGATCCCATTACAATTGGATAACTGCAATGCAAATAGCCATATTTAGGTATTACGAATGTTATATATAGCAGTGTTAACTGGTTGTCAGTTGCATCATTTTAAAATCTTGGACCGGGAGCTTAGCGAAGCGTGTTAACGTTGCGGTGCGAAAAGTAGCAATCCCTTTATTACGATTATATTTTATGGAAGGCACTGTGTCACAGCGTGCTTGTCACCTCAGTATCAACTACACCTCATCTCATCTCATCTCATCTTATATTATCCGCAGCTTAAGTTGCTTTCTCAGTTTCCATCCGGCCAGTCGTATAAGTGATTTGCAGCTTCGCAGATGCTGACTGATAAGGAGAAGGCTAACAGAGTTTTTTTTTAGCTATTCATTTGCCTACACGGGGAAAAAAATCATGACTCTCGTAAATAGTTTAAATTAAATTAAATTTCACGTTGTGATTTTTCAAGTAATATATGGCTATACAGTTTTTTCAAGGTAAAGCCATTTCCAATCGTCAGTAAATATTGTAAAATGTAATAAATAAATATTTGTCTTTAAAATGCGCGACTATCTCAATAAAAGTATTTACAAAAATACAGTTTAAATACCATTAAATACCATTTCCTATCAGCAGTTACCATTGTAAAACTAAATATTTGCCTTAAGAATGGAATTGCATATCATAGCATTTCAGTGAAGTATATTAAAAGTACAGTATTCACATATCTCCGGAAAGTGTCATTCCAAATCATCAATAACCGTTTGAATAAGCTATATGCTAGTCTTTTCTCTCTGTGCAGAGCTAAGTTATGAAGCTAAAGCTGATGCTGCCTGCATGATCAGAGATCATCAGTAAAAAGATCAAGAAGCACGCGGCTATATTGCTTACAGCTCTGATTATATATAGCCATCTGCATATATATATATATATATATATATATATATATATATATATATATAAATATATATATAAAGACTGATTGCTTCGAGGGGGAGGTTGGGGGATTGGGGGGTTGGTTGGTTGGGAGGAATTGGGGATTCGGGAGCAGAGATTACGCGGCGTTAGTTGTTGTTATTTGTGTTAACGCTCGACAATCACGCGCTCGTCTCATAAAACGGATGACAGAGCAAAAAACTTTTCCAAAAATATCAAAGCCCAACAACATGCATATATTGAGTGAGGAGCGCTTGTGAAATGTTTTGTTCTTCTTTTTTTGTGGTACAAATATACCAGCATACGTGTATAAGTGTAAATTCATTCGCAAATTCACTAAATTTGTGACCAAATGGAGGCGTGTCCCTTGTCTTGTTGATGTTTTTTTTGTCGATTGTTGTTTTGTATTTGCCCTCTTCACCCTCTTTCCTTTTTTACCCTGCCCTGCCCCACGTTTCTTAAATATACTTTTGCCCATTGATTTGAAATTTTTAAAGGCAAAAATATTATTATTTTTTTCTAGTCTTTGCTGGGGGGAGATTGGGGGTTGGCAACAGCTAAAAGGCGTGTGACAGCTGTTTATCTCCCCAACTTCTGTATATTTCACATCCCTCAGCTGTAGCATATTTCGTATTAATTTGTGCCAATGACCAATTTGTTGTTCTGGTTATAATTTGTTGCATAGATTATAGATTGGGGAGAAAATCAGAGAAAAAAGGTGTGAGAGGTATCCATACAATATGTTGTTGCATCTACACACTGCCTCTCGTTTGCTGATTATTGAATTATACATTTTTGCATAAATTATAGACATTTTAATTTTTCGGCATTTCTCGTTTATTTTTGGGAGAATGTTAAAAACATCAAAGAAATTGTCATGGTTTATAGTGAAACGAATTTTTCCTAGAAGATGAGACAGGTTTTGGTCAGATTACTGATTAGAAAAAGATTAAAACTGTTTAAAAATAATTTGTTTATATATAGTACAATATTGTTGATAGCGATTTGACAGAAGATTAGTGTTAAAATTTCCATTACTCACGCTAATGGAAATGTTTTTTTAGCCGTTGCTCAGCTGTATTCCTTTGCTGATTTGCCTGTGCTTTTATTTTATTTTATTTTTTTTTTATCAACTTGAATTCAATACTTGTTTGATCAGCTGCAAAAGAAGAGAATTTTTATTTAGTAGTTCTCTTAATCATGGACCTTTCTTATTATTGATTTCTCTTCTTGTGCTTTTTGTTTTGTAGTTCTGTATTTTTTGTTCTTGGCCATTAATGTTCTTCTCTTTTTTTTCTTGGCACTTTGAGGGCTTTCTGACGAGCGAGTGAACATTATACAGATAGAGAAAAATAGTGCCTGAATTTATGGGCGGCATCCAAAAGTATGCAATGAAAAGTATTCCCCAAATAATAATACGCTTCAAAGAATGGTTCCTTTTATTCGATGATAATGATGCAGTTGGCTGGTATAATGATTTCTAAAATGATGCCAAATGCTGCACACTGCAGGGCAATCTCGTGATCTCCGCCCGCGTGGTGTCGTCATCTGGCCATCACTTTTTTTTTTCCTTTCTAGCCGTGATCGACAGGTAGCTCTCTCGGCCAAAAAAATAAAATCAATTTAATGAACTAAATAAAAAATACACACTGAAAAATGGCATTGGCTGTGTATATATTTTAAATTCCATCAAGGTAAAAGTTTAGCTAAATAGTAATAATTACCAGTTACCTGTTTTATTAGAGTGCTAAGTAATATTAGATATATTGTCTTATTGGTCTAGGGCTAAAAATGTTATTATTCTTACTACACCATTATAAAATGCAATATATTATAGTTAGCCATTAAATGGGTTTTTCCAGACTTTGAACGAGTATATACTTTTTTTTGGGATTTGGGTGGATAGGAGAAAAGAGCTTATACAAGGAGTGTTGTGGGCGTGGTCATGTTTAATTTTAGCCAAAAGAGTTTCGTTGTTAATTTGCTTTTGGCACGACGGCTCATGGTAAAATGAAGCGATTACTCTTTATAGATATCTGATGATAGGGGGTGGGAAATAAGAGTTTGTGGTGTGTAACCAATGATTGTTTGGTAACGTTTTCTATTTTCTTGTTTTGTTTTATTCGTCTGTGGTTGCTTGATTCCTTCCGCTCCAAGTGGGGGTTTTCGCCCCCCTTTTAGCTACTCCCTAACTTTGTGCGTCACACCGTTTTGCATGCCACTTCGGCCGCCCACAAACCACCCAAGCCCCCTTTTTTTTTGCGGCTGAGTGGTGCCAACTGCTTGTATATCGATTAGTTTCCGTCGACGTTGGCGGCACAACAAATTGCTTTCCCATTTAGACAGCTCCAACTGTTCCACCAGACCTCCTCTTTTTCCCCTTTTTGGTATAGTTTTTCAATGTTTGCTCAGAGGGAAAGTGCATAGGTGTGTGTGTGTGCCTTACATATTGATAATTTGATTGATTTTGTCGCTCAAGCCGCAAAATAAGTCGCCAGTCCTGTAAAAATTCAATTGGTTAATGTGAGAGCGGCAGTGCGGGGAACTAAAATAAGAATGTTGTCGTACGATTTGATGAATCGATCAAATCGATAAAAACAAATGGAATTGCGACGCTGATAAAAGGCAACAAATATTCAATCCTGCATTAGCTTACTAATGAAGCGTATTGAAAATAAGAAATTTACTTGTTCAGCACTGATAAAAAAATAACTCCATTGTCAAAAATTAAACTCTAAAAATGTATTAAATATAAAACTAAAAATATTGATGATTAAATTAAATCAATTTTAGCTATCTGCCTTTTTTTTGTTTAAGTGAAATGTATATAAAATTGAGTTTCTCAAATTATCCTTATCGGTATAAAAGGCAATGAAAAACAATGTCAATGCCAAAAGCGGGTTAAATCTTCTTGGCCTCTTTTGATTTCATTTGGGGCTTGCAATTTCATTTTCGTTGCATTTGTGTTACTAATTGATTAATTAAAATAAAATAAATTTGATTTGCACTTGTTGCTGCGTTTCTTCTGCCGATCGATTCTTCTTTCTCCGCTCAACCTTTTTTTCTCCGTCGCATTGAACTGTCTGTCAGTCGGCTGTCGACGACAAAAAGGCGGGGGTCTTAAGGGGGCGTGGCTGTCGCATGCTTGACCACGCTTGGCTGCCACTGTCTTTCTTCTGTCTTCTGTCTTTTGGGTTCTGGGTCTTCAGTTTTCAGTCTTTCGGCGGGCCCTCTGTCTTCTCTTCTTTGGCCTTATCGTGATTTTCCTGCAATTAAAAATTTCCCCAAACCGCAGCAAAATTGTTAATATTTTTGATGAAGATCTTAGGAATATATTTTTTAAAGCGCGTTTTAAGATCGAAGAATTTGTGAATTGCGAAGGGGTGTTGTGTGTGTGTGTGTGTGGATCGCATGTAAAACCGACCGCTGTTCGTGTGGCATTCGTATGCGATCTTTGGGTATCTCAACCGCCGTTCGTGTCGTCCTCTGCTTTTTTCCAATTTTTTTTTGTCGCCAATTGTTCAACGGAAGCTCGAGCGATCGGATCGTTGGATTGAAAGCGGAACGGAACGTATCGATCGGATCAGTGCCTCTCATTCTTCTAAAAAAAAATAAAATAAAAAAAACAGCCAAAAATTCGAAGATCGTACTATTTCGGTTCTTCTCAATTTTTTTTTTTCTTTTCTGTGATATTTTATTTTGTTGCTGTTTTTCGGTGGTGCCGCGTGTTTGCATTTTTTGCTATTTGAAGATCGATCGATCGATTGATCTGCACACAAAGCGAACGAAACGTCAAGTGACCGAAAATAAAACTAGGCCAAAGCCTGCCACCGTACACAGGGAGAAAAAGTATTTTAAGTTTGCATTGCAAAAAGTGAATTTTAATTTGAGTTTAACAAACACTTTTTTTGAAATCAAAACTATTGAAATCAGAAGGAATAACAGATTAAAATCGAAAAGTAAACTTGCTTAAAAATACGGCAATAATTAAATTTTAATTTCAGTTGAACTTTCATAACTCGATAAATTATTTGCCTTTAAAAAACCAATCAAATTAGTTCAATTCCCGATAATTTTTATTGCCCATTTCTGTTGAAATACTGTTAAAGTTAATATAAAAAAAATTGGTTTCAAAAATAGGTTTGTAAGCAATTGAAAGTTTCATAATTTTGCTCTTCATATTTTTTTATTTTTTTTTTTTTTTATTGTTTTGTGTAGAGCACCATCTACAATCCACCCACAGCAGCACCCACTGGCAGGGCAGACAGTGGTTCAGTGGCTCAGTAGTGGTGCTTAAGTAGTTCTCCCCGCTCAAGGTGGATAAGTCCCAGGGGGTGCCCGTGGCGGTGCCGCGTGGTGTCCGCAAAGTGGTTCGAGTGATTCGCAAAAAGAAGCGCCCACCACCCGGCAGTGGTTCGGTTAATGAGGCCAGTGAATCGGATGGGGCTGGCTCTGCTGGCACCACCACCTCCAGCAGGCAGAATTCCATTGACGCCAGCAAACCGCCCGCCAAGGCCATCCGGAATAAAAGGGGCTCCTTTGGAGGTGGTGGTGGTGGTGCCGGACCACCCATTCCGTTGGCCACCAAAAAGAAGAACAAACGTCGTTCCTCCAGCGAAGAGGAGGAGAGCAGTGGCAGCAACGAAAGCCCCACCGAATCCGAATCGGAATCCGGATCGGGTGGCTCCTCCAGTGCTGGCAGTGAATCCGAATCGGATAGCGACACCAGCAGCAGTGGCTCGTCGTCGACCACCACCACCGAATCCTCCACTGGCAATCATCGGAAGTCGAAGACCAATGGCCAGAAGCACAAGCCCAAACCCTTGTCGGCGGCGGCCAAGGCGGCCCAGTCCGCCTGCTCCTCATCCCTGGTGGTGGCCGCCGCCCTGAAGAAGACCAAGCCACCGAACCGGAGCGGCAGTGGGGCCAGCATTGCCAGTGCCGGTGGAGGGGGTGGCGGAGGAGGAGGTGCTGGCAAGCAGTACAAGGATCCAAGTACAGAGATAGGAATTATAAGAAAGCCATCCCAAGCCTTTTCCATTCCCCAGATCCCAAACTGTGTGCAGATATAGAAGAATGCAATCTATTTCCGTAGAAACACTGTTTTGTATAAACCCCCGAATTCCCTGGTCCCATACTATATTGTAAAAACACTCACAAAAACAATATTCCTTAAATAATAACCCAAAGACAACCTTTCTTATAAGCCTTCCATATATATTTAAAATATATCCGGCTATATGGACTTAAGTCATTTTCATGTTTAGGTATTATTCCTAAAATTAAGGAATTTTTTTCTGCGTGAAAGGGACCTTAAATACAAATTATTCGAGATTATTATTTTAAAATGCCTTCTGGATTTTTTTTGTCTGTTTGCTATCTAGCTGATTTGTATGCAATTTGTATACTTTTTTGTTTTCCCAAAATTTGCTTAATTTTATATACTTTCTGGACAAGAGTAAAAGTAATTTTATTAGGAATTTTTTTTTAATAAAAATCAAAACCAACTTTTGTTTACGGTCTCTAGTACAAGCCTAAGAAAACAGTTTGTTAAAACACAATGTTCAGAAATCCTAAATTGTTTAACCAGAAATATCCACCAAAAAACATATGGAAATAACAACAAACAAATTAAGAACCCTCAACGTTGTGTGACCATCAAAATCCACTACAGTCCGAGAGGCAGTAGCAGCTGCCCCAAGATCATCAACATGCGCATGGCATCGTCATCTTTCGGCGCCAATGCCAAAATTAATTAGCAAAAAAATGAAAAGGGATATAATAGGGAAAACTCAAAAGCATCATTATGATCTTTCCGGCAACTTTTTATTCCTAATCGCTAAAATAATAAAAATCGTTTGTTATTTTAACATATCATTTTTGGCTATAAGCACAAAAATGACCAGGACTACAAAGATAACTTGACATGTTGTGGGACTTTAAATAAAAGGTGTGCATTTTGTTTAATTATACTTTAATTTCTTTACCTAAATCTTTTTCTAAGAAGTCGGTTTCCTTTTTTACTATCTTTTTATTTTTTCAATTGAATAAACTGAATGCAAATACAAATCATATTGTTGAGTCTATACAAGTGATTGCAAATCAAATGCAAATGATTATATTTTTGGAAAAAACTGATGTGCAGTTTCTCGGCCTTTTTTTTAACTTTTTCGAAATCTTCTTTCTGTGAACTCTTCCCTTTCGTATACTCCTAAACCGAAATGCTCTATCCAAATTTTCCATGTAAGCCAAAACTCTTCTGCTTGTTCCTTCAACTATTTTTTTTGTTTACCTTCTGTGATTTTTTCTTCCTACCCCACCTCTCTCCGTTGTTTTCGTCTCGAGTTGATCACTGATCCGTGATCGGTGATCCAGTGATCGATCTCTTGACTATATCTTGTGTGATTCGTAACTGATTTGTGTGCAGGCATGAAGCAACTGATCGGCAAGCTGAACGACCTGTGGCCCGAGCACAGTGTTGCACTGTCCATTCCAAAGGAGGTCGATAGGAGCAAGGAGAAACTGGAGGGCGCCTGGGAGACCACAGGTGTATATAACATCTATAAACTATATATCTATATATGTGTGTGTGCCTAGGATTAGTTGGGGTGTTCATATTATAAGGGAGACTCACCCTACGTTGCAATTTACATGATTAAGCTAACGCAACACACTTTGTTTGTGCCCAAAACAGGTCGCGATGGTTCCAAAATTACAACAGTTGTTGCAACACCCGGCCAAGGCACCGATCGTGTACAAGAGGTCTCCTATACAGACACAAAGGTCATCGGCAATGGCAGCTTCGGGGTCGTGTTCCAGGCAAAGCTCTGCGACACCGGCGAGCTGGTGGCAATCAAAAAAGTTTTACAAGACAGACGATTTAAGGTAAGTCTGCAAAATCAATATATCTAATTAAAAAAATATATAAAACCCCTTTCTCCTGTTACAGAATCGCGAATTGCAAATAATGCGCAAACTGGAGCATTGTAATATTGTAAAGCTTTTGTACTTTTTCTATTCGAGTGGTGAAAAGGTAAGTAATTTCACTAGATATAATTGGATGGGATCAATTTGCACCCCATTTTAGGGGGAGATAAAACTGCTGAAGTTGCCAGCATCGGTAATTACTTAGTACGGAGCGGCCTGGGATGAAGAATCGAATCTTTTTTATTGCGTTAGTAAAGAAAAAGTGCTAGAAAATATACCATTTGACTTACTTTGCTAATTCATAAATAATAGTATTCTGTTTCAAGGTGCCACTAATTATATTAAAGCAAATTCGGTTTAAAAAATTATAAAACTTAAAACTTTATTTATGAACTTAATTCTTTTCGATTATTAATTGATTTTCAAAAGTGTTTTTTTTTATAAAACAATTTTTTTATGGCTTAACCCGTACTAAGTTTTTATTTTAGGACTTAACTGATCTGAGCATTTAATCGCTAAGCGTTTCTCGACAGGTTTCCCTATGAGTTGGGCAAATACCGAATTGAATTGAATCTCTTTCATTTGCATATCGAAACTGAAACTGAAACCGAAACCGATTACAAAACTGAATCCGAAACCAAATTCGGTCGCTAGCTGGCCGAGTTTCCCATCGATTTGGGCATATTGCGAGTGTGCTCAAGCCCCAGGTATCCCAGATCTCTAAGTCTTCAGTTCTCCAGCTCAGATCATTCAGCGACTTGCTCTCACTCGATCACTCGATCTCTCGAACTTTATTTATCTCTCATAAATCCGAATCCGAAACCCTATGCTATGTATCAGAAAAAAAAGTACAGTGAAACGTACAGAAGAGCACACCGCATGGTATAACATCCTGTGAATCGAATCCTCTGCTGCTATGCTAGTTTGCTAGTTAAAGTTAAATTAAATGTAAATGTCGCCGGCAGTACAACCCCGAACAAAAAAGCATGTTGACAGCCGCAACTTCATCGGTCAACTCCCCTTGAATCCTATTAAGTCCTCTAAACATCCATACATGGATCATACACGCTCAATCTACAACTATATCAGAAACTAATTATGCCTTTTCTTTTCCATTTCGTAGCGCGATGAAGTATTTTTGAATTTAGTCCTCGAATATATACCAGAAACCGTATACAAAGTGGCTCGCCAATATGCCAAAACCAAGCAAACGATACCAATCAACTTTATTCGGGTAAGTCCTAGATATATGTTCAAATGCTATTTCCAAAAGCTACAAAAAACTACTACTATTTGAACGCACTTTTACATCAATGTAGTCAAAATAATAGCGTCAGTAAAGTCCTTATAATTACCAATAAATGTTATTGGTAAAGAAACCTTTATTATGATGCTTTTATTTTGACCCCCTATTTTGAATGATCCCATATTAATTTGTCCTCAACTTTTAGCTCTACATGTACCAACTGTTCAGAAGTTTGGCCTACATCCACTCGCTGGGCATTTGCCATCGTGATATCAAGCCGCAGAACCTTCTGCTCGATCCGGAGACGGCTGTGCTGAAGCTCTGTGACTTTGGCAGCGCCAAACAGTTGCTGCACGGCGAGCCGAATGTGTCGTACATCTGCTCTCGGTATTACCGCGCCCCCGAGCTCATCTTTGGCGCCATCAATTATACAACAAAGATCGGTAAGTACTTACTTATACCATTTATGTTAATGAATCAATTTATATATATCGAATTAATCTAAATTTAGATGTGTGGAGTGCCGGTTGCGTTTTGGCCGAGCTGCTGCTGGGGCAGCCCATCTTCCCTGGCGATTCCGGTGTCGATCAACTCGTCGAGGTCATCAAGGTCCTGGGCACACCGACAAGAGAACAGATACGCGAAATGAATCCAAACTATACGGAATTCAAGTTCCCACAAATTAAGAGTCATCCATGGCAGAAAGTAAGTGGCTGGTTCCCAGGAAAAAGGATTGAATCGTTTATGATTACCTCCTCCCTCGTGCTTTCCGCTCATGTGTGTGTGTGGCCTCCACTCTTCACTCCACTCTTATCCAGGAAAATTCCATTTTCCCCCCCCACAAAAATCAGCTCTTGTTAGTGTGTTTCTAACCGAAAATTGTGTGTACATAAATACTCGTTGCAGTCACTACTCGAACGTACCCAATTTCCAAACGCCCTAAACCAGAAACAACGATTGAGAGTAAGCCAAGAAACACAAATCGAAAACAAGCAACAAACTTAAAAGCAAAAAGAACAAAATTTAAAATTCAAAAATTTGCTCCTCCATCATAATGCCAAAATGCAGTTACATTTGCTATTATAACATATGCAGGGCTGATATCATTATGAAATAGATTGGTTACCACGGTTGTTTAAGTAAGCTAAAAGGTTTATAGAGACTTGCCGTTTTTTAAAACATTTCACAGCATTTAAATTAATTTTGAATATTGCTTAAAACTTTCTAGTTAGCAGGTGTGCAATTATATTCTGGTTTTAAAAAAAAACTAGTTCAAGGGGATTTTTCATGCTTCAAGACTAACATTATCAAGCTCAATTGATCATAGGGCTAAAATATATTCAGAATCCGCTTGAGATGCAATTTCATGGCTTTTTAGCATCATGCTATGCTTTTTGCCAGTTCTCCCAGCTGTTCAGAAGTTATACATTGGTTTATTTAATTTGATTGATTTATTGGATTTAGATTTAATTGATTGTTTTGTTTCTTGCCCCGCCTACTGCCAACGTTTGTTTTGATCTTGTAAAATCTATGTAAATCAAGGTTCGGTTACGGTTTTCATCATATATTTGTTCTGGTGATATCAAATTAAATAGAATTATGTGAAAACCAAAACAGGTCCTTGAGTTCTGTAAATACGAACGCTTCCTCTGCGTGCTCTCACTTGTGTGCTGTCCCATTTCGATGATGATTGCGTTTTTACAGCCCCGCCCCAGTTGTCCAGTTGCTCCAATGTGTCCCGCCCACTTGTTGAGTCCCGCATCCAAGATGTCTGGTTAAGACTAAACACCTACTAATTGAATACCCATCCCGCCCGCAGGTTTTTCGTATACGCACTCCTACAGAAGCTATCAACTTGGTGTCCCTGCTGCTCGAGTACACGCCCAGCGCCCGGATCACACCGCTCAAGGCCTGTGCACATCCGTTCTTTGATGAGCTGCGCATGGAGGGCAACCACACCTTGCCCAACGGTCGCGAGATGCCGCCGTTGTTCAACTTCACAGAGCATGGTAAGTGATTTTTATAAGATATTTGTTGAAAAGTATGTAACAGTTAAAATGATCTATCTGTCCGTCTGGCGGTCTGTCTGTCTGCATGAACTTCGAGCCCCAGGAAATCATGAATGCCTGGTATATGCAGCTCGAATTTATTTTAAGTTGTGGCCACGTCCACTCTACCGCTCACAAATTGCGAAAGTCTGTCATTTCCCTCTGAGATATTGTACAGGCTAGTTATATTCAGCTGTTTATGATTATTCGGTCAAGATCTATGGACAAATACAACAATTTTCTGAATCGATCCAATGCTTAAGAAGTTATTAGCATAAATATAAAGATGCCGATACTTAAAAATTCGAGGTGCTGCTTGTAGTAGCCTTGCAGTTCGGCAGATGGCGCCACCTAAAACCTGATTATTTGAATTTTTTGGTTAAATCCTTTGATGTTTTGAACTTGCTAATCCTAATCCTTAACATCCTTTTGCAGAACTCTCGATACAGCCCAGCCTAGTGCCACAGTTGTTGCCGAAACATCTGCAGAACGCATCTGGGCCTGGTGGCAATCGATCTTCGGCCGGCGGAGCAGCCTCCGCTGCGGCCAGCGGCTCCACCAGCGTTTCGTCAACGGGAAGCGGCGCCTCGGCGGAAGGAACAGCCGCCCAATTGACACAGTCGCAGGGCACGGCAGCAGCAGCTGCGGCGGGATCGGGTGGAGCAGCCGGAGCTGGACAAGCAGCAGCAGGAGCCGGATCTGGCAACAACAGCAGCAGCGGCGGCGGAGCCTCGGGAGCGCCGTCTGCCGTGGCAGCTGGAGCCAATGCGCAGCAGGCCAATGCCGCCGCCGCCGCCGCTGGAGGAGGTGGAGGTGGAGCGGCGGCCGCTGCTGCCACAGCATCTGGTGCAATGGCCGCGACCAACGCCGGCGGCGCCAATGTCACAGGTGAGTAAGCGGTTGGCCAGCCAGCGATGCTCCTTTACTCCCGACGTCCCACGCCCCCACATCCAATTATACCACTAGTATTCAGGCCAACAAATCGTAATTTATTCCAAAACCGAAGTATTTCAAGTAAGGGGTTCTTTATGTCACAATTTTAAATGGAGTTTTCTGTTTTGGAAGCCATTTTGGTAGCTTGAATACTGGGCCTTACTCAACAATTGTATCAGTATCGTACCGTAACCAATCTGTTCTATATATTTTAACATTCATTTCTAAAAGTTATACATCTTTAATTGTTAAACATCAATTATATGGACAAAGTTTAGTAGTCCATAGTAATGTTGACTATATTTACGATACGATATTTGGGTATACACAATCCCATATTACTCCCATCATCCGCCTCATCCAACTCCTTAGCTGGCGTCAAACTCATCCTGAGGCCACCGCGCAAATATCAGTTGCCTGGGAAAAACTACCTGCGCAATCCGGCAAACATGTGAATCCGAACATCCTCCACCATCCCTTTATCCATCCACCCACGCAGCACCTCCTCCAATTGCAAGCCAACCCAGGGAAAGAGCAGTAGACATTTAGCGATGAAGGTGTGATAATCAAGAATCAAGAGTCAGGAATTAAGAACAAGCTGTCAAGGAATCTAAAAACTCGAGCAAACCATACAGGCTCGAAGAATGGAACGTTTTGAAAACAAATTCTAGTTTTGGTTGTTTTTAACTTCCACATATTTGCAAGTTATATCTGTTAAATTAAAATTAGTTAGTTTTCAAGTTATAATAAAGAAAAGTAAAAGTAAAGAAACGTTTCACACTCGCTAAAAAATTCCGTACCTGCAAATGCAGCATGGGTCACACTAAAAATAGCTTTCCAAGGGTTGGTCACTCCATGCACAGCAAATTGCATTCAACAACTGTTTTATGTACCTTATTCAGGATGAAATGGGTGGATGATTCCCCGCCCACAGCTTTTTATGTCTGTCTGTGATGCCTATCACTTTCGAATATTTGATTTTATTCGTTTTCATTTAGCTAACTTTAATTTAATTTTTTCATCATCATTAGAAAAGCTAGGAAAAACATATTTTTAATCTTAATTTTAATTTTCGTTTTCGTTTCTTTTTATTTTTATTTACAGATTCGTAGGGGCAACAGTAACATACATTACATACAACAACAAGCATATATAATTAATTATAACAAGTACGGAGAATGCAAAACCAGCAGCAACAAAAATTAAAACAACAAAGAACCCTATATACACAATAATTAATACATTTAATTAATGCAATTGATGAAAACAAAACAAAAACAAAATAAAAACAGCAACACAAACGAAAGAAGAGCAGCAAAAAAGCTGAAAGAGAAAAGCAACTAAAAGCAAAAAGTTATAACAAACGAAAACGTTTTACTTAGGTAAACATTAAATTTATTTTAAATATAAAATAAAACTAATAAGTATAATAATAAATAATAATGATAAATAAAAAAACACAATAATTATAATAGTAAAGCCAGCGCTTTGGATTGTCATTTTGTCACCACCGTACGTGGCGATATATTTTTTAATTAATATTATTATAAATATTATCTTCTTTCTCCTCTCTCACACTCTCTTCGTTGAATATTATTTCCATTACTTTTTGACGCCTAAAGGAATAATCATGTATATGTATATTGAACAGAGTCATTGCATATTTTTTTTTTATACCACCTTGTTTTTAGTATGTTTAACTGATAAGCCAGAGAAAAAAATATTATACAATTAATCCAATGAAAAAACGAGTTCTGTGTATTAAAATATAAGATTTAACAAGATCAGACATTTTATTGAAATTAAATAGATTACACCCTCAAACGACCTTAACAAACGAGAAGAAAAGCAGAAGAGAAGATAAAGATAAGTTGAAGAGGAGGAGACGAAAAAGAAAAAGCCCCGAGCATAATGTAAATGTTATGTTAAACCTTAATTTAATGGAAATGATTAAAGCAAAAACAAAAGAAAAAAAAAAAAAAAAACAAAACAAGAAACTACAAGCAACAAACAAAACAAAAAGCGAAACTGTTTAAACTATACTTACATAATATATAATCTTTATGAATACAAACTACATTTTTTTTTTGCAACACGCATTATGTATAAATACATATTAAATAAATAAATTATTTTTATTTTTATTAAATAATTATTATTATTATTTTGTAATAAATAAAAGGAAATAATTGATTGAGAACACGAAACACGAAAAAGAAAAACCGATCGTGGAAACTAAGAAGAAACCCCTTTCATCGTAGATATTTTTTTTTGTGCGTTAAAATGTATCTAAATGAATGTATTATTATTTAGCCAGTAGTCGATAGAGAGAGTTGTGTTTGTATGAGTTTTAGTCGATATATCGGATATAGAGAACAGATCAGAACAGAACAGAATAGAACAGAACAGAACAGAACAGAAAGGTATGGTAGCTGGCATCTGAGAACCGACGGCTTAGTTGCAATATGTAGATAAGGTCCAATTATAGGGTTTCTGTAACTGTAGAGCTGCATTATTATTTGCATACATAGTCAGTGTCGCCTTGCCTCGCCCCCGAAAATCTTTTCCCCTCGCTCCCCATCTTTCCATCCAGCGCTGCTATAAAATATTATTATCGTTAGATTGGCAGAACTGTAAAAAATAAATAAAAAGAAAAAGAACAAAAAAAAAATGCATAAGCAAGATAAGAAAAACAAAATAAGAAAAAAGAAAAAAATGAGCAAAACACTTATATTTATTTCTATAGTTTATTATAATCGACATTAAACTAATTATTATGCTAATTATAAACGATTAATGGATACACACACAAACGCAGAATAAAATACATTTTTCCTAGTAATTTAGGCACACACACACACATACACACACACACAAGAAAACACATGCAAAATAAAAAATCTTTAAAAAAATGAATAAAAAGTAAAAAGAAAAAAGAACAAAAAATTATAATCATTTACCTTATTTTTTAATTTGCTAATTACATAACCAACACACACACACTCTACATACAGACACCTACAACACGCATACTCTGACAATTGTATATGTAATGCTGTAATAATCATGATAATATATAGATTCGTTGATGATAATGAGCAAAGAAGCCGTAATGATAATGATAATAAATGAATACAACAAAATCCACAAATAAAAAGAGAAACAAATACAATATTTAAACGAAAGTAAAACTTTTTCTTGTTGCCTTTCCTTTGTACCACCATCTATAGTGTCATTGTTCAGTGTGAGCTTTTGGTTTTTAAGTTTTCGTTGGGCTTTTGGATATTTTCTGGCAAATAAAAGAGAAACAAATACAATATTTAAACGAAAGTAAAACTTTTTCTTGTTGCCTTTCCTTTGTACCACCATCTATAGTGTCATTGTTCAGTGTGAGCTTTTGGTTTTTAAGTTTTCGTTGGGCTTTTGGATATTTTCTGGCAAGGATCCTCGAAGTCAATGGGCTTAGTATGGAGTGGAATCGGTGCAAGTTTCAGATGAGGACCCAACTTAACATTAAAACAAATCCTTCATGTATATTGGATAAGCATTTAGGATTAAGAAAATCAACCATTTTACCACATTCATTGGAACATTGAAGGTTTTTAACATTTTTAATTTTCTTATTATCAAAAAGGTTTATTAATTGTCATACTTTATTTATTGTAATTGTTCACTATGGGTTTCTTATGAGTTGTAAAACTACAAATCACATATTTGTCATTGTAATATTTTCATTTCTTGATATTTGTATTATTGTTTTATGTGAAAAGCGCTTCTGGGCAAACTTTTGACTGTGTGTGGGCTTAAGTCTTATGGGAGCTATGAGACTGGCCATGTTTTCTCCTATACTTCCACTTTATTTGGGACTGTGAAGGGATTATTTCCCGTAATACAGCTACTGAATACGCAAAGCAATCCACATTTGTATCTCTATTTTTGTACTTTTTTTCATGGACGTTTTGTAGGTTCGCAGTCGAACAGCGCCCTGAATAGCAGCGGAAGTGGCGGCAGTGCCAGCGGAAACGGCGAGGCGGCCGGCTCGGGATCGGGATCAGGAGGCGGCAATGGCGGCGACAACGAGGCTGGCGTCGACAGTGGAGAAGCAGGATCCGGCGGAGGAGGAGGGGCAGCAGAAACCGAGGCAGCGGCGTCGGGTTAGCGCGCTCTTCAGGCGCTCTGTTAATGTAATGTTATTCGCATGATGTTCGCTCTGGCCAGGGATTAAGTTTTCCATTTTCCGGCAAGCAGCATGATCACCGAGACACACACACACACACACCACACACACACACACACACACACACACACACACACACACACACACACACACACACACACACACACACACACACACACACACACACACAGTTACACTAGAAAACCAAAAAAGTTAAGAAAAGAATGATAGACAAAAGGAATTCACTTTACAAGACACCCACCCAAAACACTAGAAACCAACAAACAACACCTCCCCACACCCCACAAACACACCAAATACACCCTATACACACCCCAAACACACCCCACACACACACATGTATGTATGTATCTAGCTATATGCATTGGGCGCAAGCAAATATTTAGCATAAACTCGAAAGAAAAAAAAAAGAAAAAAATCCACTTTAAACTATGCATAAATAATAATTAAAATAATAATCTGTATTATTGAACAACAAAGAGAATACCCCGGAAGAATGTTGAGAAATAATCGGAAAGCCCTCACCCCTGCGCCCCTCCCCGCCCCGCCCTCCAATATAGTAAATAAACATTAAACAAATAGCTCGCGAAACGTACTAAAACTTAAGTAAAAAATCACAAAAGAAAATTGAGAGAATACTTAGTGAAATAAATCAAATTTTTGGCCCGTTTAACGTTTATATATATGCGGTTATACAAAATATAACGATCACAGCAGTTAGCAATCCATAGTAAAAGTAAAAAGGCGGCAAAGTGAGAGAGGATAACTAGAAAAAAGGAGGATACAACATTTACTAAACTCGCGCAAGTGCATCTATATGAATACGATATAGATATTATATTATATATGAGATATTAACAAGACATTCGTAATCCTAGTAGCAACCCGACAGCCATGAACCGAAGTACCCATAAAATCCCCGCAACCTTTAATCCTTCCTGTAAATCCTAATCTCGTAAACCAGGTAAATGAAACGTTCCACGTATAGCAACATTTCCGTGGCCTGTTCTGAAGTAACGTCTAGCATTAACTACGATTATATAAGAAAGCGATCGTCAAAATGCAATATACACTAAAAAAAACACTATACATAAATACAAAGGATATAACAAATTGAGCAACAAGTAAATGGATGTATGAATGAGGAAAACGCTTGTAGCGCGCGACGCCACCCATAAACTTAAATTAACAATGCAAATAATGAGGTAATAAGATGGTAAAGCCAGGATCTTGATATATGTAAAGTAATCGACAAAAAACCATTTAGCTGCAATTGAAAATTTAAACTAATTTAATGCAAATTGAAGTAAAATACAATGAAACCCGTTGATGGTTTTAGAATGTAAGGCCTTAGATCAACCGGAAACTCCTGCGCGACTATAGTACTACCCTCGGTTCGATTTATTCCGCTCTATCCCTATCCCTATGAATGCCACCCAGTAAAACTGTTTACATTTCGTTTTGAAAATCTGCGATTATTTCCCAGCACTTTAAGCCCTATAAAAAATCGAAGTAAACAAATGAAAAATTAAAAGCAAACAAAATGATAAAGATTGAGAGGAAAAGCAAGTCTATTTGTATGTATTTCCATAGAACTCCTTAATATTATATGAGAAAATTATTTTTTTTTTTACTAACTAAATGATACATTTATACAATTAATGAACGTTGAGTTTTGTTGCATCAAAACTAATTAAATTTAACTATATACTTATATGTACACACCCACACAAAACACACACGTACATTCAGACATACTCACACGCACATAAGCTATAATTCAAAAAAAAAAAAAAAACAAGAAAAAAACATTGGAAAAAAACCCCGAAGATTTCCAACTTCAATTCCCAACCTTTTTAGTAAATATCTAAGTAAACGGGAGACAAGATATAATAAATCACTTAAACACACACAGTTTAATTTGTAATTTAAAATTTCAACAGAAGAAAAATGAAAACCCAAAACAATATTATACACACATATATGCATAGAAAAACTTACTTATATGATGAACAATTTCAGCGTTTCGCTTAAATTATGAGCAACAACCACATGAAAAATCCAACAGAACTTAAACTTAACTAACAATAAACACAAACATAAACTAATTGCAAAAATAAAAAATGGGAGGAAACCAAAATTGAAAGAGGAAATGATAATGAACATGAAACACGAGAAAAATGCGTAAAGAAAACATTAATTTAAAAACAATAAAAATTACAAACAAATTATATCCATAGAATTGCGTATTTTGTATGTGGTTTGGGGTTTGGTTTTATTTCTATCTAAAAACATACAGGTTGTTGTATTATTCAAACTAATCCAGGATGCAGGAATCCCAACTGCTTTCAGCTCTCATGACCAGACATTAAATACAACATTAATATTTAAAAGAATTTATTTAGTTGTTAAATTTAACAACATATATGGACGGCAGTATATGTAGTGACGAGCGGTGTGCAAAGGAGCTACTTATATAAAGCCGTAGAATCGAATTAATTTCCGAAAAATAGCTTTCGGAAAGTGACCAAAAACCTAAGTTTAGCTTTTGGCTAAATACACTTAAATACTGCATACAATTTTTATTTTTCGGTTTTGGGTCGAAACTTTTCAATTTTCATGATATACCTTCTAAAATTTCCGAAGAAGAATGCTTTGCGGAAAGTGACCAAAAGTCTAAAGTTTTAAATCTTTACAGACTTCGATTTCAAAGCGGTATACTTGTAAATTGTTATGTTGTACTTCAAAAATCTGCGCACAAATTTTGGTTTGTATTTTGGTGTCGAAATTTGAGGCTCTATTGTCGGGTTCAAAAAAATTAAGGACCTTTTAGGATCGTTAGAAAAAAAATTTGTTCTATGACTTTTTAAAAAACTAG